>NC_044031.1:369839931-370439931 GCF_901765095.1 Microcaecilia unicolor | reverse complement strand
ATGAAAAAAAAGGGTGGCCCTGACGAGCATTTGGCCGACTTTACTTGGTCCATTTTTCAGGACCAAGCCTCAAAAAGGTGTCCGAAATGACCAGATGACCACCAGAGGGAATCGGGGATGACCTCTCCCGTACTCCCCCAGTGGTCACCAACCCCCTCCCACCCCCGAAAAAAATTTAAAACCTTTTTTTGCCAGCCTCTATGCCAGCCTCAAATGTCATACCCAGCTCCATGTCAGCAGTATGCAGGTCCCTGGAGCAGTTTTAGTGGATGCAGTACACTTCAGGTAGGTGGACCCAGGCCCAACCCCCCCCCCCAACCTGTTACACTTGTGGTGGTAAATGTGAGCCCTCCATAACCCACCCGAAACCCACTGTACCCACATGTAGGTGCCCCCCTTCACCCATAAGGGCTATGGTAGTGGTGTACAGTTGTGGGGAGTGGGTTTTGGGGGGAGGGGATTTGGGGGCTCAGCACCCAAGGGAAGGGAGCTATGTACCTGGGAGCAATTAATGAAGTCCACTGCAGTGCCCCCTAGGGTCCCTGCTGCCTTTAAACATGCTGTGGTCACACCTCTCCTTAAGAAGCCTTCACTCGACCCTATTTATCCCTCTAATTACCAACCCATCTCCCTCCTTCCCTTTCTCTTCAAATTACTTGAGCGTGCTGTTCACCACCACTGCCTTGATTTTCTCTCCTCACATGCTATTCTTGACCCACTACAATCTGGTTTTCGCCCTCTCCACTCAACCGAAACTGCGCTTACTAAAGTCTCCAATGACCTATTACTGGCTAAATCCAGAGGTCAATATTCCATCCTCATTCTTCTTGATCTTTCCGCTGCTTTTGACACTGTCGATCACAGCATACTTCTCGATACCCTGTCCTCACTTGGATTCCAGGGCTCTGTCCTTTCCTGGTTCTCTTCCTACCTCTCCCTCCGCACCTTTAGTGTTCACTCTGGTGGATCCTCTTCTACTTCTATCTCTCTGCCTGTCGGCGTACCTCAGGGTTCTGTTCTTGGTCCCCTCCTCTTTTCTATCTACACTTCTTCCCTTGGTTCATTAATCTCATCCCATGGCTTTTCCTACCATCTCTATGCTGATGACTCCCAAATCTACCTTTCTACCCCTGATATCTCACCTTGCATCCAAACCAAAATTTCAGCGTGCTTGTCTGACATTGCTGTCTGGATGTCTCAACGCCACCTGAAATTAAACATGACCAAAACCGAGCTTCTTATTTCCCCCCAAACCCACCTCCCCACTCCCCCCGTTTTCTATTTCTATTGATGGCTCTCTCATTCTCCCTGTCTCCTCAGCTCGAAACCGTGGGGTCATCTTTGACTCTTCTCTCTCCTTCTCTGCTCATATCCAGCAGATCGCCAAGACCTGTCGTTTCTTTCTTTACAACATCCGTAAAATCCGCCCCTTTCTTTCCGAGCACTCTACCAAAACCCTCATCCACACCCTTGTCACCTCTCGCTTAGACTACTGCAATCTGCTTCTTGCTGGCCTCCCACTTAGTCACCTCTCCCTTCTCCAGTCAGTTCAAAACTCTGCTGCCTGTCTCGTCTTCGGTCAGGGTCGCTTTACTCATACTACCCCTCTCCTCAAGTCGCTTCACTGGCTCCCTATCCGTTTTCGCATCCTGTTCAAACTTCTTCTACTAACCTATAAATGTACTCATTCTGCTGCTCCCCAGTATCTCTCCACACTCGTCCTTCCCTACACCCCTTCCCGTGCACTCTGCTCCATGGATAAATCCTTCTTATCTGTTCCCTTCTCCACTACTGCCAACTCCAGACTTTGCGCCTTCTGTCTCGCTGCACCCTACGCCTGGAATAAACTTCCTGAGCCCCTACGTCTTGCCCCATCCTTGGCCACCTCTAAATCTAGACTGAAAGCCCACCTCTTTAACATTGCTTTTGACTCGTAACCACTTGTAACCACTCGCTTCCACCTACCCTCCTCTCCTCCTTCCTGTACACATTAATTGATTTGATTTGCTTACTTTATTTTTGTCTATTAGATTGTAAGCTCTTTGAGCAGGGACTGTCTTTCTTCTATGTTTGTGCAGCGTTGCGTATGCCTTGTAGCGCTATAGAAATGCTAAATAGTAGCAGTAGTAGTAGTAATGTGAGGGGGCCAGTGCACTACGAATGCTGGCTCCTCCCACAACAAAAGATTTGGCCAGTTTTGAGATTGCTAGCCTCGGTTTCCATTATCGGCGAAAACCGAGGCTGCCCATCTCTAAGGTCAACCTAAATGTGCCGATTTGGGCGTCCTAATTTCGATTATAGGTAGGGAATTATGAGCAGCCCCAGCTGCTCTGTGTTTTGGGTGTCCTCATTTCGATTAAGAGTGATAATGATAAATATCCGCAGCTGCTCTTCCCATTTGGAAGCTTGCATTTCCTTTATTGGCGCCTCTTTAAAACGGCTTTCTCTGTGCTTGCACTTTAGAGGTATTTTTTTACACTATGGGGTGGTATTTGAAAGCGTTTTAGCTCCAGTTATAGTAAACCTTGTTTTTCCCACTGTATGCTTCTGTACACCTCTTTGTGTTTTTTTTTTTGGGGGGGGGGGGGACTTTTTTGCCAATTCTTGAAAGATAACTGGTGTGTGGATTTTGTTTCAGACTGGGTGTTAGCTGGTAGCTTAGCATATACTCTGCATTTTCTACATGTGACCAACTCTCCATTCTCTACCCTCCAGGAGTTCCTTGCTGTGTGTGATGTGCTCCCTCACTGCCCCCCATTCTCTCTCTCCTTTGTTGAAACAGGCAGCCTCTGGTCCCTTGGAGCCAACAGATTCTTGCACCACAAGTTCAAGGTAAGCTCATACCTCTCAGCCACCTCTTCCCTTTCTGCTATGTAGGTGCTAAGCAAACACTTCTTCCATCTTGCAGGACAGCTGGTCAAGAGGATTACAAGAGACAGCAGTGGACTGTAATACACTGTACTCTGAGAGCCATGATTGTTTCTACCCAATTCATTGTACAGATGTCTTGTTCTCTATTGGACACACTCAGTTGTGCCTCCCGGTGGGGTGGGGGAGGGGAAAAGGCCCTGAGAATGGATGTGTGCATCCTTCATGGTCAAGGGTTCCCCATTCTCTCTCTGTTCTCTGCATTCCAATCTTACCTCTATTTTCACCAGGTTCACGGGTATCCACAGCTGGTAGTTTTTCTCCTGCTTTGCACCTCATGTGTCTCCCCACTAGGTTCCATCCTTCTTTATGTGGTGAACCCCAGTCCCCTGTTATGAAGTGCCCACCCACTCTCAGGGTTGTTGGGGGTGGGGAGGGGGGGAAGCATATATGCCCTGAATGTCTTTTCCACATTATTCAACACAGTCCTACAATCCTCCATAGTTATTGAACAACAACATTTCTATATTCTATCCTACAAACTATTTTCAAGGTGGTCCACAGGTGCGTGCCTACCATGGCCTTGAGCCCTTAAGTCATGGTGAGGGAGAGGGGTTCTGGTTACAGTTCCTATTCTAAATTACCTGCAGGTGGCTACAGCCCGATGCCTATATAACTCCCCTAGCCTCTGCCCTTCTGTACCTATTATATTGCAATTGTGATGAAGTAAACATCCATCTAATGCTTTTACCCTTGGTTTCCCTTTTCTCCTCAGCACTATATACCATTGCTGATACATTCAATGTGAAAAGATGACCCAGCTGTTTGTAGCTCCTTCCTGGCCCTCACCAATGAGGTTTGGTTGTGGGTAAGGGTGTCTGGTGATCAGAGAGCAAACATCATCTATGCGCTACCTATGGTTATCTGCAAGTTTCTACTTGGCAGATCACTAGTGCTAGACAGCATACCTATTATTTACACAACTCTGTGCTGTGGGGCTCTATGGTAAGGGGGAGAGGCTGGATGGGTATTTGTGTTCCTCAACAGAAATGCCCACCTAGCCTCCTCCCCCTTACCATACAGCCATACAATTTGGAAGGAACAGGTGGCCTTCTGTATGGCCACACTTATCACACATATATACCAAAGTTTCTCTGTCACAGGCCACATGTCATGCAACCCAGATTGCTGCCTCCTCTCAAATCAACCCCAGCACTTGATAATATGTAGTGTACAAAGTAGAGACAAACACCCTGTTATATATAAAAATATCAAATGTGTATTTAAGAACAAAAAATGAACTATATACAATTTTGCAGGGTGGTGTTATTCTCCCCCCTGAATGGCCCCCTGCAGCAGGTTAACGAGCAGCACCAGAAGCAGCCTCTGCACCCTGAAGTGCTGTTCATTAGCCTGCCGCATCACTGACACCTGCAGCAACTGGTTTGGGGTATTGACCAGTTACTGCAGGAGGCGCATTGCTGGGGCTGTGACTGGGGCTGGGGTGGAGAGGGTGGGGGTTGTTGGGCCCTCATCATCCCCCTCAAGGGGAGGCATGTCTGCCCATGGATCGGCCTTCTCCACCTTAGCCTCCTCCTCCTCCGCTTCGCCTTCCTCCTCCTCCTCCTCCTGCCGCCCTGTGTATGTAACAGGATTGTCTTTGAGATCAGCACATCCAACATGGCCTGCATAGTGCAGGAGCTGGCTGGCCTGAGGCGGGGGATGGGGAAAGGTGTGGTGAGCCCTGGGCTATACCCATGGGGTGTGAGATGCATGAAATGACATGACATGACAGGGGACCCTGGATGCTGGTCTGACACAGAATACACAGGCAGACCACACTCATTGCTCAGCAGCATGTTTGCATTATGATTTGTGACTATGGTTGGCTGACCATTTTGGGGTTTTTTTTGGGGGGGGGGGAGCACATAATTTTAATATGAGGCAATGACATCCACTAAGAGTAGGACCTCAGGCAGAAATACCATGAAAGAGTATCCACCCCAGAAAGGGGGATACAGAAGTGAGGCATGTCATCTCATTCATCTCAGAGGAGGTTAGTTGGAAGTTGCAGCCACACTCACGGGAGGGTAGCTGCAACCTCAGGCCTTGATCTGGGACAGAGGTGTTATGACTTACTAGCTTGCCTATTAGCCACATGGAAACTGATATTGTACACGACATTTGCATTATTAAATATATACATTTACAAATGAGTACAGGTGCCCTGTTTATAATACTTACGTCGAGCCCTGAGGCGCCATCTCACTGCCCTGATCATGTCAGGGCTCTGCCGACGCTGCCGCCTTAGGGATTCCAGGTCCCTCCTGATGCCAAATTGTCTGCAAGATACAAGTTTGTACACCAGGAATCAGGTGATGGCCCTTCTTGCCTTCAGCACACAAATTCATTTGGAAATCAAATAGGAGGGACTCACAACACTGATTGGGGGGGGGGGGGGGGTCATAACATTGGTACAGATGATGTCATTGAGGTGGACGTGAGGACAGAGAGTACCGTTTGTGTGCAGTATTGTAGGGATGTGGGAATGTTTTTGCTTTCTAGTACATAAATTCTATTAATGAATGTGCATGTGCACATATCACTGATTACCTTTGAATGCAGACTACAATTTGTGCTTACATTGCTGAGGGTGCTCTTATATGTGTAGCTACAGGAGGGGGCCCTGATAGCCCAGGAGGGGGGGAGCAAACACTTACCTCTCCAACCTGTCCCTTATGTCACCCCAGGCTTGGATGGAGACAGTCCTGGGGGGCAGGTGATGGTGGTGTTTAAAAAGAATCCTCCAGTGCTTAACACACAGGTGCACTTGGCACACAGTTTCGTGTTCGCTGAAATTTGGCTCCCGTCTGAGAGCCACGTTTCTCAGTGAATAACCATTGGAAAGGGTGCATCGCCTTATATGGACACCCATGCGTGATGAACATCTTTACATGTACAGCTCCATATACGGACAGGTCAGTATGTGCACGTCTTGGCATCTATAATGGCTCCACACATGGATGGCTGTGACGCATGGACGTTCATGGACTATTGTCACGCGTCTGGGGACCACGTGCGGAGTTTTCCTTATATGGAAAAGTGTGCGAACTTCATATATACACAATAAAATATGTATGTTCCTTGTATTTCCCATAGCTGCATGTTCTGCAAGTACAGTGCATGTAGTTGCGGACATCCAGGTATGGGGAAAACATAAGGAACATTGAGAAGTATAAAGTACAGTAACAAGGACGCGTTTCTCACATAACTGCCATATTTTTCCTATACTTTGGGCACCCCTGATTTGGCCGTTTTCAACCGCGATAATGGAATGTCTAAGGCCGCCTATATTATTTTTCGATTATACCTACCTGACTTTGGCCGGCTTCATGAGGGCGCCCAAATTCAGATTTGGATGACCTTTCAATTATGCCCCTCTATGTTACTAGCATGCTTATTTTCAAAAGAGAAGGATGCCCATCTTTCGACACAAATCAGGAGATGGGTGTCCTTCTCGCAAGGTCGTCCAAATCGGCAAAATCGAAAGCTGATTTTTTTTGACACCCTCAACTGCTTTCTGTCACGGGGACGACCAAAGTTCATGGGGGCGTGTTGGCAGGGTAGCAAAGGCGGGACTGGGGCGTGATTAAGAGATGGTCATCCTCGGCCGATAATAGAAAAAAGAAGGGCATCCCTGACAAGCAATTGGCCAACTTTACTTGGTCCATTTTTTTCACGGCCAAGCTTCAAAAAAGTGCCCCAACTGACCAGATGACCACCGGAGGGAATCGGGGATCACCTCCCCTTACTCCTCCAGTGGTCACTAACCCCCTCCCACCATAAAAAAACAAGTTTAAAAATACTTTTTTGCCAGCCTCTATGCCAGCCTCAAATGCCATACTCAGGTCCATCGCAGCAGTATACAGGTCCCTGGAGCAGTTGTACTGGGTGCAGTGTACTCCAGGCAGGCGGACCTGGGGGGGGGGGGGTTGGGGGGCTCAGCACTCAAGGTAAGGGAGCTATGCACCTGGGAGCAATTTCTGAAGTCCACTGCAGTGCCCCCTAGGGTGCCCGGTTGGTGTCCTGGCATGTGAGGGGGACCAGTGCACTACAAATGCTGGCTCCTCTCACGACCAATGGGCTTGGATTTGGACGTTTTTGAGATAGACGTCTTTGGGTTCCATTATCACCGAAAACTGAGGATGACCATCTCTAAATTCGACCTAAATGTTGGGATTTGGGTGTCCCCGACCGTATTATTGAAACAAAAAATGGACATCCATCTTGTTTCGATAATACACATTGCCCCGCCCCTTCGCAGCACCGTCCTTAGAGTTGGGTGCCTTTAGAGATGGTCATCCCTGTTCGAAAATGCCCCTCCACGGTAACCATGTATAGTATTCCCAGAGGTAGAGCTGTAATTACGTGCATATTTTATAAAGAATTTTTCATGCGTATAGGACTTTTTATGTGTGCAAAGAAGCTTTCTTTTTCTAAATGCATTTCAGGGGTTACAGTGCTTATTTTAGAAGAACTATTCTTGTTTTAGACATGTATAAGCCAGCATACAGATGTTTCTATTGCATAAACATCTAACAATCCCAACCAGGATATACATGCCTAACACTGAAAAATGTGCATATAATAGGGGGATGTTCTGGGTGTGTTTTGGACAGGACTAGAATGGGACTAAAAAACGAACATGTATTCCCAATTTCATAAGGGGCATGTGTGTCTCTGTCCCAACAGATCGACTTTGGGATTTACACTTGCAACCCAGGATGTCTAGGTTTCAGAAAAGTGCTCATATTAAACAATACTTCACTGAATTGATTAGAGGATGTCCCTGCCTCTACCAGTCTCCCTTTGGTTGTTGCTCCCCAAATGTGAAACTGGGAAAAGATATTGAACTCTGTGATAGCTTCAGAAAAAAATGTTCATGTTTCTAAAATGGCCAACATGAAAAGGAAAAATGATGTCTTACCTGATAATCTTCTTTCCTTTTAGTCCTATACCAGACCAGTCCATACATGCAGGTAATACTGGTTCAGGAGCTGGCTGAGGAGCACCAAGTAAGAGCTGTACATTCAATCAACCATCCTTTTGGAGACAAGGAGAAATACTGAAGATCCTATGGCTGTAAAATACCCTTTAGGGCAAATCACTTGGAACCACTTTTTCTCTGTCTCCATCCACTGGTCCATGGACATAACCCTTTCGTCTGGACTGGTGTGGTATGGCTGAAAATGAAAAAAAGTTTATATTCCATCACATAAATATGTATGCTGTTATTTCAGAATACATATAAGTATGCACCAGCACATAAACATTTATGTTGCCATGATATTTTAGACATTTATGGTTCTAAAATGGATGTTCCCATCTCTATATAATAATTGGTCACTCTGCCTCCCTGGATGGCTGGCTGGCTGGGTTCGTAACTGTATGCCAATGAGCTTACGTCAGTTCGCCTCCAGCATTCCCTTCCCTCTCAGTATCCCGCCCTCGCGGAAAGACGAAATGATGTCAGAGGAGGGCAGGACACTGAGAGGGAAGGCTGGAGGCGACTCAAGCCGATCCTGCTGCCACTGCGACCTGAGGTATGGATGGGAGGGGAGAATCGCTGGACATGGAGGGAGGGGAGGGCAGACCAAAAGAGAATCGCTGGACATGGAGGGGATGGGATGGGAGGGGAGAATCGCTGGACATGGAGGGGAGGGCAGGGGAGAGAGGAGAACTCGCTTAGACGAGAGCCTTCCTAGGGTCCATTTCATTTTTCGCGAAACAGGTTTGTTTTGCTTGTCACATATAATTGACACTTAAACGTCCATTCTTCTATGTATTTTAGAATAGGCTTTACATCGGCAAATCCTGCTCTAAAATATAGCAGAACTTGACTTATCCTGACCTGGACACCTCAATTTTGATTTGTATGTCCTTTCTAAAATTCCACTCCACACAGTATATGTGGTGACAAGAAGGCATGTACTATAGTGACTCTTGTGTAGCCATATTCAGGAGCAGTTTTTAGGTTGGGCATGGGAGGTGTCACAATCTACGTTCATTCTTTATCATATAATGAAAATATATACTTGAAACACAGAATTTGTTCCATAATTGCCCTTCTATATGTCTTAAATTATCACATTCATAATAGTGGTAAATAAAACCCTTCTTTTCACTTGTATTGCACAAACTTTAATTAACTTTCTATAAGTCAATCTCCACAATTACGTTTGTTTATGCCAAAGCTTAGAGCAACATTTTAAAAAGGAGGGGTAAAATGAGGATTCAGCACCCTAAAATAGTGCTGCTATTTGTCCTCGAACAAATCATCACTGCTCAACAAACTTCTCTAAATCCAATCAGATATTTCATCAAACATTTCTTCCAAAAAAGCAATCATACTTAACTAACAATGGGGTCCTTTTACTAAGGTGCACTGAAAAATGGCCTGCGGTGGTGTAGGCGCGAGTTTTGAGTGCACGCAGAATCATTTTTCAGTGCACCTGTAAAAAAGGCGTTTTTAAATTTTAATTGCCGCGCGTCCATTTTGGGTCTGAGATATTACCACCAGCCATTGATCTAGTGGTAAAGTTTCACGTGGTAACCAGGCGGTAATAACCTACACGCTCAAAATACCACTTGGCATGCGTAGCTGATGCGCACCAGAAAATAAAAAATATTTTTCGGATGCACATAGTGGATGTGCACCAAAAAAGAAATTACCACAACAGCCACACGGTAACTCAGAATTGGTGTGCCTTGGGCACGTGTAGGCGCTTAGTAAAAGGGCCCCAATGATTGCGGCACTGACCTGATTTCAACAGACTCCATTGTAACTTAGCATGTGTTTCTAAATGGGGTGGCTGGCCATGAATTTTATTTGGCCCATGACAAGTAGTTTTTAGGACATAAGAATAGTCATTACTGGGTCAGACTAATGGTCCATCTTGCCCAGTATCCTGCTTCCAGCAGTGGTCAATTCATGTCATAAGTACCTCACAGAATCCCAAATAGTAGCAGGTTTCATGCTGCTGTTTTCAGGGACAAGCAGAGGCTTTCCCCATGTACTTCAATAGCAGACTATAGACGTTTCCTCCAGGAACTTGTTCGACCTTTTTAAAACCCAGATACACTAACTTGTGATACCACATCCTCCGGTAACAAATTCCAGAGCTTAACTATTAACTATTCGTTGAGTGAAAAAATATCTCTTCCTGTATCAGGACTTCAAAATGTGCCTTCCTGGCAGTACCAGGAGGAACATTCTAGATCCCTGCTCCAAACCGCAACAAACCACACCTTACCAAGATAAATGTCCTCAATTTGTCATGTTTCTGATAAATGATAAAAGTTAATATAGAAAGAGAAAAAAGAATGAAATATTTAAAGATTACTCTATCTTGCACAATATAGGGAGGCTTTTAAGACTAATGAGAAAGCGCGCTCAGCGTCTATATTGGAAATTATATCATTGAGAGCCGAGCATCTGAAGTCTTTTCCTCCATCAGTACTATAGATTATGCATATAGGGGATTGGTCTGCTTGCTTGATATAGCATTTTAGATTCTTCTCACTAGCAAGTCTGAGCTAAGTAGTAGTATTATATATATGTAATTCATGTATTTATAGAATAATTAACAATAATACACTTGAATTGATGTATTAGTCTCCTGGTCCTACAGAACTATACACATAGTGAAAAATAAGTGGGTGACTGAGTTATGATAGGTAATAGGAGGAAAACACTTTTAATCTATTACTGTGAAGAAAAATTAGAAAGTTTTTATCTTCTTCATCCGAGGCTCCCACAAATTACTTTAGATCTTCCTACTTTTTTTTTTTTTTTTGCTTCTTTCTGCTTTGGCTCCTTTCCTGGATGATAATCGTTGAATTGAAAACTGAATGCAATTACAGTAGCCTCTTCAAAAGTCATTTAAGCGATTACACTTGAGTACTGATGTCACAATGTGCTGTGACAGTAGTACTAAACTTCAATATTACTGCAATTTCCTGAATATTATGGGAAGATTACAATATAATAATCAAGTTAGTTTTTCTAGTAATATATAAAGTAATTCCACAAGTAACAAAACATCAGATTAACATTCAATTGGTTTTAATGTTGATAACTGTCAACAGTATGGTATTAAATAGTCTGGCTATTTTAATTATAGAAAAAATGTTTAAAATACTATTTTATAAATTGTACTTGATATTTTAGATTTTACAGTAGGGAAGGAAGAATCAATCCCACAGCAGGCCGCAACAGTATGTCCCTGATTGCTATTATGAGGTAGCAATTACCAAAGAGTTTACATAATCCCCAGGCTATTAATTGAGATTTTAAAATTCACACATTCATCAAAGAGACTGCATTAAAGAACTACAGTTTGTCATAGGAGTCACATTAACAGGCCAATGTACTAACGGGAGGAACATACTAGGAACAGTTTCCAATTTAGCTCTTGTTATTTTTTTGTCAGTATTTCCACATAAATAAGTCAAGTAGAAGGATAATGCATATCATTTTGCTAGTAATGTTTTTGCAAAAATTTTCACTAAATCTTATTGAGGTGTTTGTTAAAGTTTTGTGAAACCTGGTTTGAAGTGATGGATAGTTTTACTCTACGCACATAGTTACTCAGTTGCTTTGCATAACTTTGCATCACTCATTAACTATCCAGTCAATATTCAGCTGGTGGCAGTCATCTTTTTTAAAGGATCCTTTTACTAAGCCGTGGCAAAAAGTGGCCTGTGGTAGTGCGAGTGCATCTTTTGGGCGCGAGCTGGGCTAGTTTCTACTGTGTCCTGGAAAAGGGGCCTTTTTTAAGGAGCCGGATAATGGATGTACAGCAAAATAAAAACCAGCGCACATCCATTTTCACCCAGAGACCTTACTGCCACCCACTGACTTAGTGGTAAGGTCTCATGCGCTACCCAGGCGGTAGACATGCAACAGATACCCACTGCTGTTTACTGCCAGGTAAGTCCCATGCAGTAGAAAACAGAAAATATTTTCTACTACATGTTTTTGGCGTGCGCCAAATTCAGAATTACCACCCGGGGCATGCAGTAGCCAGGTGGTAATGCTGATCTGATACACACTGGACGCGCATAGGCCCTTACACACCTTTCTAAAAGAGCCCTAAATGCTGACCATCACCAGTTAAATTAGCTCCAGATATTCAATGTCAATCCATGACCAGGCACTGGCACTGAATATCTGGCTCTCATCAGACGTGCTAGCCATCAGAACTTATGCATGTCCCAGCCTATATTTAGAAGGCTGACCTTTAGTTGTAGCACTCCAAGACTGCTGCTAGTTTGCAGCAGCCATTTTACAGTTGGAGCTGCTAGAGGCAGGAAGCTTAAAGTAGGCCCAAGGGGAGGGGTGCTATAAGTGGATCAGGATGGGTGTCTGTTCTCGAAGGGGTGCCATGAGAGGGGTCTGCCATTGGGGGGCACCAGGAGCAAGGACCACTTGTAGTTTAGAGTGAATTTGGTCATGTTGGTGGGCATCAGGAGGGGGGTCAGGTCTTGTTGGGGAGGAAGAAGGGAGCACAACCACATCTTCAGCCACTACTCAGAAGCTATGTGGGTGCCAGCCAACATTTAATGGGAATAGTTAGGATTGCTTTTTGTGGTATCCTATCTGCCCACTTAGCTATGTGGGCATTGGTACTGAATTTTGCCAGACCCTGCATAGCCGCTGGTTCCTCCTCGAGTCTGTCCCCATAGCACCCTACTCCTGCCCGAATTAGAGTTGGCCGGTTAAGTACTGCTGAATATCAGTGGCCAGTGTGATGAGCATGAGTTAAGTGGGCAGGAGCCTCTGCTGCCCACTTAAAACACTTTGAATCTAAGGCATTATAAATGTTGCATTCATACAACAATCCATGAGAAATAGCTATTTGCAAAGCCAATAGCAAGAATTTGCATGCTAAAAGGGCCTATAGTGCACTATGGGGCCTATTTACCAAAGAGCCCCAAGCAGTTAGCATTGGATTTAGCAAGTGCATGGGTGGTCCTCAGGGCATGCAGAGGGACGTTACATAGAAACAATGAAAAATGAAGATGGATATAGACCATAAGGCCTATTCAGTCTGCCCATTCATACCATCTACTATCCATTCTTCTCTGTTAATATTCCTTTTCTCAGAGTGAGTACTGGCGGCCCGGACATGGCCAGGCACTGAATATCAAGGGATACTTTATCCAGCGATGATCAGCGTCAGCTGAATATCGGGGGGACTGTGCTTAGCCAATTGAGTCACACATAAAATAAAATCCACTTTTGGTATTAAGGTCATTTTTATAGTTGCTAGTCACCCCATAACAAAAATGTAATGGAGACCACTGTAGACTCAATTTAGTAACCAGCCAAAGAATTTTCTTGCAAGAATAAATGTATCTATAAGTTTATGGTTTATGTTTTTTGTATTTGATAAACTGCCTTTCCTCACACAATAACAAGATGACGCACATTAAAAATAGAAAGGACATAAGCACATAAGAACATAAGAATCGCCATACTGGATCAGACCAATGGTCCATCTAGTCCAATATCCTGCATCCAACAGCAGTCAATTCATGTCACAAATACCTGACAGAATCCCAAATAGTAGAAAGATTCATGCTACTGATCCCTGGGATGAGCAGTGGCTTTTCCCATGTCTATCTCAATAGCAGACTTGATAAATCCAGATACACTAACTGTTGATACCACATCCTCTGGCAACGAGGTCCAGAGCTTAACTATTTATTGAGTAAAAAAATATTTCCTTCTGTTTGTTTTAAAAGTAGTACCATGTAACTTCCATGAGTGTCCCCTAATCTTTATAGTTTTTGAAAGAGTAAAAAATTGATTTATGCTTACCTGTTCTACATTACTCAATATTATGTAGACCTCTATTATGTCCTCCCTCAGCCATCTCTTTTCCAAGCTGAAAAATCCTAATCTCTTAAGCATTTCCTCATATGTCAGGAGTTACATCCCCTTAATCATTTTGGTCACCCATTTTTGAACCTTTTCTAATTCTGCTATATTTTGTTTAAGATACGGTGACCAGAACTGCACACAATACTCAAGGTGTGGGTACACTAAGGAGCAAAACAGAGGCATTATAATATTCTTTGTTTTATTTTATGTCCGTTTCTTAATAATTCCTAGCATCTTGTTTGCTTTTTTGGCCACCACCACACACTGGGCAGAAGATTTCAGTGTATTGTCCATGATGACATTTAGATCTTTTTCTTAGGTGCTGACTCCTAGGGTGTAACCTAACATCACTAATTTGTAGAAAAGAGAGAATCAGATGTGAAAAGGAGTTGAGCCGGGAGAGCAGAATCGGGTATGACAAGAGACATTAACACCACAGTTAATTATAGGATGGGCCATTGGAAGCAGATTGATAAGGCTAGTATACTCTTCCAGTGGAGCCACCAGCCAAGGTGAGGCTGAAAGTTTTCTATAAGAGATGGGTCTTAAGTAAAGACCTAAAAATTGGAGGGACTGAGGGGAGGGAATTCCAAAGTGAAGGGGCGGTAAAGAAGAAGGCCCTATTCCTCATAACTTCAAAGTGGGCGTGATGAACAAAAAGAATCCCAAGACAACAATCACTGAGCAAGCGCAGAGCATGAGAGGGACAGTAAACGTGAATAAAGGAGGAGAGATAAGAGGGTGTATCAGTGTGCAAGACTTTGTGAGTGAGAATAAAGATCTTTAATAGGATCTAAGAACAGACTGGAAGCCAATGATGATGCTAGTGGTATAAACCTGTCAAAGTGGGTAGCATGAGAAAGCAGATGAATAGCCATATTTTGAACTGTCTGCAATTGCTTAATTAGATTCTGAGGAAGGCCTGAATAAATAACATTACAAAAATCTAATTGAGACTTGAGAAGAGCATAATACATTTCTGAGAAGATTCATCCAGAAAATAACAGATTGTTCTAAATTGCCACAGGGAAAGAAAGTAAGATCAATCTAAACTGAAATATGTTGATTAAATGAAAGTTCTTGGTCTATGAAGTAGTGAACGAGCCAGATAGGGGTACTGTCAAGTATAGGAGAGGGCAGTAATCTTGAGCTGGAGTCCGACATCCAGCAGGCTGTCATCTTAGTTGCGTTGAGAACTGTAGGGGTCTTTTCCTGCTGTTTCACCTTTGCTGATTAGACTTGATCCATCTTTTCCTGATCTAATATGGATTCTGCAGCCTGAGGCCTGAATACAACAGAGATCAGCTTTTTTCAAGGAAAACTACTTCTTGGCACAACTTTGTTAGTGACTTCACCATCCAGGGATATGTGTTTACATTCACTAGTCATCCACCTTGTCTCCTGGGAAGGTGCATAGGAGCTTGTCTTACAGAGACAGAGTCTCTGGTATATCTGTGAACCATGGAGGGCCGTTTGCTATCATCAGGCTTGTGACTGATAAGATATTCTTGTTTGAAACTCACAAGGCCTCATTGTTATGACCGTCGGTACAGCGAATGCTACATACCTGTAGAAGGTATTCTCCGAGGACAGCAGGCTGATTGTTCTCACTGATGGGTGACGTCCACGGCAGCCCCTCCAATCGGAAACTTCACTAGCAAAGGCCTTTGCTAGTCCTCGCACGCCCATGCGCACCGCGCATGCGCGGCCGTCTTCCCGCCCGAACCGGCTCGTGTTCGTCAGTCCCATATGTAGCAAAACAAAGCAAGGGAAGACACAACTCCAAAGGGGAGGCGGGCGGGTTTGTGAGAACAATCAGCCTGCTGTCCTCGGAGAATACCTTCTACAGGTATGTAGCATTCGCTTTCTCCGAGGACAAGCAGGCTGCTTGTTCTCACTGATGGGGTATCCCTAGCCCCCAGGCTCACTCAAAATAACAACCATGGTCAATTGGGCCTCGCAACGGCGAGGACATAACTGAGATTGACCTAAAAAATTTACCAACTAACTGAGAGTGCAGCCTGGAACAGAACAAACAGGGCCATCGGGGGGTGGAGTTGGATCCTAAAGCCCAAACAGGTTCTGAAGAACTGACTGCCCGAACCGACTGTCGCGTCGGGTATCCTGCTGCAGGCAGTAATGAGATGTGAATGTGTGGACAGATGACCACGTCGCAGCTTTGCAAATTTCTTCAATAGAGGCTGACTTCAAGTGGGCTACCGACGCTGCCATGGCTCTAACATTATGAGCCGTGACATGACCCTCAAGAGCCAGCCCAGCCTGGGCGTAAGTGAAGGAAATGCAATCTGCTAGCCAATTGGATATGGTGCGTTTCCCCACAGCCACTCCCCTCCTATTGGGATCAAAAGAAACAAACAATTGACTGTCTGTTGGGCTGTGTCCGCTCCAGGTAGAAGGCCAATGCTCTCTTGCAGTCCAATGTGTGCAGCTGACGTTCAGCAGGGCAGGAATGAGGACGGGGAAAGAATGTTGGCAAGACAATTGACTGGTTCAGATGGAACTCCGACACAACCTTTGGCAAGAACTTAGGGTGAGTGCGGAGGACTACTCTGTTATGATGAAATTTGGTGTAAGGGGCCTGGGCTACCAGGGCCTGAAGCTCACTGACTCTACGAGCTGAAGTAACAGCCACCAAGAAAATGACCTTCCAGGTCAAGTACTTCAGATGGCAGGAATTCAGTGGCTCAAAAGGAGGTTTCATCAGCTGGGTGAGAACGACATTGAGATCCCCTGACACTGTAGGAGGTTTGACAGGGGGCTTTGACAAAAGCAAACCTCTCATGAAGCGAACAACTAAAGGCTGTCCTGAGATCGGCTTACCTTCCACACGGTAATGGTATGCACTGATTGCACTAAGGTGAACCCTTACAGAGTTGGTCTTGAGACCAGACTCAGACAAGTGCAGAAGGTATTCAAGCAGGGTCTGTGTAGGACAAGAGCGAGGATCTAGGGCCTTGCTGTCACACCAGATGGCAAACCTCCTCCACAGAAAGAAGTAACTCCTCTTAGTGGAATCTTTCCTGGAAGCAAGCAAGATACGGGAGACACCCTCTGACAGACCCAAAGAGAAAGTCTACGCTCTCAACATCCAGGCCGTGAGAGCCAGGGACCGGAGGTTGGGATGCAGAAGCGCCCCTTCGTCCTGCGTGATGAGGGTCGGAAAACACTCCAATCTCCACGGTTCTTCGGAGGACAACTCCAGAAGAAGAGGGAACCAGATCTGACGCGGCCAAAAAGGAGCAATCAGAATCATGGTGCCTCGGTCTTGCTTGAGTTTCAACAAAGTCTTCCCCACCAGAGGTATGGGAGGATAAGCATACAGCAGACCCTCCCCCCAGTCCAGGAGGAAGGCATCCGATGCCAGTCTGCCATGGGCCTGAAGCCTGGAACAGAACTGAGGGACTTTGTGGTTGGCTCGAGATGCGAATAGATCTACCAAGGGGGTGCCCCACGCTTGGAAGATCTGGCGCACCACTCGGGAATTGAGCGACCACTCGTGAGGTTGCATAATCCTGCTCAACCTGTCGGCCAGACTGTTGTTTACGCCTGCCAGGTATGTGGCTTGGAGCACCATGCCGTGATGGCAAGCCCAGAGCCACATGCTGACGGCTTCCTGACACAGGGGGCGAGATCCGGTGCCCCCCTGCTTGTTGACGTAATACATGGCAACCTGGTTGTCTGTCTGAATTTGGATAATTTGGTGGGACAGCCGATCTCTGAAAGCCTTCAGAGCGTTCCAGATCGCTCGTAACTCCAGAAGATTGATCTGCAGATCGCGTTCCTGGAGGGACCAGCTTCCCTGGGTGTGAAGCCCATCGACATGAGCTCCCCACCCCAGGAGAGACGCATCCGTGGTCAGCACTTTTTGTGGCTGAGGAATTTGGAAGGGACGTCCCAGAGTCAGATTGGACCGAATCGTCCACCAATACAGGGATTCGAGAAAACTCGTGGACAGGTGGATCACGTCTTCTAGATCCCCAGTAGCCTGAAACCACTGGGAAGCTAGGGTCCATTGAGCAGATCGCATGTGAAGGCGGGCCATGGGAGTCACATGAACTGTGGAGGCCATGTGGCCCAGCAATCTCAACATCTGCCGAGCTGTGATCTGCTGGGACGCTCGCACCCGCGAGACGAGGGACAACAAGTTGATGGCTCTCGTCTCTGGGAGATAGGCGCGAGCCGTCCGAGAATCCAGCAGAGCTCCTATGAATTCGAGTCTCTGCACTGGGAGAAGATGGGACTTTGGATAATTTATCACAAACCCCAGTAGCTCCAGAAGGCGAATAGTCATCTGCATGGACTGCAGGGCTCCTGCCTCGGATGTGTTCTTCACCAGCCAATCGTCGAGATATGGGAACACGTGCACCCCCAGCCTGCGAAGTGCCGCTGCTACTACAGCCAAGCACTTTGTGAACACCCTGGGCGCAGAGGCGAGCCCAAAGGGTAGCACACAGTACTGGAAGTGACGTGTGCCCAGTTGAAATCGCAGATACTGTCTGTGAGCTGGCAGTATCGGGATGTGTGTGTAGGCATCCTTCAAGTCCAGAGAGCATAGCCAATCGTTTTCCTGAATCATGGGAAGGAGGGTGCCCAGGGAAAGCATCCTGAACTTTTCTTTGACCAGATATTTGTTCAGGGCCCTTAGGTCTAGGATGGGACGCATCCCCCCTGTTTTCTTTTCCACAAGGAAGTACCTGGAATAGAATCCCAGCCCTTCTTGCCCGGATGGCACGGGCTCGACCGCATTGGCGCTGAGAAGGGCGGAGAGTTCCTCTGCAAGTACCTGCTTGTGCTGGAAGCTGTAAGACTGAGCTCCCGGTGGACAATTTGGAGGTTTCGAGGCCAAATTGAGGGTGTATCCCTGCCGGACTATTTGGAGAACCCACTGATCGGAGGTTACGAGAGGCCACCTTTGGTGAAAAGCTTTTAACCTCCCCTCGACTGGTAGGTCGCCCGGCACTGATACTTGGATGTCGGCTATGCTCTGCTGGAGCCAGTCAAAAGCTCGTCCCTTGCTTTTGCTGGGGAGCCGAAGGGCCTTGCTGAGGCGCATGCTGCTGACGAGAGCGAGCGCGCTGGGGCTTAGCCTGAGCCACAGGCTGTCGAGAAGGAGGATTGTACCTATGCTTGCCAGAAGAGTAGGGAACAGTCTTCCTTCCCCCGAAAAATCTTCTACCTGTAGAGGTAGATGCTGAAGGCTGCCGGCGGGAGAACTTGTCGAATGCGGTGTCCCGCTGGTGGAGCTGCTCTACCACCTGCTCGACTTTCTCTCCAAAAATGTTATCCGCACGGCAAGGCGAGTCCGCAATCCGCTGCTGGATTCTATTCTCCAGGTCGGAGGCACGCAGCCATGAGAGTCTGCGCATCACCACACCCTGAGCAGCGGCCCTGGACGCAACATCAAAGGTGTCATACACCCCTCTGGCCAGGAATTTTCTGCACGCCTTCAGCTGCCTGACCACCTCCTGAAAAGCAGGGCCGTGCCGATGCGGTAAGCGAGGTAAGCGCCGCAGGGGGGCGCCCACCTCTGGAGGGCGCCGCCGCAGTGCTTACCCTCGCCCCGCCGAGGACTTTAAATCTTTTGGCACCAGAGAGGGGGGTGCCGCCGCTCCCGCTGCTCTTCACGATCCTGGCACCCCCCCTCCCGCACCAGCCCTTTAAATTTACCTCATGTGCAAGTAAAAGAAGCGGATCCGATCATCTCATTGGGCCTTCCCTCACTGTCCCGCCCTCCTCTGACGCAACTTCCTATTTCCTCTAGGGCGGGACAGTGAAGGAAGGCCCAATGAGATGATCGGATTCGCTTCTTTTACTTGCACATGAGGTGCTGCGCTCGCTATCGCGTCGGCATTGGCAATTTCTTTTTAAAGACGGGTGGCAGGGAGAAGACGAGGCAGGGTGAGGATGGGGGACAGATGGGGTGACCGTGAAGGTGGGGGGGGGAGGACTCGGATAGCAGAAGGGACTGGATGGGAGACAGATGGGGTGAGGGAGATTCGGATGGGCAGAAGGGACTGGGTGGGAGACAGATGGGGTGAGGGTGGGGGGCACTTGGATAGCAGAAGGGACTGGGTAGGAGACAGATGGGGTGAGGGGGACTCGGATGGGCAGAAGGGACTGGGTGGGAGACAGATGGGGTGAGGGTGGGGGGCACTTGGATAGCAGAAGGGACTGGGTGGGAGACAGATGGGGTGAGGGGGACTCGGATGGGCAGAAGGGACTGGGTGGGAGACAGATGGGGTGAGGGTGGGGGGCACTTGGATAGCAGAAGGGACTGGGTGGGAGACAGATGGGGTAAGGGGGACTCGGATGGGCAGAAAGGACTGGGTGGGAGACAGATGGGAGAAGGGGCATGGAGCTGGAACTGGGGTCTGAAAAGTGAGCAGGAGGGAGAATGGGGTCAAGCCTGGGGCAGGGGTGGATGGGAGAATCAATGGATCTGGAACTAGGGGCAGCCGCAGGTGGGAACTGGGAGCCGAAAAGAGGGGGCAGTGAGAGAGGGGGGATAGATCCTGGATGGAATGGGGAGTGAGAGGGAGGGCAGACCCTGAATGGATGGGAGGGCAGAGAGGCATGGATGGGAGGGCAGGGCCCAGGGAGAGGACAAATTGCTGGAAGGGGAGGGGAGAGAGGATTGCTGGCTATGGATGGAGGAGGGAAGGGCAGAGAGGGACAAGGATGGACATGGGGGCCCAGGGAGAGGACAAATTACTGGAAGGGGAGGGGAGAGAGGATTGCTGGCTATGGATGGAGGAGGGAAGGGCAGAGAGGGGCAAGGATGGACATGGGGGCCCAGGGAGAGGACAAATTGCTGGAAGGGGAGGGGAGAGAGGATTGCTGGCTATGGATGGAGGAGGGAAGGGCAGAGAGGGACAAGGATGGATATGGGGGCCCAGGGAGAGGACAAATTGCTGGAAATGGAGGGGAGGGGAGAGAGGAGGATTGCTGGCTATGGATGGAGGAGGGAAGGGCAGAAAGGGACAAGAATGGACATGGATGGGAGGGCAGGACCCAGGGAGAGGAGAAATTGCTGGAAATGGATATAGAGCAAGAAATGAAGAAGAAAGGAGAAAAGTAAAGAAATAAATGGAAAGGAAGCCCTGGAAACGGAGTTAAGAGGACAGATAGCAGCAGAATCAGATACTGGGCCAGCATGATCAGAAAAAGAAAGTCACCAGACAACAAAGGTAGAAAAAAATCATTTTATTTTTATTTTAGTGTTTGGAATATGTCCACTTTGAGAATTTACATCTGCTATCTTATTTTGCAATGTATAGCAATTTGTTTCTAAGAATATTGCTGACAATTCCTTTCAGTGTGGCAAGTGGTGAGCGATCATTTTCATGGGGGGGGGGGGGTGATCATTTTCACGGGGGGGGGGGGCGCCAACTGATAGTCTGCAGGGGGGCGCCAGAGACCCTAGGCACGGCCCTGCTGAAAAGGCTTGGCTTGCTCAGGGGGGAGCGCATCAAACAAGCCCGCCAACTGCCGCACATTGTTCCGCATGTATATGCTCGTGTAGAGCTGGTAGGACTGAATTTTGGCCACGAGCATAGAGGAATGGTAGGCCTTCCTCCCAAAGGAGTCTAAGGTTCTAGAGTCCTTGCCCGGGGGCGCCGAAGCATGCTCTCTAGAACTCTTAGCCTTCTTTAGTGCCAGATCCACAACTCCAGAGTTATGAGGCAACTGAGTGCGCATCAGCTCTGGGTCCCCATGGATCCGGTACTGGGACTCGATCTTCTTGGGAATGTGGGGATTAGTTAGAGGCTTGGTCCAGTTCGCCAGCAATGTCTTTTTTAGGACATGGTGCATGGGTACAGTGGACGCTTCCTTAGGTGGAGAAGGATAGTCCAGGAGCTCAAACATTTCAGCCCTGGGCTCGTCCTCCACAACCACCGGGAAGGGGATGGCCGTAGACATCTCCCGGACAAAGGAAGCAAAAGACAGACTCTTGGGAGGAGAAAGCTGTCTCTCAGGAGAGGGAGTGGGATCGGAAGGAAGACCTTCAGACTCCTCGTCAGAGAAATATCTGGTGTCTTCTTCCTCTTCCCACGAGGCCTCACCCTCGGTGTCAGACACAAGTTCACGGACCTGTGTCTGCAACCGTGCCCGACTCGACTCTGTGGAGCCACGTCCACGATGGGGGCGTCGAGAGGTAGACTCCCTCGCCCGCATCGGCGAAGCTCCCTCCGCCGACGTAGACGGGGAACCCTCCTGGAAGGCGGCGGCAGCCGCCGGAGACCTCACCCCGGGCGATGGACCAGCTGGCGCCACGCTCGACGGTACCGGTGGCGCAAGCACCGCCGGTACTGGAGGGGTAGGGCGCAACAGCTCTCCCAGAATCTCTGGGAGAACGGCCCGGAGGCTCTCGTTCAGAGCGGCTGCAGAGAAAGGCATGGATGTCGATGCAGGCGTCGACGTCAGAACCTGTTCTGGGCGTGGAGGCTGTTCCGGGCTGTCCAGAGTGGAGCGCATCGACACCTCCTGAACAGAGGGTGAGCGGTCCTCTCGGTGCCGATGCCTACTGGGTGCCGACTCCCTCGGCGACCCAGAGCTCTCGGTGCCGACCCGGGAAGGAGACCGATGACGATGCTTCTTCGACTTCTTGGAACGAAGCATGTCACCGGAGCTTCCCGGCACCGATGAGGAGGACGTAGAATCCAGCCGTCGCTTCCTCGGGGCCGAGGCCGAAGGAGGTCGGTCTCGGGGGGGCTGTACCGCAGGAGCCCTCAGGGTAGGGGGAGACCCACCCGAAGGCTCACTGCCACCAGCAGGGGAATGGACAGCCCTCACCTGCACTCCAGACGAAGCACCACCGTCCGACGACATCAGCAGACGAGGTCCCGGTACCACCGACGTCGATGCAGCTGTCCGATGTCTCAGCGCCGATGCAGAGGGCCGATGCCTCGATGCACTGGCGGCCGAGGATGAAGGTCTGGACGCTGAAGACGTCGATGCACTCGATACCCCCGGTGCCGATGTCGACGAAGAGCCCGAGAACAAAACGTTCCATTGGGCCAATCTCGCTACCTGAGTCCGCTTTTGCAAAAGGGAACACAGACTACAGGCCTGCGGGCGGTGCCCAGCCCCCAGACACTGAAGACACGACGCGTGCCTGTCAGTGAGCGAGATGACCCGGGCGCACTGGGTGCACTTCTTGAAGCCGCTGGGAGAGTTCGATGTCATGGGCGGAAAAATCACGCCGGCGAGATCAAAAGTCGAAATGGCGGAAAAGGTACCCGAAAAACAAGGGGAAGAAAACTTCAACCCGAGGCCTAAAGCGGCCTACCCCGACGACGAAAGAAAACTTACCGGGGCGAAAAAGCTGGAAATAGCGGGGGGAAAAGAGACCGAAAAGTCTCTTTCCACACACAGGATGGTTTTTTTTTTTTTTTTCCAACACGAAGAGAATGCGCGAGGTCGACTTTGCGGGGCACGACACGGAGAAAACACGACCGTACCGAGCGCGGACAAAAGAAGACTGACGAACACGAGCCGGTTCGGGCGGGAAGACGGCCGCGCATGCGCGGTGCGCATGGGCGCGCGAGGACTAGCAAAGGCCTTTGCTAGTGAAGTTTCCGATTGGAGGGGCTGCCGTGGACGTCACCCATCAGTGAGAACAAGCAGCCTGCTTGTCCTCGGAGAATCTGCTGGACAGTAATACATAGTTGGTGATTGGTCCATGTGTCACCTGACCCAGAGGAATGCCAATGCTAGGCATGAGAGAGAGAAAGAGTTTGGAGAGGAGAAGAAGATTGTCTGGTGTATAGATCTCTCTCAGAGGAGCTAGAGACTAATTTGCCCCAAACACCAGTGAATTGAACTCTGATCTGAGCACTGTACGAAGTAAAGTTCATCCACAGCTCTGTGGCTTTCCCAAAGACTATGTAACATGCTGCACAGAGCAGGGACCTTGGACTATTCCTGATCTACAAGGGCTCATGGGTATTCTGCTGAGGCCTAGAAGAGAAGCCGGTTCTTCACATCACCTGGAGTCTGGGACCTACAGATTGCAAGGGTGAGATTCAGAACTTTCCTTCTTATGGTCAGGTTTTAGTTAGCAGTGGTTTTTGCCTGTAACTGATTGGTTGACCCAGGACTTGTGGTCAGTAGTCTAATTCTGTTGCTGTTGGCAATCTTTTCTCAGGATATTATAGTTGTATAGTTATTCATGTATAGATAGATAGATAGATAGATAGATAGATAGATTCATATATCTATCGGTGTAATAATCAGTATATTTTTGGTAGTGTATATAGTTTTGCAACTTGCTTTGCATATTGTTATTTTTATATCTATAATAAATAATATATTTACATTTTGGCATTATTCCATTCATTGGTGCACAGCCTGACAAGAGCCTAAGGGCCACAATTAGGTATTCTCATATCCTTGGCAAATGAGTCCAGAATAATTGCTATTTAGGGATTATCTGATATAGAAGTACCTACAGAACCAAACAGATTTCTTGAAGCCAAGATGATATTTTGGATAAAGCAGAGTTAAGATAGGCAAGATCAGGGGAAAGAGTATGGATCTCATAAAGGAGAAGAATGCCACAAACATAGAAATAAGCATGAAATCCAAGATTTTGAATAAGAGTAGCAAGGGGACTCAGAAAAATCTTAAAAAGAAGAGGGGAAAGTACAGAGCCTAGTGGGACACCACAGGGAAAAAGAAAAAGCTTCTGAACATAAGGAGGAGTACTGAATGCTGAAAGTACAATTGTCAAGAAATAAGAACCACGAAAAGACATAACCTGAAATACCTAGGTTGTGGAGTCAAGACAGCAAAATGCCATGGTCCACCAGATCAAGCACAGCAGTAAGATCTAGAGATACTGAAAGTACTACACTGCCCTTGTCAAGTACAGCATACAGAGTGCTTAAGACAGTAGCTATAATTGTTTTTAACTGTACCCAGGGCAAAAACAGCCTGAAGGGGAAGGAGAGCATTTACATTATCAACATAGTCAAGAAGTTGCTTAAGGAGAAAAGAACACGTTCAGTGATCTTAGAAACAAAGAGCAAATTTGCAATTCTTATATTTTGTCCTTGTGATGACTTATACTGTGCCAAAACCTGCCTCCTGCCAGCGTTGCCACCGCCGCCACCACAGTAATGCCGCCATCCCCCTCCCGCATACTACAACCCCTTCTCCCACACACTACAGCCCTCCCAAGAAGATCTACCTTGATCCTTGAAGGCCGCCCTGTTGTAATGGCCTCTGCTGCCATTCCATATCCGCTTTGCTTTTCTGTGCTGCGGGTGGCACTGCTGGGTTTTCAAAATAGGTGCCAAGACTTCGGCCACAGTGTAGTGTATGCCAGTGTAGCATAGAGTAGGGTAAGCATGGAAGTTTCTGGCACCCCTCAAATGTTGCTGTCCACCTGCCATGCATACCCTGCTTACCCCATTCCGCCGGCCCTGGTTTTTCCTGAGCAAGAGACAGAAGAAGATAATCTAAGGTTTTCTCCCCCCCCTCCAGTCTTGTTTTAAGTCCTGGGGGGAGGGGAGGGGATGGAATGTGGACCAGTGTAAGCTGCTGTTTGGGGGGGGGGGGAGGCTGGCATTGTGGAAGTTGCTATTGGGGGGAAGGTAGGGTGGAATTGTGGAAGTTGCTGTTGGGGGGAAGGGAGGGTGGAATTGTTGAAGTTGCTTTTGGAGTGGGGAAAGGGAGGGCAGGATTGTGCAAGCTGCTATTGGGAGGGGAAGGTTTCTAGAGAGAGCTGAGCTGGGGCAGGGTATCCTTGAAAGGAACAAAAAATTATGTCCTACCTGATAATTTTCTTTCCTTTAGTCGCAGCAGATGAATCCAGAAACATGTGGGTTATGTCCATCTACCAGCAGGTGGAGATAGAAGCGCTGAATTGCACTATCTTATAGGACGGTATGCTCCCTGGCCATTCAGTATTTCTCATAACCAAGCATGTTGCAACAGCTTAGGAAGAAGGCGCCTGGAATCCGGACAGGAGTGTACCTGCTAGAAATGATGCAAACGCGATAGCCTCCCGGCTCTAGTGAGCAAACATGTCCTTGGAATCGCATCACCTAGGAGTTCCGAGCAAAGCACAAACAAATGATCTGACTGATGGAACTCGGTGGCTACTACCAAATAGTGCCGGAGAGTACCTGGTGAACAGCAAGCAAATGGAAACAAAACAAACTAAGGTGATAGAGAAGAACTATTCTTCAGTACAGCCCAAGAGCGCCCATTGCTCCAGAGTATGAAACTTCAAATAGTGCAGACATAGAAATTGAATTGCACACCTGAAGGAAGAACAAAGGGTGATCAAGATGAAAGGAAAACTCCCCCTAGGAAGAAGACATGGAACTAAGCGCCCCATGTCCCACTTAGGGGATCCGAAAAATCTGTGACAGAATGATATCTGAAGGTCCAAGACCCTGGCTGGAAAGACACCAGGAACCATGACTAATACTAGGTTACACCAGGTGACAGCCCCTGATAAGAGGAAAGCCTGCCCGGACTAGAAGAACGTTGAGCACTTTGCTTAGGAAGATGGCACATCTGGGAGTCCCCCAGATCAATCAGCAATGTTGTGAAGTTCTAATTGAACAACAATGTACCCAGAATGGGAGCTGAATTAGCCGCTGTCTGAAGTTGTATCTGCTGCTCAGAGAGGCAATCCCAGCAAATGACGTCAGAGACTGCCAAAGAAACAGATACGGAACACCGAAGTAGCAGGCAATCTACCGAGAAAGCCAGACTGCTGAAACTGCTAAAGTGGTAAGGGAAAAGAGTGCGGACACCATCCTCAAAGGCTGAGTTCGGTGTGGAGGTACCAAGAGAGGAGGGATCACTACAGAGTTCTGACAAGTCTTCCTACTCATGGAAGAACGCCCAATACAAAAGCCATTTCACCAAGAACTGGCTCATGTTCCCGATCCCAATAACTCATAGTGAAAAGATAACCAGACCTGTGTTAGCATCTTGCGAGCAACAGAAGGAAATGGCTCTACTAAGCCAAAGTCTAAAACAGTCTTATGCATATCAAGCCCTATGGTGCAAACCACCTGCTGCCCATGAAAAAGAATGGCAATCTGAATGACCGAAGCAGAGCAGGAAGCTAGGATGAAACTGGTAGATTCTTATGAAGAAAGACACCACTTATAGAGATGCCAAACATGGCTGAACCCAAAAGCCAACTTGGAAGGAAGGCCGCCACTACTACCAAGAAAAAATATAATGCCCTTGTCAAAGACAAAAGCCAAATGACAGGACCATAAAGACAGAACAGCCCCCAAGGATAGCAAATTCCAGAATCTTAGAGTGGGAAGATGTAAACACATCCCCTGGAGATCCAGGAAGGCAAGAATTCACCCTGCAGAAACAAAACCACTGCAGACTGCATAATTCCCAGGGAGCGAAGTGGACTTGAAAGTCCAAACTGAGACTGAAGGAATCTCCCTGCTGTAGAACAGCAAGAGAAATAGAATAATATCCTCTTCCCAGCACCACAGGAGACAGACTTCATGGTGTCCAAAAGAAGATGAGCGTGCAAGGAGGCTGGAACTGCTGGGTGCGTGGGCGATGTAGGTCTGGCGATCAAAGCAAGGAACAGCAGCAACAGGAATGTTGTAAATCCACTCCAGGTCTGTACCACACCTCATGGTTCTTAGGGAGGTGATATGTTCTCAGGAAACACGAGGAGAGACCTGAGACCCCATTATTGGAAGGTACATAGGGCCTTATTAGCCCCAGAAGTAGCAGCCAAGCACTTTATGCCAGTATGACAGGCGGTTTATCTCTGAAGCAGTCGGAATGAAGAAAGTAGATTCAACAGAAGGTACAGTCACCTGGTCTTAGCCCATGTCCTGACTAAACCAAAGAGAAGACTGAAAGGACATAATTGAAACTTGAAACCCATCCTTTGGGAAGTTCTGAAACTTCAAAGTGCCTAGGTCCATAAGCAACTACTCCAGCACTTCTGCCAACAAAAGTATACCTCAGAAAGGTATACTTGTGCAGAGAAGCCTCCACAGCCGTACCAAGGCTCAGCCTGAGCTATCCTCCTGCTGAGGGTGCCAAAAGTAGGAGGTTTGGCTGTGTCAAGCAATCTGCTGTGTTCTGTTACTCAGCCACAGGGGTTGGCTCTATTGCTCTTCCATGCCAGCCAGTTCTTTGACAAATTGCCCTAATGATAGCCAGTGGTAGTGGACTTGAACCAGCACCCGCTGGATTTATGAGCTCCCGCTCAGTTTGTTGTCATAACTATGATACTATACCACTACAGATAAGTATTTCCACCCTAATCTCTAGCTATCCAACAGAATGGAAAGGAGCTAATGTGCCAGACAGCTATGCTTGTCTTTTTTTTTTTTACGACACCCTGACCTAAAGCGGGTGCACCTGGAGCCACAATGTAAAATGCCAGTGCCAGCATGCAATACCAGAGGGCCGAGCTGCTATGGAAACACCACCACAGCCCACCCCAGTACTGTAGCATGGGGTAGCCGACTCAGCTTTACACGAACTGTTGGACCCAGCATAAAATATGAGAGAGAATCTACATTCCTTAGCCTCTGAAATAACACACAAACCAGCTTTGAACCCTTGTCCTTCCTTTTTTTATTGGGGTGTTACATGGCTGTATAGTAAGAGGCAGGAATGTATCCTAATGCAGAGAGAGAGGGGAGGATAGCAGGGCATGGTCACCTCTGCAAGCTGGCGTGCTGAAGGCTGAAGAGGTTGCAGAATAATAGCAGTCATTGACTGAGTGAGACAACTTGTTGAGCTGTTGGCTGAATATCCAATTAGGCGATAACCTATCCACTTGTGACAGCAGGGCAAGAAGTGCCTTGAAGGGACTACACCCTAGGTAAGATGAAACCAGGCACCTTTATGGGTAATACAAAGAGGTGCTGCGGGAACGCTGTGCGCCGTTCACCCCTGAAACAGATACGTCGCCATTCACAAGCAGATAAACTGCCTGGATACAGCAGAAACCGAGGATTTGCCTGAGATAATATAAACCCCGCCTGAGACACCCACTAAGAGCACAAAAGACAGAAACTGCCATAGGTAACGCAATCTAGCACAAGGGTACCAGTGCAGGGGAGATAGGTGAACATGGTCCAGGCCAGGACTTGCTACTCCAAAGCTCCTAATCAGTGCTCTACATGCCTCAGATGGCCAGAAGCCAACTCTAGACACTGGAACCGAGTCAGGTAAAGTAGGCTCCAGAGAAAAAAACGCCCCTAAGGAGCTGAGACATGCAGACCCTGCACGATCCTATGGTCCCACTGGCACTCCCCTGTACCAGGCCCATCGGACAACAAGCACCAGTATAATGACTGGTAGAACACTCCCAAAGAATCAAAAGGGGAGGGTGGGAAACCCAACCCCCCACCCTCCAAATAAAAGTATGGTCTGGACCACCAGACTTGGAGCTCCCCGGTAGAGGCCATGAGGCTTGCTGGGATCCAGGTGTACTTCGCGGCTGACCGGGCTCAACCGAAGATGTTGCCGACCCTTGCTTCCAGCCCGACAAAGCAGTGCGCGGCTTAGAATACTGGTGGAGGTGGCCCATAAGCACAACTGCTACAGGAGTGAGCTTAACTAGGATAGACATGGGGACCCAGACTGGGAGCAGAGTAAAGCGTGGGAAGAAGATGCACCCCTGCAAGATAGTGGTGGCTGTTTTGTCAAAAGAGAACACCACAGAAGGTGCCGTCCTTCCATGCAAAAACGGTGCAGGTCTCACTAACGGAAGTCATAAAAGATGAGAGCTGAAATGCTCCCCATTCCACACGCAGGGCCCATGAGACAGGCAGAGCTCCAAGTCTCAATGTATGGATGAGGATATGGTGCAGGGAGGAGGGTTTTAGATTTGTAAGGAACTGGGCAACATTCTGGGGAAGGGGGAGCCTACTCCAGAATGATGGGCTCCACCTTAAATAGGGTAGGACCAGGCTGCTGGCATTGGCACCACTCAGTCACACCCCCCCCCCCCCCTCAGCTCTACTAAACTGGGAAACCCAGAATAGGAGCTGCAACCAGATGAGGCCAGGAGATTGTGAGAAACCGTTCATTCACCTGCTGGAGATAGAGAATACTGAATGGCCAGGGAGGATACCATCCTATAATACAGTGCAATTGAGCGCTCTCTATCCACCTGCTGGTAGATGGACACAACCCACGTCTCTGGATTCATCTGTTGTTGACGCTAAGGAAAAGACATTCCAGGGCATTGGGGAAGCAGGAGTAAAGCTGGGAAAAATAAAGGAGAAAATAATTGTGGGCGGAGGGCTGGGGCTTTAAAGCTAGAAAAGGAGAAATAAAATATTCACAGGAAGACAAAAGTTGGATAAAAAAAATAAACTATTCAGGGGGCTGGGGAGACAAAAGCTGGTAAATGAGGAGAACATATTTGGGGGCTGAGGGGAAGGAAAGCTGGAAAAGAGGAGGAAATATTCTGGGGCAGGGGGTTGGGAGGAGAAGGAAAGTGGCAGGACAAAGAATGTTGATGGGGAGGAAAGGAGAATGAATTTCTTTGGGGGGGGCAGTAAAACAGAGGAATATGCTGTATCACATTGTGGGGAGATTTTACAGGGCAGAGGGATGGATGCTGCTATACTGAATGGAGGTGGTGGGGGTGATATTTCCATTCTGATCTGTTTCCTCACCTAATCCCTGGGACACTGTTTGATTGTGGTTTTGTATTTAGTATTTGGTTTTTGAGTTCTTGAAATTAGTAGCTGTTCTGTGCTGGGGGATGAAGAATGTTGAAGGGAGGGTGTGATGTCATAGTCACTGTTTGACCTTATATTTAGCACCACTGCCTGAAGGGGTAACAGCGCTGATGTATGGACAGTGTGGACAAGACACTGAAATTTTCTTCTCCCCCACTCTTTTCCACTACCTCTTACTCTCTTCAGTCTTCAATGTCATTTGACTCCCTCTGCCAGAGATGATCCAACTGAATGAAATGCTCCAATTTTTTTCTGATTTTATTTATATACTAGTAAATAAGGCCCGTTTCTGACAGAAATGAAACAGGCGCTAGCAAGGTCTTCCTCGGAGTGTGTATGTTTGAGAGAGAGTGTGTGTAAGAGTGACTGTGTGACAGAAGGAGAGTGAATGTGCTAGTGTGTGTGTGTGACAGAGAGAGTGAGCACACAGACTCTCTGTGAGATTGAGAGTTATGAGACCGAGTGTGTGAGACTGAGATTGTGTGAGAGTGACTGTGTGACACATAGAGAGTCAATGTGATACAGTGTGAGACATAGTGTGAGAGACTGTGTGAAAGTGAGAGAGAAAGACACTGACTGTGAGAGTGTGTGTGTGACAGAGATACCTCCCCCTCCCTCTGGTATGAGGACCCTCTCCCCCCTCCGGTCTCAGGATCCCCTCCCCTCTGGTCTCAGCATCCCCTCCCCCCCTCTCAGGACCTCCTCCCCTCCCCTCTGGTCTCAGGACCCCCTGCCTCTCCCCCCCCCTGCGTGGTTGGCAGCACCGTGTGAGTGTGTGTGACAGAGAGAGGGAGACTGGGTGCGAGTGTGTCTGTGAGAGTGTTTGATTTTCCTCTTTCCCCTGCTCCCCTCCAGCCACCCTGCGATTCTCCTCTCTCTGCCCTGGCCCCCCTCCAGCCACCCAGCGATTGTCCTCTATCCCCTGTCCCCCCTTGAGCCATCCAGCGATTCTCCTCTGTCCCCTGCCCCCCCTCCAGCCACCCTGTGATTATGCTGTCTCCCCTGCCCCCCCTTCAGCCACCCAGTTATTGTCCTCTGTCCCCTGCCCCCCTCCAGCCACCCAGCCATAGGCGCCCCATATAAGAGGCTTGGGGAGGCTAAGCCTCCCCAGCCCAACCGCCCGTGACCTTTTTCCCCTGCTGCCTCCACCCCGCGAGCTGCAGTCTTCCCTACTCCCCAGCCAGGTCATCCATCATCTCTCCCGTCTGCCCTCAGCTCCCCGATAGCCCTCGTTTCCTTCCTGCCCTGCCCCCCCGCCCTACCTTTAAATATTCTATTTTTCCTGGAGTCGTGGGCGGCGCCGGCACTGAATGCAGCAGCAGGCTCATCTCGGCTGCAGCCTTCCCTCGCATGGCTCCGCCCTCTTCTGATGTATTTCCTGTTTCCGCGAGGGCATTTTATCCCACATTAAACATGAATTAGGGTGTTTTGTGGCTCTACACGTATCATGTATACCCTGGAGGAAAGGAGAAACAGGGATGATATGATACAGACGTTCAAATATCTGAAAGGTATTAATCCGCAAACGAACCTTTTCCGTAGATGGGAAGGCGGTAGAACTAGAGGGCCCGATACGAGATTGAAGGGGGGCAGACTCAAGAAAAATGTCTGGAAGTATTTTTTCACGGAGAGAGTGGTGGATGCTTGGAATGCTCTCCCGCGGTGGTGGAGAGGAAAACGGTAACGGAATTCAAACATGCGTGGGATTAACATAAAGGAATCCTGTTCCAAGGGAATGGATCCTCAGAAGCTTAGCTGAGATTAGGTGGCAGAGCCGGTGGTGGGAGGCGGGGCTGGTGGTTGGGAGGCGAGGATAGTGCTGGGCAGACTTATACGGTCTGTGCCCTGAAAATGACAGATACAAATCAAGGTAAGGTATACACAAAAAGTAGCACAAATGAGTTTATCTTGTGGGCAGACTGGATGGACCATGCAGGTCTTTTTATGCCGTCATCTACTATGTTACTATATGATATTATGATCCCTTGTTGCATACTGTTGACAGTCTGCATTTTCCGTATGGGTGGTATATTGGTGTGTTAGGTTCTGCCCAGTGTAATATTTATGGTACAGTAAGGTTCTGAGTGTGTTTTTGCACAAAGTTGTGCATAGTGTTTTGCAGTTGAGCAATTGTGGTTAGTATATGCTTTGAGCAATCACTTTATTCTTTGACATATGATACATAGCTAATATCTAAATTTAATAAAAGGTATTAATTGTGACTTTTATTTTTTCTGTGTGTTATCAGACAATTATGGATTTAAGCTCCACCCTTGGCCCCACCCCTAACCCCACCCCCTTTTGCCTCCCCAAACAGTTGGGCCACCGACCGCCTATGCACCCAGCGATTGTCCTCTGTCCCCTGCCCCCCCCCTCCAGCCACCCAGCGATTCTCCTCTGTCCCCTGCCCCCCTCCAGCCACCCAGCGATTCTCATCTCCCCTGGCCCCCTCCATCCACCCAGCTATTCTCCTGTCTCCCCTGCCCCGCTCCAGCCACCCAGCGATTGTCCCAGCCATGCAGCAATTATCCTCTCTCCCCTGCCCCCCTTCAGCCACCCAGCGATTGTCCTCTGGTCCCCCTGCAGCCACCCTGTGATTCTCCTGTCCCCTGCCTCCCCTGCAGCCACCCAGCGATTGTCCTCTGTCCCCTGCAGCCACCCAGCAATTGTCCTGTCCCCTGCCCCCCCCCTTCCAGCCACCCTGCGATTCTCCTCTGTCCCCTGCCCCCCCTGCAGCCACCCAGCGATTCTCATCTCCCTTGCCCCCCCTGCAGCCACCCAGCGATTCTCCTCTGTCCCCTGCCCCCCCTCGAGCCATCCAGCGATTCTCTTCTCTCCCCTGCCTCCCCCTCCAGCCATGCAGCGACTTACGAATGTGCTTCATAACGTTGGAGGTGAGCTTGTTCCCTCAGTCCTGGCTTCTGATTACCCGCCCTTAACATCATCGCGTTTTGACGTGAGGGCGGGTCAGAGACAGATGTGACAGGCTTACGAACCCTTCAGACTTACGAACCCTTCAGTGACACCACGGAGTCAGCTTCAGAACGTTGGAGGTGCGTTTTATTATAGTAGATAGTTTGTGCCACTCATATCCCCCGATTGGCCCCAAAGTAGGGGGTGGGGCAGGGGGTAGAATAGGTGGAGGCAGGACAGGGGGCAAGGCAAGGGGTGGGACAGGTGGAAAGCAGGACAGGGCATGGGATAGGTGGGAGGCAGGGACATGGGGGGGGGGGGCGGGGGCAAATACAAAAGTTGGTCTGGGGCGCCACAATCTCTTGAGCTGGCCATGATCTTGAATATTATGATTCTGTCATATAACCGGTAAAAAAAGAAAGATTCTATAGCAAGATTAAAAAGGGAGCTAGGGGGCTACCTTAATGAATGCCTGTCCATAAAATAAAAGGAGTAGATAGGGCCTGATTAACTAAGGAGCCCTTTTACTATGCTGCGCTAAAAAGTGGCAAGCGCTATCCCCAGTGCGGGGCTTTCCCGCACACCAAAGCCACTTTTAGCATGGCAGTAAAATGGCCCCATTTTCCATATTAATGGCCATGCGCTGATTTCCCCATTAGAACGTGAGTACTTACTGACACCTATTTTCTAGCCAGTAAGGGCTCACATGCTAATCATGCGCTAACTGATTAGCACAGTACATGCCTACTCTACTACTACTACTACTTAACATTTCTAAAGCGCTACTAGGGTTACGCAGCGCTGTACAATTTAACATGGAAGGCCAGTCCCTGCTCGAAGAGCTTACAATCTAAAAAGACAAATGTACAGGTAATCAGATACGCCAGACAGATTGGGGCAACCTATATGTTCGAAAGGTTAGGTTCCGAATGCAGCATTGAAGAGGTGAGCTTTAAGCAAGGATTTGAAGATGGGTAGGGAGGGGGCTTGGTGTAGGGATTCAGGAAGACTGTTCCAGGCATAGGGTGAGGCAAGGCAAAATGAGCGGAGCCTGGAGTTGGCAATGGTGGAGAAGGGTACTGAGAGGAGGGCTTTGTCATGTGAGCGGAGGTTACGGGCAGGAACGTAGGGGGAGATGAGGGTAGAGAGGTAGGGTGGGGCAGCAGAGTGTGTGCATTTGTAAGTAAGGAGGAGAAGCTTGAATTGGATGCGGTATCTGATCGGAAGCCAGTGAAGCGACTTGAGGAGAGGGGTGATATGAGTATATCGGTTCTGGCGGAATATGAGACGTGCGGCAGAGTTCTGAATGGATTGAAGGGGGGATAGATGGCTCTCCGCCCCAGACATGCCTGTGCTTAAAAAAAATCTATTTTTAGCGTGTAGGAAGCGTGTGCAGATCCAACTACAACGGGACCCCTGAGCTTGTCCCACCATGGGAGTGGTTTTTAACCAGCGGTAAGCATGTTATAGTTCTTACTGCTGCTTAGTAAAAGGGTCCCCAAAATTCTTGAAGTGGGAGACATATAAAGCATCTGTAACAAGCTTGCGAACAACCAAACCACTGCATTTCAGAATGTATAAAATTCCTTTCAAAGCGATCAGTGCTTTCTCTGCATAAACTGTCAATGGAAAAATTGGGATGGCTATGGTTTTTGCTAAATTGATCTTATGATCTAGAAGGCATGCATTATCCATAATATTTTGACCACTTACAAAGCCTATTTGCTCACAGTGTACAATTTTAGGTAAAATGTCACTCAGCCTTGTGCGGTCATAATTTTAGTATACAGATTGTTTCTAACATATAACTTTTCTCTTCCTGGTTTTTTTCATTATTACTATTAAAGCTTAAGCAAAATGAGATTTGAGATACTCCCATCTGGGTATGCCATCCAGCCCTGGGGATTTACTAGGAGGTAATGTTGCAATAGTAAACAAAAGTTCTTCTTCAACTAATGGAACCTGGAGTCAGCAATATTTTCCCCTTCTCCTAACTGTGGATTATCTAATTTCTCAAAAAACCTTTCAGATATTTGTTACTGGTACTTCTGATGTAGAAAATTGAATGCAATAATCTCAAAACTGACTTAAAATAGCCCATTTATCCAGTAATAATCTAATCTTGCTCTGTTTTGGATCTTTTTCCCTTTGAGATATTGCGCCAAGAACCTACCACCTTTATGTTCAGTGTACTAATGAAATTTATCAGATAGGAGTTCTTTATGGGCAGCTGCACTACTCAATTTGTTGTAATTATACATATCATTTTGAAGTGCCATTTGATGGATGTCATATTATAGGGACTGTAAAAGCTTCATTGAATTTGGCAGTATGTTCTCCATAGTGAAATGCTTCCTAATTGTTTTAAAATTCGTATTTCCAAAGTCAAGTTAAATTCAAAAAATTGGGCAATTTGAAACTTTAAATGGTCTAAAATTTTAAGTTCAGTTAAAAGTTGAGTATTTAAGCCTGTATGGAATTCTGGTCTTGCAAGCAAAAAAGACATTCAGCTACACTAGACATAAGTCCTGCAGAGGGCAAACAACAAATTGCTACAGTTCTAATGAGAATAAATATTCCTCTAATCATTTTCGCTATTATTTTAATTCCAGCATGATTCTTAGCAAATTGAATCCCAGAAGACTCAATCAAGACAAGGCCTGACTGCACACAAAAATACATTATTCTGCTTCCCACCATTAAAACTTTCCTACGAGAAAAGACACCACAGGGTGGGTGACTAATGCACACTTGGTAGGTTCTCCCCCCAACCCCATGGGAGCCTTAAAATTATTTATTTATTTGGATTTGCTCACGCCTTTTCAGCAATAGCTCAAGGTGAGTTACATTCAGGTACTCTGGTATGTAATTCATTGGGTGAAACACTCGCTATTATCCTGCCTAGCAGAGATATTCTTTCGCCAATGGGTCCTGCAGAGGAGGCTTTCTTTGGAAAATTAGGTGTGAGTCCTGAGGAATTTTATCCAGTTAGAAAAAAACGAACGAAGCATGCTTTTCACGCCTTCGGGTGAGACCAGCATAAATAGGTGCATAGAATCCAACCACTGCACCCACAGTGCTGGTTCCTATGAATAGATGAAACTCCACGATTCTTTCCTCAATTTTCAAGCACCCTCCCCACCTTGCAGTTCGCGACTGCGGTGCCCAGAAGCAGCGCCAACACCACCCGAAGCGGCGCGCGCCGGTCGGTGATCGGCGGGATGTGGTGCTCGAGCCGGCAGGAAGGTTCGTCAAGCCTCAGGCTCCTTGCTCAGGCGTTCCAGCAGCATTCGGCTCCCTCCACCCCCCACCTCTCTTAAGCACGCGCAATAAGGAAACTGAAGGGCACGCGCCCGTGTCCGCGCACTACGGAGCATTCACCTTGCTGTAGCGCGAGGGAGGGGCGGCAGGGTTCAGGCACGCGACTTTTATTCTTCTGGAGATGGCCGCTCACGCAGGTGTCTGGCGAGGAGCTCGTAGCCAACTTTCCACCTTGTCCCCTCACTCTAGTCTCCACTGTTTAGGTGTAACAGCCTCTCCCCCTCCCCTCAAAACCTCCCAAAGAATAAAATAACAAAGAGAGATGGAGGGACGGTGGGAGACAGTTTTCAGCGAGCACAATAGGGCTACATAATACTTTCTGGTTGGCAGAGCCAAGCAAACCGATCTGCGGCACTGCCCCCCAGGGTCTCTAATTGGTGAGCCTGTATTGGGAAAAAATATTGGCGGAGCATGGCCCAAATGGCCCACCAATTTCGCTGCATATGACAAAATGTATCCGCATGGGTATCATGGTGAGAGGGCGCCCGGCACTTCCCAACTCAAAGCTAAAGAAAGAAGGGCGAGGGACACAAGAAATGCCCAGATGATGATGATGATAAAAATACTGTTGTTATTATTATTGGCATTAGTATTATTACAAGACGATAACAACTAGGTTTCCAACGCTAAGACCAGCTTTGCCATTGCCCTCCCACTAGCCCGCACCCGATTTTATTTGTCCTCACCTACTCTAAGGCAATAATAATAATAATAATAATGACAAACAACCCTCCAAAATCTGGCACCTTCGCCCTCAGCTCTTACGCAGCACCATAATAATTTCTCTAGTAATCTCATCCTCATCCCCAACACACCTGGCTTTACCCCATCTGTTTTCCCTTTGCCCGACAAATTCCACCTTGCTGGTTCTGCAGCTCCCCCCCCCCCCCCCCCCTTCTGATAGGGGCCAGCTCTACAGCCTTTGGCCCGCGAGCCTCGCCCCTGGGCGAGCAGGTGCCCGGGCGCGCGAGAGCTCGTGGTGGTGGTGGAGGAGGAGGAGGAACGGGCGCGCGCGCCGGCGGAGAGGAGCAGCCGCCACCTCCTCCTCAGCATCGGGCAGCCGCCGTCACAGCATCAGCTGCAGTTGTGCCGCGTCTTCTCGGTCTCCCTCCCGCCGGGCTGCGTGAACCGTGGCTACGCCGAGCAGCCGCAGCCAGCGGGCGCCGGAGCGCAAAGGAAACCGACGGCGCCAAAGGGGGCAGCCGGAGAGTCTCGCGCAGGTGCAGCAGGTTCCGCCGCCACCACCGCTCCCGCTAGGCACTTACCCCGGAGCGCGGGCGAGACGAGGATGCTGCGCTTTGGCAAGGTCAGGCTCTTGCACTGAAGCCCGGCGCCCCCCGCCCAGCGCGCGCCCCGCCCGCCGGCAGCACCGGAGCCTTTGCATGCTTGCCAGCAAGCCAGCCGCTTCGACGCCGCCTGGTAAGTGCTCGAACGCAGTCACCGGGGCAGTTTGGAGTCTGCCGTACTGAAACAGTGGTCACTCGTAGGAGGATGGAGAATTGAACGCCACTCATTTGGCTTTTTTTTTTTTTCCTTTTTGTGTTTGTTTTCCGTTTTATATGTTCACCCGCCTGGAAACGTCTCGTTTTCCACCCAGGATGTGGCAGAGTGGTGGGTATCGTTCCGTTGTTCTTCCATTCTGGTTTACTGGGGGCAGCAGCAGCGCCGAGAACCGGTGGAATAAAAGCAATAGCGATGGGGGAGGGGGAGGGGAGAGAGAGAGAGAGAGCAACGAGAGACTACCGTGACTGCACTTGCCCTTAGTCCTGAGCGCTTCTGCTCAATGTCACTGCCGTGTGTCGCTCGTACAACAGAATGGAAAGGCTCAGGCAGCCCTCCCTGTCTCCGACACCTCTGGAAGCCTCTGTCTTCTAAATATAGCCAGCTGGAAACTGGGCGATTTCCTTGCACTCTGTGGGGGATCCTGCTGGTACAGTCACAATTGCTCAGTGTTTATTAAGGGGACAGGTCTCAAGTCTCTAGCTTTCGATTTTTCTGTGCCTGTGTAATGTGATTTTTGTCGGAGTCATAATTAATGATGAGAAAGGAAGCAGATTTTCTCCTCTTTTTATTTTTTGTTAACTCTTACCTTATTCTTAGTGTAAATGTGTTTGCATCGATTGCCTTAGTATAACTGCACTGGATCAGGTCACTCTATAGAAGGAGGTGCCTTGGTGTACTGACTATCTGGTATTATCCTGTGGCCAAGAAGGAATAGACATAGCCTTGTAGTACTGCAAGAATCGTTTTGGCGTCTATGTCAAGTTAGCTTCAGACTGAAGGGGGGGGGGGGCACAGAGGACCACAGTTAAGGTAAATGCTGTGTCTAATCTGCTTCCCACTTAGTTCACTTTATCATTGTCTTGCGCTATCGCTTGCATTGGCTCAACAATTTTTGATGAACCTAGATGTGTGATTTCTTCACGTAAAGTTACTTACTCCATTTCAATTACAAAAGAGACAAACCCATAGATTTTTATGAAACTGCCATTTTTTAGCTTTCAGGAACTGGGTCTGTTTGCAAAGGGAACGCACCTTTTGAAATTGGGGATGGGGTGGTTTAGGGCGGTGGGGAACACAAGCAACTTTACATTTCAAGCTTGTTTCGTTTAATTTGCTCGTAGTGCTAACATCTTAAGGTGCCTATTATCTGAGTGTGCTATGCTCTTTCTCTGAGAAATGGCTAGGTTTCCAGTATAAGAATGGATTCATGTTAGATTTAGGGTTCAGAAATACAGCTCATCAAAATATTTGCTTGGTACACGTCTGTGTTGTAGTCCTGTCTTTAAATCCTGTTTCTGAATGACTACCAGTTATTGGCTCATCAAAATCTATATGTTAAATATTTCAGATCAGGAGCTGCAATATCTGGGTCACCTGAAGAAGACAAAGTTTGGGCATTCATTTCTAATTACTGCTGTTTATGCTTAAGATTGAAATCCCTCATTTTGTTAACATGCTTCCGTATCCATATCCGTATCCCCTCCCCCTTTCTACAGACAGAGAGAAAAAAAGGCTTAACAAATTTAGCAAATGCATCACAGCCTAGGCATCATTACAAAAGAGCAAATTATGTATCAGTATTACGTTCTGCTGGAAGCATGGCTGAATGCTTCCTCTGATGGATGTGGGGTCATGAAATAGCGTTTGGGAGGTCTAATAATTCTGAGTCAGGAATGTAGGAGGCCTGTGACAGTTAAAATCTGGTTCTCATGAGATTTTACTTGACAATTATTAAACTGTCCCGTGAATGAGGTTTGTCCATGGAAGGCTATTTCAGGCAGCTCTTTGTACCAGCTTGTATTTTAGTCCTCGATCTGTATGAAGTCTTCATGCTAACATTTGTCCTAGAGAAACATATATATTTTTAAAGGTGCTTGAGTCTAAATGTTGTGCATATAGATGTGATGATGCTTACTGCAGTAGATGTTAAGGCTGCATTTTAGCATTTGAAATGTTTGCAGCTTTCATACATGAGATACAGAAAAGGGCTAGTCTGAAGTGTGTTATGTGTGAGGCTGTATATAACACAGTAGGTGGAAATATTTTGGAAATATATGATGTTCCACTGGGTTGTGACTAAAAATGGCAGGCATGATATTTCTGAAGAAGTGCGAGTTATGGATTACAAAGCAGACACTGAGTGGGGGATTTCACATGTGCTGTGCAACAGAACAAGGATATGAGTACCTCGTAGCTGAATTTTTAAAATGCACTTGAGAAATGTGAAAGAAAACCTTTATTAAATAGCTCTTTTAGATTTTACTCATTTTCATTCCACTGATATCAAAAGCTTTTTGATAGATGGCAATACAGAATTAGTTCAAAGCCAAAGCAGGTATGCATAATTCTGTTTGAATAATTTGTCATACATCACAGCAGTTACTATTTTTTGTGTGCTATACAATGTAACTTGCTTGTTTTATACGGTAGATGTTTAAAATATGCATGTGCAATGTGGGAACAGCAAATTATTTTTTTTCTTAATGTATTTTATAATGACATATGAAAGTAGATGGCATTGATTTACTAACTATAGGATATGCTAATGCTGATATTAGTGGTTACAATTTTCTCTCTCAAAATGTCAGCATTTCATTTATGAAGAATTTTGCAGAAATATCAAAATGGATGATGTAAGAATTTAGGAATTTAGAAGATATCATGGACTACGAAATAGTCCCAGTGTGTTTCTGCAATGTATACAATATTATCAAACTATCTTTGAATAATCAGTCTGCTTAAGTTTCTTTCCCTCTCTTCTCTAAACAAAATACCCAGGAGGGGTCTGTACAGCACTAAAAATACTAATGGTCAGTTTGAAAATCATGAGAGCTCTTACTTCCTCAGATGAATTCCATTATATCTGTTACATTTTCATATTTCAGTCTTTTTACAGTGTTTTGTAATGCTTGAGAAGATAAACTGTATTGAATATGTATTAGGATGAGAGTTTTTGTCTAGATTGTAAGAGGTGAGTTGTCTCAATGGGTTGACACTGTTTTTATTGTTTTGTAATATTTTAGTGAGACCACTGGGGACTGGGGGTGGGGGCTGATGCTGATCTAGTCCTTGGACCTAATTATATATATATATATATATATATATATATATATATATATATATATAAACATAGAGAGAGAGAGAGAGAGAGAGAGATGATTGATCTGAACAATAGTTTTGGGGGAATTAATAGGTTGAATTGAGGAAACCTGGAACAGAGCAGGGTGCTACTCCATTTAAATGTCAAGTTAATTATATGAAGGTAACAGTGCAGAAGATAAGAGAATTGGGAATATTGCTGGATGGGAGCTGTGATTTGAACTTCAGTACTTAAGTGGTGGTGAGCAAAGCCTTTCTGATGTTCTGGCAAGTGTGTAGATTGAAGCCATATTTAGATAAGGCCCCATTCAGGGCTGTTATCCAGATAGCTCCAGACATAACCATATTTCTGTCTGTGGGAGTGGTGTGTATTTTGGATTGCCAGGAAGAGCTGTGAAATGATGTTCAGGTCTTACAGAATATGGCAGGAGAGGGTGATTTTGGGCTGTAACAGCAGTATAAGGGATATTTAAGCCTTTAACCTTAGGATTCAGAACTATGAGAGCAGTTGCTCTAACTATGGAATAAACTTGAATGAACAAGAGTACAGATGTGGAAGATGATGTATAGAAACTGAGCATTTATGATTGTAGGCCCAGAGGATTAGCAGAACATATTCACCAGGAAGAGACTGGGGGAAATCTAGGAAAAAGATAAAAATATAGTCAAAGCCAGTCTGGGGGGATGAAGCATGGGCTATCATGGAATTGATTGGACTGGATTAGTGAAGGGTTAGAAAAAGGTGGTTAAGGAGCGAGGTAGTTTGGTTGTTGAGTTAGGGGTAAGCAGTGATGATTAATACTCTGCTTGAGTGTGGGGAGGGAGATGGGGAGGGGGTGATATTTTGTGATTTTGTATTGCATTGTGATTTTTTTTATATTACTTTGACATTTGCATTTTAAACTGTCTAGCACAATGAGTTCTAGCCTCTGAGGCAATATATGTAAAACAAAGGGGCCCTTTTACCTGTTTACCACAGGTTAACAGCCACTACTGCAGGGTGTGCTCAGGTGTCCCATGGTAGTTTTGGCATCTGCATGCACTTCAAATGTGCTAAAAGATAAAGTTTACTTTTTAAGGCTGGGGGCGTGTTTGGGGGTGGAGAGTAGGCATGATCAGTGCTAATCGATTAGCGCAGCTACATCACTTTGTGCTATCCGATTAGCAAGTGGTTAGCACGTGAGCCCTTAGTGCCTAAACAATAGGTGTAGTTAAGGGCTCACATGCTAATGGCCACTCGCTAATGGGAAAATTAGTGTGTGGCCATTATTGCAAAAAAGGAAAATGCAGCCATTGTGCACCCACGCTAAAAATGGCCTCAGCATGTGGGAAACTCACACGCTAGGCATAGCACAGTCCACTTTGTAGCGCAGCTTAGTAAAAGGGCCCAAAGGTGTCACATTTAGGTGCATATTGTATATCACAGAGGCCATGGAAAGGTACAAACCCTCCATATTTCTAGTTTTTATTTTAATATAGCTATTTTGCTTTTCTTGAGCTGGGAGCAGACCTGGAATTGCAAGACAGTGAGAAATGTGTTTTTCTGGTAACTACCCTTTCTGAGGCTGTAGAAATTTGTGGTTTGACATTTGGCCTATGCTAACTTGTGATAAGTTGCTGGTCAGCAACCAAAGAGCCAGAGACTCCAATGATTAAGGACACCTGCTGCATCCAGATAAACAATCAAAAGGAGAAGTAAGTGCGGTTGGGTGAAATTGTATCTCCAGCAAGAGGGTGTGGACACTATTATGGTGCCTCTAACCATTATCTAATAAAAACGTATGTTTATGTACAAGACAGGCCCTAACTGTCCATGCAATAAGGGAACTAATGAGATGATAGAAAGTGCTGGAACAGGATTCACCATAAAAGGAAATAGTATATTCTGGAAAGATGCATATTAATTAAGTAGGAAGGGTATTTAAGATAATGAAGAAAGGAAGAAATAAAGGTGCTTATGAGGAAACAGAACTGAAGATGGCGAGGCAAAGTCAGGAGTACAACATATTTACACCTGCCTTGGACATGGTGTAAGTGGTTGTGCCTAAATGTTGGTGCATAAATGCCAACTTACCCAAGCTAGTGTTCTATAATTGCAATTACAAACATATTTACCATCCTAGAATTCACGCTTGGTGCACAAAATTTAGGCACCTAACTTTGGGCAACATTTCTTGTATTGACCCCTAAAATTGCACAGTGATACACATTACTTTATTTTTGTTGACCAAAGTACAAACAACCCATTCAATATATTTCTTGGAAGTGTGCATAAAACATAGGAAATAATCTCTCAGCAAAACAACATATCCACAAAAAGAACGTACGTAGCTCACACAGACGTATCCACAGTCAACTAAAATTCACCATGTTTCCATATTATTAGATTAGATATGTCCAGAGCTATTTAGATTTTCCTTCATTACACACACTGTTCCAAGCATTTATTAGTTCTCATTTCGAATATTGCAACATGGTTTATGTGGGGATCTCTAAATTTTAAGTTAAAAGACTTCAAACCCTTCAGAACACTGCAGCATGTATGCTTTGTTATGCGAAACGCAGAGATCACGTTACCCCTCTCCTTAGAAAGCTTCACAGACTTCTTATAGAAAAGAGAATTCATTTAAAATCTTGACTTTGACATTCAAACTGGTCAGCCAGACTGGCTATTCCTTATTCTCCTAATCGTTTGCTTCATTCAGTAAATGAACATAGACTTACCTTTCCCAGTGGTAGCTTTGGAATTGGTGCGCACTACCCACTCGTTAAAAAATAAAATTTATTTCTTAGTACTGTGGACGTGTTTGGGGGTGGAGAGTGGGCATGGCTGTTCTAATGGGTTAGTGCATGAGCATTGCTGTGCTCTAACTTATTAGTGCAGGATTAGCACGTGAACCCTTACCACCTGCAAGATAGGTGGCGGTAAGGGTTTAATGTGTTAATGACCATGTGCTAATGGGAAAATTAGCATGTGACCATTATCGGAAAAATAGTAAAAGCCTTTTACTGGCAGCACTAAGAGTGGTCTCAGTGCATGGGAAAGACCCGCTACCCATAATCTTTAATTCTTACCTAAATTTGTCTTATTATTTTCTTCCTCAGAGTGTCCGTAACAATACATATGCAGTAATCAAGCATTTTCATGAGATCCTTATTTGTTTCTGGCAGTCCTTAAAATCTGACTTTTTATCTACTGATTTTAATTTTGTTAATGATAATCAAAGTTTTGCCAGTCTGCTTGACCTCACTTTCTTCAGTGGGGCATCTCTAAAAGAAAAATTTATTCTGTGAAATATAAGGCTCAACATAGAGTATATTTTTCAGCATAGTCCTCAAATTCTTTGGACCCATGTCACACAGGACCTTTTAGATCAAAGCTAATGCCTTGATCTCAGTTCTGGATTTGATTGGGAGACAATGTAGGCTGGCCAAAGCTAGGAAGATATGTTCCCTCCACTCAAGGTGAACTAACCAGCAAATAGACAGATTTTGAAAAACCTAAAGCTTCTTCAAAATATTTTTTTGTTTTGTAACTGAAGGTAGAATAGGTTGCAGTAGTCTAAGTGAGAGATCAGTGTAGCATGAGTAATTACTGCAAATGTTATTTATTAAACTGTGGTAATCACAGCCAAAGCTTAAGCTACAACAAATCTGCTGACCCAAAGCTCAAAACCTAGCAGTATTTATGACTTTATAAATTAGATACCTACACAATGGAGAACAGGTGGATGTCAGCAAACAAGAGTTGAAAGGAGAGCAAATAAAATGCAGAATCTTACCGAGAAGAGGTACAGAAATATATTAAGAGGATGGAACTTGATATACTGCCTTTCTGTGGTTAGAATCAAAGCAGTTTACATATTATATCCCGGCACAGGCAGCTCCTTGTGACTCTGGGCAAGTCACTTAACCCTCCATTGCCTGCTGCATTGAGCCTGCCATGAGTGGGAAAGCGTGGGGTACAAATGTAACAAAAAAAAATATGTATTTTGTACTTGGGACATGGAGGGTTAAGTGACTTGCCCAGGGTCAAAAAGAGCTGAAGTGGGAATCCAACCCCGTTCTCCTAGTTCTCCAACCGCTGCACTAACCATTAGGCTAATCCTCCAATCTGAAATAGCTATCACATACATATGAAAAATATAAATAGCAATGATAGATTAACAAATTCAAATGAAAATTTAAAAAATTAACAGTTTAATGGAAGTTGTGTAAATTTTGTGTGTGTATATATATATATATGAAAAAGATGTTTAAGCAATTGTTTTCATACAAAGTTCCATCCATAAAGGAACACTAAATCCTGTATTTCATATAAGAGGTACACCCTTCCTAACCTCTGTTATGAACTATATGCCTTTTAAAAAATAGGTCTCTCTGGGGTCCTTTTTCAAAGCCATGGTAAAAGTTGACCTGCGGTAATGTAGGCATGTCTTTTTGGCAAGTTTTTACCGCATCTGCAAAAAAGGGCTTTTTTTATTGGGACGTGAAAAGGGCATGTGGTAAAACTGAAACCAGCGTGCGCCTAAAACTAGCCTGAGCCCTTAACGCCACCCATTGATCTAGTGATTGATCTACACGTGCGGTGACAGGTCTGCATGCGTCAACTGCTGATTATCGCCGAAAATGCTGTGCGTAGGAGGGTATAAATCATCCAGGCAGTACAGACGAGCGGCAAATCTGTAATTACTGCCGGGGGGAGCGGTAGCCTTCTGGTAGTCTCGTTTTGGCACATGCTGCATGCACATTACAGCCTAATGCACTTTTGTAAAAGGGCCCCTCAATAACATATTTAAAACACTCTAGTTTGGGGATGTATATGGAATGTCAAATTTGAAATTAAGGTAAATTATAATATTTCCTTTTAAATAGCAGGTTTCCAGGATTCTCATGATGAGGAACTATTCGTTATTTATATAGGTTCAATGCAACATTGATAATTGATTAGTCTTGCGTTAATAAAAACAAAATTCCCGTTTTATTCATCAGATGATGTCAGGGATTAGGGATTATCTGTGATTCAGAAATTTGGAATTCATTTTACTGCTTTTTTGTAGCCCCTCACATTGAAATGCTGGGTTCTTTTGGTCCAAGGGACATTTTTGTTGTTAAGAAGGGTGAAGTCATTCTGACTTTTGACTCTATTTTCAATAAGCAATTAAGACATTTTTGAAATTGTGACTGAAAAATGTGAGAGTCATGGTGAGCTCAAAGAAAAAGTATTTTAAAATTTGAGATTCTTTTTCTTTGATGCCAGAGTGCATCTGATAACAGCATGTTGGGCTTTCTGTTGTTTATGAGTGACATACCCTAGGGGCACTGGGATAAGCAAGAACAATCTCTAGTCGCTCTTTCGTATGCCAGTGCCAATCTCAATATGGCTGCCAGGACCTCTTGCAGTAGTCTTTTGAGGCTGCCGCAGGAAGTCTTGGCAGCCATTTTAAAGTAGCAGCGGCAGTGGGCAGAGTAGTGGGCAGGAAAGAATGGGGTTCTTTCTTACTCATAAAGAAGCTGCTAGACCACTAGGATTTGTTAAGTTAGGCCTGGAGAGAGTCAACTGAAGCTCAGGGGGGTGGAGGTGGCGGTGGCAGCCTGTTGGGATCCATTCTCTGTCAGGGAAGGTGTACGAGGCCGCATCTTCCAGTGAAGGGTGCATGGGAGGTTGGCAGGCAGGACTTCTGGGTTTTGGCTTTGGTTCCAGCCGAAACCGAGCCGTGGATTTGGTTTCATCCCGAACCTAAACCATCAGTTTCTGTCGGCCTTTAAGTTTGGATGTCTCTGCTGTGTTGTAATCTTCACAGGAATACTTTGCTGTTAACTTTTGCTTTGGAATTAGACAGAAACTTGGCTTTCTGTTGTTTCTTTAGGAAGGTGTGCTCAGATTTTCTAGGGCTACTCAAGAGAAGCAGAGCTTTTTTTGGACTTATAACAAAGACTGGTTGAAGTGCAGACTGAGATGATTTTTTAATTTCCTGCAATGTGTTTAATTAAACATTGGGTTCTCATCGTCTTTTACGACCCTCTGCAGCTGAAAAATTTGCTGAGTGGAAATCATTGCGAGTTGGTAATTAGTCATAAATAAGGATGTGCTAAAGTGTGATCTAATTTGTTGTCCATTACCTTTATGTTCTTTTTTTTTTCTTTCTTTTGTTTTGCCTTGACTTTCCCTCTCTTTTTTGGATTATAGGGGCAATTCTGTACCTGGGCACCTCTGTTTAGGCACCCGATGCCACATGGTGAGAGCCTTTTCTATAATATCTGTATACCGCTTAGGTATAAGTGGGGTATACATTTTAAAAATAAATAAATAAAATTAATTAATATCTTCTGGCTGCTCAGATTCCATTATAGAACACTAACGTAACTCAATACTGGTGCGACATATGTTTACATACTCACAGTTACGCTAGTCATAGACCCAGTAGGGATGTGTGTAACTTACGATATTCTGAAAATTACATGTGTAAATGGGAACCCTGCCTATTGCATGCACATACTGTGCCCATATGCACACCTGTGTGCATACTATGGAGGCAATTCAATAAATGGCGCCAAAACGTAGGTGCTGTAAAAATTCAGTGCTAAGGGCCCGATTCTATATATGGCGCCTAAAATTAACGTGCATTAGGCAATTACACCTAAGCGTATTCTAAATACCGCATGCAGATTTATGCGTGGTATTTAGAATACGCTTAGGTGTAGTTCATGTGACTAAATCTGTGCACATTCATTTATGCCAACAAAAAGCTGGTATAAATCCCTGCATGTAGATTTACACGTACCGGCCCATATTTTATAACACATGTAGATTTTGGAATGCCCATGAAATGCCCATTTCCACTCCCCTGAACCATAACCCTTTTTGCCTGCATATGTTAGAATTTAGGTACAGTACATTACAGAATATGCTTAGCAATATATGCGCGTAAATTCAAATTTTTGTCAATTAGTGTTCGTTGTTGCTTGTTAAGAGCTGTTAACAATGCTTAACAGCTTGTTAAGACAATTAATCTACATGCATAGTTATAGAGTATTCCTAAACTTATATGCAGAATTGTGTGTAACTCTAGGCGCACTATTTAGAAATCTGGAGGTAAGCACTATTGTATAAAAGGCGTGCAGTTTGTATAAAATAGTGCTTAGGCGCAGATTCCGCACCAGGTGTAAATGCAGGTGCTCAAGTTAGGTGCGTTTAGGCTAAATTGTGTAATTCTGCCCGCAACATTTTGGAATGCCCCCAACATGCTTCTGGCCATGCTCCTTTTTCAGGTATGCACTAGATATGCCGATCCTTGTAGAATACTGTGCAGCCAGATGCGCTTGCAACTTCTAATCAAAGTCAGTTAACTGCAAAAATTGTTAGCACCCAAATATCAGTTAATTGCATATGCATCATGGTGTGCCCAAATTTCAGCGTTCAACTTTGGGTATAGAATCTGGGGGGTATGCCACTTATGCATGTCATTACAGAATAGCATTTAGCTGCTCTGCTAGCACTTTTGTGGTTATGTGCTAGAATTCTGTAAATTTGCATATGCAAAGGGTGTATAAATGGGGGAGGGGGCAGTTATAGAATTGTCCTTTGTATATATTAAATAATTTTCCATTGATGTTTATGGTCCTTATTTTTAATTTGGAGATATTCTGATTGTATTTCCTGGGTAAAATGTTAGATGCCCCTTAAGCTGTAAAGAGCAAAAGCCAAAAAAAAAAAAGGAAAGGAAAGGATATTCCTGATGAATATGCATGACAAAGGTTTGCATACTATGAACGTAACGTGTTTCAAATCTCTCTCTCTCTCTCTGTCGTATATTGATTAGGGATTTTGGCCTGTTTGCAGCCTTCATGGATAGGGCTTGGGTTTGGAGCCCTGGTAGCTGCTCATTCATAAATTAAGTACACCAGCATCTCTCAGTCTGTTCCTGGAGTATCCTCTAGTGAGACTGGTTTTTAGGTCATCCACAATGAACATGCAGGAGAGAGATTTGCATTTATTTAATAGAGGCAATGCAAGCAAATGTCTCTCATGCATATTCAATTGGATATCCTGAAAATTAGACAGGCTATCTGAGGGCAATAGAGGGGGCTGAAAAGGGGTGAAGGGAATTGAAAGGGGTTACTGGCTGGGAAACAGTTGGGTAGTCTGGATGTCTCAACTGTATTGCTGTTGTGAAGAGCTGGAGGTGGCAGAAAGCAGTTGGAAGAACGTAAGAATTGCCATACTGTGTCAGACCGATGGTCCATCTAGTCCAGTATCCTACTTCTATGTACCTGGCATAAATCCAAATAGTAGCAACATTCAATGCTACCAGTCCTGGGGCAAGCAGTGGCTTCCCACATGTCCATCTCTAGAACAGACTATGGACTTTTCTTCAGGAACTTGTCCAAACCTTTTTAAAACCTAGATACACTAACTGCTGTTACTACATCCTCTGGCAATGAGTTCCAGAGCTTAACTATTCTTTCAATGAAAAAATATGTCCTCCTATTTGTTCTAAAAATATTTCCATGTAATTTCATTGAGTGCCCCTTGTTCTTTGTACTTTTTGAAAGAGGGAAAAATCAATTCATTTTTACCTGCTCTACACCACTCAGGATTTTGTAGACCTCAATCATATCCCCCCTCAGCCTTCTCTTTGCCAAGCTGAAGAGCCCTAACCCCTTTAGCCTTTTTTCATATAGGAGGAGTTCCAACTCTCCTATCATTTTGGTTGCTCTTCTTTGAACTTTTTCTAACTCCGCTATATCTTTTTTGAGATACTGTGACCAGAACTGAACGCAGTACTCAAGGTGAGTTCGCACAATGGAGTGATACAGAGGCATTATAATATTCTTGGTCTTATTTTGCATCCCTTCCCTAATAATTCCTTTGCTTTTTTGGCCTTCGCTGCATACTGGGCAGAAGATTTCAGCGTATCGTCTACAATGACATCTAGATCATTTTCTTGAGTGCTGACTCCTAAGATGGACCCCTAGCATCAGGTAACTGTGATTTGGATTATTCTTCCTAATGTGCATCACTATGCATTTGTCCACATTAAATTTCATCTGCCATTTGGATGTCCAGTCTTCCAGTTCTCTTCCTGCAATTTTTCACAATCTGCATGTGCTTTGACAACTTTGAATAGTGCAGCTCTTCACTATTCATCCTCCGCCATTGAGAAAAATGGTCATTTAACCCCACCCTATGTTTTCTGTACAATAACCAATTCCTAATCCACAACAGAACATTGCCTCCTATCCCATGACTTTTTAATTTTCTCAGGAGTCTCTCATGAGAAACTTTGCCAAAAGCTTTCTGAAAATCTAGGTATACTACATCAACCTGCTCGCCATTATCCACATGTTTATTCGTGCCTTCAAAGAAATGAAGCAAATTGGTGAGGCAAGACTTTGTTTGGCTGAACCCAAGCTGACTTGTTCAAACCATGTTTGTCTACATGTTCTGTGATTTTAGTTTCCACTATCTTGCCCGGCACTGAAGTCAGGCTTACTGGTCTGTAATTTCCAGGATCACCCCTGGAATCCTTTTTAAAAATTGGCATTACATTGAGTACCTTCCATTCCTCATGATTTTAATGACAGGTTTACAGATCACTAACAGTAAATCAGAAAATTCATGTTTGAGTTCTTTCAGTACCCTGGGTTGTATTTGTCACTCTTTAACTTTTTGATTTGGCTCAGTACATCTTCCAGGTTCACCAAGATTTCTTTCAGTTCCTTCGCATTGTCACCCTTGAAAACCATTTCCGATACAGGTAGCTCTCTTACATCTTCTTCTGTAAAAACCGAAGCAAAGTACATTCAGGGGTCCTTTTACTAAGCCGTGGCAAAAAGTGGCCTGTGTTATTGTGGGCATGTGTTTTTGGTGCACACTGGGCCAGTTTTTATCGTGTCTGGGAAAAATAGCTTTTTTTTTAATGGGCCGGGAAAGGGGCCTGTGTTAAAATTAAAGCCAGCACATGTCTATTTACGGCCTGAGCCCTTAACACTCCCCATTGAACTAGTGGTAATGGCTCATGTGCTACATGTGTGGTGACCAGTCGGCGCGTGCCAACTGCCAATTAATGCCAGAAATGCTGTGTGTGGTAGGAAATACAAAAATAATTTGTCCCGGCGGTACGGGCCTGCACCAAATCCGAAATTATCTCTGGGGGGGGGTGTGCTAGCCTGGCCGTAGTCTTGTTGTGGTATGAACTGCGTGTGCATAGAGCCTACTGTGCCTTTGTAAAAGGGTCCCTCAATCTCTCCGCTATAGCTTTGTCCTCCTTGTGTGCCACTTTTCTTCCTTCATGATCTAACGGTCCCACAGATTCCTTCACAGGCTTTCTGCTTCTAATGTGCCTGAAGAAGGTGTTACTGTGAGTTTTAGTCTGCGGCAAGTTTTCTTTATATTCTTTTTAGCCTTCTTTATCAATGCTTTGCATTAGGTTGACAGTGCTTATGTTGCTTCTTATTTTCTTCATTCGGATCCTTTTTCCATTCTTTGAAGGATACTCTTTTGGCTCTAATACCCTCTTTCACATACCTTTTAACAATGCTTGCTGTTGTTTGTCTCTTCTTTCCACCTTTGTTAGTACGTGGAATACATCTGGTCTGGGCTTCTATGATGGTATTTTTAAACAACGTTCACACCTGCTTTAAAGTCCTAGTCTTTGCAGCTGACCCTTTTAGCTTCTTTTTAATTAGGTTCCTCATTTTGCTGTAGTCGCCCTTTCGAAAATAAAATGCTGCTACAGTAGATTTCCTTAGTGATTTCATTCCAGATATCAGCTCAGATGTGATCATATTATGATCACTGTTTCCCAGTGAATCCAACACTGTACCATGCCTTGCATTCTACTAAGAATTAGATCTAAAATAGCTCCCCATGTTGTCGGTTGTTGGACCAGTTGCTCCAAGAAGCAGTCATTTATTACATCTAAGAATTCTACCTCCCTAGACTCCCTGAAGGGGAAGAGAGGCTGGGTGATGGGGTCAGAGATTGGGAGTGGAGTGATGGAGAGAGGAATAGAGAGGGCTGGGAAGGAATGAAAGAAATTGAAAGGAGTTATTGGCAAGGGGAGAGAATTGTGTTGGGAAGGATTGGATGAGGCAGAAAGCAGCTGTAAGGGTAGAGAAGATGGGAAATGAGGACTGAAACTGGGAATGGAGCTGTGAGGAGCAGTAAAGGGGACTGGGAAGGGGTGGTGGGGATTGAAAGGGGTCATGATGAAGAGGAGAGACTGGATGCTGAGAAAAGAATGAAAAGTGGCATGAGGGGGGTGAGATTAGAAGGAAGTGAGATCAGAAAAGGAAGAGAGACAGGCAATGGCGAGACAAACACATAGAGGAATGAGAAATGAAAGAAATGAGAAGAAGACTGGAAAAGAATTCATAAAAGGGAAGGACTGTAGTAGCAGAGAGGAAATAAGAGAAGATCAACATTAAGCAAAGACAGAGGATAGAAGTCTCAAGGGTTGTTTAAATTTAGCAAAGATGTATGTGCTAGATAGGCTGGGTCAAATGTAGGGAGTAGCTGATATTTCGCCCATCTACTCTAGTCCTATGGTACAGGATAAATAAGTTATTTTTATGAAGGGACATGGGAGCACAGAAGGGAGTGGTAGCTTATATGATACAATGCTCAGAAAAATCTCAAAAATTGCTCCTCTTTGGCAACTCTGTAATGGAGAGGACCTATAGTCAAGTCTCACATTGAAAGAAGAATAGAGAGGAATTTCATTTCCCTTTTTCATAAAAACAAAACAATCATTCCCTCATTACATCCCATTAAACTTTGAGGGGCCCAGCACACCACAGACACTCCCAGTGACGTACCAAGGGGGGGCGGTGGGGGCGGTCCGCCCTGGGTGCACGCCACTGGGGGGGTGCCGTGCGCCTGTTGGCTCTTTGTTTTCATGCTTCCATTGCCCCGGAACAGGTTACTTCCTGTTCCGGGGCAGAGGGAGCATGAAAACGAAGAGCCGGCAGGCGCGCGGCATCCCCCCCCCCCCCAGCAGCGTGCACCCGGGGGGGGGGTCTTTCGCCGGGGGATCGGGGGTTCTTTCGCCGGGGGGGTGCTGCACCCGGGGGGCGGGGTGCATGGGCGATCCGCCCCGGGTGTCAGCCCCCCTAGGAACGCCACTGGACACTCCATTTCTGACTGCTTCCCTTTATACATGCTACTCCAGCGTGGCAAGAGGAGGAGCTGCACAGTTGCATATTGGGCTGCTTCTGCCTTCTCTGCCATTTTGGTGACAGATGATTCTTTTAAGCCACGTAGTTGTATGGATGCACCTGTGGTTCAAAGGAACAGTGGAGTCCAGCATGGCAGAGGAGGAGGAAGCAGCCTGATGTGCGGTTGTGCAGCTCCTCCTTTTGCCGTGCTGGAATAATGAATGTTGTAATAACTATAATCCCGGTAGCAAACCCTCAGGGGGATGGTAGGCTCCCTTCAGCAGTCCAAAACAAAGTCCTTCCAGGCAACACAGCTTTTAGTTCAAAGCAGTTTATTTCCCCTCCTCCACCAATTTCAGTTCAAAGGGGTTAAGGTCTCATTCAGTTTCAAAACAAAGCAAAAAGGAAAAAACCTTCCATTTAAATCCAAGTTCTCCCAGTTCCAACTGCCTGGGTTTCGGTTTTAAAAGTCTTCCCGCTTTGGTGGTTGCAGAATGGCAGTACACCTCTCACAACACAGCTACTTGACTCCTGTGACCACCCACTGCCTTCAATCCCTGCAACTCTGCCCCAGAGTACAATTACAGTCCATGTCAATCGGTTCCTCCAAACCTGGTGAGCTGGACCCTCTTGACTCGCCTTCCTCCAAGCACTCCATTAACTCTGCTTCTCTTCTAGTTTGTTGGTTAGTGCCTTCCCCTTCCTCCCAGGTGGGAGGAATCTTGTACTGATTTCTGACCCAAGGGAATTGAGCTTTGTCATCCCGGCTCCCCCTTCTGGCCCCTGTCTGCCATAGCAGCTGCCCATTAAGGTCCTTACCTCCCTCCCTTCCATGGGGTGTCCCTACCGGGTTTTGGAAACTACCACCCCGATTCCTTCTCTCAGGGTCTTGTGGGGAATGTAGTCGGGCCCCATACCTCCTCCTAGCCTGCTTAGACCCTCCAACCTCCTTACAGTGTGCAAGGAGAGAGAGGGGCCTAGAATAAAGGTGGATGGAGTGTGTATTGGGGGAGGGGGGAGGCTGGAAAAAAGGTGGATGGAGTAGGTGGGCCTGATGAAAAGGTGGATGAGGTATGTGTGTATTTGCCATGGGAAGGGGTGGAAGGCTGCCGGAAAGTGCATGGGGTGGTGTGTGCCATGGGGAGGGGCAGCTGAAGCAAGGTAGATGGGGTTGTGTATACTATGTTTAGGGGGAGGGGTCACTGAAGCAATGTTGATTGAGTGGTATCCCATGGGAGGGGGGAGAGCTGGAGCAAGGAGGATGTGGTGACATGTGCGATGGTAGGGGGAGGGCTGGAGCTATGTAGGTGGGTAATGCTGGAGAAAAGTGGATGTGGGAGAGCATAAGGAGGGCAGTGAAAGCTGAGGAATGGGGAGAGAGAATTTTAGAAGGCAGCTAGAGGGTAGAGAACAGATAATGAAAAAGGGGGTGGATGAGGGGGAGATAAATTGGAGGTATTCACCCTGGAGAAGGGGTAGAGAAAACTGAGGAATGAATTTAAGAGAAAAATGGAGAATGTAGAACCTGAGGAGGTGGTGGTGGTGGTGGTAGTGGGAGAAAGGCTTGTCCTTATAATGGGGGAATTCTACACAAGACAATTATCAGTAAAGTATGCAGAATTTTCAGATATTTTGTGCAGAATTTCCAGTTTTTATGTGCAGAATTCCCCCAGGAGTAATCATCTGTACTAAATTTGTGGTGCAATTCTAGTCTCCAGATTGGCTTTTAGTATTTTGTTTAATGAGTTTGGTTGCAGATATTTCCTAATTCACCTTTATGTTCACATTAATCAAAGATTCTCATCCTGGCAAAGTCTGAATTGTGAATATTTATGTAAACTGGAAGTCACTTTAAGCAGATTCACCAACTGGCGTCAGATATGGGCTTGACAATAACTGATTCTTATTTTCTGCAATAAAATTGAGTTGCTTTGAGATTTGAAATTAAGGAGCCCTTTTACTATACTGCATTAGGTGCTATCGCGTGCCTAACACAACTTAAAGTAGCTTACCACGGTACATGCTCAGGCAGCCCTTGGTAAGTGCTAAATGTGCATGTGCTAAAAAAATGTTTAAATTTTTGTGAGGGGCATGTCTGAGGGCAGAGAGTGTGTGTTTCTGCACTAATCAGCACAGCTACATTACTGCACGGAAACTGGTTAGCATAGGAATAGTGTGTGAGCCGTTAGCACCTACAAAATGGGCGGTGGTACGTGCACATGCATTCATTTTTTTCATGGCTGCATGGCCATTAATACAAAAAATAGAAAAAGGCCATTTTTACGGCTGCAGTAAAAATGGCCTTAGTGTGCAGGAAAACCTGTGCAAGGGCACGCTAAGGCCGCTTTTTAACCACAGCTTAATAAAATGACCCCTAAGTGAGTTAGAATAGTTGTGCCCACCTTCAGATCCCTTTTTATTGCCAGTTACTTACTGATTAAAAATTGCAAAAGAAAATGACAAAATAGGTTCCTACTGAGACCAAATTCAATAAATTGGTGCTAAATTATAGGTGTCACAAAAGACATGCTTGGTGCTAATTATATAGTGGCTTAAATGCATGCCTAATGCATTGCAGAATATTAGCGCAAAGCTACTTTGACATACTGAAATTTAGGTATGGTCAATTATGTCATCTCAATAACAGAAGGAGGGACGAACCATGCAACGTGCACTACTGGTAGTATTTTATAAGTTTGTGCTTGTCATTAGGCAGACCACCCATGACATTCCCATGCTCTGCTCACATTAACGCTCTTCTTGCAGTTGCATGCTATCCCCCCTTTTCACAAAGTCTCACCAGCGGCTGCTGGTGCGCTAATGCCGACACAGCCAATTTACTTTGATTGGCTGTGTTGTCTTTGCCGTGCAGCTTTGTATATTGGGGGGGGGGGGGGGTATATGATTTAGGTTCACTCAACATTTAGCCCTGAAAAAATGAATGCTCAACAGTATTCTATGGCATTCCAGGATCATTAGGTGGTTGTCAGGCTCATTTTCGAAAGAGATGGATGTCCAAAAAGTGACATAAATCGACACTTAGACGTCCATCTCTCAGAGACGTCCAAATCGGTATAATCAAAACTCGATTTTGGACGTCTCTAACTGAAGTCCGTTGCAAGGACATCCAAATTTCAAGGGAGCGTATCGGAGGCATGGTGAAGGTGGGACTTGGGTGTTCCTAAAATTTGGACATCTTTGACCCATAATGGAAAAAAGCAGAGACGTCCATGAGTAAAACTTGAACATTTTTACCTGGACCTGTTTTTATTACGAATAAGGCACAAAAAAGTGCCTGGAATGATCAAATGACCACTGAAGGGAATCAGGGATGACCTCCCCTTACTCCCCCAGTGGTCACTAACCCCCTCCCACCCTCAAAAAATGATTAAAAATATTACTTGCCAGCCGCGGATGTCATACTCAGGTCTATGACAGCGCAAGCAGGTGCCAAGAGCAGTTTTAGTGGATGCGGTGGATCCAGGCCCATACCCGCCTAGCTGTTACATTTGTGGAGGAAACAGCAAGCCATCCAAAACCCACCAGAAACCCTCTGTACCCACATCTAGGTGTCCCCCTTCACCCATAAGGACTATGGTAATGGTGTACAGTTGGGGGTAGTGGGTTTTGCTGGGGGTTTGGGGGGCTCAGCACACAAGGTAAAGGGAGCTGTGTACCTTGGAGCATTTTATGAAGTCCACTGCAGTGCCCCCTAGGGTGCCCCAATACTGTCCTGGCATGTCAGGGGGACCAATGTACTACAAATGCTGGCTCTTTCTATGTCCAAATGGCTTGCATTTGGACATTTTAGACTTGGACGTCTTTGGTTTCGATAATCACCGAAAATGAAACATGTCCAAATCTAAGGACGTCCAAATCCAAGATGGATGTCCATCTATTTTCGAAAATGAGCTTTTCCCCGCCTCTGGATTTGGATTTTACAAAGACGTCCAAATCCCAACTTAGACGTTTTTTTCGAAAGTGCCCCTCTGTGGCTAGTAAAATGAGTCCAACATAACATTGAAATAGACTGTTCTGAAAGTGACCATGAATAGCAAATAGTGACTCACCTAATATAATAATATTTTATCAAAAGCCAGGCAATACAAAAGGACATTTAGGGACCCTTTTACTAAATCACGTTAAGGGCTAGATTTTATATATGGCACCAAAAAAATCGGCACAGAAAAACGCTATTCTATAAACGTTGCTTAAAGATAGGTAAGTTTTATAGAATAGCACTTATGTCTAGGGTAAGGTGTAGATTTAGACACTGTCGTTTCCACCCATGAAAATGAGGTTCAAATTCCCACACCTAAACTTATGTGCAGAGCCCCATATTATATAATTCTTTTTGTAACTAAAACCACGTCCCCAATCCATTCTGAAATGCCCATGACCCTCAGATTTCTGCACTACCCCAGATCCCGTGCCTAAATTTATGTGTGTAACTTCTAATTAAATCAAATCAGTGCCAATAATTGCTTGTTAAAAATCCAATTATTGGCACTAATTGGCTAGTTATATAATTAAATTGTGATTGCAATTTTTTTTTAGAATCCGGGGATAAGTGCTAACGCAAGCTTAACATGGGAAAAAAGAATTACACGTTTAACAGTTATTTGGCTGCCAGTACACACTAATCATGTGCTATTTGTTATTTTTTGGAAGGGGGCATATCACGCATGCGCTAACTGGATAATGCAGACAATGCAGGAGCACTTCGCTCCTCTTAAATAAGAAGCGGTAAGTGCTCTGCATAAATATTTATTCAGATCTCACATGCTAATGGTACCTGCAAAAATATAAAAAAAATTAAGAGCCTATTTTTGGGCTGTGTTAGAATTGGGCTTAGCGCATTGGAGACTCCCACGTTAAAATGTGCTAAGCCTATTTTTTAAATGCTTTTGAGTAAAAGGAACTCTTATTTTTTCTCACTTTTCTATGAATATTTACCATAGTTAGAGCAGAAAGTGATACTAAGCAATTATTGCTGAGGCACTACCTGCTTACCCCAACATCATGGATAAAAATATTAAAAAAACTTTCAGATGTATACTTTGTAAAATAAATTTTCATTTTGACTGTAACATATTTGCACTTGGTTTTCCTTTAATCAAAATAATTGACTCAAAGCTTCAGTTCTTTGTTGTATATTATAAGCACATAGAATTGCTAGAAATCCAGCATTCTCATGGTTTGAAACTTCTCCCTGTATTGATTTGAAAAAGACAAATTGCTGCTGCATCATTAATTTTGATCTGTTGTGGTTGATTTACATCAAAGGACTTTTGCATATAGCAGTTCTTAAAAAAAAAAGAAAAAAAGAGGATAGCTGACTCCTTTGTACCCTCAGTTGTACTGAAATAATAGCAAACATTGACATAAATCACAGACTTCTACACTGTATCAGTGTCCCCATGGCTAAACATATAATTTTTTTAAGAATAGAGAGGCAATTTACTAGCTTTCACATAGTACTGAGCACAGCTCCTGCATCTGTATCCCGGAATCACAATTCAAAATGCATTTATGCGTATGGACTGTGTGTGTGTGTTGGGGGAGATATAGCACTTTTCAAAATGTAATTTTACTGTCAAGTCCAATTAAATGTGAGCTTGTAACATTAGATAGTTACCTTTTTCTTGCAACAAAACATAGATGAAGGAAGTTTTAACTACTGCACCCTAAACTCCGAGACTCAGCCTATAAAAAGAAAATTGTACACATTTGCCTTGCTGAACACCTTTGAAGTGTAGTTTTTAAGGGCCATGTTTATTAAGCCGTGCTATAGGCGCACTAGCGTTTTAGCACGTGCTGAAAATTAGCACACGCTAATGCTAGAGACACCCATAGCGCACCTTATGCTAATACTAGAGACAGCCATAGCGCACGTTATGCTAATGCTAGAGACACCTATAGCGCACCTTATGCTAATGCTACACAATTCTAATTTAAGTTCACACGCTATAAATAGTTGTACCAATAAACAATTTATACTCATCTACAACTGTTACAAATTGTTACAAAATCTTTATTGTACCAAAATTTCTTAACACAATTACATCACCCATATTATCTAAAAAATCCCCACATTCACTCCAATCATCCACACACACTTATTATCTTAAAAATCATACCTTCTAATATCGAACAACTTTACATATATTTAAACTGCTAATGAGTAGGTTAAGTACACAATCTAAAATGTGTTTAATACAATTTAACAACTACTCCATATCATAGATGCCTGCATTCTTTTTTATCTTTCATATTCTTATTTATAAACAGACTTCCATAATAATATCTCTTCCTTTGTCTGTTTTCATTATCGTCCAAGGAACAATGACATGTTCTTAATTATTGCTGACTCCATCAAGTTTCTGCCAAATCATGTCACTTCTATATTCACCACTGTGGAGTATATTTCAATTCAATGTCCATACTCTTCACAGAATAAATATTCTGTAGTAGTCCTTTCTATCGCACGTTATGCTAGTGCTAGAGACACCCATAGCACACCTTATGCTAATGCTAGAGACACCCATAGCGCACCTTATGCTAATACTAGAGACACCTATAGCGCACCTTATGCTAATGCTAGAGACACCCATAGCGCACCTTATGCTAATACTAGAGACACCTATAGCGCACCTTATGCTAATGCTAGTGCCACCCATAGCGCACCTTATGCTAATACTAGAGACACCTATAGCGCACCTTATGCTAATGCTAGTGACACCCATAGTGCACCTTATGCTAATGCTAGAGACACCCATAGCGCACCTTATGCTAATACTGGAGACACCCATAGCGCACCTTATGCTAATACTAGAGACAACCATAGCGCACCATAGTAAACAGGGCCCTAAGTTAATAGTACTGAAGTTATTAAGGGACTCTTTTACAAAGGCACATACGGGCTTACTCATGTGCAACTCACATCAAATTGGCATTACTGCCTAGCCAGCGCATGCACCTGGTGGTAATTCTGTGTTTGGTGCACACCGAAAACCCACAGTAGAAAATAATTTTCTATTTTCTACTGAGGGGCGTTCCCTGCCGTAATCGGCATTTGGCTCGTGGTGGACAGTTACCACGCAGGTAACACGTGAGCTCTTACCACTAAGTCAATGGGTGGCGTTAAGGTCTCAGGCCGTAAATTGACATGCGCTGGTTTTCCTTTTGCCGCACGTCCATTTCCCAGCCTAATAAAACCCCCCTTTTTTCTAGACGCGGTGGAGAAATGGTCCTTTGTGTATCCAATTCATGCGCCCACACTACCTCAGGCCACTTTGTGGCGTGCCTTTGTAAAAGGGCCCCTTAATTACCATCCATATAATTCTCAAGAATTCCATACATTGGCTAAGCTTAAGACTGTCTACCTAGATATTGTACTCTGAAAAAGTCTTAATACTCATGTACATTTTTCACATTTCCTGTCTAAAAATACAATACATTGTTGTATTTGTTAATTGTCTTTATTGCATTATATGTTTATGATTATGTAAGCTTCTATGCTCTGCTTTGGAAAATCCACAAAAGAACAGACAGTTCTCCTCACAGCAGGGTCACCAACACACTAAACCCAGCATTGTTACCAATTATTAGCACTAAAAGATATGCCACTTCAATATTCCAAAATCACATACTTATACAAAATTGTTTAGGGATCCTCAGAATATATGGTGTACTTAAAGCACAGTTACACTTTTTTTTTTAGTGCAAGTAGCCTGTTCCTCATAGATCCAGAGTTTTTTTAAATCAAATTTTCTTTAGGAAAACTTACTAGTGAATATAGCTTTTTTAGATATGCTTCCACAACTACTGGAGGCTCACATCTGGGAGATATAGAGCCCCGTATCTGGATGGCACAAAAAAGGGTAGAAATGGAACTGAATCTGGAGACCACAAGAACTTCTTGGGTGGATTGGACATGGGAATTAGTTATTACTAAGTTAGATCCAGCTGATTACCTGGAAGCTTTCTTGGTGACATTTGAATGGGTGGCCAGAACTGGAGGTTGGTCCCAGGACCAGTGGACCATATGATTAGCCCCTTATTTGATGAGAGAGGCATAAGCAGCCTATTGGGTCATTGATGGGATTCAGCCCTTAGACTATGGGAAAGTTAAAGTGGCCATTCAAGATAGATTTGGTTTGACTAGGGACATTTACAATTTCCTTGCATCCACACCTAATTTTAGAAGACAAGTACAGTAGATGAATGAGAATATCTGCAGGAATTCAAGCACTGTACTGAAAGTGTTCATAAACTGTAACTAGTTTTTTTTAATGAAATAAAACTATAAACATATAAAAGGTACTGTAAGCTAATTACCTAATTGCTTGAATTGCAGTGTAGAATTCCTTAATTGACGAAAATTTCCTGTGTAAGAAATCTTTTATTAGTTTAAACTGCAAGTGATGGAATATAAGAAAAAAACTCCCAAGATAATTAACCATTAATGTACTGCTCCAGACTCATAATGGCTCATATAAATGTGCCTTTCAGAATTTCATATAGTGTGATAAATATTTTCTGCTCATCACTACTGGATGAGCAGTAATGCAGGCTGAAAGCATCACTCTTTCGTAGATGGTCATACTGAAATGACCTCAGAGGCGTGTGTCTTTATCAGGAGAGGTATTAGAAAACTACCTGAACATTTTGGCTTTTTTTCTTGGCTATGTTTGACTCAGACTGAGTAACTAGAAGTCAGTCATCTAGGTGCAAAAAAAACTAGGTGACCTTGAGGCATATTTTCAAAACACTTAGCCTCCCAAAGTTCCATAGAAACCTATGGAACTTAGCCTCCCAAAGTGCTTTGAAAATATGCCTCATTGTCTACAGAGGTGGGCAGCCGTCACAACAAGGCACTTGGAAAACACATTGGGAGCCAAGAAGAGGCCAAAAGGGAAATGATTGGAGAAGGCGTAGACTTCTGGAAGTTGAGAAGGAACCCCGGAGACTGAAGAGATTGGATTGTTCTCTGTAGAAGCATAAAATTGTTTGACCCTGACTGAGTAACTAGAAGCCAATCACCTAGGTACAGGGAAACTGTCATAACACATTGGGAGTTAAGAATAGGCCAAAAGGGTGGGCTTTGTACTGGAAGCGATTAAATTGAAATAAAAACCCAAGGCATTTCTTCCAAGAAGCATGAATCTTCAGAATTTATGTGTATGCATCTTTGAGATCCAGGGTACACAGCTAATCTCCTTTGTTGAGCAGAGGAAGAAATCAAAGGAATGGTGGCCATCTGAATTTTTCTTTGGGCAGGTAAGAGCTGAGGTCCCTGAGACTGAGGACAGGGCATAATTCTCCTGTCTTTCTTGGAATGAGAAAATAGATTCCCGAATTCCTCTCATGCCACAGGACATGTTGCATGGCATTGGCCTGGAGAATAATACAACTACAGATCTTGGACTATGGGACCCTCTAGATCACCAAGGGTGCACAAAGAAGGCCCAGGGAACTCAACAAGGTGGAAGTGGGGGGGGCCCCAGTTCGGAGCTTTCTATCATCCGGGTAGGGAGGGAGAAAGATCTGGATCGTGAAGAGGGAGGTAGAAATCGGAGGGGGTGAGAGAACCTGCTTCATCTTATGTGTGTTCCTTCTGAATGATGGCTGGGACCTGCCTGTGCTCTGGTGGTCAGCACATGCCAGCATTACTCCAAATGTTCAATGCCTGTGCCTGGCCATGACCCAGCATTGATTATCCAGGGCTAAATCTGCATATGGTGGTCAGTGTTTTAAAAATGGTGACCGCCACTGGCGGAATATTGACCAGTTGATGCCTAAAAATAAGCACCTATTTATAGAATTACCCTCCATTGTGCATGCCAAAATTAAGGATTTTTCTCTCACATATCGAGCATAGATGATGGCCCAATTTAGGTGACATGGAGGGGCATAATCGAAGGAGACACCCAAGTTTTGCTGAGGATGTCCTCGCAAAAGGTCCCGGTGGAGGGGCGTGGAAACCTGTATTATCGAAACAAGATGGACATTCATCTTTCGTTTCGGTAATACTGTCGGGGACGCCCAAATCTTGAAATTTAGGTCGTCCTTAGATATGGTTGTCCCTAGACTTGGCCGTTTCTGATTTTCGGCGATAATGGAAACTAAGGACGCCCATCTCAGAAATGACCAAATGCAAGCCCTTTGGTCATGGGAGGAGCCAGCATTCGTAGTGCACTGGCCCCCCTGACATGCCAGGACACCAAGCGTGCACCCTAGGGGGCGCTGCAGTGGACTTCACAAATTGCTCCCAGGAACATAGCTCCCTTACCTTGTGTACTGAGCCCCCCAACCCCACTACCCACCACTGTACACCACTACCATAGCCCTTACGGGTGAAGGGGAGGCACCTAGATGTTGGTACAGTGGGTTTCTGGTGGGTTTTGGAGGGCTCACATTTACCACTACAAACGTAACAGATAGGGAGGTATGGGCCTGGGTCCGCCTGCCTGAAGTGCACTGCACCCACTAAAACTGCTCCAGGGACCTGCATACTGCTGTGATAGACCTGAGTATGACATTTGGGGCTGGCATAGAGGCTGGCACAAAAGATTTTTAAAGATTTTTTTTGAGGGTGGGAGGGGGTTGGTGACCACTGGGGGTGTAAGGAAATGTGATCCCCGATTCTCTCCATTGGTCATCTGGTCAGTTTGGGCACCTTTTTGTGCCTTGGTCGTAAGAAAAACAGGACCAGGTAAAGTTGTCCAAGTGCTCGTCAGGGACGCCCTTTTTTTTTCCTTTATGGGTCGAGGACGCCCATGTGTTAGGCACACCCAAGTCCCGCCTTTGCTACGCCTCCGACATGCCCCCGTGAATTTTGGTCATCCCCGCGACGGAAAGCAGTTAGGGACGCCCAAAATCGGCTTTTGATTATGCCGATTTGGGCTACCCTGTGAGAAGGACGCCCATCTTCCGATTTGTGTTGAAAGATGGGTGTCCTTCTCTTTCGAAAATAAGCCTGATAGCATTTATAAGACTTGACATTGGAGAACAAATTACACTGGAGAGCTTTTTTTCACATTCAGTCAGCTGGGCGAAATAAAGAGAACGATGCACATGGGAAGAACTTTGCACAAAAATTTAGAGCTCTGGGAGAGTAGTTCCTTCTCGATACCTTCATGTGACATCACCCAATGTGGCTAGTTAGTTTCATTCACTCTGATAGTATATAAGAGGAATTTAAACAATAGAAACAGGATTCAAGAGATATAAATAAATCAGGTTTCTTTCATTAATTGCTCATCTGAAATACACTATCATAACTTTATTGCTATTCTATGAGATAATACAGTGGTTCCATCTGCTTTTGCAGTTCTCCCATTGGCTTCCATGCTGGTAACACTGAAGCAGGTAATTAAATGTTTGCTGTGCATTTTTTTAATAAGGTTGATCATAAATCGACAAAAATAGATGTAAGTGCATGTACATTTTTAGTTAAATCAGATTTTACAACCACCTTTGATACCTTGAATTATATAGTACATAAATTTGAAATTGTCTAGCATCTCATGTTTTTTTTTCCAGAGACTCTAATGTTTTGTTTCTAGTCTAAATTGAATTTTATAGATTTCTGCTGGTTTGTTATACTAATTGACTAAGGTACACAAGTACATTAACCCTTAATATACATGGTAAATACTGTCCTATATACAGTACTAGGAGGCTGATAGTCCAAAAAAAAAAAAGCTGAATGCCTAAATTTTGGAATTTATATTCATAGCTAGAATTACTAATGTTTTCTACTATTAATATGTGTTATTTTACCACAGGTCCTGTTTTATGTAGTGAGACCTACTTACTAATAATTCATGTTAACCAGCAGTTTTAGCATTCAATAGTAACTCTAACCATAAACTAATCACTTACTTTCAGCTGACTACAGGCATTTAAGCTAAGCAAAGCAATAAGACCACAGTCAAAAGAAGGCTCATCCTCTTACAAATTGGCAGTAACTGTACCGTATGTCACTGTTCCCCAAATTGGCACTACTGCAGGGCTCTCTTAGGAGCCCAGCGGTAGTTCCAGCTTGCGGCAAATTACAGTGCTAGAAAATACTTTTGTATTTTCAAGAGCAGGGGGTGTGCCCAGCGGTAATTGGGCAGTGCCGTGCTCTACCTGGTTACCGCAAGGCTGCCACTGGAGCCCCTACCGCCCGCTAAATAGGAGACAGCAAGGGTTCCCCAAGGAAATGGCCATGCGCCAATGCTTTGGCTTAGCGCACAACCATTTCCTTCTGGAAAACCCCCCCACCTTTTACCAGCAGTGGTTGAAGGGGGCCTCGGTGCACGGCAAACCCATGTACCAATGCCACCGCAGGGCCCCTTTTACTGTCATTTGGTAAATGGACCCCTTCATTTCTCACTCCCTTTACTTTACAACTGCTTAACGAAACAGAAAACAGTGTTCATCATAAATAGAGGTTAAGGCTAGATAGAGGTTAGAGATCTGACATTGGGACACAGGTCATAAATATATTATGGATCCTAAAGTTGAATGGAGGCATCCCTGCCATGTTACTGCCTGTGATGCCACTTCCACATCCAGCAGTTTTGGTTGCTTGGGGAGCTTTCTTCCTTAGACCATCTCTGACCTGTTCTGTCTCTTTTCCTTTTATTTCCATATCTCTTTCTTTTCTTTCTCTTTTCTACCTCTTCCATCTTCTTGCCCTTCTCTGCCTCTAATAGCTTTCTGCAATCTTGTATCACCATCGGCAAAACAACATAAGAAATGCCATACTGGATCAGACCAAAGATTTATCAAGCCAAGTATCCTGCTTCCAACAGTGGCTAATCCAAAGTAGCTTTGATAGCTGAGATTTTAAAATAGTCTAGAAGGCCTACTGTTTGGAGTTTGTGTAACTGTTGTGGCTTGGTCAGTTTATCACAAGCATGGAGTTCTATTGCATCTAAAGTAAGGCTGCCAACTGGATCCAGATTCACAGGACAAGGTTGATCCGGTCCTGGGTTTACCCCATTGCATTCTGGGACCACTTGTTCACAAAACTGGGGTAAACCCAGGACTGGATCAACCTTGTCCTGTGAATCTGGATCCAGTTGGCAGCCTTAAATTAAAATTACTGTGGAAAAAGTATTGTGGTTGTTTTTGTGCACATCATTACCTTAGGAAATGGAGAAGGGGTGCTGAGGTTTGAGTGATAACAAAAGGGAAAAGTGAAGCAAGTATAAAAAGTTGAGCAAATAGCTTGGTAAAATAAGAACAAAAAGTTCTATCATGGAATAAAATGGTTTTCTCGTGGCTTCTAAAAAAAATAGAAACTGGCATCTGAATTTTCAGAAATATTTTCCTCTCTGGGCCTTAATACCTGCATTGGTTTGAATGGGGGCTTTGGGATTACTAATATATTATCACTGCACCAGATTTCATGTATGTACATATAGTATATAATAACTTGTACAGAGGAGTAGCCAGCCCTCCAATTTGGGGGGGAGCCCAGGGGTGGACTGAGGGGCAATGCATTCCTCCTCTTCCCCCCCCCCCCCCCATGCTGACATGTTAAACATACCTTTGTTAGTGATGATACCTAAGCCCCACCAGCCAAAGAAATGCAATGCCCGTGCCACTCCCCTCTTTCTTGTGCTGCCTCTGTAATGTGAAGTTTGCGGCGTGCCTCCAGCCACCAACTCCAGGACTCCCCGAATATGCTCAGTTCTTGCATGAATTGAACACTTGCAAGAAGTCCCAACGTTGGCAGCAGGAGGCATGCTGTGGACTGCTGCTGTGCAAGGAGGTAGGGAGTGGCTCGAGCACTACATTTCTTTGGCTAGTGGGACTTCGGCATTCCTGCTAGCCATTTAAGGGGGTGCAGCAGGTTTGGTCCCAGTCCAAAGTGTTTTATACAGATAAGAGCTTTTATACCTACATACATGGGTAAAATGTAGGCACATGCAAAGACTCAGATTATGGAGACCTGATGTGGACTGCACACTGCAGTTAGCATATGGTACTCACCATGCACTGTAACTTGTGCAGTTAATGTGGGTGTATCGTGCTAGTTGCGAATAATTATAATGTGTGATAACTAACATTTTTGGTGGGAACAACTCCAGATTGGTTAGTTATACTCATATCATGATAGCAGTGAACCTCGCTTCTAAGCCAGGAGTATGTGGAATCTCTTAAATGTATTTCTAATGTTCCCCATTAGGCCTTATTCTATAAAGATTATGCTCCTAAATTAGGAGTTTGGAGCATAGATTAGGCTCATAATTTAGGAGCATAAACTTTGTAGAATAAGGCCCAATATGTGCATCATGCCGAAGAGAGCTTCCTTCTGGAGTTTATAACATGTGACACATAGAGGCAGCCTATCAAATTGTGCTTCAAAATTCCTTTCATTCAGACCTGCGGCACCCAAAACAGTGGGAGGTGTTTTTGTACCTTTCTGAAAATATTTGCTTGGTCTCCAACTTCATTTCATAGTGCTTCTCTCTCTCAACATATGATTCACAGATGGATCACATGGCACTGATGCCTCTATTATCGATGTAGTTCTTAGGTTTTTTTCTGATTTCTTTAGTGTTAGTAGTGTGAGACTATCTCTAGGAGCGCCATTTTGGAGGCAGCACAAGTCTAGAGGCCCCTTAGGGGGTCAGGGGGACTTTAATTGAGGAGGGCAGCTTCAGGGGATCTTGGTTTGGAGGGGACATCGAGGGTCTTGGTTTTCGGGGGGGTCCATCTGCGATCTTGGTTCTGGGTGATTGGGAGGCTTGGTTCAGGAGAACATGATGGGGGGGAGGGTTATAGCAGCCCTGCGGCCCCTTAAAGGCTCCCCGGCACATAGAATAATGCTGCTTGCGATGTGGCTTGCAATCAGCATTATTTTTATTACGGGATTCAACGGCCTGCAGTACTGCAATACTTCAGGTTGCTGAACCTGTGGTGAATCATGGTATGGTAAAAGCCAGTCTTTTAGTGCACCTTAATAACTTATAGCAGTACGTAGGGGAGAAGTTAACAGGACAAATGGGACCGTATAAAACACAGTCCTATCTTTGGTTTAACTGATTGTGGTTAGTTACGTGGTTTAACTGATGTGGCAGATATGTGGAATGCACTCCCCCAGGAGGTGGTGGAGATGAAAACGGTAATGGAATTCAAACATGCGTGGGATAAACACAAAGGAATCCTGTTTAGAAGGAATGGATCTATGGAATCTTAGCGGAGGTTGGGTGGCAACACCAGTATTTGGAGAGTAAAACCAGTGCAGGGCGGACTTCTACGGTCTGTGCCTTATCGTGACTGAATAGATATGGATGGGCTGAAGTGTAAATTTAAAGGGGCTTCAACATTAGCATCAGAACTTCTAGTACAGGAACAGTGCTGGGCAGACTTCTACGGCCTGTGCCCTGAGAAAGGCAAGGACAAATCAAACTCGGGTATACAAATAAAGTATTACATACCATGTAAAATGAGCTTATCTTGTTGGGCAGACTGGGTGGACCATTCAGGTCTTTATCTGCTGTCATTAAGTGCTGAATATTGCACTTAACTACATAAGTTTTAGCTGGCCACACACAGCCGGATATTTAGTGCCGCACATAGCCGGATATTCAGTTCCGGTGGCTGGACATGACCCAGCATTGAATATCTGGACATAACGCCAGTGGCTGACAAAAATTGCTGCCGGCTGCCGGCTGAACATTTACCCCATTAAGAAAGATATTTGAACATAGCCTTGATGTCCTACCTTGAACTAATATGTAAAACTCAGAGAAAATCAATTGGCAAACAAGGCCGTTTCCTTTCTTGGTTACTCCCTATATTAGTACAGACCATGGGATTTGACAGAGCAGCAACATAAAATCTTAAAGACGAAAAATATTACTTGATCATCGTAAAAGTTGTAACTTGTAGAATGAATTTTCCCTCAAAGTAATTGCTTTTCAGTATTTGCATATACATAAAAGCAATGGGCATTGTTTTCAAACATTTTCCTATGGACATAGAATACAGATTCTTCTGAAATTAAAGCTCATTATGTGAAAATCACTCAGCATTTAAAGAGACATAAATTTGTAAAAAAGAACCGATAAAACCTTGCTTGTACTGCTTAAGCAGGCTGTTAAATCTAGAGATTAAAGTTCAGTTTCATTTGTACAAGCTTTTTAATGTAACTTCAGTCTGTGACACTGCCTTTCAGAGGAAATGAGTGAGAGCCAATTCAGTTCCTTTATTCAGACTGCGGCTGAGCTTTTTGTCTAGTGTGAATAGTACATAGGTAATAAAGGGGACCTTTTACAAAGGCACGGGAAGGCTAATGTGCGGGTAACATGCGCCCAATCGGCACTACTGCTGGGGTAGTGTGTGTACCTGGCGGTATTTCTGATATTGGAGTGCTCTTGTCCCACTGTAGAAAATAATTTTCTATTACTAACTTGGGGGTGTTCCCGGCAGTAACCGTCAGCGCGCCCTTGTTGGCACGCACTGCATGGTTACCACATGAGTAGTGCGTGAGCCCTTGCCACCAGGGGTGGCAGAGTTGACATGGGGGGGGGGCACTAGGCAAATAGATGTGATTAGTGCTTGGTTTACTTCTAAATAATGCCAGTGCACTTGATAATGTAAACAGTCTGTCCCTGCATCAACATAAACTACATGCACACTTATGGAAACCTTGGAAACATGACATTTTTAAATGAAGTTGCATAATCCCATAACTTAAACTTTGCCATTACAGTAGCCTTGAGTCTGGTCAACCTCTCAACATGCATCACAGTATCCTGGAAAATAATTACTGCAGTAGCACTTATCCCTCAACTTTGCTTTATAACACATATAAAATGTTATTAAGCTGTATTAATAAAATGAGTCTTCTTGTCCCTTCCTCTGGTTCTACTGCTTTCTTTCCCTGACAGTGTTCCTTCCACCCCCTTCTCCCTTACATGCGGAATTGTGATATTGAATAAATAAGTATATGTTTGTATTCCTAGTCATGCACCCAAAGGTTATATAATCCTTTCAAGAAAGCCAGTTAATTGTTTAACTTATTAGTGGAACATAACCACAGAGGCATAGTATGGTTGCATTTTCAATATAGTAAAACTAGAGCCCAGCTAAGGAACAGGTTATTTTGAGTTAGTCTTCACGTGGCTTACAGTTGAAAATACAGTGAAACAGAATAATAGAATTCAGTTATATCATGGGAGCAAGTAGATGATAAGTCTGAAACATTTAACAAAGTTGAGATTAGCATATATACCCAACTGGGCATTTACAATGCCTGTCCTTTAATAATGATGCATGTTTAGAAATCTTAGCCATATGTATAGACATACACACACCAGAACAGGTATCCATACACATCTTGCAAAAGTAAACAACAGTTTCCATAGTGTATATCCAAAACTTAATTTTATTTTCTCATTTCCATCTTCCAGAATCCTAGGCAGCAGATGTACAGATCAGTAGGACCCAAAGCAGTCCAAAACAAGTAAAGTCAGAAACAACAGTTCATACCTAAGTGTTCAACCACCCTTAGTATTCACCTTTGGGTTTAAAAAGCAAGACCATGTGCATGTAAGGACTGGATAAAAGAATTAAACCAAAGTTTAAAGCAAATGCCCTTAATATGTAATACTTGGTAGCAACAATGAAACAGTGATGGGAATTTCACATACTAAGCAGCCTGAGTCAACAGATTTATTTTCCATTGAACATAATTAAATTTGTATGAACTTGGCTACTAATAATGTGCTGAACTGGCCAATGTTGGCACATTTAGACTAACTCTGGACAGTTCTGCATGGAGGAAAGCCTTCCCTCACTATTCAATACCTTCTCTGTGAAATAGTAGAATTAAAAATAAAGCAAGTGCATTTTTATAATATTCCACTGCAATCCACAAAGCAAAAGGAGCAAGTTCCCACATGTCATCTTTTTTTTTTAAGTAGGTATAGGATAAAAAAAAGATGTTAAATGCTCCCAGGTCTCAACCTAATGAATGATTTTTTAAAACTGTACTTATAAATAGTAAGTCTGATTGTTAAGCACCTGATGCTCATGATATCTCTTTTGGTGGCCCTTTACTAGGTGAAAACATCAGAATAGAGTGAGTCACTATAACCAGCCCCTCCAAATGACACAATGATTATGATTTAGAACTAATTACTACTCTAAATGATGAAACCAATAATTCCTCTGTGTACTTTCGTATGCTGAACAAGCCAGCATGTTGAAAAATATAAGCAAAATCAAATAAATAAGTCACCAACAATAAGGAGGAACAACATGAATAGAGATGCTCGTAGATTTGTTTGCTTTGTTTGGGTAACGGGGATGATGGGTGCACGGAGAAGAGGGAAAGGGAAACTAACCTCATAGGCTTCAGCCTTTTCAATCTAACCACCTTGGTCAGCTCTCTCCTACTCACTTCCTTAGTTCTGGCTCCCAGCACCGCTGCCTTCTTCAATTTTCCAGGCCACAAGCAGCGTGAGTGAGGTAAGCACACTGCCTTCAGCAGCCCCGGAAGCTCTCCCTCTGTTGCAGCATTCCACCTATGCAGGACAGGAAATTGCAGCACAGGGAAAGCTTCCAGGCTGCCAAAGGCAGTATGCTTACCTCACTGACACTGCCAATGGCCCGGAAATTTGAAGAAGGCAGCGCTGCAGGGAGCTGAAAGGGAGTAGGAGAGAGTTGACCAAAGAGGTTAGATTGAGAATGGGAGATGGCATGATGGCTGAAGCTAAGAGCGGGAAGGCAGCCAGTACTGCCCAAAACCTAGGCACGACAGGCCACCAGGTTTGGGGGGGCCTGAGGCTGGAGTAGAGGGGGGTCTGAGCTCCCAAGGCCCCCCATAGCTATGCCTCTGCTTACCGCTAGGTCAGTGGGTGATGGTAAGGGCTAAGGCAGTAAATAGGCATACACTAATTTTAATATTAGCGTAGGCCCATTTCCTGGCCCATTATATTGCCTTTTCCTGAGCCATGGTAAAAAAATGGCCCTAGTGGTTAGTGCAGTGGACTTTGATCCTGGGGAACTGAGTTCAAGTCCCACTGCAGCTCCTTGCGACTCTGGGCAAGTCACTTAACCCTCCAATGCCCCTGGTACAAAATAAGTACCTGAATATATGTAAACCGCTTTGAATGTAGTTGCAAAAACCTCAGAAAGGCGGTATATCAAGTCCTATTTCCCTCCCCCCTTCCCTTCCCTAAAAGACACGCCCACTCTACCACAGGCCACTTTTGACCGCGGCTTTGTAAAAAGACTCCATAGTCCTTGGAGGGTCAGTGGTGCATGGTTGGGTCCTTGACTGCTGTACGAGTTTATTTTTATTTCTATCATGGTCAGGCTTTTTGTTTTTCAAATTTTAAAAGGAGTACTGTTGGGCTATTGCAATTCAGTAGGCTACATGAATCTAGAAATTGTCAGATCTCACAAAATGACAATCATATCTAATTATCAATGGAAAGCAACATCAGTGGATATTCATTCATTTTTCATTGGGATTTGTTTTTCTGGTGTTCCAGGAGAACTGGGTGCCTTTGCTAATTGTACCATATGTTCATCATTTATGGTATAAACATTTTAGATTTCTTTAGTTCTCCCAAGTGTGCTTGCCAGTTATGAGGAACTGGTAATTTTATGTATAGAAATGATTTAAGGACAGGAAAGCAGGACACATTTATTTTTATGCATTTTTAAAAAAGTATTATGAGATAAACACAGCTTGACAAGGAAGTTGAAATACAAAATGGTGGTAATAATAAGGATTATTAAGGAAATTAACATAAAGGAACAAGAAAAATCAGCTGTATATGCATTTCAAATGCGATCCTCATTACACAGAAGTTCAAATAAAAATATATCAGCAAGGATAACAAGAAAAAGAAAAAATAGAAATTAAAACTATAGGGACTCATTTTCAGACCAAAAATATATCCAAAAAATGTTATAAGGTGGTAGGTGGACATTTTTCTCTCAAAAACATTTAAGTTGCAATTTTCAACACTCTGTTTTTAGACGTTTTTCTCCACAGTTTGTCCAAATTTCAAGGGGCTGTGTTGGGGGTGTGTTTTGGGCAGGACCTGGGTGCAGTGGCGTTCCTAGGGGGCGGACACCCGGGGCGGCGCCCCGCCCCCCGGGTGCAGCGCCCCCCCCCCCTGATGCAGCGCGGACCCCCTTCCGGCGAAAGACCGCCCCAGGGTGCATGCCACTGGGGGGAGGGGTGCCGCAGCACGCGCCTGCTGCGAGTTTACTAACTTTGCTCGTTCGCTGCAGCTCCCTCTGCCCCGGAATAGGAAGTAACCTGTTCCGGGGCAGAGGGAGCTACAGTGAACGAGAGAAGTTAGCGAACTCTTGCAGCAGGCTCGCGCCGCGGCACCCCCCAGCGGCGTGCACCCGGGGCGGACCGCCCCCACCGCCCCCCCCCCCCCCCTTGGCAAGCCACTGCCTGGGTGACACCAAAAGATAAGACGTTTTTCTGTAATAATGGAACAAAACAAAAATGTCTCTGGCCAAAAGTAAAATGTCTTTGGCTAGACCTGTTTCAGTCTCAAATAAGTGACCAAAAGGCACCCTAAAAGACCAAATGACCACTGGAGGGGGTAAGGCATAACGCCCCTTATTCCCCCAGTGGTCATAGACCCCCCCCTTTCTACACCCCTAAGATGTAACAGTGACAGTGCATACCAAGCTGTATGAGAGCTTCATATATGATGACCATTCTTGTTAGAGCAGAAGGCATGTCCCAGGAGTGATTGGTGCAGTGGACTATAAAGAAGGGGACCTAGGCCCATATCCCACTCTATCTGGTACACTTGTGGTGGAATGTGTGAGCCCTCCAAAAACCATTAAATACCTACTGTACCTACATATAGGTGACACCTGCAAGCTTTAGGGCTATTGTAGTGGTATATAGTGAGGTACAGTAGGTTTTTCTCTGTTCCTGAAGGGCTCCCCCTACAAATTCCACTGCTGCTCCTTGTGATTAACCCTCCATTGCCTCAGGTACAAACTTAGATTGTGAGCCCTCCTGGGACAGAGAAATATCCAGTGTACCTGAATGTAACTCACCTTGAGCTACTACTGAAAAAGGTGTGAGCAAAAATCAAAATAAATAAAATAAAAAAATAAATAAGGGAGTTTGATGAGATGTGTACCTGGGACCATTTATGTAAAGTCCACTGCAGTGTCCTGTAGACTGCCCCACTTCTCTGCTGGGATGTTTATGTGATCAGTCTACTAAGAATGATGTCCCCCAAACATCCCAATGACTGGTTTTTGGGCATTTTGTTTCTTGGACGTTATTTTTTCCCCAAAAAAATGGTCCCAAAAGAAAAACACACTGAGCACAAACCCCAGAATTCTATGTAGCATGCCTAAATATCCATGCAGTAATCGAAGCGTATTCTATAACAGTGTGTGTACGTTAATTTCTTAAGTAGTCAATCTGTGCCAATAACAAGCATTTATCAGCACTAATTACCATAAATTAGAATTTACACACATACCTTGCTAAGCGTATTCTATAACATGTGGCAGGTATATTGTAATGCACGCTGCAAAAAAAGGGGTTTTGCTGTGGGCGTGGAATGGCCGGGTTGTGGATGTTTTAAACACCTGCACACAGGGTTATAGGATATGCCTGGAATTAGGCACCGTTATTTATGCCATGTTTTACTTGGCATAAATGGCTGTGTTTGCCCTTTCAGTGAAGATCTCAGAGTTGGGTGTATTCTATTTATGGCTCTTTGTACTTAGAATGGTTTTTGAACAGACTACTACTCCTATGGGATAACTTGTTGTGGCCAACCGTGCTTTTTCCATTCTTCTGTTCTTGAGCTTGTGACTCAGAATTCGCAGGTTTGAATCACACCAGGTTAGAACTTTGATATCAGGGTTTTTTTTTAAATTTGATTTCAAGTTTATTACAGGTTTACTAGTTACTTTGCTAGTTACATCTAGGTGACTTTGTAAGCTCTTTGAGCAGGGACTGTCTCTCTTTGTTAAATTGTACAGCGCTGTGTAACCCTAGTAGCGCTCTAGAAATGTTAAGTAGTAGTAGTAGTAGTGACTTACAAACTAAGGGCTTCTTTTACAAAGCTGTGCTAACGATTCCCGCACAACAAATGAGAGGAAGCCCATAGGAATTGAATGGGCTTCCTCTCATTTGCCACACTGAGAATCAGCAACCTGGCTTTGTAAAAGAAGCCATTAAATACAAAAATCAGAGAGGTAAGAGAATGCAGACACAAAAGGGACAGGGAGTAAACTACAATATTAATAGGATAGTGGAGGAAGGAAGAGAGGAGAGGTACACTGCATTTCAGATCCATTTCTGGAAAAATGTGCACGACAGCTCTGATCACAGGTTCCACAAGTACAGAGTACCAAAACCTAGAGCCATAATTATACCTTTCACAGATAACTCTGCTGCACTGCTGATAACATCTATTAATGCATGCCCTGACCTAGCACCTATGATAGTCTAGAAACTAGGAGCTTGTATCTCTGACTCAGAGATTGCAGGTTCAAATCTTATCTGAGGCTTTGAAGTCTGATATCAGTTTTTTTTTTTTAATTTGGTCTCAGAGCTGATTTGTATCTCTGATTGCAGGTTCCACAACAACAGAGTACCAAAACATAGTGCCACAATTATAACCTTTCACAGCTAACTCTGTTGCACTGCTGATAACATCTACTAATGCTCCTTCTAGGGTTGCCAGTTCAAGTCCTGTGACTGGTGCTCATGCACCTGCCCTCATTTTGCAGCTGTCTCCTCAATGACATAGGCTTTCCCACTGGGAAAAAGATCCCTCCCCAGGGAAGAAAGTGGCCGAGTGGTTAGAAGGCTTTCCTGCTCCTTCTGGGGTGGCCAGCTCAAATCCTGTGACTTGTGCTCATGCACCTGTCTCCTCAGTGGTACAGCAGTACCCTACCCTTCATGGATCAAGACATTTAGATAGAACATTTGATTAGAAAGTTTGTTCTCCGACCTAGATTTGCAAACATGCTTTTGAAATACTTACTGTTGTGCTAAGATCATGTAGGCATATGGTCTAGTCCTGATAACAGCCATTGAAATCTTACGTAAGAGTAAATTATTGTCGAGGCATGTTGAATAATCTGGGTCAGAGAACAAAGTTTCTACTGAAATGTGCTATCAAAGTATCTGGATCATTGAGGGATGGGGTAGTACTGTACTAAACAGACTTTGGTGGTTTAAGTATGCCCTGTGTTTGTTAAACTGTACAGCGCTGCGTAACCCTAGTAGCGCTCTAGAAATGTTAAGTAGTAGTAGTATGACATTTCGTCCTTTTGATTGTAAGCTCCTTTGAGCAGGGACTGTCCTTCTTTGTTAAACTGTACAGCGCTGCGTAACCCTAGTAGCGCTCTAGAAATGTTAAGTAGTAGTAGTAGTAGTAGTAGGATCCATGAAAACATTCATAAGAATATGAGGCATTTCTAGATACACTGCAGTTGGCATTCAAGACTATAGTTTGTTGGGTTCCATGCATCATGTGTAATAGGGGAGGAAGGGAAGCACTACAATCCTAAACCTAAATTTGGGACAATACTTAGTATACTTACATCCCTGCAGACTTGGGTTTCTGCATTGAAGGACCGGGTAACTCTCTCCCAGGCCCTTCTGTACCAGAGGTATGACCTTACAGAGAAACAGTCTGGCAAGCAGCCTGTTGCCAGCTGGAGAGAAGTTAGGCATCCTACTCTTAGGCGCCATACCGAGAAATGTCCCTGTGGATATAAAATCGTGATGTCATGACGTTGCTACATGTTGAATTCCAAGCGTATTCTTTATATGGCGTGTAGATCCACTTGTATTCTATATACGGTGTGAAGTATCATAATATGGCCACATATTTGTATGGTGCACAGATTTCGGCGCAGGCTTGGTCTTATGTGTATTCTATATATTGCGCCTATAATTTATAGAATACACGTAGTAAAAATTCAATTCCACGCAGAAACGTTTGGCGCCATATATAGAATTTAGTCCGTGCTGTTTAATATATGCAATTGGCTGTATTGGAATTTGGCTAAGAATATTTCCTTTGCCACCTTTCATTTTTTTTCTGGTAGAATATTTGCTTCAGAAGAATTCTCTTATTTCTTTAAAGAAAAAAGCAATACAATTGCTCGTTTTTTGTTCTATGGGGAAAAAGATTCATTGAAGTAAAGTCTGAAAATTTTACACCTGTCTCAGACCAGTTGTTAAATTGTCAGCAGGCCAGCTGTGGCTGAAAACTCCTGAACAGACTAGACTGGTTCTTCCAATTTAGGCTGGTTATTTAATTATCTTTCCACTTGAGCCTCGGCAAAAGAAAGTGCTACCTTTTTCAATACTCAGTTCATGGCCATTTCTCTCCTCTTTCTGGTCCTTACTTGAAATTCCACCCCCATAACTCACTCTTGCTCTGTTCAGCTTTTCTGCTTTTGTCTATAGGGAACCAACATCACACAAGTGACTTTTTACATTGGTAAAGGAATAATGAGCCGTGCATATGGTAATGAGGCTCATATTGCATTCCACAGCTTGCAGCTGGACGGTCCCCTAATGCTTCATTTTATGCTCATTTTCTCCCAAATCACTCTTTTTGGCCTGCTATGCAACCTACATTTTATCTTCGCATGATTTTCATTATCGCTTTTATTCATGGCCTTCTCTCCAGTGTCAAACTGGGTGAATTGAGCCCCTGGTTTTCATCTCAATGAAAAGCAATTGTATAATAAATAGTGAATTTTCTTTTTTATTCAGTAAATTGTTTGATCCAAATTTTAACTTTTTCCAAAGCATAATAATGTTGTAAAACATAAATGAAAGCATAGTTAGAAAAGAATGTATTAAATCCTGAATCTACTACAGCCCTGCCACTGTTCTTACGTATGAGATCTAGATAATAAGCTATTGGGGCTTGCTATTATTTGCACGTCTTCTTTGATAGACAAGAATGAAACTGGCATTCCATGCGCAATGTGAGTCTTAAACTTAAAAAAGGTTTAAGGATCCAAACTACCAAAGTTCATTTAAGTACTTCAATATATCTGTAAATGTTATTTAATATGGTAAAATGTTTTGCAAAACAGGAAAAGGTACTGAAACTACTATAAAATCCAGAGGATGGTAAATGTGCCATGGCTGTCCCCTTCCATCTACCCCATCCTCCTAGTTGAAAGATGATAACAATAGGAATTCTGGAAATCTTCCCCAGATACTTGGGCTCACAATCAGCCATTTTGCTGTAACAATTTTGACCCCTCTCCATCTCCCAAAATAATCTTCTCCTTAATACTCTGTTTATCTCTCCGTTCTCAAGGGTCTAAACCTCCTCTCTTCCTCTTTGCCCTCCAGGGTTCTTTTTTCCTGCCACCTAAAGTTGTTTTCCTCCTTGTTCCTCTCTTGCATCTTTTTTTCTCTGCCAGGCTCAATGGCTCCTCCTTTTTCCTTTCCTCCTTCTCTAGGCCCTTCCCCCCCAGCTCCAATCTTCACTTGTCTCTATTTTTCTTTTCTCCACCCCCTCACCACAACAACGAATCTTTTAGTTCCTCTCTTTCTTTCTAACCCCTTCCAGAGAGCAGGACCTTCTTTACAGTGAGCATCATCTTCTACCATTACTGAGCAAAGGAACCAGGAGGTGTGATTTGAACCACAGAGGATATGGCAATCATACTGGAGCCATGACCTGCTCTCTTCTGGCTGCTGAAAAAAGAGGATTAGTGAGTGGAAGGATATGGTAAATAATAAGGACCAAGACTGTTTCAGGGTGAAGATTCACTGAAAGCCAGGAAGGCATTCAAGGAGTTAGTGGAGGCAGCTTCAGTTGGGTTGAGAGCTGGCTTGGAGCAGAGGCACGCCCGAAACAGAGGGTGAAAAACACAGCCTTAAGGTGACCTCCAACTCTGATGCAGGATGCTTGAAACATGATTCGCATTCACAGCATCTTGTTGCAAGACAAATTTAAAGATATATTTTTGTATATATGACTTCATAAAAAAGCTAAGCTTTTTCTTGATAAGAATTATAATCGTATTGAAAATGGCAGAGTTAACATTTTGATATGGACCAATTCTGAAGTATGTTGTAAAGGAAATTTAAAGAACTGATCACCTTTTGATGGTCCCTCACTAAAAATTGTTTTGAAAGACATATGTGGTCTTGAGATATATATTCTGGCATCACAGTGGATAGATAGGTGCTAGTGCACCTGTAGATGTTTACTTGTAAGTATGAGAGCACATAGCACAGTTGCATAGCTAGACCTGAATGGGCCCCAGGTGGAAAAACTGAAATGGGTCTCCTAAAACATCATTTCTCCCAATGTGGTGAGAACTGGGGGGGGGGAGGGGGGAGAAATAAGATGCTCTTTCAGAGCTCCAGTAAACAAATCCTCCAAAAAGCAAACATACTCCAGAACTACATAGAAAACCTGTCACAGCAATAGAAATAGAAATGGAACTAGATATTACAAATGCACATGTCTGCTCATTGCTTTGGTCCCAGTGTCTCTTTTCTGCTTTTCTCTGTTTTTATTAACTATCGTCTCAGGTCTCCTGTCTTTTTGACATTTCTTTTGTCTCTGTCTCCAACATCTATCTATCCTCTGCGTCCCTATTTGTCATATCCAGCATCTTCCTCTGTGTCCCTGTCCGTATTCTCTCCCCATATTCAGTATCTGCCTTCTCAGTGTCCTTATCCTCTCTCCATATACATTATCTGCCCTCTCTGTTCTTATCATACTCTGTCCAGCATCCCCCGGTTTCCTTATCCCTCCCATTGTGTCCAGCATTGCCCTATGTATCCCTGTCTCTCTATGTCCCATTCCCTATGCTCCCTTCACACCCAGCATCCCTTTCTGTGCCCCCATCTGGCAAGATTTTCTTTCTTCCCTTCCTCTTGCATACCCCACCCCTGATCCACTCTCCATGATCCAGTCTCTTTCTCCCTCCCTCCTTGAAGCAGAGTATTTCTCCCTCTCTCCAGTCTCTCTCTCCTTCCCCCTGCACCCCCCTAGTGCAGCATTGGCCCCCTCTCTTTCCCCTCCTCTTTGGTACAGGTCTGTATCACTGTCTCTCTCTCTCTCTCTTCCCTCTGCTTACCCCCTCCCCAGGTCCATTGTCTCTCCCTCTCTTCCCCCCATGGTCTGGCATCTCTCTCTCCCTCCCTCCCTCCTTGATGCAGGGTCTCTCTCCAGTCTCTCTCTATCCCCCCTCTCTCTCTTCCCTCTGCACCCCCTAGTGCACTTCCCCTACTTTCCTTTATAGAATAGGTGCCACATAGGCCCCCTATTATAGTCTTACCCCCATTATGTAAGTCTTTGAATTTTTACATTGGTTACCCTTTTCGCAAAGGGTTAGGAATTGGTTAACTGGTCTTTAAGGCTCTTATGACTCATATTCTGAGTTACCTTAAATAACTTTTGGGTGCATTCTGGAGTGTTTTCTGCATGTTGCCAGTACAGATTTACTTGTTATTCCTTCTGTAACACAAGAAGGAATTATTGTCAGTAACATAAGCTATAACTTTTTCAAATGCTAGACCTCAATTATGGAATTTGTTGCCTGAAAATTTATGAGTGGAGTATAATTTGCTTCAGTTTAGGAAATCATTAAAAGCCTTCAAGAAGTTATAGGTCTCTAGGAAGTTAATAGATTTGTGCTTTATTGGTATGTATTATCAGTGTTTTCAATTTATTTGTCATTAATGTTTTTGTTATTGTGTGTAATTTATGTATGTTTGTTTGCTACACAGGATGCTCATGATCAATGTTGTGGGTATAAATGTTTTAACATAACATAAATGTGCACTCAGCATGCATTTGGTTCACTATCACCTTAACAAGCTTAGGGGTCCTTCTACTAAGGTGCACTAATGGATTTATCGCATTCTAACGATTAACATGTGCTAAATGCTAAGAAACTCATGCTAAAACCATTAGCGTACCTTAGTAAAAGGACACCATAGTATGCAAAATTGGTTTAATACATGTTAAGTCAATTTGCAATTTGTAAAATAAAGTCAGAAAAGGGGGAAAATGGCCCAACAAACCAGACACGCTTGCCCTGTGCACATCCCTACTTGTGAATCTGAGCTTTTTGATCATTGCCTACCTTGTATGCAGCTAAAAGTCTGTATATCACAGCAGTGCATGGGCTTTTACCTGCAGGTTTTAGGAGGCATTATTGGAGTGGAGGTAAGTTGGGGGAGGCAAATAGGCATGTAGTTTTGAATAATTAAAGCTATGGGCCCTATTTACTAGAGTGCATTAAGCAGTTAATGTGAGTATTAGCACCTGCTGTTAGGACTTATTCACATCAACAATTAACCTACCAGCTTGACACTTAATAAATCCTAGTTTCCACATGAACTGCATAGCATAGAAATACACAGGGAATGGGAATGGACTGAGCCTCGCAATTAAAACACAATCCCCCCCCCCAATATTCAGCTGTATTTAACCGGCCAGGAATGGCTCCTAGCTATCCACAAATATTCAGTGACAGATAGCCAGTTATCTCCTACTGAATATTCCCGGTCGGCTCTTAGGGACTAACTGGTTATATTGCGCAATATGACTGGTTATCTGCTAATATTTAGCACATTGCTGCCTACGTTTGGCAGCCAAATCGGGCCACAGAAGTAGCAGGCCTGCCTTTGACTGATTTGAACTTAACTTTCCAGCACCGAATATTGGCTTGGCCAGTTACATTTAAACTGGCCAAAATTAAACCGGGTATTCAATGCCAGTCACCAGAAACAGCCTGGCATTAAATATCTGGTCTCACTGCCGACTGCAGGAGTTAGCTGTACTGCCTCCCGCAGTCTGAATATTGGCCCCATTGCCTTTTTATGCCTTAAATGTTAAAGCAGCAGATAATGAGGAGTAGTTAGTGACTCCTTAGTAGAGGACATTAACCCCCACATTTCATATAGGTTGCCAATGTTGGGCACTCATATTTGGGCATGGATCTTAGAAGCACACATAAACTGGGATGCAAACAATCAATTATTGGAGTTAATTGGCAGTAATAAGGAGTTATGTGCGCATCTGCCCTACGCCCTATTCTATAACATGAGCGCCTAAATTTCATAGGGGGGTCTTTACTAAGCCGTGGTAGTGTTTTTAGCTTGCGGTAGAAATCAGCTGGCGGTAAACGCTGAGATGCCCATTATATTTCTGTGGGTGTCTCAGCATTTACCGCCAGCTGATTTCTACTGTGAGCTAAAAATGCTACTGTGGCTTAGTAGAAGTTCTCCATAGTGTGCAACTCAAAAGTGGGTGTTGCCATGGAAGGGGCATGGGTGGGTCTGAGGTATTACCAGAAATTAGGTGTGATGTTATAGAATACTTGCATTTACGCACCCAACTGCCACCAGTTGGGCGCGAGGACTTACACCAGGTTTCAGTAGATGCAATTCCTCCTACCCAACTTTGGGCGTGGGAATCTGCGCTAAGCGCTATTCTATAAATATTTGCTTAGCGCTAAATGATCTTTATAAAATTGGCGCTTAGCTCAGATTTTAACGGCGCCTAACTTTGGGTGTCATTTGGGAAGCGTGGAAAACTTGGGGACTGTTTTCACCAAAACTAATCTACTGGCCAGGTTTTTCCCACATTAGTGAAAAGCACAAAATGGGTTTGGAGCAGCTTTAATAACTGATGTTTATAAGGGAGCATGGATGCTATTTTTTTCAACCATGACTACACATATGGCAAAGGTTTTTTGCTTTCATAATTATCTGTTTTATCTTCTTGCCTGACCTGTTGACTCTTTTACATATAATAGATATATCTTATCTTTGAAATAACTATGCATGCAGTATAGGAAGGCATTTCCCATGCACATGAATTACACTATTTCCCAAAGGTACCAATTAATTTGATAGACCTATAATTGCAATTTTAGCTGATAATACATTGTAGGAGTCTTATGTTGTATTGTACTTGGAATTTCATATTAGAGAGAGTCTCATCTGTTAAATCAGTGGTTAGTTTTCCTGTCTTATATCGGGTGTGCTGTATTTCTGCATTTTTAGATGGATCCTAAGTATTCATTCCAAACATGCAGGAGATGTATTAAGAACTCTCCAGCTGATATTCAAAGTGATTTAAGTGTGCAGAAGCCTCTCCAGCCTGGTGAAATTGTTTACCACCACCTAAGTGGTGATATTCAGTGGCATGTAACCAGACAGTGCCATTGAACATCACCACAGACCACCCGACAAAAAAAGTGGGCAGGTCAGAGGCAGCATTGGGATGGCGTTAGGGAGGATCTGAGGGTTATGGGGGTGCTGGCAGCTGCATAGCTGAGCAGGTGAATTTAGGACAGTTTGAAAGATGTTGCAGCAGCCATTTTCAGGAATCTGCTACTAGGTTCTCTCCTGCCCCTGTTGCCAGACTAGACCACCAGGGAGGTCAGGTAGGTCCGAGAAAGAGTAGGATTTATCCTTACTGGAAGGTAGGGGTGGGGATGAGAAGAGGGGTGTTGACCTGTTGGGAGGGGTGTGAAGGAGGCTGTGTACAGGGTTGGGAGGGGGCCCTATGGACCTCATCAAGGGGGATAAAGGGGGGATTGGAGAGAAATGCTACTTTTTTTAATGTGGATCCCGGCCAGTATTCAGCCAGGACCTGCATAAGCTCCGGTGGCCAGCCCCACCAGATTTAGTGTCCAATTTTCAGTGCTGATCCATGGACATGGGCCAGCAGTGAATATCTGGGTGTAATCTAGCTAGCGATATTGTTTAAAAAAAACTTGACAGCTGCTGGCTGAATATCGGCCAGTCTCATATGGTTTTTAGTGTCTCTTACTAAAGATACAGGGGCCAATATTCAGATCGCAGGAGGAAGACCAGCTAACTCCCGTGGTCGGTGGGGAGCCTGGATATTCAGTGCCGGGCTATTTCCGGTGACCGGCATTGAATATCCGGTTTATTTTTGGCTCGTTTAAACTTAACTAGCTAAGTTGATATTTGGAGATAACTGGTTAAGCTTAAACTGGCCAAAGATATTCCAGCTATTTCAGTGGCCCAGTGTGGCTGGTTATAATAGCCGGCTATGCAGTGAATATTCAGGGATAGCCGGCTATATTGTGCTATATAGCCGTTTATCTTTTAGCCACTAACTGGGAATATTCAGTGGAGTGTAGCCGGCTATCTCCTGCTTAATATAGCTGGATAACCAATTAAGTGCCATTTAATCAGCCAGGCCAGTTAAATGGTTTTCAATATTGGGGGATCACAGTTTAAAATGTTTAGAGCCCAAAGGAATGACCAAATTAGGGTGTTCACAGTTTGCACAGTGTTTTACAAAAGCCTTGCTGAGCTTGCATCGTTTTGTAAAATACTTCTAAGGCTGCAGGATAAACACATGTATTGTAGTTGATGCTTGCCGAACCCTTGGAGGAGGTGTGAATGTCAACATCTAAGGCTTCTGATTTTAGGTTTTAACCAATAAATGCTGTTAAAACAACATCAATAGGAGAAAAAGTGTTTATTGGTTAAAAACAGTACCCTACATATTCAATGCCGGTCACCAGAAATGGCTCGGCATTAAATATTTGGGGTCAGTGCCAACTGTGGCACTTATTCGGCTTGCCTCCCAATAGCTGAATATCAGCCCTTTTGTGACTAGATAATTTCAGAATATAGGCCTCTGTAAATAGGAGTAGCCTAATGGTTAGTGCAGTGGCCTGGGAACCAGGTCAGATTCCCATTACAAGTGCCTGAATATAATATGTAAACTGCTTTGATTGTAATCACAGAAAGGTGGTATATCAAATCCCATCCCCTTTCCCTTTCCGTTTCTGGTTTGGAGAAGAGTGGCAGGTCAGTTGTGGAAGAGGTCTGGTACTGTTCATCTATGAACAGCAGGTTCTTCCTTAGTTGTCTTTTACTAAGCCACGGTAGCATTTTTAGCTCATGGTAGAAAGTAGCTGGCGGTAAACGCCAAGACACCCATAGAAATATAATGGGTATCTTGGTGTTTACCACCAGCTGATTTGTACCACGAGTAAAAAAGCTACCGCGGCTTAGTAAAAGACCCCCTTAGTTTGTGCAGCTGTTGTACTATACTTGAATCAGAGTAGCACAAGCATATCACAATGCAGTAACCGTACACTTTTATTCAACAAGATGAACTCCCCAAAAATATTGCTTATGTTTTATATACTGTGGGATAATATCATGAATGAATTTATTTTCCTTAGGCCTACTGTTTTGCTGCTGACTTTTAGTTTATTTTAATAACCTCTGAAATCACACTTGGCTGTATTTCAAGTAGCGCTCCTGTTGTCCTCAGAGAGTTGATAATAATTTAATCCTTTTGAATGTTATTGTGCTGAGAGTTTTAATTGTTTCAAGGGAGGTAGATGTTTTTAATCAGAATAGAAAAATTGGCTTTGTGAATTATTTCAGTTCTCAAACAATAATTTATCAACAATTTCCAATATTTCAGCTTTTCTAGATCAATGATTTCACCAAGACAATTAATGCCTGTTTTTCTCTATTCTTGAGATTTGAATATACCTCATTTTCATTCCTGCAGCACTTTTACCTTTTCCTTTCTATAATACAGTTTTGAGGCTTTTCGAATCCAACTCTACTTGTCTGTCCTAATTCTAGTGCTTTTTAAATTTCTAATTTGCTTTCTAAATTTTAGGGCTCCTTTTACAAAGCCGCATTAGCGATTCTGTTGGAGCAAACGTGACGAAGACCATTAAATTCCTATGAGCTTCGTTGCATTTGCTGCATCAGAATTGCTAGTGCTGCTTTGTAAAAGGAGCCCTTAATTTGTTATCCAAGGTATCAAAGAGCTATCAAACAGCTGAGAAGCACAAAATGGATGCTAAAAAAATGTTGCTGTTCTATGCTTGAGTTTGTGAGATCACCCCTTTATTGAATAAAGGACTTGTTTTTGAGGATAAAAGTACAGTACTTGATGGTTTTTTAATCATCATCATCATATTTTGTCCATGTTTTTCCAATTGAAGAGCCCAGTATGTTACAAGTCAGAGGTTTATGATAAGAGGGATGTTTACAAGAATGTCCATTTATTTGAAATGACAAATGAAATGTCACTTCTAACCCAAAACAAAAACAACCAAAATGTCAGTTTCATTAAATTTCTATGTTTTGTTATTGTATGGTTCAGATTTGCATAACCATTTTCAGTTTTTGAATGTGCAGAGGTCTAGATGCAACAGTGACATGTACTTTACTTATCCTTCAGCTAAGGGAAAAAGAAAATTACGTTTATTTGAATCAACTCTGGCATTTCAAGCAGCCAGACACTGGACAATGTTAAAGGCTATTTTTAATTCTGCTGTATTTTATTTAGGGGCCCTTTTAGTAAGACACGTGGGCGCCTACGTATGTACAATATGTGTCAAATTAGAACTCCTGCCCATCTACCGTGTGCCCTGGGCGGTAATTCTAATTTTGACACACGTTCAAAATGCACGGCAGAAAATAATTTCTATTTTCGACTGCGTGGTGCTAACCGGGTGGTAATTGGCATTCTATGCATGCTGATGATTACTGCCTGATTAATGCATGAGGCCCTACCGCTAAGTCTATAGGTGGCAGTAAGGTCTCAGGCCCAAAATGGGCGTGCGCTGATTTTTATTTTGCTGCAAATCCATTTTTGGCAACAAGAGGCCTTTTTTGCAGACGTTCTGAAAAATGGACCAGCACGTGTCCAATACACGTGTCTACACCAGCCCAGGCCATTTTTGTGCACCTTAGTAAAAGGGCCCCTTAGATTTCAGAAAGAAAATTAAAACCTTCTTGTTCCAAAAGTATATACTAGATTCTATATCTTGATTTGCTTGTTACTGTATTCAGCATATTCCCTGGTTTCTTGATAGAATGTTACCCACTTAGAACTGTTTGTGGTATTAGAGGGGCATACAAGTCTGTTTTATCTTTATCTTTATTATTTATAGCTACCATACATAAGCCAACCTCAAACCAGTGACCTATGGTTTCATAAGCACCTGTCTTCTAGGAGGAGCTGTTGAGTTGCTTGAGGGCCTTACTGTAGCCAGCCCATTCCTAACTGTGTCTTATATTTCTGGCAGTGATAGGAGTTCCTATTTCCTGTGTATTTCTTCCCCACCTGTAGGGTTGTTCCGTGCTGCTTCTGCTTTATACTTTATTCTTTTCCAGCCATGGAATTGGTTGGCCCAGTCATCTAAATAATAATAAAAAAGAAATGGTAGGAGTCAGATAAATTTAAATGCTCAGACAACTTAGGCAGAGCTGCCAAGTTACTCACTGCCTGGAGAGAGACCTTTTGGCCAGTTCTAGTTTACCCAAATCAGTGTGGGATTTATAGTTCCTGATTATATCCATTGAGGTCAGTGCTGCAGGTCCTATAATGTACCAGGATGAGGTTGGCAGAAATCCAGGGCTGGTCTACAATCTTACTCCTAGAATGAGGTAGCTTGGAAGCTCTAGGGTTTGGGGTAGCTTTACTTGCTCCAAAGATTCCTAAACATTGACTTTAAGCTATATTTTTAAGCCTCAGGATTCCAAGAAGTGGAAGTGGAGGAGTGGCCTAGTGGTTAGGGTGGTGGACTTTGGTCCTGGGGAACTGAGTTCGATTCCTGGCCCAGACAGCTCCTTGTGACTTTGGGCAAGTCACTTAACCCTCCATTGCCTGCCGCATTGAGCCTGCCATGAGTGGGGAAAAAGTGCGGGGTACAAATAAAAAAAAAAAAAAAAAAAAGATTGCAACTCCTGGTATTCCATTCCAGCTTACACCTACCATTGCTTGTTTCCTGCTTCTAAGACTCCAGCTCCCTTTATTCTTGTCCAGAGGCTACAGCTATCTTTGCTTCAGAGCAGTGGGACTGGGAGTGAAGGGGGATTGGTCCTGCCCCAACACTGTACCACTGATATCCATGGTAAGTGCTGGGGGGGGGGGGGGGAGCAGTCAACCTCATCTTTGATGAGGCTTTGGAGGGTGATTAAGGTTGCCAACTGCATCCAGATTCACCCAACTGGGTTGATCTTGGGTTTATCCCATTCAATGCAGGGACTTGTAATTTTACATTGCATAGGGGAGTGCAGTGGAGAAATCAGAACAAGTCCCTGTATGCAACAGAGTAAGCCCAAGACTAGATCATTCCTGTCAGGTGGACCTGGATATAGTTGTCAACCTTAGGAGTGATGCATTGCCCAATTTTAGTGCTAGGTGGGGGTGGGGGGGAGGGGGTCTCTATAGGAATATAGGGTGTGGATTCAAGTTGTGATCAGAGGGGTTGGAATGGTTTGTCATATGCTGTTTTTTGTTTGTTTGGTGCAGTCGCTGTAGCCACCTCACAAAATTGCCTTGAAACAAACATTAGTAAAAACAAAATGATAAAAGCTGCAAATGACACAATATTATTTTGCCTGCACACCCCTATTTTACAAAGGATTTCTTTTGTGTGTGAATATTCCAGTATACAGATGTAAAATGCCTCATAAAATTAACCGCTGACAAGTGGGTGCATACTTATACCAGATGTAGCTTTCAGGGTGTGGGGTGTAACGTTGGCAGAGTCACAAAGTTCGTACATAGGTTATAAAATGTACACCTACACATGTACTTCAGTTGCATACATTTCCTACACTGGAGTAAATGTGCACTACTGTAGTTTAGCTGTGCTGTTGGTTGATGCTATGCTGGTATTTTATAAAGACACGTGGAGGGGCATAATCGAACGTCACCGGCCAAATAGATCACCGGCGATCTATGTTGGCAGCGGCGCTACAGCTGGCCGGAACTGTATTATCGAAAAAGATGGCCGGCCATCTTTTTTTTCGATAATACGGTTTAGCCCTGCCAAATGCCTTGGAGTTCGCCGGGTTTGTTTTTCAGAGATAATGGAAAAAAATGCCGGCCATCTCCAACCCGGCAAAATCCAAGGCATTTGGTCGTGGGAGGAGCCAGCATTTGTAGCGCACTGGTCCCCCCTGACATGCCAGGACACCAGCTGGGCACCCTAGGGGTCAGTGCGGTGGACTTCAGAAAAACCTCCCACATGCATAGCTCCCTTACTTTGGGTCATGAGCCCCCCAACACCCCCCCCCAAACCCACTACCCACAAATGTACAACACTACCAAAGCTCTTAGGGGTGAAGGGGGCAACTACATGTGGGTACAGTGGGTTTTGGAGGGCTGCCATTACCAGCACAAGTGTTACAGGTAGCGGGGGGTGGGCCTGGGTCCGCCTGCCTTAAGTGCACTGTGGTACCCACTAAAAGTGCTCCAGGGACCTGCAAACATGCAGGCCTCTAGGACTTGTTGCTGCTGTATAACCTTGGCACACCAGTTGACACCTGAAGACTAATCTCTTTGGAAAAAGTCCTTTATTTGAATAAGCACATTTACTCACAGTTAACTGCAGATCAGAGGTTGTGCCCCACTGGCAAAGAGTCTCCCTGGTACTGAGATTAGCAGTAGGTCAGAGCTGGCAGAATGGTGTACAATGCCCTCTTTCAGCAACATTCAAGGTAATAACGTTCTCTAACGTGGGTAACACATGAAAGGGATCAAAAACTGGCTTACAAAAATGGCCACTACCTCATGGACTACTGGAAACAAAACAGGGCACACTCTGACCCAGTTAGCAGGGGGGAAAGGCACCATGGGAGTAGAGCCCAGTACCCTACACCCACCACAATGCATTGCTGATGTGACTCTGCAGGGCACCTAACAGAAAAGGTGCTAATACAATATGGCTTACCATATAGCTGAGGGACCAAGAGCAAGTATATGATGGGAATAAAATGCGTGGTACAGAGTCAGTTGGGATAATTTGATAGCTAAAATCAAGGCAAGTTCTTTGCACAGTTAAGCAAGATATAAGAAACTGACCTAAGTTACAGTGTTTGTAGCAAGCTAATCCAGGTGCAGAATGGGTGTATAGAGGGGCATTTTTGAAAGGATTGTCCAAGTTGTGATTTGGAAAACAAACCAGCAGATCAGTATAATATCCAAAAAGACTTTATTGAGGATACCGTGTATGAAACAAATGCCCAACACAAGCCGTGTTTCGCCCAACAATAGGGCTGCATTAGGGGCTAGTCTGTATCTTTCTTAAATAAGATCGGTATCAAATTATATGTCAAAACAAGAATATAAGGAATCTTCTTCATAAAAAACCAGCATGAGCAGCATAAAATAGAATATCCTGGATGACGCCAGATAGACAATGAATAGCCTCGAAGGCTATTCATTGTCTATCTGGCGTCATCCAGGATATTCTATTTTATGCTGCTCATGCTGGTTTTTTATGAAGAAGATTCCTTATATTCTTGTTTTGACATATAATTTGATACCGATCTTATTTAAGAAAGATACAGACTAGCCCCTAATGCAGCCTTATTGTTGGGCGAAACAGTGTTGGGCATTTGTTTCATACACAGTATCCTCAATAAAGTCTTTTTGGATATTATACTGATCTGCTGGTTTGTTTTCCACGTTGGATTTTGCAGATTGTTTGCCTTGTTGCTTTCTGGGACCCAAGTTGTGATTTGGACGTCTTTCCAAAAATGGCAAAATCCGTGGGCGGGGAAACCCGTATTTTGAAACAAGATGGACGTCCATCTTTCATTTCGAAAATACCGTCAGAGACGTCCAAATCCTTAAATTTGGACATCCCTAGATTTGGACGTCCTTACACATGGATGTTTCTGACTTTCGGAGATTTTCGAAACCAAAGACTTCCATGTCAAGAATGCCCAACTGCAAGCCATTTGGGCTTTGGAGGAACCAGCATTTGTAGTGCATTGGTCCTTCTGACATGCCAGGAAACCAACCGGACACCCTAGGGGGCACTGCAGTGGACTTCACAAAATGCTTCCAGTAACATAGCTCCCTTACCTTGTGTGCTCAGCCCCCCTAACTCCCCCCCCAAAAAAAAACCACTACCCACAACTGTACACCACTACCAAAGCCCTTACGGGTGAAAGGGGGCACCTATATATGGGTGCAGTGGGTTTGTGGTGGGTTTTGGAGAGTTCGCTGTTTCCTCCACAAATGCAACAGGTAGGGGGATATTGGCCTGGGTCCGCCTGTCTGATGTGTACTGCAGTACCCACTAAAACTGCTCTTGGGACCCGCATGCGCTGTCACGGACCTGAGTATGACATCTGAGGCTGGTATAGAGGCTCGCATGACATATTTTTAAAAATGTTATTTGAGGGTGGAAGGGGGGGTTAGTGACCACTGAGGGAGTAACGGGGGGTTATCCCCGATTCTCTCTGGTTGTCATCTGGTCATTTCGGGCACCTTTTTGTGCCTTATTCGTAAAAAAAAACATGTCCGGGTGAAAACGTCCATGTGTTCGTGAGGGACGTCCTTGCTTTTTTCAATTATGGGTCAAAGACATGCAAGTGTTAGGCATGCCCAAGTCCCGCCTTCGCTACGCCTCCGACATGCCCCCTTGAAATTTGGACGTCCTTGCGATGGACTGCAGTTGGAGACATCCAAAATCGGGTTTCGATTATACCGATTTGGGCGTCTCTGTGAGAAGGACGTCCATCTTCCGTTTTATGTCGAAAGATGGACGTCCTTATCTTTCGAAAATGAGCCTGCTGGTCTACTATGGTCTCTATTGCAACCTTGCTATCGGGATACCCTACCTTCCCTGTTTTGGTGATATCTTTAAAAGATACCTTGTTCCGAATCATAGGTTGTGCAAGTCCTGGGAAACATTTACAGCTATTAGTTATGTTGGTCTTAAACTCTGGAACTCCCTTCCCCCTGACCTCCACTCTGAACCATGCTACTGTTCTTTCAAAAGAGCTTTGCAGACCCACCTTTTCACCATTGCTTATCCCCCCTACTCATAGACATCTTTCTCTTTTCTTTCTACAGCAGCTTGCTTTCTTTTTCTATTGTAAACCGCTTTGATGCTATGTTTTGGCCTATGCAGTATATCAAATGTTGTAAAATAAATAAATAACATGCACTGGGTGTGATCCCTCTACACCCTCTATTATACATAGATTAGAGTGTCTGCTCCTATTCTCAACATCTTCTATTTTATTAGTCAAAACTGCCACCTGTTTTTGCAGCGATCCTGGCAGCAAAACTGCCTTATATTGTTGATCTTCCTTGTGGTGCAATCTACCCTCCATTTGGCCGATTCTCTATTGTGTAGCCTGTAACCTTGTCTCCAGTCTGCTTACCACTATATCTGCTATCTCAGACTTAGCGCTCCTCAGCTCTGAAAGTTCCAGTGCCAGAGCCTCTTCCAGTGACTGTGCCTTGCAGGTTTTCTTAGGCAGGAGCTCTGCAGCTGGTGCATTTTCTGTTGGGCTGTTTTCTGCTCCAGCTTCTTGCTTTTGGGCCTTGATGTGGTACAAATCTTTTATTGATAGTGTGCTTTTTAAAAAAAAATTATTTATGAAACATGTGCTCCCAATAAAACAAGATAACTTTATAAAGAAATGCACATTCAGTAACAAGAAAAAGATTCTAATTAAGAGGAAAATAAAAGTGCAATGCAGTCCACAATAAGAGGAGAGAACCAAAAAGGAAATAAACCCTTGAAGCCAGGGTACAAAAGAAAAGCTACAGAAATAATGAGGGCATCAATCATCTGTTAAGTGCGGGCGTGCTTTTATTTTTTTTAACACCCGCAGCATTGCCACAACCGGCTTATGCCTCCAGATCTTTCCTTGGTAAGAGATTACTCTCTATTCGTTGCAGTGGCACTGTGCTGGAGGGTTATGCGGGGATGGGTGCGGAGCAAAGTTACTCATGTTCTGTCAGCATGGCACTTCCACCAGACGTCTCCCATGTTTTCCAGCTTGACTTCTATCAGCAGTAGCAGTTCTGGAGTGGCATGCTTTTCTGTTTGAATTCTATCAGCAATAGCAGTTCTGGAGTGTCATTTATATGCTTTCCTTCTTGAATTCTATCAGCAGTAGCAGTTCTGGAGAATATTTGCATGCTTTTCTTCTTGAATTCTGTCAGCAGTAGCAGTTCTTGAGCAGGATGCTTTTCTTGAATTCTATGAGCAGTAGTGGTTGTGGTGAGTCACGCTTTTGTTCTTGAATTCTATTAAGAATAGCAGTTCTGGAGTGGATTTGTTTGCTTTTCTTCCTGAATTCCATCAGTAGTAGCTGTTCTGGAGCAGCAAGCATTTCTTCTTCAATTCTATAAGCAGTAGCAGCTCTGGAGCTGCATTTGTATGCCTTTCTCCAAGTTTGTTCTTGATCATTCCTTTTGTATGACTGAGTTGACTAAACTGTCCTATCGATACATTGAAGTTCCTTTATGTCTTATTGGTGTTTTTTTAGAATTGTACACAGCTATGATCTATAAACTAGTTAATGGCAGTATAGCAACTACAAATAAACTATAAACTAATCTCTGTGGCTATTTCAGAGTTTATCCCAGATGATTGTTCCCTTGATATACCATCTATAATGTTGTTCCTCTCTTGAACCTCCATCTGATAAATGTCATTTCTTTCTGGCCTTATCACTTGCTATTAATTTTCTCTTCTGAATTCAATTATGAGAAATGCTTACACATATCCGTTTATATGGGGGGGGGGGGAGTTAACCAATGTATTCTACAAATCTATTACTATTCATTTGCAGGTTCAAGTAATTACTAAAAAGAACAAGGTATGATGGAACTAGCTGTTCTCCTTACCTCTCTTTGATTGCAAGTATGCTTGTTCTATTTCATATGGCTCCCTCCAGCCTGAACATTGTTTTATGTAGTTAATAATGAATTCCTTAATATCATTCTAGTCTTTATCTTCTGAAACAATAGATTTGTTTGTCTTGTCATCTATTTTTTTCAGTATGGTTTCTATTAGCAAATATTTTAAGACTCCCATTTTATGCCTATTTGAGCCTTTTCAGAGTTTATTTAGAGATTAATTAAGCATATCTCAATTAAAAACTGTCCTGCTGATATTCAGCCCACGGCAGTCAGCATTTTTTTAAACACTGATTGCTGTAGGCAGATTTAGCCCTGGATATTCAATGCCCATGTCCTGGCACCAGCATTGAATATCTGGGGCTAAATAAATTTAGGGAAGCTGCTGCGGCTTAAGCGGGTCTGGCTGATATTCAGCCAGGACTTACATTAGGTGCCCTCTAGTCCTCCGAAGTCACCTTCCCTCCGCCATGACACGATCCCTCATCCCTCCCACCAGGCACATCTTTAAGGGCCACCCAAGGACCCCCACCCCACCCCCATAGTTCCGAGAGAAGAGGACATTTCTCTGGTAAGTGAACACTATTTTGCGTTCTGCTTTGGGAAGGATTGGGGTTTAAAGGAGGAATTGTAGCTGAGTGATAGGCAAAATAAAAAAAATAAAAAGCAAATTTTATTAACTAATCTCCATAGTCTTTTCCACTTAGTTTTAAAAACTTTGTACCACAGCATTAACAGATAGAATCTAGCAGGCACTACAGGATCTAGTTTAGTATTAAGGGGTAATAAAAAGAGAGAGAGAGAGGGAAAAGCAAGCAGGACCTAGTTTAGTATTAAGGGGGGAATAAAAAGAGAGAGATAGAGAAAAACAAGCATTATTAACTAGTTGCCATGGAGGGGCATAATTGAACAGGGGCGGCCATCTCTAAGGATGGCCCCGTAAAGAAGCATACCCGACCGTATTATCGAAACAAGATGGGCGGCCATCTTTCATTTTGATAATACTGACGGGGATGGCCAAATCTCAACATTTGGGTCGACCTTAGAGATGGCCGACATTGGTTTTCGCCGATAATGGAAACTAGGGGCACCCATCTCAAAACCGGCCAAATCCAAGCCATTTGGTCATGGGAGGAGCCAGCATGTGTAGTGCACTGGTCCCCCTCACATGCCAGGACACCAACCGGGCACCCTAGGGGGCACTGCAGTGGACTTCACAGATTGCTCCCAGGTGCATAGCTCCCTTACCTTGTGTGCTGAGCCCCCCAAACCCACTCCCCACAACTGTACAACACTACCATAGCCCTTGAAGGGTAATGGGGGGGGGGGGGGGTTGGAAGGCTCCCATTTACCACCACTTAGTTTTAAAAACTTTGTACCACAGCATTAAAAGATATAATCTAGCAGGCACTGCAGGATCTAGTTTGGCTCATTTGCACACGATTTCCTTCCTAAGGAGGGGAAGCCAGTGCAGAGCAGCCAAGCATTATGCATGGCTGCTCTGCACATGTCAAAGATGGCTTTAAACATGCAGACAAGCTGCGTGTATAATAGCTGTCTACAACCTTAAATAAATTGCCATCTACAATCTTAGAAAAATACAAGTCCAGGTGAAAACGTCCAAGTGCTAGTCAGGGACGACTTTTTTTTTTTTTTAGAGTATGGGTGAAGGATGTCCTCCACTATGCCTCTGTCCCTGCAACGGCAGGTGAGGATGTCCTGCTATGCCTCTGTGTCCAAAATGTGATGTTTCTGTGAGAAGGATGTCCATGCCTGGATGTTTCTGTGAGAAGGATGTCCATGCCTGTTATGCCTCTGACACCCCCTTTATTTATTTGGATTTTGGATCACAGGTAGTAGCAGTGGAATTTGAACTGGCCACCTCTGGATTGCAAGACTAGTACTCTAACCACTAGGCCACTCCTCCAGTCCTTTGAAATTTGGCTGTCCCTGTGGGGGCGCAGTTCAGGATGTCCAAAATGTTTGAAAGAAGGATGTCCATACCTTTGCTATGCCTCCGCTGACACACACATACCTCCCCTCCCAGGAGCCTGCATACTGCTGCGATGGACTATGACATTTCAGGCTGGCCAAAAACGTTTTTATTGATTTTTTTTTATTCAGGGTGGGAGGTGATTAGTCACCACTGGGGAAGTCAGGGGAGGTCATCCCCGATTCCCTCCGGTGGTCATCTGGTCAGTTCACGCACCTTTTTGAGGCTTGGTCGTGAAAAAAATGGACCAAGTAAAGTTGGTCAAATGCTCGTCAGGGACGCCCTTTTTTCCATTATTGGCCGAGGACGCCCATCTCTTAAGCACGCCCTCGTCCCGCCTTTGGTACGCTGCCGACACGCCCCCGGGAACTTTGGTCATCCCCACTACGGAAAGCAATTGAGGAAGCCCAAAATCGGCTTTCGATTATGCCGATTTGGACCACCCTGAGAGAAGGACGCCCATCTCCCGATTTGTGTCGGAAGATGGGCGCCCTTGTCTTTCGAAAATGCCCCTGATATTGTTTCTACTTCTCTGGTGTTGCAGACTCTGGCTTCATGGGGGTTCAGATTAATTTGTCTACATATTTCTATTTTTAAGTTATGATTACTTATTCTGTATTTGGTGAGGGTCTGTATGTGAAAGAGGATAGGTATTCTGTTAAGCACTGAATTTCTGTGTAGGATCAATCTGTACTAATTCAGCTTGCTTAGTTTTCTCAATACATGTATTGAGCTCTAGTACTGACTGCAACATTTACAGTGCTGTCTTTTTCTAGATAGACCCTTGTTGTGTGATTCCTGGAAATTTAGTGCTATTATGGTATGCTAGAGTTGCTCTATAGGTTCTGAGTAGCTTTTGTAGGGTTTTGTATTCACAATATACCTGGTACTGGACTTTGGATTTGTATTTAGCTCATACCTCTCATCGTAGTAGCTAGAGGTACATTTAGCTACAACAGGTATTTTCCTGCCTTTGGAGGCTTACAGTCTAAGTTTGTACAGGAGGTAATGGAGCAGCAGTGAAATTTGAACCTTGGCTTCTCTGGTTCTTAGCTCCCTTCTTTAACCATTAGATTCGTCTAATATACAGTGGTGGAAATAAGTATTTGATCCCTTGCTGATTTTGTAAGTTTGCCCACTGACAAAGACATGAGCAGCCCATAATTGAAGGGTAGGTTATTGGTAACAGTGAGAGATAGCACATCACAAATTAAATCCGGAAAATCACATTGTGGAAAGTATATGAATTTATTTGCATTCTGCAGAGGGAAATAAGTATTTAATCCCTCTGGCAAACAAGACCTAATACTTGGTGGCAAAACCCTTGTTGGCAAGCACAGCGGTCAGACGTCTTCTGTAGTTGATGATGAGGTTTGCACACATGTCAGGAGGAATTTTGGTCCACTCCTCTTTGCAGATCATCTCTAAATCATTAAGAGTTCTGGGCTGTCGTTTGGCAACTCGCAGCTTCAGCTCCCTCCATAAGTTTTCAATGGGATTAAGGTCTGGTGACTGGCTAGGCCACTCCATGACCCTAATGTGCTTCTTCCTGAGCCACTCCTTTGTTGCCTTGGCTGTATGTTTTGGGTCATTGTCGTGCTGGAAGACCCAGCCACGACCCATTTTTAAGGCCCTGGCGGAGGGGAAGGAGGTTGTCACTCAGAATTGTACGGTACATGGCCCCATCCATTCTCCCATTGATGCGGTGAAGTAGTCCTGTGCCCTTAGCAGAGAAACACCCCCAAAACATAACATTTCCACCTCCATGCTTGACAGTGGGGACGGTGTTCTTTGGGTCATAGGCAGCATTTCTCTTCCTCCAAACACGGCGAGTTGAGTTCATGCCAAAGAGCTCAATTTTTGTCTCATCTGACCACAGCACCTTCTCCCAATCACTCTCGGCATCATCCAGGTGTTCACTGGCAAACTTCAGACGGGCCGTCACATGTGCCTTCCGGAGCAGGGGGACCTTGCGGGCACTGCAGGATTGCAATCCGTTATGTCGTAATGTGTTACCAATGGTTTTCGTGGTGACAGTGGTCCAGCTGCCTTGAGATCATTGACAAGTTCCCCCCTTGTAGTTGTAGGCTGATTTCTAACCTTCCTCATGATCAAGGATACCCCACGAGGTGAGATTTTGCGTGGAGCCCCAGATCTTTGTCGATTGACAGTCATTTTGTACTTCTTCCATTTTCTTACTATGGCACCAACAGTTGTCTCCTTCTCGTCCAGCGTCTTACTGATGGTTTTGTAGCCCATTCCAGCCTTGTGCAGGTGTATGATCTTGTCCCTGACATCCTTAGACAGCTCCTTGCTCTTGGCCATTTTGTAGAGGTTAGAGTCTGACTGATTCACTGAGTCTGTGGACAGGTGTCTTTCATACAGGTGACCATTGCCGACAGCTGTCTGTCATGCAGGTAACGAGTTGATTTGGAGCATCTACCTGGTCTGTAGGGGCCAGATCTCTTACTGGTTGGTGGGGGATCAAATACTTATTTCCCTCTGCAGAATGCAAATAAATTCATATACTTTCCACAATGTGATTTTCCGGATTTAATTTGTGATGTGCTATCTCTCACTGTTACCAATAACCTACCCTTCAATTATGGGCTGCTCATGTCTTTGTCAGTGGGCAAACTTACAAAATCAGCAAGGGATCAAATACTTATTTCCACCACTGTAGATAATGCCTATTTCAAACATGTTTTGTAACTCTGCAGTAAACCTTGTGGCCATTTGGCAACTTACAAAAAATGTGATAACCAAATAATCTTACGGTTGCCAGTAACCACAAGATTTCAGTTACAGTGCTGTTGAACATCACTGTTCACATGACCAACAGGAAGATGCTGGACTAGAGAGCTAGGACTGACTGGCAGCCAAGTTTTAAAAGTACCTGCATATATTTACAGAATACTGTAAATACTATTCTTTTTTATAATTAGTATTATTGTGGTACAGTATATGGATGTTATTTGGCACATAATTCCCTGGAGTGTATTCAATGTAAATACCTTCTGTAATAGAGATACTAGGGGGAAATGACTAGTGCAGGTGCACCAGAGACACAGTGAAGGGGGTCCTTCACTGCTGTGTTCAAAAGTAACATAGAGGGGAATAATCGAACGTCGCCAGCGAAATAGGTCGCTGGCGATCTATTTTGGCGGCGGCGCAACAGCTGGCCGGAACCGTATTTTCAAAAAAGATGGCCGGCCATCTTTTTTTCGATAATACGGTGTGGCCCGGCGAAATGCCTTGGATTTCGCCGGGTTTGAGATCGCCAGTTTTGTTTTTCCGCGATAATGGAAAAAGCTGCCGGCGATCTCAAACCCGGCGAAATCCAAGGCATTTGGCCATGGGAGGAGCCAGCATTTGTAGTGCAATGGTCCCCCTCACATGCCAGGACACCAACCGGGAACCCTAGGGGGCACTTCAAACATCTTTTATAAACAACCAAATTAGCTTCCAGGTGCATAGCACCCTTCCCTTGTGTGCTGAGTCCCCCAAATCCCCCCCAAAACCCACTGCCCACAAGTGTGCACCATTACCCTAGCCCTAAGGGCTGAAGGGGGGCACCTACATGTGGGTACAGTGGGTTTTGGGGGGTTTGGGAGGGCTCAACATTACCGACCACAAGTGGAACAGGTAGGGGGGGATGGGCCTGGCTCTGCCTTTCTGCAGTCCACTGCAACCAACAACAACTGTTCCAGGGACCTGCATACTGCTGTCAGGGTGCTGGGTATGACATTTGAGGCTGGCATACAGGCTGGCAAAAAAGGTTTGTATTTTAATAATTTTAGTGTGGGAGGGGGTTGGCGACCACTGGGGGAGTAAGGGGAGGTCATCCCCCATTCCCTCCGGTGGTCATCTGGTCAGTTGGGGCACCTTTTTGAGGCTTGGTCGTGAAAATAAAAGGACCAAGTAAACCCGGCGAAATACTGCTTATCGCCGGATTTTATTTTTCCATGATCCGCGAAAGCCAGCCACGCCCAAGCCTGCCCATGTCCCGCCTTCGCTTCGTCGCCAACACGCCCCTTTGAACTTTTGCCGGCGAGGCGAAGGGAAAGCGGTGAAACTATCACAAATGTAGCTTTCGATTATACGCTTTTCGCCGCTTTTGCGAAATCGCCGGCCCTATCCCGATTTGTGTCGGGAAATAGCCGGCGATTACTCTCGATTATAAGTTGGATAGTAACATAGTAGATGACGGCAGAAAAAGACCTGCACGGTCCATCCAGTCTGCCCAAGAAATGTGCCACTTTTTTGTGTATACCTTACCTTGATTTGTACCTGTCTTTTTCAGGGCACAGACCGAACAAGTCTGCCCAGCACTATCCCCGCCTCCCACCATCGGCTCTGGCACAGACCGTATAAGTCTGCCCAGCACTATCCCCACCTCCCAACCACCAGCCCCGCCTCCCACTACCGGCTCTGTTATCCAATCTTGGCTAAGCTCCTGAGGATCCATTTCTTCTGAACAGGATTCCTTTATGTGTATCCCACGCATGTAAAGTGCCTTTACTGTCCCTTTGCTGCTGACATAGGTGCTGCCTTCACCCTAAGGATTTTACCTAGCCCTGCCCTGCACCAACCCCACTCTAGGCCCACCTCACTCCATCTTAGCCTCCCTAAACCACACTCATATGTCTATGAGGATTTTAACCCTTTCCTCTCTCCCAGCCCTTCAGCCTAGCACTGGTGCCTATTTTACAAAAGTCTGCTCCCCCTGATGTCAAAACCTGGCTATGCCTCTGCTATCTATCTATCTATCTATCTATGTATACAATTACATTAATGCACACTTGCATATAAAATGGATAATATATTGTGGGGAATCATATGTGGAAAACTGTGTAAGGTCCCCGAGCCTGTTCTTCATTCTGTATAATGTTCTGCTATATTTGCTTTAGACATGTTTGACAGTAAAATTGTTCAAGCGACATAGTTATGAAATATACTTTATTACTGGAATAAGCCAGCAGGGGAACCTACCCGATATACCAGTATGCAAATTTTCTATGTGCTTTTTTCATAAACTGTGATGTTTTATTGTGATCATAACACTGATGATAAAGCACCATGCTGTAAATTAGACATTGTCAGCCTGTAGGCAATGATCTTGCTTGATATTAGCAAATATAGTAGAACACATAAGGAAAGAAATGTTTCTGTGCAATACAAAAAGAACAATGTTCATTTGTATCTGTATTACACATCATGTAACTGATCGAGGAGTTTTCATGGTTCTATATATATTTTAAACGTATCCGTTTCAATAAATTGATTTCTTCTGTATAAAAAATATGAATAAATTGCACAGAAGATTGTTTGAAACTGCAGTCTTTACAAACATAAAAATGGTGGTTAAAATGAGATGTGTTTATTGAGTGTTTCAGTACTTATTTGATGTGCTCAAGGAATTGTATCCAGTTGTGTTCCTCATAATCATGAATATCCACATGACCTCATGCCAATGCATTCTTTCTAAGATGGTTTTTTTTCTGTTGCATCTAAGGAAAACATGGAGAAAGAAAATGAACCAAAGTCAAACCCTTGTAACACTGCTCTCTCTTGGTTATATAAAGCAGGTCTTCTCAGCCTTCTCCAGTTTTCAGGGTCTCCAATGTATACACACATTGGTGATCCTGAAATTCATTATAATCCTGATGGCTAGCAGGCTTATTTTCGAAAGAGAAGGGCGCCATCTTTTGACACAAATCAGGAGATGGGCATCCTTCTCTCAGGGTCGCCCAAATCAGCATAATCGAAAGCCGATTTTGGGCGTCCCCAACCGCTTTCCGTCGCGAGGATGACCAAGGTTCCCGGGGGCATGTTGGAGGCATACCGAAGGCGGGACGGGGGCATGGTTAACAGATGGCCATCCTCGGCTGATAATGGAAAAAAGAAGGGCGTCCCTGACGAGCATTTGGCCGACTTTACTTGGTCTCTTTTTGTTCAAGACCAAGCCTCGAAGATGTGCCTGAACTGACCAGATGACCACCGGAGGGAATCGGGGATGGCCTCCCCTGACTCCCCCAGTGGTGACTAACCCCCTCCCATCCTGAAAAAAACAACTTTAAAAACTTTTTTTGCCAGCCTCAAATATCATACTCAGGTGCATCGCAGCAGTATGCAGGTCTCTGGGGGGGGGGGGGGGGGGGGGGTGTCAGCGGAGGCATAGCGAAGGCATAGACATCCTTCTTTCAAACATTTTGGACCTCCTGACCTGCCACCCTCCCCACAGGGATAGCCAAATTTCAAGGGAGTGGGAAGGAGTGGCCTAGTGGCTAGAGCAGTGGTCTTGCAATCCAGATGTGGTAGGTTCAAATCCCACTGCTGCTACTTGTGATCCAAAATCCAAATAAATAAATAAAAGGGGTTTCACAGGCATAGCAAAGACATGGACATCCTTCTCACAGAAACATCCACATTTTCAAAGTGCTCAACTGCTTGTCACAGGGACAGAGGCATAGCAAAGGCACCTAGCACTTGGACGTCCTTCACCCATACTAAACAAACAAAAAAAAAAGAAGTCCCTGACAAGCACTTGGACGTTTTCACCTGGACTTGTGCTTTTTTAAGGTTGTAGACGGCAATTTATTTAAGGTAGTAGATGGCTATTATACACACAGCTTGTCTGCATGTATGAAGCCGTCTTTGGCATGCGCAGAGCAGTCACGCATAACGCTTGGCTGTTGTGCACTGGCTTCCCCTCCTTAGGAAGGAAATCATGTGCAAATGAGCTAACTGCGAGCAGCTCATTTGCATGCAATTTCCTTCATGCATGCCCGTTCCTTTCCGAATCGCTAAGGGATCGGTAAGGAAAGGGCTTTTTTCGTTCAGTTAGTGCATCGTTTAGTCCCCTGCAGTGCCCCCTAGGGTGCTCGGTTGGTGTCCTGGCATGTCAGGGGGGCCAGTGCACTATGAATGCTGGCTCCTCCCACGACAAAATGAGTTGGAGTTGGTTGTTTTTGAGATGGGCGTCCTCAGTTTCCATTATCGCGGAAAACCGGGGATGATCATCTCTAAGGTCGACCATCTCAACATTTATGTCGACCATCTCTAAGGTCAACCTAAATGTTGAGATTTGGGCGTCCCCGACCATATTATCGAAATGAAAGATGGCCGCCCATCTTGTTTCGATAAACGGCGCCCTGTTCGATTATGCCCCTCTAGGTGTGCTTTGAGGAGAGGGTAGAGAAGCAGTGATGTAAACTATTAAACACTGTTTTAAATTTCTAGATGTCAGTCAAGTTCCCATGGTTTGTCTTACTTAGCTTACAGCTTAGGGAACTGGAGTGGTTATGCTGTTGAGTTCCAAGCAGTCAAAACAAATTTGGCATAAAATGCAATTGCGTACACTGGAGTACTGCTTGAAGCCGGAGACAGACATTCTAAAGGCTGTTATGTGAAAGGAGGCAAATTGCTCGCTTAATATGCTGCTGCTGAGTCTGTTCTCTTCTAGCCTTCTAATCTCTCTCTGTTGCCAGAAGAAGATATTTTATTCCCGAGTATGGCATGTTGGGTCCTACAATTCATTAAACTATCACTCTCCAAGTGAAAAAAAGCTGTTGGATATCTGCAGTGTGCTTCTCCTGAATGGAACATCCTGCCTCTCAAGTAAAGCATAGAAAACCTGTTGCATTCACTCTTTTTCACAGAAACTCCAGGTCCCAAGGAATCTGTGACTTTCCTGAAATATTAGTCTGCCTTCCAAAACACTCCAAATTGCACTGTAAACACATGAAGAATAATTTGATGTCACTGCAAATTGTTCATTCGATAGGGAAAAATGATCCTGGTTTGCCAAATGGGCAATACTTGTTGTGGTTTCTTTTTAATGCAGGGTTACATAGATTTGCGAGGCAGGCAGGCCCAGTCCCGGGAGTCAATGGAAGCTCTATTAGTTGGTGGGGGCGGAGGGGGGAGGGAGTGGAGAAGGTGGAAGGACTGGAAGGGGCTGTTATGTTTTGAAGTTAAAGGAATTCTTGGGATTTGTGGAATGTTGGGAGTTTTGGGAGGGGAGGTATGCGTAGTGGGCAGTTCTGCAAGAACCAACTCACTCCACATTCTGTGGTAGTCTTCTGTAGCTGGTTCCACAATTCTTGCTCCCTGTCACTCTCCATTGGGCATTGGATTGTTTTGTGTCTGTTGGTATGTAAGTTTTTTGTTGCACCTGGCAGAGATTTGGTTACCCAAACCAATGAGCCTATAAGTGAAAAGATTTGTATGCTTCATACAGGGGTGCTGAGCTAAGTTGGTTCTGAATGGGGTATCAGGTTACCTCCAACCAATTATCTCCCGGACAGTTCCCACCTAGGACTTTTCCACTCTGACCAATTCCCACACAAGGGAGAGAGTTCCCTCCTAGGACTATTCCCTCACTGCTATTTCCCACCCTGGAAAGGTTTTTCACCAGGATCTAGTGTTTGGTCTTTTTTTCCTCCATCTTTTGGGTTTTCTTTTTATGCATCAGAATTTGCATAAACAGTACTGTATGTGTCAGAATTTGCATAAACAGCACCTTTGCATGGAGGTGAAGTATATGTGTCATTGACAGTCATCCAAGTTTGTTGAAAAAATGGATTTGTGATCATGGAATCACATGGGAGTGGGTGGGAATTGTACCATTTTTGACTTCTGAAAGTTTGTAGGAAAGGTAATTGGGTTTGAGAAAGTTCATAAGTACATAAGTATTACCATACTGGGACAGACCAAAGGTCCATCAAGCCCAGCATTCTGTTTCCAACAGTGGCCAATCCAGGTCACAAATACCTGGTAAGATCCCAAAAAAGTTCAATACATTTTATGCTGCTTATCCCAGAAATAAGCAGTGGATTTTACCCAAGCCATTTAATAATGGTCTATGGACTTTTCCTTTAGGAAGCCGTCCAAACTTTTTTTCAACCCCTCTAAGCTAACCCCCTTTACCACATTCTCTGCCGACGAATTCCAGAGTTTAATTTCACATTGAGTGAAGAAACATTTTCTCTGATTCTTTTTAAATTTACTACATTGTAGCTTTGTCGCATGCCCCCTAGTCCTAGTATTTTTGGAAAGCGTAAATGGATGCTTCACATCTACCCGTTCAACTCCACTCATTATTTTATAGACCTCTATCATATCTTCCCTCAGCCGCCTTTGCTCCAAGCTGAAGAGCCCTAACCGCTTTAGCCTTTCCTCATAGGGAAGTCGTCCCATCCCCTTTATCATTTTTGTTGCCGTTCTCTGCACCTTTTCTATTTCCACTATATCTTTTTTGAGATGCGGCGACCAAAATTGAACACAATATTCGAGGTGTGGTTGCACCATGGAGTTAGTGAATGTGTTTGGACTCTGGTTGTAATGATTTCTTTCTTTTTTTTTGTCTGTGTGTCGGATTGTGTCAGGGGTTATAGTTTATGCTCTTTGAGGCCCTTTTACTAAAGGGTTGGCGTGCGGCAATGGGCTTGCTGCACAGCAATCTGGAACTACCGCAAGGCTACCTCAGGAGCCCGGTGGTAGTTCCCATCCTCGCTGCCTGGTTACCACAGGGTTAGTGCCCTTACCGCCACCTCAAAGGGTGACTGTAAGTGCTCCCCCCCACCTGAAATGGCCATGCGGTAAGTGGTTCACTTACCGCACGGCCATTTCTTTTTGAGTAACAAAGACAGCTTTTTACCAGCTGCGGTAAAAGGGGGCCTCAGTGTGCATCAAAAACATGCGTTGACGCTAGCACAGGCCCCCTTTTACCGCAGAGGCCCTTTGTTTTTTATGCTTTTTATTTGGATTTTCGTTTTGATTATTTATTTTTCCTTGTCACTTGCAGCAGATGAATCCAGGAACTAGTGGGTTAAGTCCGCCTACCAGCAGGTGGAGATAGAGGTAAACAAACTAAAGGCTATGATCCATGCTGTCATCAAAGAATACCACTTTGACATCGTGGGAATAACTGAGACCTGGCTGGATGAAAGTGGAGGAGTACAATTGGCTGAACTATGCCACAGGACTTACTATCCTGCACCAATCAAGACAAGGGAAGCAGGGTGGAGGGATAGCAGTCCTGATCCAAGACACATTCAGCGCCAAATCTCCACCCCCCACCTGTCTGAGTCAGAATGCCTACTAATCCAGCTGGGAGACAAGGAACCAATGTGGCTGCTCGTGGTCTACAGAGCACCTCGCAACACCACATGATCTGTGCAAGAACTGCTGAATCTGGTGATCGAGGTACCCTGAGCTTCTCTAGGTTACTGATCATGGGAGACTTTAGCCTACACATTGAAACTCCAGACATCATTACTACTGCCTACTGCCTTCCTTGATACAAAGGCAACTCTAGGATTCATTCAGGTGGTCAAATCTCCAACCATTGAAAAGGGCCATATGCTAGACTTGGTGTTCTGCAAAGGGGTCAACATCTTTGAACACAAGGCTGGTGGCATAGAGTTAATACTTCTATCATGGACTGATCATTTCCTAATCAAATTTTCTATTAAGGACTACATAAAACAGATGGGCCAATCAAAGCTTGGAAGGAAATCCGAGACATGAGAAATCTGATTGCTGAAAACTTCCTAGAGGCCTTGTCCTACCCCCATGTGGATGAAAAAATGATGACCATGTCAGAACAGGTTGATATCTGGAATGCATGCTTAGCAATGGCATTAGAAAAAATGGCCCCTCTAAAGAAGGTCCTATGCTCCACAAACAACGCTCCCTATGATTCTCCCAAGAACTACGGGGCCTTAAGCATCAAGGAAAATTTTACCTTGATGAAGACAGGCTCAACTGTAAGAAACACATGACAATGTACTGCCAGGCCATAACAACAGCCAAAAAGCAATATTTTTCTCAACACATTGAACAAGCTGGAAATTCAACCAAGCAGTTATTGAAAATAGTAAACAGCCTGCTGCAAAACCCACAACGGAACCAGACATCCCAGTCACAACTAACGAGCAATGATTTTGCTACTTACTTTGCCAACAAAATTAAAGGTCTCCATCAGGACCTACAGACAGTCCCATCAAAGTTCCTACTAGCTAATGAAGAGAACCACTCCCTCTTTTCCACTATGCACAGCCATCTGGGGCTCATTCAACCAGGTCACAGAGGAAGCTCTTGAAAATATCGTGAAAGGTCTACGGCCTACAACCTACCCTCTTGATCCCTGCCTAGCAAAGATTGTACAATGAGTGAGCAGAGGCCTCATTGAAGGGGCCACTAAAATTGTTAACTCCTCTCTTATGGAAGGACATCTGCCAACAACAACACTAAAAAGAGCTGTGGTGTGCCCCGTACTGAAAAAGAGCTCACTGGACCAGGACAAGCTCAAAAACTACTGACCAGTCTCTAACATTCCTTTCCTGTCAAAAAACTTATAGAGAAGACAGTCTGCATTGAACTCAATGACTGGCTAATTGAAAGTAAATGGCTGGACCCATGTCAATCTGGTTTCAGACCTGGGTACAGAACAGAGAAAGTTTTTGTGTCCCTTCTTGATGATCTACATAGAAACCGTGACAGGATATCTTCCTCGATACTAGTGTTACTCGATTTCTCGGCAGCCTTCAACACTGTGGATCATGACATTATGCTTACAAGACTTGCAGAAATAGGTATCAGTGGCACAGTATTTACTTGGTTCAAATCCTGTCTTTAAGACAGACAACAATAGGTTCTGTTCAGCAACAGCGCATCATTACCTTGGGCACTGAACTGTGGGGTGCAACAGGGATCCATACTATCTCCCATTATATTTAATATCTACCTCAAGCCTCTGGCTGAGCTGCTTTGGTCAGTGGACACAAAATTCTACATCTATGCTGATGATGTGCAACTACTCACACCCATTGAACTAGATCTACCCACAGCTCTGAGTGAACCAACTGCCTGCCTAACCGCAACTCAGAAATGGGCAAACAACAGCAAACTTTGGGTACCAAACATAAGTGGACAAATACCCAACTTCAAAATACCTTTTGGGAAGTGTGAGCTCCCCCTAAAATCACAGGTCAGGAATCTTGTGATATTGCTAGACTCACTCTGATCCCACAAATTCAAACAACATTCAAAAATTGTCTCTATCATCTATTTCAGCTACAGAATCTCTCTCCATATATTGAAAAGACAAGTCTGACCACAGTGGTCCATGCTATGATAACATCATAGCTAGACTACTGTAATTCCCTGTACACTGGCCAAACCAAAAGAGTTTGTATCAGCTCCAACTAATTCAGAATGCTGCAGTACGACTGATAGAAGGCTGCAAGTGTCAGTTATGCAAGCATCAACATTATTCTACAGCAGTAAAGTAGCATAGCTGACCAGTAAAGTAGGATTACACAAAAGGCAGTATTAATTTTGCCTAGTTAGCTATGTGGTTGCTGGCAATGAATATTGGCCAGCTCCTGCATAACTTCCGGGTTCACTGCTAACCTGGATATGCAATGCTGGTGCCCATACTTGGCCGGCATTGAATATTCTGGTTTGATTCAGTCCACGGTAGTTAGTGGCTTTAAAACATCAAGGGGATTGTTTAAAACAATTTAACACAATTCTATGTAAACTAAGTACTTGCTTGGCAAGTTCTTATAATCATCGACCAAATTGTACTACTAGATTAAATTAACTAAAAAACAGAGTAATCTTCAAGTCTTGACAATCAGAGTGTTGAGCCTGGAGGGTATTCTGTGTTTTCTCTCAGTTACAGAGCAGCTTCTAGCTGTATCAGACAAAAGTGGCATGCCTCATTCAGCACGATTTGTAAGAGAATCAGATGAGATGCAATATTTTAGCTCAATAGAGCTTCAGCTTCACTTTGGGATGTTGACTGTGGATGGCATGCTTATAATGATACTAATGCTGCTGATGTCCTGTTAGTTCATAACTCTCGTCATCTCAAAAGATTATTTGCCAAGATGCAAGTGTCAAAAGTTCATTTTGATATTTGTTTAATGACAGGTATACGCCAGTTATTGACATGCCTTGCAGACACTGCTAATTTGCAGAAGGTTTAAATAAGAGGTCACCTGTGAATCATATGGTTAGTTTTTGTTAGGTACACATTGAGGGGCATTTTCGACTGGGGACGCCCATCTCTAAGGGCGGCGCTGCGAAAGGGCAGGGCCGAGCATATTTTCGAACGAGATGGCCGGCCATCTTTCATTTTGATAATACGGTTGGGGCCGGCCAAATGTCAGAGATGGCCGGGTTTGAGATGGCCGGCCTCGGTTTTCATCAATAATGGAAACCGAGGCCAGTCATCTCAAACCCGGCCAAATCCAAGGCCGGTCATGGGAGGAGCCACCATTTGTAGTGCACTGGTCCCCCTGACATGCCAGGACACCAACCGGGCATCCTAGGGGGCACTTCTAAAAATTAAAATAGCTCCCTTACCTTGGGTGCTGAGCCCCCCAAAACCCACTCCCCACAACTATACACCACTACCATAGCCCTAAGGGGTGAATGGGGGCACCTACATGTGGGTACAGTGGGTTTCGGGCGGGTTTTGAAGGGCTCCCATTTTCCACCACAAGTGTAACAGGTAGGGGGGATGGGCCTGGGTCTGCCTGCCTGAAGTCCACTGCACCCACTAAAACTGCTTCAGGGACCTGTATACTGTTGCGATGAACCTGAGTATGACATTTGAGGCTGGCATAGAGGCTGACAAAAAGGTTTTTAAAGTTGTTTTTTTGAGGGTTGGAGGGGGTTAGTGACCACTGGAGGAGTCAGGGGAGGTGATCCCCGATTCCATCCGATGGTCATCTGGCCAGTTCAAGCACTTTTTTGGGACTTGGACCTGAAAAAAAAGGGACCAAATAAAGTGGACCAAACTCTCACCTGGGACGCCCTTCTTTTTTCCATTATCGGGTGAAGCCGGCCATCTCAAAGCACGCCCCCGTCCCGCCTTCGCTACCCTACCGAAACGCCCCCTTGAAGTTTGGCGGCTCTGCGACGGAAAGCAGTTGAAGCCGGCCAAAATTGGCTTTCGATTGTACCAATTTGGCCGGCTTTAGGAGATCGCTGGCCATCTCCTGATTTGTGTCGGAAGATGGCTGACGATCTCCTTCGAAAATAAGCTGGATTGAGTCCTTCAGAGGTTGAGTAGCAAGATCTATATCCACAATCTTCAACTGTATTTTTTTCTTCTTGTTTGGGGTTGGATTTGCACTTATGCTGAAAACTTTTGGAAAAACCAAAACAGAAAATGACCATAATAAGTAAGAAAACAAAGTAAAACAATAGATTCTTAAAAATCATATTAAAATTAAAATGAGGATACTCTAAAATAAGAATTAAAAAGGGGAAAATAAAACTGCATGTAGAATTGCTTTAAGAACTGACTTTGCCCAAGGAAAGCACTCTTGCAGCACTTGGGGCATGTACCAGAAATGTGGCCTCACTTATCCAGCATCAGCAGACATAGAAATCCTTTCACTAAGGTGTGCTAATGAATTTAGTGCGTGCTGACAAATTAGTGTGCGTTGAGTGCTATGCAGTGTAGAATTGGCTGTGAAACATTTAATAAATCCATTGGCACACCTTGGTAAAAGGACCCCATAGTTTCAAAATGTCTTGCAGGAGGCCTTTATAGCCACCAAAATGTCACTACAGAGTACAATCCCAAACTTCTGAAAATGCTGAAAAAGCAAACAAAAAAGAATTCACCCTCTTTTGTAAAATTAAAAGTTTGGCACCCAGAGTTGGGCATGAGAACCCTCACTAAGTGCTGTTCTATTAAGGATGTGTGCTCTTAGTGCTTAGCACTGATCTTTTCTAGTGCCCATTTTTGAGTGAGATTTAATAGAATTCCCCCCCCCCCCATGTGTGTAAATGTGCATCCCACCCAAGCTCCACCCAGAGCCCACTCATGTGTACTCCCACCAGTTATCGGTGATACAGTGGGGGAAATAAGTATTTGATCCCTTGCTGATTTTGTAAGTTTGCCCACTGACAAAGACATGAGCAGCCCATAATTGAAGGGTAGGTTATTGGTAACAGTGAGAGATAGCACATCACAAATTAAATCCGGAAAATCACATTGTGGAAAGTATATGAATTTATTTGCATTCTGCAGAGGGAAATAAGTATTTAATCCCTCTGGCAAACAAGACCTAATACTTGGTGGCAAAACCCTTGTTGGCAAGCACAGCGGTCAGACGTCTTCTGTAGTTGATGATGAGGTTTGCACACATGTCAGGAGGAATTTTGGTCCACTCCTCTTTGCAGATCATCTCTAAATCATTAAGAGTTCTGGGCTGTCGCTTGGCAACTCGCATCTTCAGCTCCCTCCATAAGTTTTCAATGGGATTAAGGTCTGGTGACTGGCTAGGCCACTCCATGACCCTAATGTGCTTCTTCCTGAGCCACTCCTTTGTTGCCTTGGCTGTATGTTTTGGGTCATTGTCGTGCTGGAAGACCCAGCCACGACCCATTTTTAAGGCCCTGGCGGAGGGAAGGAGGTTGTCACTCAGAATTGTACGGTACATGGCCCCATCCATTCTCCCATTGATGCGGTGAAGTAGTCCTGTGCCCTTAGCAGAGAAACACCCCCAAAACATAACATTTCCACCTCCATGCTTGACAGTGGGGACGGTGTTCTTTGGGTCATAGGCAGCATTTCTCTTCCTCCAAACACGGCGAGTTGAGTTCATGCCAAAGAGCTCAATTTTTGTCTCATCTGACCACAGCACCTTCTCCCAATCACTCTCGGCATCATCCAGGTGTTCACTGGCAAACTTCAGACGGGCCGTCACATGTGCCTTCCGGAGCAGGGGGACCTTGCGGGCACTGCAGGATTGCAATCCGTTATGTCGTAATGTGTTACCAATGGTTTTCGTGGTGACAGTGGTCCCAGCTGCCTTGAGATCATTGACAAGTTCCCCCCTTGTAGTTGTAGGCTGATTTCTAACCTTCCTCATGATCAAGGATACCCCACGAGGTGAGATTTTGCGTGGAGCCCCAGATCTTTGTCGATTGACAGTCATTTTGTACTTCTTCCATTTTCTTACTATGGCACCAACAGTTGTCTCCTTCTCGCCCAGCGTCTTACTGATGGTTTTGTAGCCCATTCCAGCCTTGTGCAGGTGTATGATCTTGTCCCTGACATCCTTAGACAGCTCCTTGCTCTTGGCCATTTTGTAGAGGTTAGAGTCTGACTGATTCACTGAGTCTGTGGACAGGTGTCTTTCATACAGGTGACCATTGCCGACAGCTGTCTGTCATGCAGGTAACGAGTTGATTTGGAGCATCTACCTGGTCTGTAGGGGCCAGATCTCTTACTGGTTGGTGGGGGATCAAATACTTATTTCCCTCTGCAGAATGCAAATAAATTCATATACTTTCCACAATGTGATTTTCCAGATTTAATTTGTGATGTGCTATCTCTCACTGTTACCAATAACCTACCCTTCAATTATGGGCTGCTCATGTCTTTGTCAGTGGGCAAACTTACAAAATCAGCAAGGGATCAAATATTTATTTCCCCCACTGTATATGCATGGTTACAGAATAGAATATATGTGCACTTTTATCATTTACACACATATATGAGCTCATGTGTGCATATTTGCCATTATAATCATATGCACAATTGTCATGACTCGGGGTGAGCCCTTGTGCTGCAGCCAAGTTGACACTACGTAGGCCCCGACTGGTGGATGAGACATCAGGGCAAGGCTGAAATGAAGACAAATCTGGAGCTTGAAGACAGGGTAGGTACTGGAGACAACCTGGAACAAGGCTGCAACACGCACTAGACAACTCTAGGAGACCTGTTGTAAAGGCAATGGCTGCATGTCAGGAACTTCCTTATATACTACCAATCAGGAAGTGATGACATCAGTCAGCACCCTCTTTCAGAGCTATAAAGGAAGTACTGTTTCCAGGAAGTAAACAGATCCTTCTTTGCATGGAATAAAGCTGGAGACCACAGAGAACAGGTGAGGGGTGTGACAGTGCTCCCTCTCTGAAGCCCCCTCCCCGAGCCTATGGGTTTGAGTTTGAGGGAATAAACATTATGACTATTTAGTAGTCTTACATTTGTAGATGCATGAACACTGATAGTAGGTTTCCTTGTATTATCCTCCTTATCCTTCTGATGTCTAGAAGTATCCTGAGTACCCTGTAGACGAAGTTGTGTGTCCCAAGCAAGGCCCGCTTCTTTGGCTGCTTGGGGTCTGGAGTTCTCAGAAAGAATCTTTGCAGGCTCCAAGTTTGGTTGGGATTCCAAGATGGAAGACTTGCCCTGGGGTGAATCCATCTTGGGCAGGGTTAGCTGAGGTTGAACAAACGTTAAGCAAGACTGAGAAAAGGTTAGGCTCCAGGCTACAATGTCTGTAGAGCACCAGTCAGTCATGTTTCTGCAATCAGGGAAGCCCCAAAATGCCCTGATGGACAGATCTGGGGAGTACATGAAAGTCTATTGTCTTTTGATGCTGAGAACCTCTTTGTAAGGAAATAGGATGAGTAATAGCCCGCAGATGCCTTGGCAGTGTATCTCCATAGGAAATACAAAGGGGTTCTCTGAGAGGATTCTCAGAAATGTATACTGGCGTATTTATTTATTTATTTGTTGCATTTGTATCCTACATTTTCCCACCTATTTAAGTACATAAGTAATGCCACACTAGGAAAAGACCAAGGGTCCATCGAGCCCAGCATCCTGTCCACGGCAGCGGTCAATCCAGGCCAAGGGCACCTGGCAAGCTTCCCAAATGTACAAACATTCTATACATGTTATTCCTGGAATTGTGGATTTTTCCCAAGTCCATTTAGTAGTGGTTTATGGACTTGTCCTTTAGAAAACCGTCTAACCCCTTTTTAAACTCTGCTAAGCTAACCGCCTTCACCACGTTCTCCAGCAACGAATTCCAGAGTTTAATTATGCATTGGGTGAAGAAACTTTTCTCCGATTTGTTTTAAATTTACTACACTGTAGTTTCATCGCATACCCCCTAGTCCTAGTATTTTTGGAAAACGTGAACAGATGCTTCACTTCCACCTGTTCCACTCCACTCATTATTTTATATACCTCTATCATGTCTCCCCTCAGCTGTCTCTTCTCCAAGCTGAAAAGCCCTAGCCTCCTTAGTCTTTCTTCATAGGGAAGTTGTCCCATCCCCGCTATCATTTTAGTCGCCCTTCGCTGCACCTTTTCCAATTCTACTATATCTTTCTTGAGATGTGGCGACCAGAATTGAACACAATACTCAAGGTGCGGCTGCACCATGGAGCGATACAACGGCATTATAACATCCTCACACCTGTTTTCCATACCTTTCCTAATAATACCCAACATTCTATTTGCTTTCCCAGCCACAGCAGCACACTGAGCAGAAGGTTTCAGTGTATTATCGACGATGACACCCAGATCCCTTTCTTGGTCAGTAATTCCTAACGTGGAAACTTGCATGACATAGCTATAATTCGGGTTCTTTTTTCTCACATACATCACCTTGCACTTGCTCACATTAAACACCATCTGCCATTTAGCCGCCCAGTCTCCCAGTCTCGTAAGTTCCTTCTGTAATTTTTTACAATCCTGTCACGAGTTAACGACTTTGAATAGCTTTGTGTCATCAGCAAATTTAATTACCTCGCTAGTTACCCCCATCTCTAAATCATTTATAAATATATTAAAAAGCAGCGGTCCTAGCACAGACCCCTGAGGAACCCCACTAACTACCCTTCCCCATTATGAATACTGCCCATTTAACCCGACTCTCTGTTTCCTATCCTTCAACCAGTTTTAAATTCACAATAGGACATTTCCTCCTATGATCCCATGACCCTCCGATTTCCTCTGTAGCCTTTCATGAGGTACCTTGTCAAACGCCTTTTGAAAATCCAGATATACAATATCAACTGGCTCCCCTTTGTCCACATGTTTGTTCAATGTGGCTTACATTATGCCGTATTGGCGAACACTATTTCCGGACTGAGAAATACAAGTGGTATTGCATTAGAGTTCATAATTGATAGAGTAAATTATAGAGTAAGTTAGACAATAACTTATAGAGTAAGTTAGGCAGTTAAATATTGAACTTCATTTAAGTTAATGTTCATTAGTGACAGAGTAGCTGAAGCAGTCATGTAGAGAGTTCGGTTTTGTCTAGTTTTGGTAGAGTTTCGTTGTCTGGTATTTAGGAAGGATCATTGTGGTACGCCTTTTTGAACAGGTTGGTTTTTAGTAGTTTTTGGAAGATTGTTAGGTCGTGCATTGTTTTTATGGCATTTGGTAGTGCGTTCCATAGTTGCGTGCTCATGTAGGAGAAGCTGGATGCATATGTTGATTTATATTTAAGTCCTTTGCAACTGGGGTAGTGGAGATTCAAAAATGTGCATGCTGACCATTTTGTGTTCCTGGTTGGTAAGTCTATATAGACCGGGGCCTCGCTGTGAATGATTTTATGGAGCAGGGTGCAAATTTTGAACGCAATTCGTTCTTTTAGTAGGAGCCAATGTAGTTTTTCTCTTAGGGGTTAGCGCTTCCATATTTCGTTTTTCCAAATATGAGTCTGGCTGCTGTGTTTTGGGCAGTTTGGAGTTTCTTAATGATTTGCGCTTTGCATCTGGCATAGATGGCATTGCAGTAATCTAGGTGGCTTAGCACCATTGATTGTACCAAGCTGCAGAATATTTTCCTTGGGAAGAAAGGTTTTTACTCTTTTGAGTTTCCACATTGAGTGGAACATTTTATTTGTTGTATTTTTCGCATGGCTTTCTAGTGTAAGATTTCAGTCAATTGTAACTCCGAGAATTTTCAGACTGTCTGAAACAGGAAGGGTATAGTCTGGGGTGTTTATAGTGGTGGGTGTGTTCGTGTTATATTGTGATGAGAGGATGAGACATTGTGTTTTTCTGCATTGAGCTTTAGTTGGAATGCATCCGCCCATGAATTCAATATTTGGAGGCTGTGTTTGATTTCATTTGTGATTTCTGTTAGATCATGTTTGAATGAGATGTAGATCGTGACATCGTCTGCGTAGATGTAAGGATTGAGGCCTTGGTTGGGTAGCGATTTGGCTAGGGGTGTCATCATTAGGTTAAAAAGGGTTGGTAAGAGTGGTGATCCTTGAGGTACTCCGCATTCAGGTTTCCATGGTGATGATGTATTCGAGTTTGATATCACTTGGTATGTTCTTGTGGTTAGGAAGCCATTGATCCATCTCACTACGCTTCCTCCTTCTAGGATGTTTAATAGTATTTTGTGGCTAACCATGTCGAACGCGCTGGACATGTTGAATTGTAGGAGGAGTACACAATTGCCAGTTGCAATTATTTATTTGAATTTGGTTAGGAGAATGATTGGTACTGTTTCGGTGCTGTGGTTGGATCAAAATCCTGATTGTGATTCGTGTAGTATTGAGAATTTGTTTAAGTAGTCGGTAAGTTGTTTGGTTACCATACTTTACATTAATTTGACTGCCAGAGGGATGGATGCTGCCGGGCGGTAGTTGGTTATGTCATTTGCTTTTTTCTTTGAATCTTTAGGTATTGGGGTGAGTAGTATATTTCCTTTATCCTTATGGAAGCCATGTTGGTCTGTTATGAAGCGTTGAGGGGCGGATTTTATTAGGTTGTTGGGACATATGTCCAGTTTGCAGTGGGATTTAGTGAACGTGTTGATTGCTTGGGTGACGGTTTTGTCGCTCAGTGGATCGAAGTTTGTCCAAATTTGGTCTGCTGGGTATTCATCGGGGATTGGATCCAGGCAGTCAATGAATTTTTCGTGGTCGGTGGTAGCGTGAATCGTAGTTTTATAATTTTCTCATTGAAGTATTTAGCAAGGTTGGCTGCTGGGGGGTGTCTGTGTTTGTTGGTTGTGGTAACCGTGTAGTGGCTAGTAGTTTGTTCACGAGTTGGAAAGGTTTGTGCGTGTCTTTGTAGTCAGGCCCTATTATGGTTTTGTAGTAAGACCTTTTGGTTTGGCTTATTGTATATTTGTATTTTCTTTGCATTTGTTTCCACGCGTTAAGTGTGTATTCATCTTTCATTATTTTCCATGCTCGTTCAAGTCTCCTAACTTGTGTTTTTAATTTTTTCAGTTCTTCGTTAAACCATGGTACCGAGATGTGTTGTCGTGAGGTTCTTGTTTGTAATAGTGCAATTTTGTAAAGTATGTTCCTGCATCTGTTGTCCCAATTTAGGAGGTAGTGTTTGGAGTCTGTTTGGGCTAGCCATTCATTCTTGTAAATCTGTTGCCAGAATGTTACAGGGTCAATTTGACCTCTCGTGATGTAGGTTGTGTGTTCTAGCTTGTGGTATGAGCCTTTTTTTCGCCATTGTAGGGCTAGGTTTAGTTTGTGGTGGTCTGACCATGGTATGTCTGTCAATTTAGTGTCTGTTAATATTAGGTTTAAATCTGAGGACAGTTTGTTTGTGATGAGGTCGAGTGTGTGTCCTTTAACATGGGTTGCTTGCATATTAGGCCAGTTGAAGTCCCATAGTTGGAGGAAATCCTTGCATTCACGTGCATTGGTTGCGTTAGGGTCTTCTAGGTGTAGGTTTATGTCTCCAATTATAAGTAAATTAGAGTTAGATACACAGGTATTTGATATGAAATCCATGAAGTGTGGTTGGCATTCTTGCCAGTTACCTGGTGGTCTATAAAACAAGACAATGTTTAGGTGGTCAAGCAAGGTAGTACGGTGGATTCTAACTGAGGCAATTTCGAGTTGTGGTGTTATAGACTCGGCTGTTGTTACGATGAAGTGGGATCTGTAGATTAGTGCTATGCCTCCTCCTCTTTTTTTTTGTCCAGTGAGTGATTTTGTAGCCTGGGGTGCATAGGTCTAAAATTATGGGGCCCTTATGATCATGGATCCAGGTTTCGCTGATGAATAGTAGATCGAGGTTGTCTGCCGTGATCCAATCTATTATTGTTGTTTTGTTGACTGCTGATCTGGCGTTTATGTATCCCACTTGTATTGTTTGGTAGGGTTCAGCTGAGTTCGAGGTTGTGTTGATTTTCGTTAGTTGTCTATTCTCCTGTAGTGTGGGTTTATTGTGTCCTTTCTTTCCTTTGTATTGATTTCGTCCGCCTATGGTAATTCTTCCATTGTTTTGGTTATTATTCTGGTGAGGTGTATTGTATCTAGGTAGTCAGTTGTTGTAATGTGGGTGTGTTGGTGGTGTTTTTGAGGGGGGTGGTTAGTGTGTGGTGAATTAAGGATAGTGAGTAAATTATTAGGAGCAATTTGGTGGTGTTCATTTTGGTGTTATTTCGTTGTGGGTTGTTAGATGATCGGGTATGGTGGTTGCAGTGGCGTACCAAGGGGGGTGGTGGGGGCGGTCCGCCCCGGGTGCACGCCGCTGGGGGGGTGCTGCGCGCCGGTCAGCTTCCTTCGTTTCCATGCTCCCTCTGCCCCGGAACAGGAAGTAACCTGTTCCGGGGCAGAGGGAGCATGGAAACGAAGGAAGCTGACCGGCGCACGGCACCCCCCCAGCGGTGTGCACCTGGGGGGTTCTTTCGCCGGGGTGGGGGGGTGTCCCTTCGCCGGGGGGGGGGGGTCGCTGCACCCAGGAGCGGGGCACATCGGTGATCCGCCCCGGGTGTCAGCCCTCCTAGGAAAGCCACTGGGTGGTTGTGATGTTGGTCCTTCTTCATAGGATGGTGTTTGTGTGGTCTAGAGTGTATTTGTTACTCTGTTGTAATGTTGAGTGGGTTGATTGCTTAGAATGACTGATTTACTCACAGTTAGATGTGTGGTCCTAGATGATGTGTGGTCCTAGATGATCAGGTGTAGTGGTCTCCAGAGTGGTGGTTGTGGTCTAGGATGAGCAGATAGCTGGGCAGGCAGGGGCAGTTTGGGCTAGGATGAGCAGATAGCTGGGTAGGTAGGGGTATTTAGTTGTTTAGGGTTGTGTTGGAGTTAACTCAGGGTCGATCGCTGTCCATCTCCCCTCCTTGAGTTTATGCACGGTCAGATGTACGGAAGTGATGCTCCAGGGTATAGAGACTCCATGGTTCTGGATGCTGTGTCAGTGGTTTGGGTGGGGGTTAAGAGAGACCCCAAGTTCACTCAGGTGTGCAGAGGTGTTTCCTCAGGGCAAGGATCTCCTTGAATACTGAGAGCTGTGGCAGTGGGTGAGGTAGTGTGTCTGTTTAAATATTTTCCTATGGGCGACGATAGGGGCTGGGGAGAAGGCAGTAGTGTCGGCTGCGCCCCGTGCTCTGGGCCTCGGTAGAGGGCCCCGATCTCCTCCACCACGTTGCCTCCACTTCTTCACTCCCCCCCGCATCTCCAGTCAGCCTGGGTCATGGGCACCGTCGTCCGAATCCTTGGCGGTCCTAACAGTCTTGTTTGGGTCTGTTTTGCTTGCCAGGGTCCGGCGGGCGGGCGGTGAGGTGGTAGTACCTGGTGCAGGGCCGGAATTGTGCAGTGGCGTGAACCACGGCGTGGAGCGACCCGGTCTATTTACTTTGCTCCAGATGGGCAGGCGGGAGGGGGGAGGGCTAGTTGGGTGAATGCCGCTCCGGGGTAGGTAGGGAATGAAATCGGTCGCTTACCGGGCTTCGGCTGCTTCTAGTGCTGTTGCTGCAGGGCTGCTGTTGCGCCGGAATTGGGTATGGTCAGGTCGCAATCATATGATCACCATGTCGGGGAGGTTCGTTCACTTCCCTTATTTTGGTCGGGCTGGCGGGCGGGTTCAATTTCAGGTGGCCAGTCGGGCGGGAGGTAGAGCTGGGCTGTGATTGCCGTTGGGAAGGCCCTGCGTGGTCATCCGAGGGGAGGGGTTCGCTTGCCTCTCCCTACTCCAGAGGTGTGGCAATGTCTCCTGATGACTCCACCCGGTTTTCACCGATCAGAATGGTTATGATCGCCACTTCGCTGCTTGCCACCCAGTGTTGTTTCACCAGGTTCTGAGCCCGAGGCCTGGAGCTCATTCGGATGCAGCTAGTCCGGTCTCCATCTTAGCCATCTAAGTATCAGATGTTCGTCCAAAATGTTCACGGCTGTGCTGGAATCAAGGAGAGCTTGGACTATGATTTGTTTATTGTCCCTTAGAAGAGTGACAGGGAGAGTACAGAGGGAGGTCGAAGCAACTTGGAATCATCCTAGGGACATCTCCCCCACAACTCTTAGGTCTGGAAATGTTCCATGTTTCCTGGTACATCGTTTAGCATAATGTTTCAGGTCCGCACAGTATAGACAGATGTTTTCAATCTGTCATGATTCGAGGCTAGCCCTTGGGCTGCAGCTGAGTTGATGTTACTTAGTCAACCCAAGGGTTGGCTAGGCCCCAATTGGAGATGGATGAGACACTCAGGCAAGGCTGGACTGAAGACAAGGCTGGAACTTGAAGACAGGGCTAGAGCTGGAAGACAGGACAGGAACTGGAGACAAACTGGAACAAGGCTGCAACATGCTTTAGACAACTCTAGGAGACCTGTTGCAAAGACATTGGCTGGGAGTCAGGAACTTCCTTATATACTACCAGGCAGGAAGTGGTGACATCAGTCAGTGCCCTCTTGCAGGGCTATAAAGGAAGTGCTGGGTTCCAGGAAGTAAACAGATCCTTCTTGGCATGGAATGCTGCTGCAAACCACAGAGAGTAAGTGAGGGATGTGACAACAATCACCACATAAAAGTTAGCACCTGCTTTATAGAATCACCTCCTAAATGCATAATCCCCCTCATTCTATAATTGGTTGGCTAAATTTAACTGGCCAATATTTAAAACTGTTTAACTGGCAAGGAACAGATCCTGGCTGGTTAAATAGCGTAAAGCTGGTTAAGCGCTAATATTCAGAGAGAGATAGCCAGCTAGCCCGGTTACCGTCTATGTCACTCTATATAGCTGGTTAGCGCCAATATTCAGTGGCTGACTGGCTAAGTTTAAATTCAATGCTGGTCGCCTTATACGGCCCCAGTATTGCATTTCCAGATTCACCATCAACCGTGGGAGTTAGCCAGGCTTCTTCCCATGGTCTCAATATTGGCCCCTAAGTGTCTCTTGTGTGCTTAAATTTATAGAATGCTGGCATTTGATTGATTGATTGATTGATTGATTGATTTATCATTGTATTTATACCCCACATTATCCCCACAAACATGCAGGCTCAATGTGGCTTACAAAACCAGAGAGAGAGAGAGAGAGATCTTTGGGTGATATCAGATACAAATTAGAATTGAAGAGCAAAAGTGCAAGAAAGAAAAGACACTTTACACAGAACATTACAAAAGAATGGGTCCAACCGGAATCCACATTTGCATGCTTGTAATTTGATTTAATTACTTAATCTACCACTTAATACAGTTAAGTTTTAAAGCGATTTACAACAAAACAGGAACAAGTACATTGAATGTGCATGCATAAATGTACACTTAGGGGGGAATCCTATAATTGGCACTCAAAACTGGGCAATCAGCCATCAGAGTGGAGGAACAGGGACCACTATGAATGTCGAAGCGTAATCGAAGGATTAGTGTAGTCAACAGGACACATCCGAAAACACGAGAGAGACAAATGCTGTCATATGCAAGATTGTATTCTTAAAGTATCAGTGGACGACTCGACATAGCACCATGTTTTGGCAAGAGTGCCCGCCTCAGGAGTTTTATTATGAATTGAAAGCACAAAAGCATCAAATAGGGTGTTGGTTTGTCACAAGAACACTCGAGATGGTACAGTCTTGAAAAAGACTCAAAACACCTCAAGGTAGGTTTATAGTCGAACTGTAACTCATGCTGCCAAACCAACATGCTGTTTGATGTTTTTGTGCTTTCAGTTCATAATAAGACTCCTAAGGCAGGCACTCTTGCAGAAACACAGTGCCGTGTCAAATTGTCCACTGATACTTTATGAATAAAACCCCGTATATGACAGCATTTATCTCCTTTGTGTTTTTGAATGTGTCCTGTTTACTATGTTACTCCTTCGATTACTCAAAACTGGGCGCCAGAAAACAATCAGTGCTAAGTGCTGTTATATAAAGGGTACTCGTTCCGAGATGCAGTGCTCGGGGGAAGATGCTAGTTTTAATCTCTCCGGGCCCCCAAGTAACTCCCAAGACCTTTGGAGCGTACTAAATCTTTACAAACCCTAGATTTTGTTACCTGGTGAGAGCCGGGCCAGTTTTACAGCAGTTAGTTTGGTGACGAGATTGTGGCGGCGAGAGCAGCACACGAGGTAAAACAGTGGAGGACAAAATGGCGGCGCCTTCGAGCCCAGCTGCCCCTACTATTTCCTCAATGTGGATCGCGGAGATTACCTCAGAAATGACTGTATTCCTGGAAGATCTGCTGGAGAGGCAATTAGGTCCTATAGATACTAAATTGGAGCGCTTGCACACCCAAATGGAAGAACCTTCAAAAGACCGTGTGTACTTCCAGACTTGAACAGCAGTGGTGGAAGATAGAGTCACTGTAGTAGAGAAAGCACAGAGCGCACTACAGAAGAGAGTAGCGGATCTAGAGGCCAAAGTGGAGGACCTAGAAAATAGGTCCGGAAGAAACAACTTGAGACTGGTTGGTCTGCCAGAAGCGGTACCGGCCAAAAATTTCCTGGTTTTCTGGAACAGTGGATTTCTAAGGAGCTGCAGCTTCCAGAAGGTAATGGCTCCTTGCGTATTGAAAGAGCCCACAGATTGGGACCAAGGGCACAGGCACCCCATAGACCGAGAGTGATTATCTTAAGGCTTTTGAACTTTGCTCAGAAACAAGAGACACTACAAGCACTCCAAGCGGGGAAAACATTGAAATATGACAACCAGAACATTTTGTGCTTCCAAGATTACTCTGTAGGGGTGGTGGCGCAGAGCCTTCTCCCCCATATGTTCGAAGTTGTTTGCCCTCAACATTAAATTTGCATTGATATACCCGGCTACCCTCAAACTTACACATGGGGGTTTGACTCAGTCGTATACCTCTGTGGAGGAAGCGCGCAAATTTCTTGCATTGATGGAAGACACAGATGGGGAACAATCGAGGACGGCCTGAGGGAATATCTAGATGATTTGAAAGGGGAATGACTCTCACTGGGAAGAAGGATTTCATGGGGACATTCAATACAATATTATTACGAAGGGAGAATATGGATGGAGGAAAGAACTGAAGCAAAGATTTTGGTCCAACTATCGATTAGGGGAAATGGTGCTTTTGAGCCCGTTTTAGATAGCCCTATCTTTAGGCTTTGGGAACAAAAGGGAATAGTTCTTCTAGAACACATGCTCACAGAAGAAGGGAAGCTACTGCCATTTGAACCTTTACAAAATCAAGCAGATCCCACACGGGGCAATAGATTTGTATATGCACAAGTCAAACATTACATGTCCGACCTCGATGGGTCCTCCCTGGGGAACCAGTTGGGTTCCCATATACGTGAGTTTTTCCAACAGATGTGGGAAGTGGGAGTGTCAGTGTCAGGGCTAAATAAGGCCCTGATTAAAGGGAACCCAGTCAGGGACTTTACAGGACTAAAGAGAAGATGGGAGGAAGATTTGGGGAGGTCCCTGGAGGATTGGGATATTGCAGCAACCCTCAGGAATATTCCTCTAGTGACTAAGGATGAAAGACTATGGGAATGTGGAGCAAGGGTGATACTTCGAGCATACATAGCCAAAGTACAGGTGGTACATATAACTCCACAAGAGGGGGCGACTTGTTCCAAATGTAGGCAACACAGCCATATGTTTTTTCACGCTATTTGGGAGTGTCCCCGGGTAAAGAAATTTTGGGAACAGGTGGGACGGTTTTTGTCTCACATATTGGGTTGGGTGGTTAGGGGGTTAATAGAGCAATTTGTACTTGACAAACCCAAAGCATACTATCCTATGAGTAGACATGCTACCCTATTGTGTCGCAAGTTGACCCTAGTAGCTCAAAAAGTTATATTACAATATTGGATATTGGTGGATTCCCACGGTATATTGGCACTGGAGTAATCAAGTGCATCTGTTGGCGACTTGGGAAGCTAGAGATGCTAGGGGATCTCCCAGATGTAGGAAGGCCTTTTTGGCGATATGGAATCCTTACCTGTTTAGTTTGAGCCCTTGAGGGCATAGCCTCATTGTCAATACTATGTGAAAGGTGAAAGTGATACCTCATCCTAAGGAACTTTGGGGTAGAGAGGGAGGGGAAGGAATGCTTCATGTGCAACCATCCTGGGTGCCTTTAGGGGCCGCCCAGGGCGGAGGTCTATGAGATAGAGGGGATAGGATGGGAGAGGGGGGATGGGGCATTAGAGATAATAGGATTTGGATATGGGATGGTGGACTATGGGGAGGGGAGTTGGGGAGGGGGGTATTGTTAAAATGTTAACTGAAGGCTTTACTCAGTAAGTGGATGGACATGTTGCTAATGTAGTAATTTGTGCTTTGTTATCTTGTTATTGTCTTCAATAAAAGTGTTGAAATATAAAAGGGCACTCGTTCCTTATAGAATAGTGCTTAGGTGGAGATTCCATGTATGGCGCCTAAAAGCGTGGAAATCAGTGCTGACTAATCATATTCTGTAAGTGGCGCCTAGATTTAGGTGCGTTATATAGAATATACTTAGTTGATATCTCAGTGCCTAAAACTACATGCATCCATTTACACCAGTGAAAACATGGCATAAATCCCAGCACGTAGATTTACGCATATTGGGCCATATTCTATAACTACACGCATAAATTTCAGAACACCCATGAAACACCCATTTCCCCACCCATAACCATGCGGCTTTTTGACTGTGAGTTCTGTGTGTAAATTCTAATTAGTGTCAGTTAGTGTGCATTATTGCTTGTTAAGTGCTGTTATCAGCGCTCGTTAGCTTGTTAAGCTTGTTAAGTTACAGGCGTTGTTATAGAATGTGCTTGGATTTCAACGGGGATCTGTAGGCACGCAATATAGAATCTGGGGGTTAGCACTGATTATCGGACCTAACTTTAAGTGCCAGAATTTCACCTTTTGAAACCTGGTGTAAATGCTGGCATCCAAGTTAGGCACACTGAAGCATTATTCTGTAATTACAAGCACAACTTTTCGGCATGCCCCTGACACGCCCATTCTCACACCCCATTTTGAGTTATGAAGAGTTAGGTGCCATGCCTTATAGAATAGAATGCATGAGTGCCAGTTAACTTCAATACTTGGTTGTTAGCACCCAATTATTGTATTGTATTGTATTGTAACATTTATACCCCACGCTTTCCTGCTTATTAGCAGGTTCAATGCGGCTTACAAATATAACAGGTTTACAAGATAACACACAATGAATAAAACAGCTGAATATAGTATATAAAGAGGTAGACAATAAAAAGTAGGTAAGTAAGATGAGTAAGGGAGGAAGGTGGTAGAGGGAGGGAGTGGGAAGAGGGTGTAAATTGGGATAGTGTGTTGTAATTAAGGAAGAATGTATGACGATGGTTGGAAGAGGGATGAAATCAAAAAGGGTAAATGAGGAAGCATATTTCAGGTTCTGTCATAAAGTCAGATCCGGGAAGCGCAGAAGGATCTTAATTTACGTCAAGTCCTTTGTGTAGGCTTGCTTGAAGAGGTAAGTTTTTAGCAGCTTCCCGAAGGGTAAATGGTTATTGACTGTTCGAATCAATCTTGGTAAGGCGTTCCAGAGCTTGCTACCTATAACAGAGAAATTGGATGCATAATATGTTTTGTACTTGATTCCTTTACAGTTGGGAAGATGTAAGTTTAGATACGTTCAGTGGTGTGCTGGAGCAGGCTCTCACAGGCTCTTGAGAGACGTTTAAGTTTGTAAGAATTTTGGGAGCCGGTTCTCCATGGCTACTTTAACAAATGGATCCCAAAATGTGGGCTTGGGCCCCTCCTGAATTCTCTTTTACTTTGCTGGAGAGAGAGAGCCCCCTGTTAACAATTTACCAGCACACCCCTGGATACTTTCGAGAAGATCTAGAGTGATTCCTGGCTGGAAGGTCTATCAGATAGTACATGCAGGCTGGGGATTCTTCGTAGATAATCTTATGAATCATCGTGTGGACCTTGACATTTATTTGTTCCATAACAGGGAGCCAATGAAGTTTTAAACGGATAAATTCCTTTACTAATTATATTTTTCTGAAATTAAAGCATAATATAATATATGGCGTAATTTAGTTATGAGTTTTTTTCAGTTCCCTTAAACAAAAAATAGAATATATTGGACAGGCTTGACATTCATTAATCATTTGAGTGTGATTTGTCTGCAAACAAGTTTAGAATTAGAAAAGGTACCGAGAAGGGCGACAAAAACGATAAAGGGGATGGGATGACTTCCCTTTGAGCCCTGTGCGTGTTGTGCTGGTTTGAATCTGTATGGATTACTTGCCTGTTAACTTTGCTCCCAAGCAAAGCCCTGTTCTGTTTTTCTGTGTGTGTGGTTTTATTTATTTACTAGTAAAAAAGGCCCGTTTCTAGAATGAATGAAACGGGCGCTAGCAAGGTTTTCCTGGGAGTGTGTATGTTTGAGAGAGAGAGGCAGAGTGAATGTACGGGTGTGTGACAGAGTGAGACTGTCTGTGTGACAGTGTGTGTGTGAGAATGAGAGTGTGTGACAGGGCCCCCTTCCCTGTTCCTAATGCCCCTCACCCCATTCCCTCCCCTCCTTTTCCTCCTCCTTCCCACACTTTGGGTTCCTTAAGGCTTTCAAACGTCTATGTACCCCCGTGGCCCTAACGCCCAGTATCCGGATACCCCACCGCTTTCCTCCTCACCCCTCCCCCAAGATGTAATACTTTCACGTCCTTCATTTTTTAAAAAAAGTGTCCTATCTACCCTGTGTACAAATGCCCGGCATTCAGATTGTGTTCCTCTCGTAAATTTTCATTTCTTTCATTCATTCAGAACTGGCCCCCCCCCCCTGAACACTTTTGGTTCCTTCAGTCTTTTTAAACTCTCCTATGTACCCTGTGTGCTAATGGGCAGCATTGAGATTGTTTTCCTGTCCCAAATTTGCATGTCTTTCAGTCATTCACAACTCCCCCCCCCCCTTCTCCAGTTTAACACTTTCGTTTCCTTCAGTCTTTTAAAACTCTCCTATCTACCCTGTGACCTAATGGCCAGCATTCAGATTATTTTCCTTTCCCAAGTGTTCATGTCTTTCAGTCCTTCAGAACTCCCCCCTCCCCCCATTTAACACTTTCGGTTCCTTCAGTCTTTTATGTTGGGTTGGGAGGGTATACCTTTTGAAACAGGTGAGTTTTTAGTTTTTTCTTGAATTGCAGGTGGTCGTACATGGTTTTCACAGCTTTTGGTAGAGCGTTCCACTGTTGTGTGCTGATATAGGAAAAACTGGATGCATAAGTCGATTCTGGTTTGAACCTGAGTGTATTACTTCCTTGCTATCTAGGCTCTCCAGCATAAGCCTGTTCTGTTTCCTTGTGTGGTTTCCCTTGTTACCTTTCACTGTTCAGAGAGCCAGTTGTTGCCAGCCCAGCTGCTTTCCTTGATTACTTTGCTTCCATGCAGCTGTGTGTGCTCTGTCTGCTTTGTCTCTGCTTGCCTTACCTTTCCCTACCTGGCTGTGGGTGCTGGCTGAGTTGTTACTCAGTTAATTTGCATGCACAAGGGTTAGGATATAAATTGCAATAGGGCACTCAACCACTGTTTTATAATTATATGCAAAAATGGCTTAGGGGTCCTTTTACTAAAGCACAGTAATGGATTTAGTGTGTGCTAACGATTAGCATGTGCTAAATACCATGCAGTCAATTATATTCCTATAGGCTGCATGGCATTAATGCATGCTAATAATTAGCACACACTAAATCCATTAGTGCACCTTAGTAAAAGGACCCCTTAGTGTGTAATTGTAAGAAGGCGCTTGCTGGGGAGGGGGTCATGTTCAAGGCAGAGACAGAGCTGATATTTAGGTGCATAAGTTGAATACTGTAAATTATGTGTGTATATGTAGCATTTAAGTGATAACATTTACACCAGCCTTAAACCATCTGTAAATGGTAGTGCCTAGGGGGTTATTTTACTAAGGTGAACTAATGGATTAGTGCTAAATGCCATGCAGCCCATAGGAATATAATGGACTTCATGGCATTTAGCACATGCTGATTGTGAGCATGTGCCAAATCTGTTAGCGCACCTTAGTAAAAGGACCCCTAAATGTAGGCATGTTGATGCTGATTTACACTAGTATTCTGTAATGGCAATTACTTGTGTAACTGCTGTTACAGAATAGGTGCACTACCTGCTTAATTTGGGAGCCTAAATGTTAGTGCCAGTTTATACAATTTGCCCCTACATTCTCTGATTGTTTTTACTTTTAAGAAACACTTAGCCATTCAGTATGGTGCTGAATGTCTTAGACTCAGTTTTCGAGTATCGGGCTCATAATGTTCTTATATATTTTTTAAAACATTTTTGTTAAGTACATTTATTTCTGTGCCCCTCTGTTAGAAACATCAACATCTTTCATAGTAGCGTCAACAAGAAGGTAATTGTGTGATTCTGCAGTCTAACTCAGTACCTTCTTCATCTTTGCTTTGCTCTGTTATTATAAGGATTAGATTCCCTGGCATCAGTCCCAGAATAATCAACCTCTAAAATTGGTCATAAACAATGTAGACACAGGAGGCCAGCCCCAAAAGTGTCAGACTGCTCTGAACAATTAACTTTTAGCAACATTTAAATCTAACATCTCTATGTATTGTTAAATTTTTCTTCCATTTAATGTAGTCTTTTCAATCTCAGCAGAATAGTTTTCTGAATAAATGTATTCTCCATGAGCAAGGTCATGGACAAGTGCAAACTAAGTGAAGTTCTACATGTGTTTCACTATCAGATTAATTTTGACCTTATTATAGAAAAATATTAGCTTATAGAATTGCTTTGCATTTGCATAGATCATTACAACTATATTGTTAATTTCAGTATTGCAAGCTTAGTTTGTGGAGGCAAATTTCACCGTCCACATGCTTTTTACTCACAAGCTTTGTACCAGTTCGTTGTGAAAGTACATGCATGTTTTCACTTTGAAATTTGTTGCAGGTACAAAGTGCACTGCTTTTTCTATGGGTACAACTTTGCTGCAAAAGTATATGCAACAATTTGAAAATACAATCTAGACACACTTTTCCTCTTTCACATAAACTTACCCTGTGAACAACAGACAACGAAGAGTTCCCTAGTTGTGTCTGATCCAGAGGAAACTCAATAATTGGCAAGCCCAACGTGAGGAGTTTTTCCCTCCCCTGTTTTATATATAAACCCCAAAACATACCACCACACAAACACTACTTACACAACTCTCACCACCCGAACGCCCACCCTACCCCCCCTCCAAATCCAGAACTCACAAATGGTGTATATATACATATCATGCTGGAGGGTCAGCAGGGACCGAGTCTTCAGATGAGGTAAATTGCAATAACTGAGTCCAAAGTCTTTCTTTTCAGAGCAAGGGCATCACGCACCTCACACCCAGACAGATGCCAAATCTCAAATTGAGCCACCTGCCACATTTGACAAATCGAAGAAGGAAAAGGTGGGGGCATTTCCTTAATCCAGTATTTGCAAAATAAGTTTATGAAGAGTGAAGGATCCACAGAAAACAATCCTCTTCTTTCTTGTAGTGACTCTTTCCTGCCCTTCCCAATTACCTAGTAGCAATGTCATAAATCCAGTCAATGCCCCCACCCACCACCTGTCCCAGCAGCACACGCACATGCCTCCATAATTCAGGCAAACTAAGACAATCCAAAAAAGTGTGCACCCAAGTCCCTGCACTAACCTTACAGCATTAACAGGTATCATCCATCTACAATCCCATCTGACAGCCACACGCCCTAGTAAATTAAGCCCTATTGAGGATTTTGAATAGAGTTTCTTGCAAAGAGACACTCGCCAACAACTTGCAGCCCATAGCTCACAATTTAGATAATTCCATACCATTAAGGGAAATTGCCAATTCGTTAGACCAAAGTAAGGCCAATGGGTCTAAAACTTTCTCTGGGTGCCCCATCTGTCTGGCCCCATACCAAATGTTGAGCTTATTAAAGTGTCAAGGCAAAGATTCAAAATCTTCATCCACCCCCTCCATGAGCAAGGCCTCTTCCCCTCCTGGTTGCGTGACCAAGGCATGACAGTAATGACGAATTTGTAAATAACAAGAAAACTGGTGCTTACAGATATCCCATTTTCTGTGGACCTGCCGAAAAGAGGGGAAACCTGAAGGCTCAAATTTCACTAATTCTCCCAACCTTTTACACCTTTTTGAAACCCAGGACTGACATACTCTCCCAAAAATCCCAGGCCCCAAATCTAAATTGCACATCAGAGCCAAGAAAAGGGAAATTTTGGCAGAATGGTTCCAAACTTTCGCCACTACCGTGTTTCCCCGAAAATAAGACACTGTCTTATATTTATTTTTCCTCCCCAAAACGCGCTAGGTCTTATTTTCGGGGGGATGTCTTATTTTGTGGGAAACATTGGTCGCCCCCCCCCCCTCACCCGAGGTCGCCTGGCCCCCCCTCCATCGCTCCCGGAACTAACCTGAAGCTCCTTTCACCTTCGCAAGTTCGGATTTGGAGCAGCAAGCAACAGCAGGGCAGACCTCTCCTTCCTTCCATGCCCTGCCCTCGCCTGACGTTATGTTACGTCAGGCGAGGGCGGGACACGGAAGGAAGGAGAGGTCTGCCATGCTGCTGCTCCAATCTGAACTTGCGAAGGTGAAAGCAGCTTCAGGTTAGTTCCGGGAGCGACGGAGGGGGGGGGGGGCCCGGCGACCTCGGGTGGCTCTCAGCGGCCCTGCTTAAAAAAAAGTTTAGTAGGTCTTATTTTCGGGGGTATGTCTTATATTTTAAATTTGCAGGAAAACCCCGGTAGGTCTTATTTTCGGGGTAGGTCCTATTTTCTGGGAAACACGGTAGCTCCATGCCCTATGCAATGGGAGACTAAAAGAAACCATACCCTGTCACCAACCCCTACTTCACCCACTATGAAGAAGGGTCAAGGGATCCAAACCCACATCCAGTACTATGGAAATATTCTCAAGAAAAAACTTTGGTAGTTTGCTGCAAAGTTCATGCATCCAGCGCATAAGCGCCACCGCATTAAATAGGCAGAGATCCGGAGCCCCCAACCTCCCCTGTTCTCGAGTCAAATACAGTTTACCGAGACCAATATGAGCCACCATAGAAATCATGTAAGGATACTCCGAAAGCAGCGCTCATCTGTTAGCGTTATCCAAAACGGAACCATCTACAATGAATACAGGAGTTTTGGTAAGGCCACCATCTTGAACAAGGCATTCTGGCCCATTAAAGAGAGTGGGAGATCCGTCCACTTATTACACAGCTTCCCAACATGGTCAGTCTTATCCCACACATTTAATTTATAGGGATGTTTAGCGTCTGCACAAATTAAAATCCCCAGATATTTAAGAACCCCCGGGACCAACCTTAGGAGAGCAGGACATCCAAGAACTCTGGGGTGGACCACAGAACAAAAGCTCAGACTTGGTGTAGTTAATTTTTAAACCAGAAAAAGAACCAAACTGTTCAAGAAGTTGGACCACTATAGGCAAATCCTGGTCTGCCTCCCCCCAAAATAATTACATGTCATCTGCAAAGAGGTGAAGTTTTTGCTCTGTGTTCCCCAAGGGAACGCCCCATTCACCCGCAGCTTGATGGCAACAGGTTCTAAAATAAGGACAAAAAGGAGTGGGGACAGAGGATATCCCTGTCGCGTGCCTTTATAAAGAGAAAAAGGAGCCATGAGCATCCCGTTCAATAGCAGTTGAACCTCAAGGGCCACATACAATACCCGCAACCAATGTAAAAAATCACTGCTCAGTTCAAATTGTTCCAGCACACAATGAATATACTCCCAATTCATGCTATCAAAAGCTTTTTGGGTGTCCAGGCTGACCAATGCTGGCCCCCGTCCAGGACCAATATAAGTCTGCAATTCTAACAAAGCTTGAATAATAGTAGTAGATGCGTACTGCCCCAGAACAAAGCCAGTCTGATCAGCATGCACCAGTCGCTGGAGGACCAGGTTCAGTCGGGACACCAATACAGACGTTAAAATCTTAAGGTTTTGATTAATCAAAGAAATGGGATATAAGCCCACAAGTTCAGCATCTTGACCTGGCTTAGGGATGAGAACCACATGGGCCCTGTTTTGATACAACCCAATGGTACCCCTAATGAGGAACTCCTGATAAACGCCACACAACAAGTCTGAGATGACATCCGCAATAAGCTTATAAAACTCACTGTTGATGGTGTCAGGAGATCCTTGAGGTTTTTGTGTCTTTTGTATGCCACCTTTAGGTCTTTATTTGAAAAATGAGTGATGCCTTGAATAATGTGCTAGTGTTCTCTCAGAATGTGGATAATGCATTTGAAAAATCATCATAAAAAAAGGAGTACATACTATTCTATCATTATTTGAATGCATTATTGGTTCAGGATTAATCAGTTCTTTCCTGTCAGCAAGTTTTGTTTTGTGTAAACCTTCCTTGATGTGTAGTGTCATCTCTTGGGACTCCTGTTTACAATCTTCTTGACCTGTACAAATACATTTAGCCCTCAAGAACTGACTGAATGGTAAGTTTCTTTTAAGGGATTGACTGTGACAGCTTGTGTGTGTTCTTTGGAAACCACCTAGATTTTTAATTGTTATATACATTTTTTAAATAAATAAATTACATTTTTTAAATAAATAAATTGTGTAGTACAGTGGTCTATTAGCATCTGTACTCTTATGATAAAGACTTGTGGTAAATCTATTATTATAATACTTAATCCAAATGTCAAGAAATGGTACCTTTTAGTTATCAAAAGTTATATGGAATTTGAGATTAGGATTTCTACTATTAATTCACTCATGAAATAAAAGCTCACCTTAATTGCCAAGCTATTAGAGGCCGACCAAATTTTGGTTTTGGTTAGGGTGCTGAAACTGGCCCAAAATCCTTTTAATGTCCAGTTTCAGTTTTGACCAAAAGGCTACGGCCATGGTTTCAATTTCTGCTGAAACTGATTGTGCATTTTTGATGGAAGCCAACAATTAGTACTTTGTCCTGTTTGTCTCCCTCCAGCCCTCCAAACAAGAGTTGCCCTTTCTGCCTGCCCATATGTATCTGTCTCTCTTGGGCCTATTTTATAATCCTTAAATCCTTGACAGTTTAGAGCATAGGACAGGAGTGATCCCCAGGTGCTCCTGCCTATGCAAGCTCTGCTCGCAAAATAGCTGCCACTATCTCATGAGATTGCCGCAAGAGGTCACAGCAGCCATTTTGAGAGTAGAGCTGACATGACGACTCAGGATCAGTCCTGCCCTGACTACACCACTGGATCACAAGAGATTGAAAGGTAATCTTGGGGTGGGGGGGGAGAGCTACTCTTTGCATTCTTTTTTTGTGTTTGTGTATAATGCAATTGTAAGTAATGCAGCTATGATCATTCATAGTAATATATATGGTAAATAGAGTGCTCCCAATAAACTTTTTTGGACACAAACGTTTAGCAGGAATTTAAGTCTGTAAATGTGGGATGATAAGCTCCTTAGGAGTTAGCAAGGAGCATGATCCTATCCAGCCAATTATATGGACTGAAAGCAGTAGACGGAGCTTGCCGGCATTCAAAACAATAACAAATGCTATTGAAAACAACAGCAAAAGATATTAGAAATAATGAACTGCCTATACCTAGTCTATTACCCAAAGCAAACCCAGGTTCAATGTGGCTTACATTTGAAAATACAGTGAGACAGAATAATAAAATTCAGTAACATCATGGGAACAAGTAGATGGATATGTCTGAAACATTTAACGAAGCATATATACAAAACTGGGCATTTAAAAGTTTGTCCTTTAATGATACCACATATTCAAAAAATCATAGCCATAAGTATAGACATTCAAACATTATTAAATGCACACAGACATCCATACACACATTGCAAAAGTATACAACAACATCTACAGAGTACATCCAAAACGTAACTTTATTTCCATCTTCCAAAATTCTAGACAGCAAATGTACAAATCAATTGGACCCAAAGCAGTCCAAAACAAGTAAAGTCAGAAACAACACAGTTTAGGTATACCTAATTGTTCAACCACCCTTAGGATTTCCTCTTTGGGTTTAAAAAGCAAAACCATGTGCATGTAAGGTCTGGATAAGTACATATAAGTACATAAGTAATGCCACACTGGGAAAAGACCAAGGGTCCATCAAGGCCAGCATCCTGTCCACGACAGCGGCCAATCCATGACAAGGACACCTGGCAAGCTTCCCAAATGTACAAACATTCTATACATGTTATTCCTGGAATTGTGGATTTTTCCCAAGTCCATTTAGTAGTGGTTTATGGACTTGTACTTTAGGAAACCATCTAACCCCTTTTTAAACTCTGCTAAGCTAACCGCCTTCATGTTCTTCGGCAACGAATTCCAGAGTTTAATTATGCGTTGGGTGAAGAAATATTTTCTCCGATTTGTTTTAAATTTATTACCCTGTAGTTTCATCGCACGTCCCCTAGTCCTAGTATTTTTGGAAAGCGTGAACAGACGCTTCACATCCACCTGTTCCATTCCACTCATTGTTTTATATACCTCTATCATGTCTCCCCTCAGCCGTCTCTTCTCCAAACTGAAAAGCCCTAGCCTCCTTAGTCTTTCTTCATAGGGAAGTCGTCCCATTCCCGCTATCATTTTAGTCGCCCTTCGCTGCACCTTTTCCAATTCTACTATATCTTTCTTGAGATGCGGCGACCAGAATTGAACACAATACTCAAGGTGTGGTCGCAACATGGAGTGATACAACAGCATTATAACATCGAAGCCATACAAGTTGAAAGCAAATGCCCATAATATGCAACACTTGATAGCAATAATGAAACAGTGACGGAAGATTCACATAGCAGGCAGCCAACAGATATATTTTAAATTGAACATAATTAATTTTCTATGAACTAGTGGCTAATAGTGTTCTGAACTGGACAATGTTGGCATATTTAATTAGACTGACTCTGGACAGAACTTCTGATTGAAGGAAACTCTTCCCTCATTATTCAATACCTCTCTTTGAAATAGTAGTAAAAAAAAATCAAGTGCATTTTTATAATATACCACTACATTCCACAAAACAAAAGCAGCAAGTTCCCATATACCATCTTTTTCTTTTGATGTATGCACAGGGAAAAAAGATGTTAAATGCTCCCAGGTTTCAATCTAATTAATGTTTAAAAAAAACCTTTGTACTTCTAAATACTAACTCTGATTGTTGAGCACATGATTCTCATGCCTGTTTTGGTGGCCCGTTACTAGGTGAAAACATCTCTGTGCGAATACAGGGAGTCCCTATAACCAGCCCCTTCAAATGACACAATAATTACAATTTAGAACTATTTACTGTCAGACTTGTGAGTTCTTGTACCAAGTAGAGCGTTGCTAAGCCCGGTACTCAGACCAGGTTCTGCTTGGCGGCTGGACAACCCCGGGTTTCACCTCCGGTGACCACCGTTCCCCAGAGGTTGAGCCCCTAGGTGCAGGCAGCCTGTAGGGCTTACGAGACGGAGCAGGAAGCAGGGTGGTGAACCTGACGGCCAGACAGGCAGGCAGCAGGCAAGAGAGTGATCCAGGTACAGGCAAAGTCAATAGGCAGGCAGCAGGCAAGGGAGTAATCCAGGGACAGGCAATGTTAACAGGCAGTCAGCAGGCAGGGGAGTAATCCAGGTATAGGCAATGTCAATAGGCAAACAACAGGCAAGAGAGTAATCCAGGCACAGGTAAGGTCAGTAGGCAGGCAGCAGGTCAAGAGAGTAATCCAGGTACGGGCAAAGTCAGTAGGCAGGCAGCCAGCAAGAGAGTAATCCAGGTACAGGCAAAGTCAGTAGGCAGGCAGTAGGTGAAGAGAGTAATCCAGGTACAGGCAAATCATAGGCAGGCAGCAGGCAAGCGAGTAATCCAGGTACAGGCAAAGTCGGTAGGCAGGCAGCAGGCAAGCGAGTAATCCAGGCACAGGCAAAGTCAGCAACGAGGGACAAAGTAGAGAAGAAGCACACTACTGAACAAGTAACACCTACCAAAGTAGAAGCCGAAGCATGGAGCCCAGGAAGAGCTCAGCTGATAAAGTGCTGGCGTCTGATATCAGAAGGGACCAGCAGGGAGAAGGAGCACAGCCATAGGACAAGAGCAGGGGAAGGAGGAACTGGAAGACCAAGGGAAGCCAGGCAGAGAGAGAGAGAGCAGACTCAGGTGCGTGGAAGCAAAGCAATCAAGGAGCCTGCAGCCAGAGAAAAACTACACACGTACATGGCTCAGGGCTGTGCCAGCCAAGTGTGCGTGTCAACGGGACCCCGCACAGCTCGAGGATGCCACTTGCATTGAGGTAGGGGATATGACATTTACTACTTTAACCGATGAAATCGATATTTCCTCTGTGTACATCGATATTCTGCACAACCCAGCATGTTTGAAAATTTTATTTATTTTACTTATATCCCGCCTTTATCTAAAGAGGGTAACAAAATCAACATACATAATCATAGTAACATAGTAAATGATGGCAGAAAAAGACCTGCATGGTCCATCCAGTCTGCCCAACAAGATAAACTCATATGTGCTACTTTTTGTGTATACCTTACCTTGATTTGTACCTGTCCTTTTCAGGTCACAGACCATGTAAGTCTGCCCAGCACTATCCCTGCCTCCCGTCACCAGCTCTGCCACCCAATCTCGGCAAAGCTCCTTAGGATCCATTCCTTCTGAACAGGATTCCTTTATGTTTATCCCACGCGTGTTTGAATTCTGTTACCGTTTTCATTTCCACCACCTCCCGCGGGAGGGCATTCCAAGTATCCACTACTCTCTCCATGAAAAAATACTTCCTGACATTTTTCTTGAGTCTGCCCCCCTTCTATCTCATTTCATGTCCTCTCGTTCTACCGCCTTCGCATCTCCGGAAAAGGAGAGGTTTGGCTTGTTTGCAAAAATTGTTGCTGCTAAAAGAAAGTTAAGTACTATATTACTTATAAGTAAAAGTGAGATGACCCAGTACTTATTTAACTGTTAAGAGAGAATTTTATGGAAGTTAAAGAATAGACAAAAACAGATAAAAAAGAGCAAAAAAAAAAGAAAAAAATAAAGAACATTGGGTTGATCAATGAGGAGGTATACGGCACCCTAAGGATGAGGGACATTGTGCCCATAAGGGATTGCTGTTAAAGATTCTGATGATCCCCATAAAGAACTTATTTCTTTAGCTATATGGAAATTAGATTTATATAATTTGTGCAAAAGTGAATGTTTGGGAAATAAGATTATTATTATTATATTCCTATGGGCATCTTATTATTTAGCATTCACTAATCAATAGCGTGTGCTAAATCTGTTAGTGCACCTTTGTAAAAGGACCCCTAAAGATTTAAGTATTGTTTGCATACCAGATTCTTATTCTGTTTGTGACTGTGATACCAGTGAATTTGCATGAACTCTGTGTGAATGCACTATCTTTATTCCATGTGAATGTCTCAAACATATTCATTGTGTACATTCTGAAACTTAAACCAGCTGGAGGTTGATGAAGATAGGTTTGGGAACTGCTCCTCTAGACCTCAGAAGAGATGCTGAGACTTAAACTATGTGTATTGTGGATTATAATAACAGCAGGATTTAAACATTATTCTGTAAATTTTTAGCAATTGTTTCAGTGAAATTGCAACAACCGGAGCTAGCCCAGCACTGCACTGTAATATAATTGCATAGAGTCAGCCTTTCATTTTCAGTACAGCTTTAGAAATCCAATGATCATAGAATATTAATATATAGAATATTTAATGACTTTGCTCAGGGTTTCCCAAATGGTTCACATTCATCCTTACATCCTAAGTTGCTGGTGGTAAGTGGATGACTGCAGAAGTTTCTGTTCCTCAGGTACATTAAAATTTCATATCTTAGGAAGATAACTTAAACAGGATGAAAGTCCATATAACTTCAACAAAAAAAAATTCAGGGAAGATTTCAAGTATTTTAAATTTACTACAGCAATTCTTTGCTTCATGGTCATTTTACTAATCCATAATCTCATAATGTCTATACATATTTAAACTGAGGTACATTTACAAAGGCTGAGTGTGGATCTATGTGGGTAGATTTAAAAAACAGAAAAAAGGAATGACTTGGGTACCATGACAATCTGAATAAGGAGATTTTTGGCACCATAAAAGAACCAACATTCACAATGTGCATACTTCCTTAGCATCCTCCGGACTGGCCCAGCAAGTGACTGGTGGGTTGTGCACGCCTTCCAGCTGGTGGAGACTGAGAATTCTGACTCCGCTCACATGTCAAATCCCTCCTCTCAGTACCCTTCTCCACCATTGCCAACTCCAGGCTCCGCTCATTTTCCCTTGCCTCACCCTATGCCTGGAACAGTCTTCCTGAATCCCTACGCCTAGCCCCTTCCCTACCCATCTTTAAATCCTTGCTTAAAACTCACCTCTTCAATGCTGCATTTGGAACCTAACCTTTTGAACATATAGGTTGCCCCAATCTGTCTGACCTATCTGATTAACTGTACATTTGTCTTTTTAGATTGTAAGCTCTTCGAGCAGGGACTGTCCTTCCATGTTAAATTGTACAGCGCTGCGTAACCCTAGTAGCGCTTTAGAAATGTTAAGTAGTAGTATCAGAGAGAGCCAATAAGAGCACTTGTCCTGAACAGAATGATCCCGTATCCTCAGTCTCCAGCAGGTGGAAGGTGGTGAGCCCTTTTCAATCTCTCACTTTTTTTCTGTCAAGCTTTCTTTCTGAGTATAAAATAATTAAGCCTGGTTCTGTGGGGCAGAGGTCCAAGGGGGTCTCTTGTTTGCCTGGGGTGTGTTACACCCGGGTGGCCGGGTCCCTCCCCCTTCCTCCCTAGCCCTCCACTGTTTTTATTGTGAGGCATATTGATCTTTCATTTTAGCTCTTTCCTATCTTTTTTGTTTCCCTGCTGTCTGTCCACTCAAATTTCATCCTCTAACTCCTTTCCTTCTTTTCACTTTTCAGATACCTATCACCTTCTTTCACCTACTAGCTCTCCTATTCCCCATCTTACTCCTTCCCCAGCCTTCCATCTTCAATCTACTCACTATTATCATATTTCTACCCCCTGTAATCACTGTCCTCCTTGCGTTCATTTCCTTACCACCCTCCTTGGCCTCTCCCACATGGTTCCACCTTCCCAGTGCCTCCCTTCTTCCAGCCCTTCTAGCCCAGTATCTGCTCCCTCTTTCTCTTCCCCCCACCCTCTACCCCCTCCTAGCATCTTCCTGTCCCTTCTCTCTTTCCTCTTGCCCCTTCCCCCAGGGACCAGCATTTCTTTCTCTCTTCCCTCCCACCCATAGTCCAGAATTTCTCCATCACTCCCTTCTACCACTGGATTCAACATCTCCCTCCTTCTTCCTCCCTCCTATAGAGCATCTCTCTTTCCCTCTCCTCCACCCTCATGTTCAACATCATTTCCTCTTGTATTCCTCTTCCCTCTCTCCCATTGTCCACCATCTCTCTCTCTCTCTCTCTCTCCTGCCCTTGCATCCCAAATCTAGCATCTCTTTTCCCCTTACAGCAACTCTCCCTTCCCTCCACCACCATGTCCAACATTTCTCCCTTATTCCTCTCTCCCCTGTGCAGTATCTTTCCCTCCCTTCCTTCCCAGGTCCAACATTTCTTCTTCTCTTTTCCTTCACCCCTCTTCCCTCTCTACCCTATGTCCAACAATTATCCCTCTCTCGCCCCCTCCTGGCAACATCTTTCCCTCTTTCACCCATGTCCAAACAATGATCCATCTCTGGAGGAATATGTCAAAACATAGGCAATAGACAACTACAGCAGTAAAAATATTCAAATAAACCCTTCATTGCCCTGGGTACAAAACAAGTATCTGAATATAATATGTAAACTGCTTTGATTGTAACCACAGGTATATCAAGTCCCATAGGGGCTCTTTTACTAAGCTGTGATAACAGGGGGCCTTTTGTGGTCAAAAAGAAATGGCTGTGTGGTAAGTGAACCACTTGCTGTGCGGCCATTTTGGGGGGGGGATTACTTACTACCACCCATTCAGATGGCAGTAGGGGCTCCCGCACTGACCCAGCGGTAACTGGACAGCATGCGGCACTGCCCGATTACCACTGGGTAAGCCACGGTGCTGCAAAAATAGAAAATAATTTTGTAGCACTGGAAATGACATGCGCTGGGGGTGGGAACTACTACTGAGCTCTTGCAGTAGCCTGACAGTAGTTCTGGATTGGCACATGGCAAGTCCATTGCCACTTGCCAACCCTTTAGTAAAAGGGTACTATAGTATGCTATTACAATGTCAATTTCTGTTTTTGAGATCTATGGTCCTTCATATAGGGGGGCCCATATTCTTTTGAAATATCCTTGTAAATGTATTATTTGATATAGTAATATGAAGTATATTTTTTGAAGCCATCTCAATTGATACTAGTTTTGAGTAATAAGTTTTCTGCTGCTGTGCCTGAAAGTGATCTTCCAGGGTCTTTAGCCACATAGACTGTTTCTGTAGCCTGCCTTGTTCTGCCTTGAGTTCAGTCTGATGGTTGCAATTTACCTGTTTTCTCTTTTCTTAAATTTTTTCCTGTTTGTGGAGGAGTAGCTTAGCGATTAGTGTAGCAGACTTTGATCTTGGGGAACTGGCTTCAATTCCCACTACAGCTCCTTGTGACTCTGGGCAAGTCACTTAACCCTCCATTGCCCCAGGTACAAATAAATACTTGCATATAATATGTAAAACCACTTTGAATGTAGTTGCAAAAACCATAGAAAGTGGTGTAAATGGCCATGCCTAAATGTAAAGGTAAATTTTATTTTACTTGTTGCTTTCTACATGCTTTATTATTTCTAACTAAGTGTTATATTTGGGTATTACAATTTTTGAAATTGTTTAGAAATAAAAAAAATATGCAAGCTGACCCAGTAACATCATTCATCATAACAATCACACTATAGTCATCATTGTCTCTATTTCTACCTTGCCTTGCACTTTTCTACCAGATAATTCTCAAAAAATAACTCATAAATAATCATTGACTCTATATTATTAGTTAAGCCCAATGTGACATCCACGTTAAAGCTGGCAGGCTAACTTGCATTAATAGCCAGTTTTAATACAGCCCAATAAACAGATCTCCTAAATTAATGAAATCTTGCTCACTATTCACTTTAACTGCAATGTGGTTAGGTATGTAAATGATCAAATCAAGCTGAATATCTAGATAAATAAATGAATATTTAGAAATCACGCCTGTAAATAAGGCCCATCAATCTGTTCCTCCAAGGGGTGACAAACTAAGCATGCTTTTTCTAGTTGAAACTTGACAGATTAGAGAATGAAGCACTGTATCTGTCTTGAGGTTTAAAGGAACATATTCCATTCATTAGCTCCTGAAGCAGCAATTATTGCCTAATAAGAGTAATAATTGCTTAATGGGGATGCCTTTAAGCTGCTCAACAGCTATTTAACAGGCAGCTGAACAGCAGTTATCTTGTTGTTTTGAGGTAGCTGTTGCAAAATGGACTTACTGTTGCCAGAAGGGCTAAATTTCTTAAGGTATGAAAGATGCCATAACCATTTTTCCCAGCACAACAAAATAAAAAACAAATTAAAAAAGTAAGTAACTCATCTGGCTGAATGGCGATTTAATATAAATTTGGGGGTAAGTGTAAGTATCTCCCTCATTCTATAATGTGAGCATTTAAATATATGTGCATTTATGCACTCACATTATAGAATGCTACACTTATGTGCCCAGATGTTACAGATTCATGTATAAGTGCTAGTTGGGCGCTAAGGGCAAGATTCTTTAAATGACATTTAAAATATGGGTGCGTCCAATAAAATGCTTAGCATTATTCTATAAACTGTGCCTAAAGTTAGATGTGGTTTATAGAATAGCGCATAGGGCTGAGGAACACGCCTACATTTAGGCATGGCCATTTACACCACTGAAAACCTGGTGTAAATACCCATGCCTAAATGTAGGCGTGTTCCTCCAAATTCTATAACAACACGCGGAAATTTGATTATGCCCCTAACATGCCCACACTCCTCTCATGGCCATGTCCCCTTTTTCAGCTACACACATTAGAATTTATACACACCTCTTTTTAGATTACGTCTAAAAAGATGCACGCGTAAATTCCAGTTATTGTCAATTAGTGCTGATAATTGGTTGTTATTTGCCAATTAACCCTGATTGGCTCGTTACTCAATTTAGTTGCATGCGTAAATTGGGCAGGCACCCAATTTAACACACACAACTCACCACATGTTATATAGAATCTGGGGGTAAGTGATATTCTAATATCTTAGCATGCAAATTGCATAACGTGCAAATGCAAGGGGACATTCATGAGTATGGCATGGATCTTTCCCACAAATGTTATATAGACTAGTGTTATTTACATGCTAAAGTGTTGTATTTAGGTGTGCACATTTATGCCTGTCATAGACATGGCATAAGTGAATTCATTTAAATGTTGGTTCATAAATATCAACTTAACGCTAGTATTCTATATTGGAATCTAGAAGCCCAGATCTCATTGTAGAATTTGTGCTTAGTGGGGGTAAGGGTAAGGGCACTTATCGTTTGGTTCACTTTATACCCCCATCCCTAAGATTCTATTTATCATGCCTTAAATTCCGTGTGGAAATCGAAGCATAAGCTATAACAGTACGTGTAATTTATCAGTGCTATTAATTGGATGTTAAGCAATTATCAGCACTAATTGGCATTAATTAAGATTTATATGCACAAATCACTAAGTGTATTCCTTAATGTGGTGTGCTTAAATTCTGTGTCGTATACTTGAAAAGGGGGCATGGCCATGGACGGGGCATGGGTGTTTCTAATATGTATTCATATTGTTTAGAATACACCTTCTCTGCACAAACAGGAGAGAGAGATAGTGGGAAAAGGACCACGGACTCCAGAGATGAAAAGGATAATCTTGTGCTTAAGAAGATTTACTGATCAAAGACTCAACACAGCACTGTGTTTTGGCCCTAAGTCTTGCCTCAGGATCCTTTGTGGAGCAGATATTTCACCATACTTAACAATCTTGGTGTGGGAAGGGCCAATACCATCTTGGTCCAAACAGCACCATTAGCCACTTAGTGCATAAGTGCTAGTCATGCCTGTAACTCACCCATGCCCTTTCCACATCCATACTGCCTAGTAGTTACGAGCTAAAGGATGGACATGCTAAGGTTATAGAATTACAGCTAAATGTATTTATGTGCATAACTGCAAATTAATACAAATTGCCACCAATTAACTTGGCAGTACCAAATAGTACCTCATTTATGAATTAAGTTACATTCATAACTAGCACTTTTCTATAACTTGAGCATGCAAGTTTGTGTTCTAAGGGCAAAAATGTGCACACAAGATTACAGAGTGAGGAGGTGTGTGCCTAACCATACCTGATTCTGGTCTACAGTTGATCATAATGCTAGATGTGATTGATTATTTAGCTCAGGTCTCACATAAGTTGTGATATTTTTTTAACCTTATATCTGTGAGTCTTTTTGTAGTAAACATTATATTCTTCATACTTCATAACGTTACCTATTTGATCAGAGGTGTCTGTTTGAAGCATATGTAAGAATTGGTATGTTTTCTAGTGCTAATATTTAATATTTCTATGGCACTAAGGGCTGTCCTTACCATAGTGCAACTGTGTTGTGTACACATCCTTTTTAAATGCCCTGGATTTTAGCCCCTACTGACCTATGAAAATCAGCGGCTGACCCCAGTAAGCAGCACTTCTCTGGGTAGGAGCCGCTGTTTCCCAGATAAGTGCCATTGAATATCACGCCCAACGTATTGAGTTGTAATAGATTTTTGATCTTTCCTGAACTTGGGTACCTTAACTTCTCATCACCTCTTCACCTTTGTACGCGATCTGTTGTCAAAGAGGAACATAGGTTAAATGTGAGTAGTTTCATCCAATCAATCAACATCAGGCTGATATCAAGCTAATTTCCATCCCCATTAAGGATGTAGCTTACAGTTAAATTACAATTTTCTGGAGATTTCTGTCTTTTAGATAATCTAAGAACTTCCAAATGTTTGATACACCCAGTTTTTATCAATTAGCTCTCATGTAAACTGATCTGTAGGGAAATCACAAGTCTTCCTTACAGCTGAAAAAAAATATCCTTTCTATATATGACATTAAACATTGTCCTGTTATTTTTCTTGTTTTGATGAACTGGGGTAAAGATATTCTAGAAATTCATCAGAGTTTAGCTCATGCCTTTCCAATGGTAGTTCAAGGCAAGTTACTGTACATTTATGTACACTGAGTATTGTCCTGTCCACAGAAAGCCTGCAAAGTAGTTTGCTTCTGAGGTGATGGAGGGGTAATGATTTGCCCAAGGTCACAAGATTTGTCAGATTTGAACCCTGGTCTCTCTGATTTACTGCCGCCTTCTCTAATCTCTAGCTTACTCTTTCATCCCCAGTGATGTACACCTAATTCATAACCACATAATTATCCCCCCAAATCCAAAGTTGTGGGACAGTTAGGAAGTAATTTTCAAAAAGAAGTGCAAAACCTTTCCCAACTGTGCCCCTGGGGATATCTCTGCTTAATCTAGGTAAATTTAGCCAATACAGGCCTATATTTACCTGCGTATCAAGCAGACAGTTTTCTAAAAGCTATTTTATTTTTGCAAGCAATCCTTTGAAAATCTTTTTGCATATTAGAGTTTTAGGGCATTCTTTTGAAAATGATCCTCCTAGAATAATTTAATCGACTCATCAGGTCAAAGCAGTTTACAAAAAAAAAACACCTTTTAAAGCAGGCCAAGAAACCAGAAAGGAACTACAGTGTTTATAAGAAAAACCATTCACACAAACTACAAATCAGGGAAGGCCTGGAAATAGGGCAAGAGAGAAGGGGGAAAGAGGAGGAGGAAAGGGAAGGGAGAGAGAAAGAGAAAGGGAAAGAAGAGGAGGAAGAGGAATGGAGAGAAGAGGAAGGAGAAGGTACTCCTGGAAAATGGTTGGTCAAAAGAGGGTTGGAGAAACGAAAAACCCAATTAGGCGATGTCAAATGCTAACTTAAAAAGTTAGGTCTTCAAGGCTACTTTAAATTTGTCATATGATGATTTACATTTGTTTTCCTTTGGTAGTAAGTTCCACTGGGGAAAAAGAAACACAACGATGGGTAGTCTCCAAACTGGCCTTGGCCCAGGGAGAACCAAGCTGTGATCATTGATTGAACATAAAGTACGAGTAGGAGAATAGGGAATAGTAAGATTTGAAAGATAGCCTGGAAGACCCAAACTCAAAGACCTGAAAGTAAGCGTGAGAAGTTTGAATAAGATTCTTTGTTTAACAGGGAGCCAATGATGTTTTTATTAACAGAGGTGAAGAGATTTCAAAGAACATGCATGACAGAAAAGATGAAAAGCAGTGTTTTGCAGAGACTGGAGCTTTTTAAATTGGTAACAGCAACAGCCAAGTTAGATAATATTGCAGTAATCAAGTCTTGTTATGAAAAGAGAGAGGAAAGCCTGAAGACTGAAGAAATGGTGAATAATATGCAACTGACATAAGATATAGAAACCAGTTTTGCAAACAGATGAAATATGTGGTGAAAAGGAGAGCAGGGAGTCTAAGATAACCCCTAGATACCTAAAAGAATTGACAGGCGGAATATCAGTCCTCATAAGGTGAAGGGGGAAGCAGGAATAGAGGGACCCCCAGTAAACCAACAGGCTACCATTTTTTGTGGGTTTAAGACCATTTTGTGGTTAACGAGCCAATCAGCAATCAAAGTTAGACAGTTTTGAAGAGGAGTAATAACCAGGGAATATGGATCCGTGGGGTAGAGACGTAAGATATTGTTAGCATAGAAATATCAAGAAATTCCTGAAGATTGAATAAGGGTAGCAAGGGGACTAAGAAAAAGGTTAAAGAGAAGGGGAGAGAGTATAGAACCTATAGGAACACCACAGGGAAGTGGACGGGGAGAGGATGCAGAAAATCAGTCACAACCTTGAATGATCGATCAGAAAGAAAAGAACTAAACCAAGAAAGAGCTGTACCCTGGAAACCAAGAGAAGAAATGCAGGATAGTAAAAGTGTGATCAGTTAAGTCAAAAGCAGATGATAGATCTAGTGAAACAGCAAGTACAATACTGTGCCTATCAAGGTGAGTGTGAATTTCACTACGGAGTCCAGCTAAAACTGTTTCGGTGCTGAAATTGCCCCTAAAGCCCCATGACCCACTCCTGTTTCATCAGATCCCCCTTAAAACTCCCCACCACATCATCTGATCTGTCCTAATACCTGTGGCACAAGAAGACGCCACTCCCTTGATTTCAATTTCAACCTTACTTGGGGTCCATGACATCTAGGGTAAACAGAAGTGATTCCTAGTTGCTTATGCCTTCCATGGTCGTGAGTTAAAAATGGTGTCTGTGATTCCTAGCTGTAATCTCATTAGCCTGTAATCTTCAGGCTACCTGAAGGGGAGGCAGAACGTAGATCCGTGTTATCAGCAATTCATCAATGCACTTGCCATGCAATAGAATTATGTCTCATGTGGTAACTCTATGGGCAGATGCAGGCCATATCCTCAATAACTATCACGCACGATGAAGAACAGGAGCGATTATGGACTGCTTCTGCTTACCAATTTACTTCAGTTCTTTGAAGGAGTAAACAAACGTGGACAAAGGGGAGCCAGTTGATATTGTGTATCTGGATTTTCAAAAGGCATTTGATAAGGTACCTCATGTAAGGCTACAGAGGAAATTGGAGGGTCATGGGATCATAGGAGGAAATGTCCTATTGTGGATTAAAAACTGGTTGAAGGATAGGAAACAGAGAGTGGGGTTAAATGGGCAGTATTCACAATGGAGAAAGGTAATTAGTGGGGTTCCTCAGGGGTCAGTGCTAAGACCGCTGCTTTTTAATATATTTATAAATGATTTAGAGATGGGAGTAACCAGTGAAGTAATTAAATTTGCTGATGACAAAGTTATTCAAAGTCGTTAACTCACGAGAGGATTGTGAAAAATTACAGAAGGACCTTACGAGACTGGGCGGCTAAATGGCAGATGACGTTTAATGTGAGCAAGTGCAAGGTGATGCATGTGGGAAAAAAGAACCCGAATTATAGCTACGTCATGCAAGGTTCCACGTTAGGAGTTACCGACCAAGTGTCGTCGTTGATAATACACTAAATCCTTCTGCTCAGTGTGCTGCTACGGATAGGAAAGCGAATAGAATGTTGGGTATTATTAGGAAAGGTATGGAGAACAGATGTGAGGATGTTATAATGCCATTGTATCGCTCCATGGTGCAACCGCACCTTGAGTATTGTGTTCAATTCTGGTTGCTGCATCTCAAGAAATATATAGTAGAACTGGAAAAGGTTCAGCGAAAGGTGACAAAAATGATAGTGGGGATGGGACGATTTCCCTATGAGGAAAGACTAAGGAGGCTAGGGCTTTTCAGCTTGGAGAAGAGACGGCTGAGGGGAGACATGATAGAAGTATATAAAATAATGAGTGGAGTGTAACAGGTGGATGTGAAGCGTCTGTTCACGCTTTCCAAAAATACTAGGACTAGGGGGCATGCAATGAAACTACAGTGTAGTAAATTTAAAACAAAAAGGAGAAAATTTTTCTTCACCCAATGTATAATTAAACTCTGGAATTCGTTGCCGGAGAACATAGTGAAGGCGGTTTGCTTGGCAGAGTTTAAAAAGGGGTTGGACTGTTTTCTAAAGGACAAGTCTATAGACCGCTACTAAATGAACTTGGGAAAAATCCACAATATGTACGTTTGGGTAGCTTGCCAGGTGCCCTGACCTGGATTGGCCGCTGTCAGGGACAGGATGCTGGGCTCGATGGACCTTTGGTCCTTTCCCAGTATGGCATTACTTATGTACTTATGTACCAGTGTCCCCAATAAACCCGGGGGGAGGGGGGGAAGGTGTTTCAGAAAATCCTTGTGCATCAGTAGACAATCAGGTGCGTGGTGGGGATTGTTCTTGAGAGGATCAGAGTGAAGAGGGAGTTGCCATGTTGGGGGAGGAGTCATATTGAAGGAGGATTGCCTTATCAGTGGGAGGGATTGGCATGAAGGGAAAGTTGCCATGCTAGGGGTGATCAGTTGGAAGAAGGGTTGCCTTGTTGAGATGATGCAGTGGAAGGGTTTAAGAGGAATTTTATGCTGTGAGGGTGGTTGGGAAACTATTGGAGAGGGTGATCAGGCATTTATGCATGCTTGGGGCAGGTGAAAATGCTTACTTCCAGATTTTTTAACATCAAAGTGGATTCCACATCGATATGTTAGGCCCATCCAAGCCACTCCCTCTTTTTGCCATTACCATATCTCCCTTACCATGCCTCGCTACAAGCTTAATCTGAATAGCTTCCTGCTGAATATTGGCCCCTATATTGTTTCTTTAGACTGCTCACAGCGATTCATAATATAAAACTACTTTAAAATTCTTATGTACAATATCATAAAATTCTTTATAATACAGTTTTTTCCTTAAACATTTCCAGCTTATAATCAACATCAGTGGTTTATTTATTTATTGCATTTGTATCCCACATTTTACAACCCATTCCTCAGGGACCACCTGGTCAGTTAGGTTTTCAGGATATCCACAATGAATATGCATGAGATAGATTAGCATGCACCACCTTCTTGGTATGCAAATCTTTCTCATGCAGATTCATTGTGGATATCTTGAAAACCCAGCTGGCCAAGTGGTTCCTGAGAACTGTGTTGAAAATCACTGATCTACATCACTATTATACAGTCAAAATTTAACAACACATCATTTCCTGAAACCAATTTGCTCCATGGTGCGACCTCACCTTGAATATTGCATTCAATTTTGTTTGCCGTATCTCAAAGCAGATATAGTAGAATTAGAAAAGGTTCCAAGAAGAGCGATCAAAATGATAAAGGGGATGGAACTCCTCTCATATGAGGAAAGGCTAAAGAGATTAGGACTCTTCAGCTAGGAAAAGAGACGGCTGAGGGGGGATATGATTGAGGTCTACATAATCCTGAGTGGTGTAGAATGAGTAGAAGTGAATCCATTTTTTACTCTTTCAAAAAGTACAAAGACTAGGGGACACTCAATGAAGTTACATTGAAATACGTTTAAAACAAATAGGAGGAAATATTTTTTTCACTCAACGAATAGTTGAACTCTGGAACTTGTTGCCAGAGGAGGTGGTAACAGCAGTTAGCGTATCTGGGTTTAAAAAAGGTTTGGCCAAGTTCCTGGAGGAAACGTCCATAGACTGCTATTGAGATGGGCATGGGGGAAGCCACTGCTTGCTCTGGGAGTGTTGGCATGGAATGTTGCCACTATCTGGGTTTCTGTCATGTTACTTGTGTCCTGGAATGGACACTGTTGGAAACAGGATACTGAGCTAGAAGGATCTTTGATCTGACTCAGTATGTCTGTTCTTATGTTGTTATGTTTTTAGAACTGCACCCCCCCTCCCCCAACATATCCTTGTCCAACCATATGCAATAAGAACAAAAATTGCCATCTATACAGTCAATATAATCATCCCCAAAATAATAAACATCTTATATTCACCTAGGTATTCTACTGTCTATGATATTGACTTCCATCTACCAAATGTCAGCATCAAGATCTATAAATTTTGCCCTCTGTGCAACTGGTAACCAATGCAATTGATGGCACAAAGGAAACATGAGTGCCTACCTATTTTGGTAGCACAGTTAACTTAGGGGAACTTTTACAAAGGCGCGCTGAAAAATGGCTTGTGGTACTTGGTTTTGTGCGCGCGTAAATCCATTTTTCAGCGCGCCTTTTTTTTTGCCAAAAATGGACGTGTGGCAAAATCAAAATTACCACGCGTCTATTTTTGGTCTGAGACATTACCACCAGCCATAGACCTAGCAGTAAAGAGTTTGGGCGGTAATGACCTACGTGTGTCAGATGCCACTTGGCATGCGTCCGCTACGTGCTCCGGAAGATAACAAATATTTTTCAGGCCCACGTAGTGGACGTGTGCCAAAATTGAAATTACCGCAAGGGCTATGTGGTAACCGGGTGGTAACTCCAATTTGGCGCACGTAGGCACCTACACGGCTTAGTAAAAGGGGCCCTCACTGCAGCATTCTGGACTACTTGAAGCTTCTGTCATTACAAAACACACTGCACCTGAATCCTAAAGTAAAAACTACTTCCAAAATATGCCTTGTTTAAAATTGTCTGAACAGAACATTATAACAACCTTGTATTTTCAGCTACCTTTTTTCAAGAAATGTCTCAGAAATTAAATTAAGAGAACTCCAGGTGTTTCAGGCACCAGTTATTTGCTTCGTGCAATTAGAAGTAAAGTACTATGTATAGAAGTTTTTTGATATACAACTTGCTGCTAATAGTAATTTACTAATCTGCAAGATGATTGTAATAATTGCAGCTTACTGATTACTTCTATTTTACAGGAATAAGGCAATTAGAGTTCTTGCAAAATGCCTTCAAAAACATGTTACTAGTTTCTTAAAGGTATCTAATTTTTAAAAAACTTTATTTCACAGTAACTAGGTTTCCTTTGTCATTTTTATCATTCAGAATGACTCTTGAAGAACATTACTTATCCCAAAAGTTAAATCAAAGCATAAACATAGCTTGCTCTTCAAAATATGCCTATGCCTCTCTTTGGACTAATAGACACAAGAGCAGGTATACTAAAGTAACTAGTTATCACATGAATTAGCATGCAGTAACAGTTACTGCACTGCTGCAATGCTTGCCACGCAGTAACTGCTTGCTATGGAAGGGGGCAGGAAATAGGTGAAGAATGGGGAGGTTATGTTCTTGTTCAAGGTAAGTTAGCATGCACTTTCAGTGCTGCACTTACCACTTCCTGAAGAGGAGATAGTAAATGCATCCAAAGTATCTGGGTTGCTCTTGACACAGGCTAACAAACATTGAGAATCAAGGCCTTCCACCCACCTCCTGATACTCAACACCTCCTTGCAAAGAGAACCTCTCAATATAGTGAACATAGTCCCTCCATCATGCAATATCCACCCTGATATCTAGTGGAGGGTATGAGCAGTCCCCATACACTCCTGCCCCAGGGACGTAGCCAGACACCCAATTTTGGATGGGCCTGGGCCCAAGATGGATGGGCAGAAGAACCCCACCCCATCCCACAGGTGATTTGGTCTCGCCTGCATGCCATATGGTCTCTCAAATATCCCCCCTCTCCTGCACACCTTTTAAATAGCAGATTTTCACCAGCAGTAAGCAGCAACTAATACACAGTATTCATGTTGGCCCCACATTCTTCCCACTGATGCAGCTTCCTGTTTCTGCATAGGTGGGAATACAGCAGAGGGGAAGGCTTTGGAGCCGGTTTGAGCAGTATGTATCAGTCGCTGCTTCCTGCAGGCGAAGATCTGCTATTTATAAGGTATGCAGGAGGGACAGTTGTTGGGAGTTTTCAGCTTGGGAATCTCTGCCAGCCACATCATAGGTGTGCTGCTACTGGTGGGCCTGAGCTCAAAGTGGGTGGGCCTGGGCCCACCCAAGCCCACCCTTGGCTACGCCACTGTCCTGCCCTACCTATATCTTGGTCCAAAACCATTAGTTAGAGCTGCCATTTTGAAAAATGGCACAGGAACATGTTGGAATTATTCCTGTCTACCACTTGCCACCAGGAAATCCCAGTGAGAGCTGGAAGGGGGTGGGTATAATCAGTGGTGATGGTGGGGGGGGGGGGGGGGAAGAGGCTTGGTTCTCTATGTTGAGGATGATGGGTAGGGTAAGAGAAACTTGGTTCTCTATTGCAAGGGAGTATCAAGAGGTAAGGGAACTTGGCTTTTGATGTTAGGATATATTGGCCTGTGATAAGAGCATCTCCAGTTGTGCAGATGCACTCACCATTTCCTGAAGGGAAGGCAGTAAGTGCATCCATAGTATCAGCTTTGCACTTACCTTGGACCAAAGCAACTTACACGCAATGCCCCCTAACCCCTTCCTGAAGATCCCTATAAGATCCCTCAAGTATATCTTTCCCCTGCCCAAAAGCCCCCTGGAAGAACCCCCATAGTGTATCCATCCCCCTCCCATTAGCCCCCCCCCTTGAAGAAACTTCCCATCCCAAAGAGCATCTACCCTCTCCCAAAGACCCTACACCTCCCCATATTATTATTATTAGCATTTGTATAGCGCTACCAGATGCACACAGTGCTGAACACCTGCTACAAAGAGACAGTCCCTGCTCAAAAGAGCTTACAATCTAATTAATACAGACAAACAAGACAGTTACGGGTGAGGGACGTAATGGGTGAGAAGGGAGGAAGGGACAAGGGGAGGGCAATTGTGGCTAAGAGCTAAAAGCAGCAGTGAAAAGGCCTACCTGAAGGATGCCATGGTTGTCTAGGGTAGGGTGGGCAGCCATGATTCCCAGTCGCTGCTACCCATGCCACTCCAGGTTCAAAATTGCAGTTGCAACCTCTTCTAGTTATATTACACAATACTTATTTTTCTAGGAATGTTGATTAAGTTGCTTGTGTTATAGTGCCTGCTGATAGAATGCATTACAAATTAATATTTTGCTGGATGTTTAAATACTGCTCCAGGAATCAATTATGTTAATAAAAGTGTAGAGGAAGAAAAGACATGGCTATAAGAAAGTCCTGGAGCTCTCATTTTAGCAAGTGAAGATTGATTGGACTGTTAACCACTGAGTCAGTTTTGTATAGCCTGATTTAAGTATGTGAACACTTTTAGCTTGCATATATTGCTGTTAATTTTCAAAGAGAAACAATGCACGCTGTTTCCGTTTGAAAATTAGTAAAAAAAAAAAAAATCCACTGCTTAGTTCTAGGATAAGCAGCATAAAATCTGTTGTACTCTTTTGGGATTTTGCCAGGTATTTGTGACCTGGATTGACCACTGTTGAAAACAGGATACTGGGCTTGATGGACCTTTGGTTTGTCCCAGTATGGCAACGCTTATGTTCTTATGTACCCCTTGACAGCATCCATAGAACCCATTTCAGGTATCAACTGGTACCATAGAAAGAACTGCCAATAACAGGAGGAATAGAAGAGGTGAACTGCTTAATTTCTTCTCCCTCTTCCTAATCCAGAAGTCTCTTGGGAGGTTAGCTTCTTTGGGACTATTTGAGTCCTGCTCAGAATGGGTTTGGTTTTATTTTTTGCTACTATCTACATTTATGTACCAAGCAGAATGAGATTATCTTTAAACACAGCAAAGCTATAGACTTTTAAGCACAACCACCCAGTGATTTTTGGTTGTTCAAAAATGTTTGCAATGTAAAACCATCATTATTAAAAAAAAAAAAAAACAGGGTACCAGCTTACTATTAATTATGTCACAGTGATGTAGACTTTTGTCCAAGGAACAATATTGGAGGCCTATCACAAGTTCCACCCAAAGTCACAAACAATTGCTGAAATCAAGGAAGCACTGCACATGATCTGGTACAGCCTTCCACATGCACTGGGCCATATTCTATAACAATGTGCCAAACTTTTGGAATGCCCATGAAATACCTATTTCCCCACCCATAGCAACACCCCATTTGAACTTCACATTTTAGAATGAGTGGAGGTGTAGCCTAGTGGTTAGAGCACTGGTCTTGGTATCCAGAGGTGTCCAGTTCAAATCCCAGTACTGCCTCTTGTGATCTTAGGCAAGTCACTTAACCTTCCATTGCCTCAGGTACAAAGTTAGATTGTGAGCCCTCCAGGGACAGAGAAATACCCAGAGTACCTGAATGTAACTCACCTTGAGCTACTACTGAAAAAAAGATGTGAGCAAAATTCAAATAAATAACAATAATTACAGAATACACTTAGTGAGTTATATGTGTAAATTCTAATTATTGCCAATTAGGGCTCATTATTGCTTGTTAGGTGCTGTTAAATGCACTGATTGGCTTGTTAAGCCAATTAAGTTACATGCATTGTTACAGATTACACCTGGATTTTGTCATGGATCTCTAGGTGCGTTATATAGAATCTAGCAGTAAATGTCTAAAGGCTGGATTATACACATTTAACTTGAATAGTATTTCTAAAATAAGCACCATAAGTTATAAGTGACCAGTAAATTGTATGAAGGAGGCATACTGAAACAACACTGTGGGATTGCAGCTATAAGCAGAGACTGAATAAAGTTAATGTATGCAGCTTATAACCGGAAAACTCAAACATTATCCAGTTCATTGTGCTAATGTACGATTCTCCAGAAACCATTATTAATAAAAACTTAAACACTGGGCCACAGCAGGCAGGTCAGGATTCAGAGCCACTCATCAAAACAAAGAAGGGTAATTAGCATTTGGAATAAGCACCCTGAATTTATGGCTTCAAGGTCGCAGCACTGATTTTAGAGTGATTGGCACAGGACATTGCTACAGTATTATTAGTGATAGATCTAGTTGGTTATTAGTATCCTATCTAAAGTTGTAATTTAAACTTATGAATGCTATAATTCTGTGTATAGATTTTTATCTAGCATAGTATGTGTTGCTTGATAATGGTAGGCTTTGAGGCATATTTTCAAAGCACTTTGGGAGGCTAAGTTCCATATGTTTCTATGGAACTTTGGGAGGCTAAGTGCTTTGAAAATAAGCCTCCATGTAGGCCAGAAATTCAAAACAGCTAACCAGGCAGGAGAGGCTAGTGCCCAGTTAAATCACACTGAGCACTTCAGAAGAGGGTATTCAGTGGCACTTAATTGGGCATTGCCATTGAATATCCCTTCTGATTGCTATAGTATTGTCTGGGCAGAGCCATGACAGTCTGAGGGCAGAGTCAGAAAGGTCTTGTAAGTTATGTGAATGTCGGCAATATTCATTGGCGGTGCCCACATAGCTAACCAGTTAAGCAGGACCGCTAAAATAGCAGTCGTAACTTTAACCAGTTAGGTTTATGGGTATGGCACTGAATATTGGCCTTACCTGCATAGCTTCCGAGTACCGTCACTGACCCGGAATATTCAGTACAGGTGCCCAGACATGGCCCAGCCTTGACTATCTGGGTCTAAGGAGCCCTTTTACTAAGGTGCGCTGCAAAATGTCTTGCGCTGGTGTAGAAACGTGTTTTGGATGCACACAGGTCTTTTTTTCAGTGCACCTGGAAAAAAGGCCTTGGCCAAAAATGGACATTTGGCAAAATAAAAACCAGCACGCGTCCATTTCCGGCTTGAGACCTTACCGCCACCCATTGACTTGATGGTAAGGTATCACACACTAACCAGGCAATAAGCATCAGCCTGCGTACACTGGCACGTACCGCCCAGTTAGCGCCATGTGGTAGAAAAAGTGTACCACATGTTTTGAAGGAGTGTCAAAAATGGAATTACTGCTACGCGGTAGCCGGGCAGTAGTTCCAGTTGGACGCGCATAGGCACCTATGCGCCTTAGTAAAAGAACCCCTAAATTAACCAACAGTTTTGTCTGTATTAAAAAAACAACAACAATGAAGAAACACTGAGCACACCTGCCACAATATTGGCCGATGTATTTTTAGTTTGAGAACAGGTAGCAGAACTTTTGGGCAGCATTTCATTATGCTACTAAAATGTATTTTTTAATGTCATAAAAATGCTGAACTCACAATAATGAATACCATTATAGGACACACCTCATCAATCTATATGATATATGCATATTAGAAATATTATAATTAGATTTGCCATACGGGAATAACATTGATAAATATATACTTCTGGAAATTTAAAAAAAAATAAGAAATGAAAAATGAGCAACTAGTAGAACTTGCTGATGAAACTAAAGTTTATGAATACCACCTTACCACATAGAGAATGTGAAATGAAGAAATACAAGAATAACAATGAAAAGCATATTCTCTTTTGTGATCCATTCTGAAATAAACATTTCCTTGTGATCAAGAGATACTGAAATCTAATAAATGGTAACAAAATAATGTAAAACATGTTCTAATAAAATTACTTTAATATGTGGAACCAAAATCTTACATATTGCTTATAATGTAGGCAGCATTGACTATCCCACATGCAGACCGGATCCACCCCGCCTTGATTTTTCCATCTCATCCACAGCAATTGCTGTCCTCCAAAATGGCATGAAATCCATTGCAATATGTAGTGTTCTGTTTTTGAAAGATTTTTTTAAAATCATTCCAGTGAATCTGTGGATTTTCTAAACACTTATCACATTTGTTCACCAACTTTTCGATTTAAGGGGAGAAGTTATCAGCATGGACTACTGTTAAAAGAGTTGTTATTTTGCTGTTAGCCCCAGTTATTACTTCTGGTGCTATAAGGACTCAAGCGTTACATGCTTTGTAGTTGCAAATTATGCTGGGTAAAGAATGCATGGAGATTTGAAAATGAAAGACCTATGTCTCGTTTTTGGGCTCCAGCCTAAACCCATTCCCAGTACTACTCCTTTTCCTAGTGGACTGCATAAGAAGTTGCGGTGGGGGTGGAGTGGGGCAATTTTCTACAGTTTTTTTAAAAAATCACAAATAAACCCTCATATACCTGCACAATCTATTTGAAAAATTGAAAAGATATGCTATAAGCATTCCCCCAAATTCTATTTATAGCGCCTTAAGTTGTGCGTTGTAATTTGGCCGTATGGCCAAATTGTGTGCACAACTTAATTGATTAACAAGCCAATCTGCACCAATAATTGATACTTAACAACCAGTTAGTGGCACTAATTGGCTTTAATTAGAATTAACCTGCACAACTTTATAGGCATATTCTGTAACAGTGTGCATAAATTCTAATGCGAGCAGTTAAAAAGGAGGCGTGGCCATGGGAATGGGTGAGTTGTGAGTGTTAAAAAAAACTAAGCGCACTATTATAGTATACAACTGATCTGCACCTAACTTAAGCTCAGGTATTTAGGCCTGATTTTTAGGTGGCCTGGGTGCACCTAAATTTTAGTCACACGAATGACGCATGAGAATCCTACTATATATAAATGAGAGGTGACCGACTCACTCGCAAATGCGCAGTAGAGACTTCCCTCTCTGTTCTGCCCCCTCGTCAAGACGTGATGATGTCAGAGGACGGAACAGAGAGGGAAAGGAACGCTGCGCTGGAGTCGAGCTGACGAGAGGACTCACAGCAGGAGGTAATGAAAGCGGAAGAGTTGATGGATACCATACACATCCTTGCCTAGCAGGTTCAGGGTCCGGTTACAACCTGGCGCTTTGCGACTGTCCCAGACTCACTCTCCTGCACATTTGCTGCATCAGGAGTGCCACGGCAGGAGAAGGGGAGGAAGCCCGTTCCCGGCCAGAGCTCCCGGTGCCACCTCCTAGCGGCTCCCGCTCCCAAAACAAATGAAGATAACGCAGGGGATCAGACTCGACTGTCCCTGGTACTGTTCCCCCACCACCACCACAACCGAGCCCACAGCCACTGAACCCAGAAAACTGGAAGCCACCCCTTCCCCAAACAGGAAATAAGGGCGGGACCAGAGGAACAGTGAACCACAGCCTGTCTGAAGCGGCATCTGTACTTGCTGGAAAGTGTTGCCAGCCGAGCAGGAGGTAAAACTTTTTAAACAGCAGCTGCCACGTACGAAGGGCTGGGGCACCCGTACATGTCCTCCTTGTACTCGGAGGCCACAGAGACAGAGGGAGGGAGGCGCTGGGTGGCGGAAATTGGAGGGGAGGTCCTGAGATGAGAGGGGGAGGGGGTGGAGGTCCTGAGACGGGGAGGGGGAGGGAAGGGGTGGGGGTCCTGGGGGAGGGGGAAGGAGGTGGGTCGGGAGGGGGAGGAGGGGGGTGATGAGAAGGGGGTGATGAGGAGGGGGAAGGGGAGGAGGAGGGGGGTCGGATGAGGAGGTGGGAGGTGGCCCTGGAACCTTGCTAGCGCTCATTTCTTTTCTGTTGGAAATGGGCCTCTTTTACTAGTTTTTAAATAATTCCTGTTTGCTTTTTTGGCCGCCACCACACACTGAGCAGAAGACTTCAACATATTGTCCATGATGATCCTGAAATCCTTTTACTCGGTGGTGACTCCTAATTTGGAACCTAGCATCACGTAGCTATAATTTGGGTTATTCTTCCAAATGCGCATCATTTTGCATTTGTCCACATTAAATTTTACCTGCCAGTTTGATGTCCAGTCTTCCAAACTCCCAAGGTCCTCCTTCAAGTTCATACAGTCTCCATGCAATTTGACTCATGTCATCTAGAAATCTGATCACCTCACTCATTGTTCCCATTTCCAGATAATTTATAAATATGTTAAAAAGCACTGATCCCAGTACAGAACTTACTATTTATCTTTCTCCATTGAGAGAATTGCCATTTTAACCCTACTTTCTGATTAGTTTCTTTTTAGCCAGTTCCCAACCCACAATAGAACTTTTTCCCCTGTCCCATGACTTTTTAATTTTTTCAGGAATTCCTCATGAGGGACTTTGTCAAAAGCTTTCAGAAAATCTAAATACACTACCCAACTCATTTTCAAAAGAGATCCCCGGCCATCTTCCGACACAAATTGGGAGATGGACGGTGATCTCCTGAACCCGGCCAAATCGGTATAATCGAAAGCCGATTTTGGCTGGCACCAACTGCTTTCCATTGCGGAGCCAGCAAAACTTCAAGGGGGCGTGTTGGTATGGTAGTGAAAGCAGGATGGGGTGGGACGGGGGCGGGGCAGGGGTGTGCTCATGAGATGGCCGGCTTCACCCGATAATGGAAAAAAAAAGCCAGGCTTGACAAGCATTTTGCCGGCTTTACTTGGTCCCTTTTTTTCATGACCAAGCCTCACAAAGGAGCCCCAACTGACCAAAATGACCACCGGAGGGAATCGGGGATCACCTCTCCTTACTCTCCCAGTGGTCACCAACCCCCTCCCACCCAAAATATCCTTTTTTGCCAGCCTCTATGCCAGCCTGAAATGTCATACCCAGCTCCCTGACAGCAGTATGCAAATCCCTGGAGTAGTTTTTTGTGGGTGCATTGCACTTCAGGCAGGTGGACCCAGGCCCACCCCCCTACCTGTTCCACTTGTGGTAAATGGGAGCCCTCCAACCCTCCCCCCCAAAACCCACTGTACCCACGTGTAGGTGCCCCCCTTCACCCATAAGGGCTATGGTAATGGTGTAGAGTTGTGGGGAGTGGGTTTTGGGGGAGATTTGAGGGGGTTCAGCACACAAGGTAAGGGAGCTATGTACCTGGGAGCTATTGTTATTTTGTTTTTAATTTTTAGAAGTGCCCCCTAGGGTGCCCAGTTGGTGTCCTGGCATGTGAGGGGGGCCAGTGCACTACAAATGCTGGCTCCTCCCACGATCAAATGCCTTGCATTTCTACGAGTTTGAGATGGCCGGGCCTGGTTTCCATTATGGCTGAAAAACGAAGCTGGCCATCTCCTCTACACCCGGCGATCGATTTAGCCAACCCCAACTGTATTTCGAAAATAAGGTTGGCTCTGCCCTCTTGAGGCGCCGACCCCGAAGATGGCTGGCCAGCTATTTGGCCTGCGCCGTTCGATTATGCCCCTCTACATCAACCAGCTCACATTTATCTACCTGTTTAATCACGTCTTCAAATAAATGCAGCAAATTGCTGGGTCAAGACTTTCCCCTGGCTGAATCCTTGTTGACACTGTTTATGAGTTCAGTAATTTTATTCATTATTTAAATTAGTTTAACTTATTTGTTTTTATAACCTACATTATCCCCAAACATGTTTGGTTCAATATGGCTTACATAGAACAGGAGTAAATCATTTTGCCTAGCACTGATATCAGTCTCATTGATCTGTAGTTTCCTTGATCGCCCCTGGAACCCTTTTTAAAAATTGGCATTACATTGGCCACCTTCAAATCCTCTGGTAACATGAATAATTTTAATGACAGTTTAGAGGTGTGGTAGCCGTGTTAGTCCACTTTTAAATGTAATCAATAGAAGTAAAACAAAATAAAACATGGCCCCATGTAAGCCACATTGAGCCTGCCATGAGTGGGAAAGCGCGGGGTACAAATGCAACAAAAAAAAAGATAATACCTTTTTTATTGGACATAAATAATACATTTCTTAATTAGCTTTTGAAGGTTGCCCTTCTTCGTCAGATCGGAAATAAGCATGTGTTGGTAGATGACAGTATATATAAGTGAAACATCACAGCATTTCAGTGACAGTCTAACAGGATGGGGGTGGATAGGTGATAGGAGGGTGACAGAGCAATACAACTTTATGTTTTATAATGGGCTAGAAAACCCAGATCTTTGTTAAGTCCTGTCTGGTGTCAAAATATTTAATCATTCTGCCTTCAAAGGTCTTACGTTCCTGTATTGTTTTAAAGTTACCTTTCAGGATTTTTACCAATGATTTCATAGTAAGAATCCTGAAAGGTAACTTTAAAACAATACAGGAACGTAAGACCCATGCATATCTCCTGGTCTCTCACCTATCCACCCCCATCCTGGTAGACTGTCACTGAAATGCTTTGATGTTTCACTTGTATATATACTGTCATCTACCAACACTTGCTTATTTCCGATCTGACGAAGAAGGGCAACCTTCAAAAGAATCAAGAAATGTATTAAGTTATGTCCAATAAAAAAGGTATCATCTTATTTTCTTTTCCATGTTTTATTTTGTTTTATTTCTATTGAATGACAGTTTACAAAACAGATAGTGGATATGAAAAAAAACTCTAGACATCAGCATTTACACCTGTCCCAAGGCAGGTATAAGTGTTTGTTTGAAGAGGCAGGTGCAAAGGCTGAGGCCAGCAGCCTTTCCAGTGTCCCATTGATATAAATCCTCACTCTCCAACCCTTCCTGACATTTAGGGAATGGGATTTAATATACTGCCTTTCTGTGGTTACAAACAAAGCGGTTTACGTATTATTTACAGGTACTTATTTTGTACCTGGGGCAATTGAGGGTTAAGTGACTTGCCCAGAGTCACAAGGACCTGCATTGGGAATTGAACCCGGTTCCACTGGCTCTCTAGGGCACTGGACTAACCATTAAGCTACTCCTCCACTCCAATATACCCATATCTGATGTCCACACCCTGCCTCCCCCCCCACACAAGATAAATCCTTTGAGAGAAAATCCCACCACAAGATCAATCCTTCAATAGACCCTGCCCCACAAGATCAATCTTCTGATGACCATTCTCAGTGATCCTCTCTGACATCGCAACCCCCTGAGGATCTCACTTGCAAACCGTCCAACCCCTCCCCTCCACCCCTGATCCCATTTCTGGCTCTTATCAGAGAATCCCGGTGGTATAGTGGGAGATAGAGTAACCCTCAGTCGCTCCTGCTTCTGTTGCTTTAGGTTCAAATGGTGCCTCTGACCCTTAACAGGAGGTGCCATTTTGAACCCAGAGCTGCAGGAGTGACTGGGAACTGCTCCTGCTCGCCAGGGGCCTGGTAAGAACTGGGGATGGGATCAGGGGAGTAGGGGATGGGGATCCTGCTGGGGACCCTCAAGGGAGGGGGTTCTAAAGTAGAAGAGGACCATTGGGGAGACCATTAGGGTGGATTAATATCAGAGAGGGGTTGTGGAGGGTTGCTGACAGGAAGTCATTGGAGGATCACTGGGGAGTTTTGACATCGACAGAACCCTTGGGAGGATTTTGATATCAGATTGACGGTGGGGGGGGTCGGGGAGTTGGGAGTCACTACTGTTGGGGTGAGGAGATTTGAGGGGTGAGGATGATGATGATGATGCTGTCAAGAGAAGCAGTTTTGATGTACATCTGGGGAAAATCTGCATACTTTTTACCCCACATGCAGCTTTGTAAAATCACCACTCCTGGTGGACATAGAGAGGCATGGACATGCAGTCTTGCATGTCCTTACATGTATTTTACACAGAGCCTTTGTAAAATACAGGGGGTGTGGTAACATGAACAAAGTGTGGCCCCTGGAGCCCAGGTAAGACAGTACCACACTGAGGTTACAGGTGAAGGAAAAATAACATTTATTAAAGCTTTTAGGACAGGGATCCTATTCCTTTCAAATGTAGGAGAAGGCAACAACATAAAACTAGTCCATTAATGTAACAATGTCCTCGTGTAGCCTGCAGCTGCAGTGCCACTGTGTACCTTACTGCCTGTCAGCACTGCAGCACCCTTTTCTTGGTTCTTCAAAGTTACCAGCATAATCTCTAGCAATTACTCAGGTTAGAAATACAGGAGACCTATTTACTAAGCCGCGGTAAAAAGTGGCCTGCAATAGTGTAGGTGCATGTATTAGGTGCGTGCCGGGCCAGTTTTTACCGTGTCTGCAAAAAAAGTTTTTTTTAAAAAATGTGACAGGAAAAGGGCATGTGGTAAAACTGAAACCAGTGTGCATCTAAAACCGGCCTGAGCCCTTAACACCATCCATTCATCTAGTGGTAAGTGCTCACAAGGTACAATTGCGGTGACCGTTCAGCATGCGCCAACTGCCAATTACTGCTGGAAATGGCACACATGAGAGGAAATAAATAATTCATCTAGGCGTTATGGGTGTGGGCCAAATCTGAAATTACCGCCGGGGGGGGGGGGGGGCGAGCTGGGCTAGTGGTAGTCTCATTTGGGCATGCGCTGCATTTGCGTAGAGCCTACCATGGCTTAGTAAAAGGGCCCCACAGTTATCTAGGTTCTGATTGCAGCTGTTGTACTTCACACGTAGGTGGTGGAGGCATATGCTGTGGGATGTTGCTGCTTCCCTCTGGGTGTCCTCAACCTAGCTGTGCACTGAGCTTTCATACTTCCTGGATCCATAACCCTCCTGGCTCCAGCCCTCGTCACTTCCCCTGCGGGCGGGGCTATGAGCTTTAATGTGGTTCTGATTCTGTGAGGGAGTGTTCTTAAGGGGAACTGGCTGTGTCCTATAGACCGGGGGCATAGCTAGGTGGAGCCACGGGGGCCTGCCCCCCCCCCAGATTTGAGTGCTTAGTTTTGCTGGCAGGGGTCCCCAACCCCTGCCAGCTGAAGACTTCTTTTTGCCGGTCTCCTCGCCTCCCCCACCGCACTAAATACCTTTGCTGGCAGGGGTCCCCAACCTCCGCCAGCCAAAGCCTTCTTCAGCACCAGTCTCTGGCATGCTGCGTTCACTGTCCTGTGCTTTCTTCCTCCTGACGTCCTGCATGTTCCTTTAAGTGAAACTGAGCAGTTTCATATAAAGGAATGTGCAAGATGTCAGGAGGAAGAAAGCACAGAACAGCGAATGCAGCTCACTGGAGACCGATGCTGAAGAAGGCTTTGCCTGGCGGGGGTTGGGGACCCCCGCTAGCAAAGGTATTTGATGCTGTGGGGTGCGGTGGGGGGAGCGGTGAGGCAGTGGGGGGAAGCGAGGAGACCCGGTATTTGCTGTTGTGGGGTGCGGCGAGGCGTTAGTGAGAGGTGAGGCGGTGGGGGGGGGGTGAGGCGGCGGGGTGGCAGACTAAAATGTACCCCACCCCACACCTCAGGCTCTGGCCCCCTCCCACCGCGAGGTCTGGCTACACCACTGCTATAGACTCCCTCGGAAAGAGTAATTGTGCCCATCCCGATCTGGAAGTCTCAATTCCCATCTCCATGTACTTTATAAATGGGGGTCCACATTTATATTATTATTTAGAGCATACACTAATTAAGTACATACTTGTTTAGCAGTTGGAGATTAGTTAGACATGTTTCAGATGCATTAATGATACTACAGTATCACAAACAAAGTTTAATAATTTCCGAACAAATAATAATATAACAACAACACATGTGTTGTTGTTATATTATTATTTGTTCGGAAATTATTAAACTTTGTTTTTTAAACATCATTTGGTTCCATTCTTTGGATAGCCTGGCTTATATTCCCACCTTTTTTATTTTTTATTTTTCATTTTTTATTTTTCATTTAACGCATCGTGGGATCTATTGAGTTCTCCACTTTCTGTGGATTCTCTTTAGACTACAGTATCACAACCATATTGCACATAGAAGATGGGACCGGATAGTCCTATGTGTGTCTTTTCCCCAATATTTTTTATATATTGTTTCTTTATTTTAATTATATAGAAGCAAAAATAAAAACCTAAATGTTGGCCGCTGTCGGGGACAGGATGCTGAGCTCGATGGACCTTTCGTCTTTTCCCAGTATGGCATTACGTATGTATTTATGGAGTTCTAAGTTAGTATAATCTATAATCAAACATAGAAGTCAAAAAAACCCAGACACACATTGGAACATAGCAATAGTAACATAGTAGATGATGGCAGATAAAGACCAGAGCAGTCTATCTTGGCTGCTCAGCATTCACGCTCATAATCAATTCATGGTTAAACCAACAATGAATGTGGTATAAATAAATAATGACGAAGCTTTTAGTTTTCTGGTAGGATCTTCCTTAGATTTTCAAAAGGACACTGCACAAGTTAGCTCCAAGAATTCTGTAATCTAGTTTCCAGATTGCCTGCTCTTCAATTACTAACCTTCATCTTCCAAGACTAAGGTCACTGTTTCCTAAAGTGTACTAAGCTTTTCTAGTGAATACATATTAACTGCAAAAGTTAGCTTGTGGTAACTGCAGAACCTTTACTGTTTAACTGTTGGGGTGGTTTTCAGCATTTTTGGGAGGGTTGCTGTTAACAGTGCAGGACAAAATTTGCCTCCTTTCATTAACTTCCTAATTCTATAACCGGCTGCCTACATTGAAACGTCACTTGCGTGCATGAATGTACAGAATACCTGCACTTTTGTGGATAATGTGTAAGTGGCAGTATAATAACTAAGTGCTATTCTGTAAAGCTGTGTGTAAGTGACATATCCCCTAATTCTATAAAGGTTGCCCAAAAATGAATGATGAATTAATTAGTGGCAATAATTGGCTTTTTAACAAGCAGTTTTTGGCACTAATTAGATTTAATTGGCATTTACGCGTGTAAATTTAAGCACGGGATCTATGCCAAAACTTTATGCGCAATCTGAAAAGAGTGCATGGAAATGGGAGAGTTACGGGCATAACAGGGGCATTCCTAAAATTAACATGCATTTTTATGGAATAACGGGGATACACGCCTAATGTAGGCGCATATATTTGCACCATGTTTCAGCTGGTTCAAATATTTGGCTGCACCTAAAGTTAAGTACAATTGCCAGGCATAAGCACTATTCTATAAACCACGCCTAACTTTAAGTGTGGCTTATAGAATAGCATTTTTTTTTGCATCAACGCTATTTTGTGCAAGAATCAGAGAGAAAAGTCTTTTTAATTACTCACCCACCAGCACAGCATCAGACATCAGTTTCAAGTTATAACAAAACTTACAAAATCTAACATCAGTATCTCTGGTAATTATAAGTAATTAGACTAATTATATAAAGAAGAGAAAAAGAAGGAAGAAGAGTTTGTTCCTCATACAAAGGTCACAGAACAGAAAGAAAGCAGAGAAAGAAAGAATGAATGAATGAACGAAAGAAAGATTCTTAGATATAGAGAATTAGTTGCTATCAAGGGGGGGAAGGGTACCCCCCCTGGAAATAGGCTGTGGCAAAGATATGAAACTCTCCTGCCATCCTGACTATTTCAGAGTCTCTTTAGATGAGCAGTTACTTATATACCCTTCCCATCACAAAGGACCACCTCATATATCACCCAATCAGCAATCCTGCAAGTATATAGGAGACCTGTGATAGGGCCTTAGTGTCCTTACCACACCTCTGCTTAGTAACAAACAGTTGGGATGTCATGACAACTGGGGCCTGGTCTGGTCTGTTTGTTTGTAACAAGACAGTTGGTTGGGATGTCATGGCATTGGTCTTTGTCAGTTTGTGGTCAGCCAGAAATTCCTGTCTTGTCACTATCACTGGAAACTCACAGAAACACACAGAAATAAGCAGACCCAAAAGAAAAGGCCAGAAAATTCCAGAACAATATAATAGTAGCATAACCTGGTATCTGCGCATGTAAAATCTAGGCACCAGTAGTTACACCAGCCATAGACCTGGTGTAGCTATGGGTGTCTAAATTGGCAATGGTGTGTGTAACTTACAGTGTCTGTAAATGGCGCATGAAAGTGGCAGCACCGCACATGCCCCTCCCATGCTCCACCTATGTAAGTGCCACCTTGCATTTACACGCTATCTCCTGGATTCTGTATATGGCATCTGAAAATTTGCATGGAAACTGAAGTGTATTCTATAAAAATGTAAATAATTGGTTAATTAGCTAATCAGCACTGTTAATTGGATGTTAACAAGCAATTATCAGCACTAATTGGCATTAATTGAGATTTACGCGCACAGTTCACTAAGTGTATTCTATAATCTGGTGCGTCTAAATTCTGAGTTGCATAGTTGAAAAGGGGGCTTGGCCATGGGCAGTGCATGGGTGTTTCTAAAATCTATGTGCATTATTATAGAATGCATCCAATCTTCACTTAATTTAAGTGTCGGGATTTACATCAAGTAAAACATGGCCTAAATGGACACAACCAAATTTAGTCATGGTGATCCGCTCGGCGTATTCTACATACATTGTGGAAATTTAAATCTATTCTATAAAACTTAGGCATACTTTAGAGACTACGCCTAGGTGTTATTTTTTTCTGTGTGGATTGCACCATATACAGAATCTAGCCCTGTGCCACTTATGTGCCCCCTTATAGCGGTGATTCCCAAACCTGTTGTGGGGGAGCCCTAGTCAGTCAAGTTTTCAGGATATCCACAATGAAATAGCATGAGATAGATTTGCATACTAAAGAGGCAGTGTATGCAAATGGGTCTTACGAATGTTCATTGTGGATATCCTGAAAACCTGACTGGGGTTCCCCCAGGACAAGTTTGGGAATCATTGTCTTGCAGAATAGCACTTAGTTGTGTTACTGCCATTTACCTGCGTAAATGTACTCTTATCTGCAAGCATGCAGGCATTCTTTACATTCATGCGTGCAAGTGGCACTTAACTGTGGGTGCCTGGATATACTATTACCTCTGTGCTGTACCACAGAAAGAGCATGCCAGTAGTATAATTAATAGAACAAAGAACAACAGTTTTTACAGTAAGGAATAAAGGTTTAAAGCTAAATTTTCAATATGGCTTACAGCATTTTTAGCTGTCAGGAGCAGGTAGAACAGATTATTTTAAAATTTAGGGATAATTAAGCTTAGCAAATATTATATCACATTTTCTGTCTTGTGAGAGATGAAAGTTTCAGATCTATTGTGGTTTCCTTATTAGTATGCCTCAGCACATTAACGTGTCTTGGATGATTTGACTTTTTAAAATATTAATGAACCAAGGCATTACTGGGATGCTGTAACATGAGAAATATTGTGTGTTTACCAGTTCACAAATACTGCATGTATAAGAAATGTTTCCCGCTTTTTGAATTTTTTTACCTTTGCCATTCATCCATATGATGGAATTTAAAATATATGGAGATAAAATTAAAGCTAAACATTTAATAACAATATTCAGCATGTTCTAGTTCAGAAATTTGCAACCTCTATAGCAGTGATTCTGAACCCCATCCTCTGGACTCATCAGCTAATCAGGTTTTCAAGACACCCACAATGAATATGCATAAGATAAATTTGCATACAGTGGGGATAGTGCATGTAAGTTTATCTTATGCCTATTTGTTGTGGATATCCAGAAAACTTGACTGGCTAGGTATGTCCTGAGGAGAACCCCTGCTCATAATAATTTTTTCTCCATTTTAATATTTAAACGTCTTATTTTGTTAATTGCTCTAAGTAATAACGACTAGCTTTAGAGACCTTTTCTGGCAAATTGCTAGTATAAAAACACTTTGTTATTCAAACACAATATGAATGCGGGAACCACTGGTTTACAATCTATATCCAAATACTCATATACCAGTAGGTGTATATACTCTCAGATTGTGCTCTACTTACTAGTATTTTTTATCCAAAAGGACCTCAATGCTTCCAAGCTTGGCAAATCTCAAAGAGATAATACTTTGCTCAATATTTATATGAGCGCCAATGCTATCACTGGAGCTAGTCTTATCATAGGTCCTCTTTCTTTATATATATATATATTTTTTTTTTTTAAACGTTCCTTAATTTTTATATATATTCATACACTAATCAGTGTCTGTGTATACCATAAATAACTACTAGAAGAAAGATTCCAACATTAGACATATTCATTATTATCCTGACAGCTGTTCACTTATCTTTCCAAAAGTCCACACTTCCTCTCAAAATTAATGGTCTCATTTATGAATGTCATTTTCTGGCTCACTGTTACTGACGAAAACCTTAGCGTCAGCTGTTCTTGCCGGCACTCTCTCGCTAATACGCTTGCTCCCGTACTCAAATATATTATCAGCATACACTTCCTGAATTACTCCTTCTCATCTTTAACAAATTACAAATTTCTCCTCCGTCTTTAACGTTGGAGGAGAAATTTGTTAAAGGACCTATGATAGAAAACTGTTGTCCTTGAGTGCCACAGTGTCAGTCAGGTTCACTATGACTCTGTTAGGAACAGTACTTTCCTTTTGTTGAGGTCTGCTTATGATTATCACACATCAGTTAATCACCTCTGTTAGCAAACCCCCAACTGGTTACTTCTAGAACACCCACGTTCTTGGTTTGTTTCTTAAACTAATAAAACAAATAATACTTATTTAGAAGTGAAATAAAAAGAAAGGTTTATTCTGGAAACAAGTAAATAGTAGCTCAAGCAGAGGCTATAGAAAGACTGAAATACAGAAAAAAAATGATTAGAGAAAACCCCTTGTCTCCAAGCCAGTTCACTACCTTGGGAACAAGGAAGCCCCCCGTACATAGATTTCTCTCATTTTTATTCAATTTGATTTAGTACATGTTTTACAATAATCCGGAAACTAATTGCCATCTTAGCATGTCCCACTAACCAATCATCTATTTTCCTATACCAACACATCTGACTTCTATCAATTATCAGTTCATATACAATTCCTAGAATAGCAGTTACATCACTCCACCTGACTCTGAGTCACAAAGTCATGGTATCTTCATCCACCTACTACTACTACTACTATTTAGCATTTGTATAGCGCTACAAGGCGTACACAGCGCTGAACAAACATAGAAGAAAGACAGTCCCTGCTCAAAGAGCTTACAATCTAATAGACAAAAAATAAAATAAGCAAATCAAATCAATTAATGTGTACAGGAAGGAGGAGAGGAGTAGGTGGAGGCGAGTGGTTACGAGTCAAAAGCAATGTTAAAGAGGTGGGCTTTCAGTCTAGATTTAAAGGTGGCCAAAGATGGGGCAAGACGTAGGGGCTCAGGAAGTTTATTCCAGGCGTAGGGTGCAGCTAGACAGAAGGCGCGAAGTCTGGAGTTGGCAGTAGTGGAGAAGGGAACAGATAAGGAGGATTTATCCATGGAGCGGAGTGCACGGGAAGGGATGTAGGGAAGGACGAGTGTGGAGAGATACTGGGGAGCAGCAGAGTGACTACATTTATAGGTTAGTAGAAGAAGTTTGAACAGGATGCGAAAACGGATAGGGAGCCAGTGAAGCGACTTGAGGATAGGGGTAGTATGAGTAAAGTGACCCTGGCGGAAGATGAGACGGACAGCAGAGTTTTGAACCGATTGGAGAGGGGAGAGGTGACTAAGTGGGAGGCCAGCAAGAAGCAGATTGCAGTAGTCTAAACGAGAGGTGACAAGGGTGTGGATGAGGGTTTTGGTAGAGTGCTCGGAAAGAAAGGGGCGGATTTTACGGATGTTGTAAAGAAAGAAACGACAGGTCTTGGTGATCTGCTGGATATGAGCAGAGAAGGAAAGAGAAGAGTCAAAGATGACCCCAAAGTTTCAAGCTGAGGAGACAGGGAGAATGAGAGAGCCATCAACAGAAATAGAAAACGGGGGGAGCGTGGAGGTGGATTTGAGGGGGAAAATGAGAAGCTGGGTTTTGGTCATATTTAATTTCAGGTGGCATTGAGACATCCAGACAGCAATGTCAGACAAGCACGCTGAAACTTTGGTTTGGATGCAAGGTGAGATATCAGGGGTCGAAAGGTAGATTTGGGAGTCATCAGCATAGAGATGGTAGGAAAAGCCATGGGATGAGATTAATGAACCAAGGGAAGAAGTGTAGATAGAAAAGAGGAGGGGACCAAGAACGGAACCCTAAGGTATGCCGACAAGCAGAGGGATAGAAGTAGAAGAGGATCCACCAGAGTGAACACTAAAGGTGCGGAGGGAGAGGTAGGAAGAGAACCAGGAAAGGACAGAGCCCTGGAATCCAAGTGAGGACAGGGTATCGAGAAGTATGTTGTGATCGACAGTGTCAAAAGCAGCGGAAAGATCAAGAAGAATGAGGATGGAATATTGACCTCTGGATTTAGCAAGTAATAGGTCATTGGAGACTTTAGTAAGCGCAGGTTCGGTTGAGTGGAGAGGGCGAAAACCAGATTGTAGTGGGTCAAGAATAGCATGTGAGGAGAGAAAATCAAGGCAGCGGTGGTGAACAGCACGCTCAAGTAATTTGGAGAGAAAAGGGAGGAGGGCGATGGGTCAGTAATTAGAGGGACAAGTAGGGTCAAGTGAAGGCGTCTTAAGGAGAGGTGTGACCACAGCATGTTTAAAGGCAGTAGGGACAGTTGCAGTGGAAAGTGAGAGGTTGAGAATGTGACAGATAAAAGGAATAAGAGCAGGTGAGATGGGATTAAGAAGGTGGGTGGGAATAGGATCAGAGGAACAAGTGGTACATTTTGAGGAAGAAAGGAGAAGTGTAGTTTCCTCTATAGTAACTCCAGGAAAGGAGGAAAAGGATTGAGGGGAACAGACTAGTGGAGGGAGAGGTGGCAAGGTAGAGAATTCAAGGTTTATCTTTTGAACCTTGTCGTGAAAGAATTCAGCAAGGGTCTGAGGAGATAATGAAGGGGGGGGGGGTTGGGGGAGGGGGCACCTTGAGGAGAGAGTTCAATGTGGTGAAGAGAAGTCGAGGGTTAGAGCCAAGAGAGTTGGTCAGTTGGATATAATAATCCTGTTTGGCGCGTAAAAGAGCAGATTGGAAGGAGGTCAGCATGAACTTAAAGTGTAAGAAATCAGCAAGGGCCTGAGATTTCCGCCAGAGGCATTCGGCGGAGCAGGTACAGGAACGTAGGTAGCGAATATTAGAAGTCAACCAAGGTTGGGGTTTTGTACGCCTTATAGGGCGGGTCATCAAAGGTGCAAGAGTGTCTAAGGCAGAGGATAGAGTATTGTAAGAAGAAAGAGCCTTGTTGACAGACGTGGATGGTGCCACAGTAGAGAGGAGGTTTGAAACATGGGAGGATAGAGATGAAGGGTCAATATCATGAAGATTCCTAGATAAATTAGATAAGATAGGACGGGACTGGGAGGGAGGAGATTTAAGTGTGAAAGATAAGATGGTGATCAGAGAGGGGAAGATCAGAGGCAAGGAAACTAGAGGGTGAACAGCTGGAGGAGAAGATGAGATCAAGACAGTGACCATTTTGATGAGTGGGGGAGGTGGAGCAAAGTTGGAGATTAAAGGAGGATGTTAAAGTGAGTAACTTGGAAATATAAGAGTTGGAAGGATCATTAGCAGGAATATTAAAGTCACCAAGGATGAAAGAGGGGAAGGAAGGATCATGAAAGAAGGCAAGCCAGGCATCAAAGTCACTGAGAAAGGATGAAAGGGACTTATCAGGGGGACGATAAATGACCGCTATTCGAAGAGGCAGAGGAGAGAAAAGGCAGATAGAGTGGACTTCAAAGGAGGAAAAACAGTGAGATTGAGGTGGAAGAAGGGGTTGAAATCTGGAGGAGGAAGAGAGAAGTAATCCAACACCGCCCCCGCGACCAGAGGGTGAGGAGTATGTGAAAAAAGATAACCGCCATGGCAGAGGGCTGCGACTGAAGCAGAGTCATCAGGGCAGAGCCAGGTTTCTGTTATGGCGAGCAGATGGAGGTGACGTGAGATAAAGAGGTCCTGGATATAGGGGAGTTTGTTACAGATAGAGCGGGCATTCCATAGGGCGCAAGAGAAGGGCAGAGAAGAGGAGGGGAGTAGAGGAATAGGGATGAGGTTAGAGAGGTCGCGGTGAGATCTATAGAGTTGGGATAATAGTTGGTGAGGAGGGCCAGGATTGGGATTGATGTCACCGGCTGAGAGTAAGAGAAGGAGTAAAAGAGAGCGGAGGAGAGTAGGAGAGGTGTGGCCATGAAGGCGTCGAAGGCGAGAGGTATTTAGGTGGAATGGGGAAGGCAAAATGGAGGGAAGAAAGAGTCAGAGATTAAAAGCCAAGAGGGAGGAAGAGGGTAGGAGAGAAGGTGAAGTGATGAAGTCGATGGATGTGCAGTGAGTTCCTGTAGCGGAGAGAGGTAGGGGGTGAGGGAAAAGATTAGGAAGGGACAGGGCTAGGAAGAGAATGTCAATAGGGGCCATAAACGACTGAGGTACTTTAGCAACTGGGAAGAAGATTAGATGTAAAGAGAAAAATGCCTTGGTGTGTGGCACCTAGAGCAGAGGCTCTGAGTGGATCGGACCTGGGTGTCACCCCGGAGAGGGCTGTAAGGTTATGCAGATGAGCTGCAAGTCCTCCACAGCACCTGAAAGGCAGTTGGTGGTAGAGCTGGGCACCTCTCAGCTGAGGAAAGGCTTACCAGAGGTTAGGCCGAAGCCAGCATTCCTCCCCCTGAGGGTCGCCTGATCCTAGCCAAAAAGCAACTGGAAACTCTGTGCACTTGGAGCGAGGGCCCTGGGAAGATCAGGGTGGACCTGGAGTCATCCCAGATACAGCTGTGAGGAAATGCAGAAGGGCTGCAAGTCCTCCACAGCACCTGGTGGGAGCGCTGGGCACCTAGAGCGGAGGCCCTGAGTGGATCGGAGTGGACCTGGGTGTCACTCCGGAGAAGGCTGTAAGGATATGCAGATGAGCTGCAAGTCCTCCACAGCACCTGAAAGGCAGCCGGTGGTAGAGCTGAGCACCTCTCAGCTGAGGAAAGGCTTACCAGAGGTTAGACCGAAGCCAGCATTCCTCTCCCTGAGGGTCGCCTGCTCCTAGCCAAAAAGCAACTGGAAACGCTGTGCACGTGGATCGAGGGCCCTGGGAAGATCGGGGTGGACCTGGAGTCACCCCGGATACAGCTGTGAGGAAATGCAGAAGGGCTGCAAGTCCTCCACAGCACCTGGTGGGAGCGCTGGGCACCTAGAGCGGAGGCCCTGAATGGATCGGAGTGGACCTGGGTGTCACCCCGGAGAAGGCTGTAAGGATATGTAGATGAGCTGCAAGTCCTCCACAGCACCTGAAAGGCAGCCAGTGGTAGAGCTGGGCACCTCTCAGCTGAGGAAAGGCTTACCAGAGGTTAGGCCGAAGCCAGCATTCCTCCCCCTGAGGGTCGCCTGCTAGAAACTTCTCTCCCACCATACTTTCTGTCACACATTTCATGCCCCCCTCCTCATGCTATTTCAGCAGTTTTCTCCATCACATATCCAAACTATATGTACCAGCTGACCTTGTGGTTGAGCTAGCAGACTGTTCCCAACTTCCCCTTTTCACTATCTAGATATAATTTGGTTTCAAACTGCATGAGACACAGGAAATCTTGACCCAAAGATTAATATAAATTAATATATATCCATTAAATTCATCTAAATTACATTGGACCATTCTATATGCATGTACTTATCTTCTAAAAGCTTGTAACAAAGTTCACAATCTATAAATTCTTAAGCTGTCTTGTACAGTATCTTTCCTTAGACATGACAACATTGGTCAACAAAAATACAGAAAAAAAACAGGTTTTTTTTTTCCCATTCTCGTGATGCACCTCCCTCCCCAAGAACCATCTCCCACACACACACACATCTGTCTCAGTAAAAGGTCCACTTTCCCTTCTCCCATTGCTTGCCCAACAAATCATATTAAATGCGTAAACATGTTTTTAGGTCCAGTTTAGTTAGAAGGAGTGTGGGTCACATGGCTGTACTTGCACAATTTCAGAAGGCCAACCTGTAGCCTAATCTAGTTAGCAAGGATTGAAAACAGCACACAGAATGATTAGGGGGGCATGAAATAAATCTTACAGGTAGCCCGTGTTTCATTTTCCAGAGGGGTGCTCTGAATATACAAACATTAGGGGTCCCAAACCCCCAAGTTCCTACACTTTGCATGGCACCCTCATTTTGGAACTCTCTCTCCCAAGCCCTTAGACATGAAGGGCTAGATTCTATGTATCATGCTTAAAAATCTGTGCTGAAAAAAAAATATGCCTAGGTGTTTACTGTAAAGTATGCTCAATTTAGGCATACTTGATAGAATATGCCAAAAGTTTGGCACAGTTTATAGAATATGCCTAGTGCCCATCCGCACAACTAAATTTAGTTGCAGGCAGTTACACCAATTAAAACTTGGTATAAATTCTGATGCTTAAATTAAGTGCAGATTGGGTGTATTCAGTAACAATGTGCATTGTTGATTTGAGAATCACCCTTGACCATGTCATTCCACGCCCATGGCCATGCCCCCTTTTCAGCAATATGACTTAGAATTTATGCGCATTCCATTACAGAATACGCTTAGACAGTTGTATGCATAAATTCTGATTAGTGTCAGTAATTGCTTGTTAATTGGCATTGGCGCTGATTGGCTTTTTAACTAATTAAATTGCATGCACAAATCCAGAGTATGACTGAATTTGCGCACACAATTTAAGTCACACTGTATAGAATCCAGGGAGAAATGTCTTATCTGAGATTTAGATCTTTACTGAAAACTCACTTTTTTGAAAAAAAAAACAAAAACCTTTTTTTATATCAAAGACCTGATAAGACTTTATATTACACGTTATCTTGAGAAACTTAAGGTTGAGGTGATTGAGCATGGGAATAATTTACTGGGAGAGATAGATCTCTGTTTCTAGATGTTTTAAATAATAAATAGGAGGTGCCTAGTGATTGGTGCAGTAGACTACAAACCGGAAAAACCAGATTTCAAAGCCCAGGTTTTCAACCAACGATTCTTGACATCTTGGGCCAATCTGTTTATTTGGAGGGGCAGAATCGAACGGCACCGACCAAATAGATGGCTGGCCATCTATTTGACCGGCACCGCAAAGAGCAGTCCCAAACCGTATTATCAAAAAAGATGGCCGGCCATCTTTCGTTTCGATAATACGGTTGGGGCTGGCCAAACGTCAGAGATGGCCAGGTTTGAGATGGCCGGCATCATTTTTCGCCGATAATGGAAACTAATGCCTGTGATATCAGACCCGGCCAAATCCAAGCCACTTGGTCGTGGGAGGGGCCAGCATTTGTAGTGCACTGGTCCCCCTGACATGCCAGGACACCAGCCGGGCACCCTATGGGGCACTGCAGTGGACTTCAAAAATAGCTCCCAGGTGCATAGCTCCCTTACCTTGGGTGCTGAGCCCCCCAAATCCCACTCACCACAACTATACACCACTACCATAGCCCTTAGGGATGAAGGGGGGCACCTACATGTGGGTACAGTGGGTTTTGGGGGGGTTTGGAGTACTTAACATTTACCAACACAAGTGTAACAGGTGGGGGGGGGGGATGGGCCTGGGTCCACCTGCCTGAAGTGCACTGCACCCACTAAATACTGCTCCAGGGACCTGCATACTGCTGTCAGGGAGCTGGGTATGACATTTGAGCTGGCAGAGTCTGGCAAAAAAAAAATATATATATATATTGTCACCTCGGTACTGGTCCACCGCTCGAGGTGTTGCCTCCTCCTTGCCCTGATCCGGGAATCACCTCCGCACTGCTAGTAATCCTCCTTGCTGGTATTCAAACACAGATCATGCTTCCTCTGCTGAGTTCACTCCCGCCTGAAGTCCGTCAATCAGTTCCAGGACTGGCGGACTACTGAAAAAGATACTCCTCTTTGGGTAGCCAAAAGAAAACAGTTCCGTCTACTGGGACCCCCTGTGTCCGTTCTCCCCTTCCTCCCCCTTTGTCCTGCGGGACAGTAGTTCTTTTCCTCAGGTGGAGGCCGTCATCTACTTTTAGCAGATCACGCCTGCAAAGTTGTTTTAGGCCAGCAACCAGGTCTATCGGCTCCCTGGCTTCTCTCCAGCCAGGCTCCCAAGTGAACAATGCTTCTATACGGGTCCTGTTCCTGGCACAGGCCCCTTCAGTTCCTTTCTCTCCCCCTTATAGAGTTCTAATCCAAAGTTCAGTTCTCAAGTTCAAATGCTATCTTGTTGCAAACTTTCCCGCTGCTGTATGAGTTCCCCTAGGTTCTAGCAGTTCCTTGTCAGCTAAACCTAGAGACCCACCTCCCTCATTTGTCAGCACTCACTCCTGACAACCACCCACACAGGGTTAGCACTCATACAGTCTGTTTTCCAGGACTTACTTTCCTTTGGTCCCCTCCTGGCCCCGAGCAAAAGCTGAGATATCCATCTCCTCTTGTTCCCCCTCTCCTTCTCCCTCTTGCCAGTCCATATGCTCAGCCCCTCCCTCCCCCAGCAGGTGTTCCTCATTCCCTTCCTCAGACTTCATTTCCCAATCAGCCTCCTCCCCCTTGCTTCTCTGAGAAGGCAAGTCCTCCACCTCCTGTTTCCTGCTCAACTCAGGCTTCTGGGACTTGTAGTTTCCCCTCTCTTCCCCCCCTTTACTTTGCGCGGCCTTCTGGGATCGGTAGTTTCTGTAGTCACCCTCTTTCCCCTCTACATGGAAGCAGGGCCCCTTTTCTCCCCTTCCGCTTCTGCTTATCAACCCATTCCTCACAATATATACATATATTTTTTTTTTAGGGTGGGAGGGGGTTGGTGACCACTGAGGGAGTAAGGGGAGGTCATCTCTGATTCCCTCCGGTGGTCATTTGGTCAGTTGGGCACCTTTTTGAAGCTTGGTCCTGAAAAAAAAGGGACTAAGTGAAGCCGGCGAAATACTCATCAGGGCTGGCTTTCTTTTTTCCATTATCGGGCGAAGCTGGCCATCTCAAACCACGCCCCCGCCCCGTCCCGCCTTCGCTACCCTAATGAAAAGCCCCCTTGAAGTTTCGCTGGCTTCGCGAAAGCAATTGACGCCGGCCAAAATCTGCTTTCGATTATACCAATTTGGCCGGGTTCAGGAGATCGACAGCCATCTCCTGATTTGTGTCGGAAGATGGCCGGCGATCTCCTTCGAAAATAAGCTGGTAAGTCACATCATGGCAATAACATACATTAAAGAACAATTAACACATGTTAAAATCATATAATGTGTATTAGTTGTGCCTAATATAGTTTATTTCACCATAATGGACAAACATCTGGCTCAGCACTTATTGAAAAATAATGGTGTGGTAAATGCAAATGCATTCAAAGCAGCTCCCTTTGTAAAATAAATGATGCAGTTTGTATTAAATTTCACAAAGTAGATTGTTCATGGAAAGTTAACAGCATCTCCAGACCTCCCAAAAGTAACTTAAACAGGCCAATGCTGAGAGAACCCTCCACCCTCAGAACAATGTGTAATATAAATCCTTCAACAGACACCATGACCTATTTATGTCCTGCCACCCCAACCCCCACCTTATCCTCAGATCTATTAGTAATAAAAGTCCCCAAGCCCTCTCCATACCTCTCTGGCTCCTACCAGGGTGGGTAATGGGCAGTGGTGTGCTGATAAATTTTTAACAACAGGCTCTCTCCCCGGTCCACCTCGGCGCCCCCCCATCCACCACTGCGCCCCCCACCCACCTCTACGCCCCCCCCCCCAAAAAAAATAATTGCAGAGCTGGCTATACCCGGGGGGGGGGGGGGGGGGGGGGGGCGGCGGCCAACACATTGCTCTCTCCAGGAAAAAAAAAGTAAATGTTCCCAGGTTCCAATCTAATTCATGTTTAATATGGGATAAAATGCCATAAATAAGTAAATAAACATAAACTTTTAACGTTCAGCACCTGATTCTCAAAGTGGACATATTCTGTGCAAAATCTTAAGCAGTATATTAAGGTCTTACAATGACAATGAATAAAGAATAAAGATGTGGCCATGTTTTGCCTTCCTAGAGGCTGCTTCAGGGGCTTAAACTATTAGGTCCCATAGGTACACATATACCTAATAGTTGTTATTGCAAGATACAAGAAATCAATAGTAAAGCAAATAGCAATCAGAATACTGGTGGACAGAGACTGTTAGGTGTATGTGCCCTACGGGACACTCAGGCCCTTTTACTAAGCCACATAAGCGCCTGCGCATGCCCAACGTGCACCAATTCCGAGTTACTTCCAGGCTACTGCGTGGCCCTTGCATTAATTTCATTTTTGGCGCACGTCTGCTACGCGCATCTGAAATTTATTTTTTATTTTCTGGCGCACATCAGCTACGCATGCCAAGTGGCATTTGGCATGTGTAGGTCATTACCGCCCGGTTACCACGTGAAACTTTACCGCCTTTTTTAACATTTGCGCTGAAAAATGATTTCAGCGTACCTTAGTAAAAGAACCCCTAATAGTTTAAGCCCCTGACGTAGCTTCTAGGAAGGCGAAACGTGGCCACATTGGGCATTTTGTGTTCCGGATTGATTGGAATACAGTTTTTTTCTACACTAGATGTGTTTTCTGCTTCTTGTGGACTATTTAACAAAATATGCACTTACATTGCACCTCCACCTCATTTCACTTAAATATTAGCTCTGGGAGCACTTTTGCGTGGATTGCTTAAAAGTAGGTACATTCTTTCTGTTTACCTATTTTTATACATGCATATGTCCTTGTGCAATTATATAACAGCCCTTTTTTATGTGTAATACAGGATCTACAGGTGGACAAAGATTTATAAAACTACTTTGACTTTACAGTCTCTGTTTAGATGCAAGAGATAGCGCTGGATAGCCTCCTTGGGATCTATGATTTTTGCTCAATCATAGAAATTGTTTACAGGTATTAAACAGAAAATTCTCAACATGAACATTATTGTTACTCTTAAAAATTGCTAAATTGTAAATTCAATCTCTTTTTATTGAGAAATATCGGACTGCAAACTGAAATAGGCATCTCATAACTATGAATATCTTTTTTCCTTCTCCCGGTCAATTAGAATACAAAATTTCTTCCCAGTATTCTGACTACGCCTCCTTATGTTCATAATACTGTAAGCCTTTCACTAATCAGCTGCTTTGAAGGGTTTACTTAAGAATCGTTTGAGCTTTGCAGTCTCATTAGCTTCAGTAATTTCATAGGACATGGGGAAACTAAAATTAAGCAAATACATTAAAAAGTCCATTAAAACAAATATACTTAATTTTCTTATTTTTTTTTATTACTAGTGAAATAAAACACATGCTTCCTCCTTTTAATTATCTCATAAACATGTTTCATAATACAAGAGAGATTTCAGTAGAGATGTTAGGCTTGTACTTTACCAGTGATCTCTGGAATCTTTGTTGGGTCTAATAATTTTGATTGGAGGAATGCTCTTTAAAATACACACACTTAAGTGCAATCTGTGGCATAAAATGCAGGAAGGAGCAATACTTCCTTATGAATGAAGCATTTGGATCTGATCTTAGTGGTCAGGTCATTCTAGTTTTTACTGTAATTCTATTCTCATTCATTTGGGTTCTAATGTGAAATCTATTATTCATAATGCCATTTGCATTACCTCGTATGTATTACTACTCATCAATATGACTAGCAACAGTCAGTATCAAGAATGGGAACAGAATTGAAACCATAAAGAGTTTTAAAGAATGGTGAAGAAAATTCATTATAAATGTTTAATGTATTGAGTGACTAATAGAGGCAGCCAGACCGAGTCTGCAGCCACTGAGTGTAAGATGTCCCTGGGCACAGCACATCATGGTTTCTCAGATCTTCATGGTTCAAGTGGGGGGAGGTAGAGGAGTGAGTTGTTGCTTCGTGCTGAGTACTCGTGGGTTCACATCCTGCTGGACTCAATTGCAGATGATTGGTTAGGGGGCTGCATGGGAACCGGGGAAGGGAAGTGCCTGTGGAGAAGGGATGCAATACACATACATGGAATGTACATTTTCTTCTTTCCAGGAACTTGTCCAAATCTTTTTTTAGACCCAGATATGATAACAGCTTTTACCACATTCTCTGGCAATGAATTCAAGAACTTAATTATGTACTGAGTGAAGAAATATTTTCTCCAATTTGTTTTAAATATATATTGTGTGTCTCCTAGTCCTTGGACTTTTGGAAAGAATAAACAAGGGATTCATATTTCCTTGTTATCCACCAGACCAGTCCAGAATAATTGGTTGTATCCATACACCAACGGAAGGAGACAGAGAAAGTAGTTCCAAGTAATACACCCCTTAAGGGTATTGTGCAGCCTGGAATGATCAGTATTTTCTCTGTCTCCTGGGGGATGGTAGACGGATAGTGCAGCTCTTGTCTGGTGCTTGGCTGGCAGCTCCTGGCCTGGTTTCTAGGAGGCAGTTGAGCAGGGGGTAGTCGGTGCTTCATGGAAGCTTCCTGACTGGATTGGATGATACCCAGTAGTACTGGGTCCCTCATCCTGAAGCCGGGGTGACACCCGTGGTTGTGGCTCCCCCCCCCCCCCCCCCCCCCCCCCCCACTTTTCAGCTCCTTTCCTCCCCTGTGTGGGATTGTCTCCAGTCTTCTCATTGCACAGCTTAGGAAGTATACCTTTTTATTTCATATTATTTTAAAAAAACAAGAAGCAGACAAACTGACAACCAGTCCCACTGCTCTTGCGTGCAGGAGCTCTCTGTCACTGTGGTTTTTGGTGGGTGGGCACATTGTCTCCGATTCCTGCGTTTTTTCCATGTGCTGCAGCCTGCTTGGTTTTCAGGCAGCTTTTCTTTTGGGACTTGACATTTGCCTTGGACAGCAGAATTTCTCTTTATCTCTTCAGGTTCCAGCATCCAATGGCTCTTTAGCAGCACTGTTTTGTGGTAGTTGCAGCCTGCTCCAGTGTTGGGGTGTGTGCTCTCCCTTAGGCAGGCACTTTGAGTTTTCTAGTACAGTGGCGATCACTCTCATTGGCCTACCAGTTCCATGTCCTTGTTTGTGCCGCTGCTTCTTGGCGCTTCGGGGCAGCTGGGTTGAATGGTATGTTTTTCCCTGCTGTGTATTTGGCTCTCCTGCTTCATGGTTCTTCCACTCCACGAACTTCCACGGCTTTCAGTGGTACCTTCTGCTGCTTCGGATGGTAGCATTCTGATCTTCGGTTTTGTCTATTGTTGCTTAGAGGGCTTTGGGGAATGCTTGCCTTTTGGCTTCTCCACGCAGGGGAGGTACTATACATTTTGCTCTTCGGTAGCCTGGCGGCATGCGGGTATTATTTATTGCCTTCCCGGACTTATGTCACTCTCATCTGGTTCAGCACCCTCCTTCTCTTTTTATGGGGATATAGCTGTATTTTATATTTCTGTTTGGTAGGGAAGTCTGTGGTTTTCCATGGCCTGGGAGTGTGGTTGCTGCGCTACCTGTGGATATGATTCTGTTTGCTGCTCTGGCCATGGGGACTTTGCTCCTTCTCTGCATATGGTGTGGGGCTGCTTCTAGGTTCAGCATTGCTCCTATTCCCTATCTGCAAATTAATTGGCCTTTTGCCTCTCATTGTGGTGCATACATCTGTCTTTACTTAGGTTGGCAAGCATAGCTCTATCTCTGGATGGTGTGCATAGCTCCATCTCTGGACTTAGTGTGTGTCACCTTCTCCAGGAGTCCTTGTGGCTACACCTCTAGACGTAGACCATGGTTGAATCTCTGGTGTTGAGTGTGAATACAGCTGGGGATGTTGAACAGGACTCCATTGCTAGTGGTTGAACATGGCCCCACCTTTCAGATTGACCATGGATTTGTCTGTGATTGGGCTGTCTCGTGAGCATGTCTCCAGTTCTGCATGAGGTGCACAGGTCTGTCTCTTGCTTTGAGGCAGGGCTCTGGGTGTCGAGCTGGGCCCCACCTCTGGTCATCAAGCTGGGCCCTGTCTCCAGGCATGGAGCAGGGCTGCACATCCAGGCGTTGAGCTCGACCCCAGCTCCGAGTGCCAAGCTGGGCTCCACATCCAGGCATCAAGCTTGGTTCCACCTCCACGCATCGAGCATAGCTCTGCCTCTGACCAGTAGGCTTGGTTCCATGTCTGTCTCATACCCTGTAATCTGTCTGGTGAGTATGGGTCCGTCTTCTGAGCAGTCCTCCAGGGCATCGAGCTGGGCTCCGTCTCTGGTTGTGGGATCGCTGGCTTGAGTAAGACTCCGTCACTGGCTATCGAGCGTGTCCTTGGTTCTGGATGTCCAGCATAGCTTTTCGCTGGCTACTGCATTTTTCTTCTTGCTGACTATTGGACTTTCATCCCTCTCGGTTTGTTGAGCATGACTGTTGCTTGTACATGAGCCCAGTTCCTCTTCCTATGGTGGCACATGGCTAGGCAGGAGCTCTGTATTTACTGCCAACCATTGCTCCATCTCAGGGTGTCCTCCAGGATCCTCCCTCTGGTAGTTGGACATGACTACTTCTGGAGGATTGAGCATTCCTCCGTCTCTGGTGGAAGAGTATACCTTTCTCTGAGGATGTCGTGCAGGGTTCCTTCTCAGCATATTGAGAAGGGTTCCATGGCTTATGGCTGAGCAGGGATCTCTCTGGCTTCTGAGCAGCAGCCATTCCTGGTGGTTGACAGTATTTGTCTCTGGAGCAAGACACAGTCTCTCTCTGCCTATTCAGCACGGCTGCTTCTCTAGGGGTTCCTCCTGTGTCATTGGTGTGGGGAGTGTCTTGCTCCATGTGTGTCAGTGGCAAAGGGATCCCTTTTGTTGGCACACCTTAATTGCACTTATGAGGTGTACCGCAGGATTCTACCTCTGCTGGGGACTCTGGTTCCGTCTCTGCATGTAGTGCAGAGATTCATCTCTTCTTGCTACCTCTTCGCATTTGCCTTCCATTTATCTCCTGGGTGAAAGTATGGAGCATAGCTGGAAGTGCATTTTCTCCTGTTTGGACCTGTGGTTAATGACCATGGCTCTGCTTGCGGATTCCTACAGTGTGTGTGGGGGGGGGGGGTCTGCTTGGCCTTCCATGCCATGCCTATAGGAAGTGCCTCCTTTTTATCTGGAAAGCTGCTATTTCTTTGACTTCCTCGGATCCTTACGAGGCTCAGATCCTGTCTCAGCTTTCCTGGGGTTAGAACATATGCACATAAGCATAGTCATACTGGGTCAAACCACTGGTACATCTCGTCCAGTATCCTATTTTCCACAGTGGCCATCATGGTCTCCAATACCTGGCATAAACCTGATTACTAACAATATTCCATGCTACGAATCCTGGGGAAAGCAGCAGCTTCCCCCATGTCCAGATCAATAACAGTCTATGGACTTTTCCTCCAGGACCTTGTCCAAATCTCTTTGATCCCAGATACACTTACTGCTGTTACTGCATCCTCAAGCAGCGAGTTCCAAAGCTTATCTATTCTTTGAGTAAAAAAAAAAAAAGAGGTTCATTTTTTCCTGTTCTTTCTGGTTGGGAGATTTCACTTCTAGAGTACTCCCACTTACTATTCGGCAGTGAGCAGCTGTCCCTTTTTGGTACCAGCTGCACAGGCATAGGCGGTTGGTGGCCCAACTGTTTGAGGAGGCTAAAGGGGGCAGGGTTAGGGGTGGGGCCAGGGGTGGAGCTCACATCCATAATTGTCTAACAACACAGAAAAAAAATAATTAAAAATAAAATAGTCACAATTAATACCTTTTATTAAATTTAGATATTAGATATGTATCATATGTCAAAGAATAAAGTGGTTGCTCAAAGCATATACTAACCACAATTGCTCAACTGCAAAACTCTATGCACAAATTTCTGCAAAAACACACTCAGAACCATACTGTACCATAAATATTACACTGGGCAGACCTAATACACCAATATACCACCCATACGGAAAATGCAGACCGTCAACAAGGGATCATAATATCACAATTCTAATATAGAGCCACAAAACACCCTTTTAGGATGGATAGTGTTCACAATGAGCTCCTTTTATTAACGACCATATATAGATCCTTCAAGAGGTAGTGTGTCATGATTTAGGCTCTACAACCTTTCTGATATTTTGGTGCCACCTCAGTAAGGCCAACACACAATCTCTCCACTGTAAAACACTATACACAAACTTGTGAAAAAACACACTCAGAACCTTACCAAACCATAACAGCACTAATCCCAAGAACAGGACGAACTAAAACCTTATGCGTGGAAATGCAGCACTGTAATTACACCGGGCTCTAAAACACCTAGTGAAAAAAAACAAAAAGGGCTGCAAATACTACACGCTAGCAGAACACTGCACCTTGATCACACATGAAAAACACATGACACAACAGATATAAAGACAAAATATGAAGGCAAAATATTGAACTGGAAAGTTACCTCAAGAAATCAGACTCAGCATGCAGCTATACTAGAAAAATTGAAACTTACATGAAAAATATCACAGATGCACATTTCCAAAAGCTGACATATTCCAATTAATAAATTCTGAATAAAATACTTTTTTCTACCTTTGAGGTCTGATCATTTAGTTTTTCTATTCGCTTTGGTCCCAGTGTCTTCTGTTTTATGTCGTGTCTTCTTTCCATTTGATATTTTTTCTCTCACCATATCCACCATCCTCCTGTGTCCTTATGCATCCTGTCTACCATCTGTAGCCCTGTCCCTATCCTTTCTCCAGTTTCAGCATCTGCCTTCAAAGTGTTCCGATCCAGCCCTTAAATTCAGCAATTTGCCCTCCATCCATATCCAGCATTTCTCCTCACTTCCCTCCCTTCCATCCATGTGCATCTACTTCCTCTGACTTCCCTCCCCTCGATCCATGTCCAGCATTTCACCACTCTCCCTTCCACTCCATCCGTGTGCATCTCCTTCCTTTGTCTTTCCTTCCCTCCACCGTTGTTCAACATTTCTCCTCTCTTCCCTGCCCTCCACTCCATCCATGTCCAGCATTTCTCCTCTCTTCCCCCCCTCCATCCATGTGCATCTCCTTCCTGACTTCCCTCCCCTCCATCCATCCATGTCCAATAACTCTCTATTCTCCCCTGCCCTCGCCTCCATCCACCCGTATCCAGCAAATTTCCTCTCTCCCCTGCTCCCTCCATCCATCCATCCATGTCCAGCAATCCAGCAACTCTCCATTCTCACCTTCCCTCTCCTCCATCCACCCATATCCAGCAAATTTCCTCTCTCCCCTGCCCCCATTCATCCATCCATATCCAGTAGTTCTCCTCTCCTCTGCCCTCCCCTCCATCCATCCATGTCCAGCAACTCTCCATTCTCCCTTGCACTCTCCTCCATCCATCCATCCATATCGAACAAATTTCTTCTCTCTCCTGCCCCCATTCACCCATCCATGTCCACCAATTCTCCACTCTCCCCTGCCCTCCCCCTCCATCCATCCATGTCCAGCAACTCTCCATTCTCCCCTGCCCTCTCCTCCATCCACCCATATCCAGCAAATTTCCTCTCTCCACTGCCCCCATTCATCCATCTATGTCCAGCAATTTTCCTCTCTCTCCTGCCCTCCTTCCTCTCCAGTGATCTCTTCTCTCCCCATGCTCTCCCCTCCTCTTCCAGCAATCTCTTCTCTCCCCCTGTCCTCCTCTCCTCTCCATGTCCAGCGATCTCTTCTCTACCCTTGTCCTCCCCTCCTCGTCCAGCGATCTCTTCTCTCCTCCTGCCCTCCCCTCATCCAGCGATCTCTTCTGTCCCCCTGCCCTCCCCTCCCCTCCATGTCCAGCGATTCTCCATGCCCTCCCTCAGCTTGTCAGCAGCCCTCCTTTCCGTTCCTTCCTGCCCCCCTGTGCGTTTAACCATTTTACTTTCAGGCACAGCGACAGCAGTGAAGAGGACAACACAGCGGGCTCGCCTCCAGCTTCTCCCTTCCCTCACACAGTGTCCCGCCTTCATGTATTTCCTGTTTCCGCGAAGGTGGGACACTGTGTGAGGGAAGGGAGAAGCTGGAGGCAAGCCCGCTGTGTTGTCCTCTTCACTGCCGTCGCTGCGCCTGAAAGTAAAAGGGTTAAACGCGCCGGGGGGGGGGGGGAGTAACGGAGAGGAGGGCTGTCGGTTGGGGAGCTGAGGGAGGGAAGGAGGAACGGTCCGAGAGCTGCCCGCTGCGCCAGCCCTGCGTTTGGGGGGGGCAGCAGCCAGGGGATGGTCATGACCAAACCTCTTATACGGGGCACCTATGCGCACAGGGTTGGCTTCTTGGTCCTCCCTTGCCAGTTCAGTCTTTCTCCTCCATGAAGTCTTTTCCTCATCGAGATATTTTGCCCTGGCTTCTCAGGGGTTTTCTTTCCCTTGCTTCGTAGGTTCAACTCTCACTTTTCACTCGATGTGGCAGTGAACCCTCTTGCCCTCTCTCTCTACTGGGCCTTTTTTGGGAGCTGCGTCTTCTGGTCTTTGAGGATGCATGTTTCCTGAACTTGTTTTCTAGTTTATGGAGATCTCTTGGTTGTGTCTCCTGAATTCACCCTGGTCTCGGGACATTGATAGCTTTGATTTGCTCTTCTGTCTGTCTCTCTCACTTATGTCAGGGGTTGTTAGTCTATTTTTGTGGTCTGTGGGTTCTGGACACTTGTCTGTGGCCTTGCGCCTTCCTAGTATGCTTACCTAGGTCTTTGGTTGGGGTCTCATAGTTTTTCACTGATAGTCCTTTGGAGTTTTCGTGATGAGGTTATCCCATCCTTCTTTGCTATATCCCATTAGTATGGACTGGTCTGGAGGATGACAAGAAAGGAACAATTATGCCTCTCTTGAAAAGCATCTTGCATTTATTCCATCCAGACCAGTCCAGAGGTCTTCCCTTGATGTTTTCTTCCAGTTCTGGATTCTGTAGGTCTCAACACCTGTGCCGGGGCAAAGCGGTGAGGGTTTTGTTCTCTTCCGCTCATTCTTCTCCAGGCCACCTTGCTATGCCGATTCTGTGTGGCTCCTGCTTCAGTTGGAGCCTCAACCCTCTTACTCCCTTTGGGTGGAGGTCTGCAGGTTGGTGAGTATGGGCCAAGTGGTGGCTCATTTCTCACACTTCCCCTAAATGGGGACTCTGAATGGCCTTGATTGTGAAGGAACATCTAGCTATGCTAAAACCTGGACACAGGTGTCTTTCATGTCTAACATTTTTTTTGCTTTTTATTTTAGCACTGTGGAGCACCATTGCTTGGCTATTTGAAATATTGAGCATTCCAGGCTGCACGATACTCTTAATAGGCATATTACTTGGAACTATTTTCTGTCTCCTACCACTGGTGGATGGACATAACCCATTAGTCTAGACTAGTCTGGTTGGATTACAGGAAAGAAAATTATCAGGTAAGACATAATTTTTCCATACTGTTTCCACTCCATTTATTTTATAGATCTTTATCGTATCTTCCCTTAGCCATCTCTTCTCTAAGTGGAAGAGCCCTAGTCTCTTTAGCCTTTCCTTATAGTGGAGTCATTGCACCCCCTTTATCATTTTGGTTGCCCTCTCTGTAGCTTTTCTAATTTAGCTATATCTTTTTTTCAGATCTGGTGACCAGAATTGCACACAATATTCAGGATGTGGTCGCACCATGGAACGATATAGAGGCATTATAATATTCTCTATTATATTCTCCATTTCTTTGCTAATAATTTCTAACAGTCTATTTGTTTTCTTGATCACCCCTGCATTCTAAGAAGAGGATTGCAACATATCACCAATAATGACACCTAGATCCTTTTCCTTGTTGGTGACTCCTAATGTAGAACCTTGCATCATGTAACTATAGTTTGGGTTGCTCTTCCTACATGCTTCAATTTGCATCTTTTCAGATTCACTTTCATCTGCAGTTTGGAAGCCATGCTCCCAGTCTCGTAAGGAATTCTTGCAATTTCTCACAGTCCTCTTGTGATTTAACAACTTTGAATAACTTTGTGTCATCAAACTTTCGTCACCCCCCTGGTCACTGCTGTTTCCAGGTGATTTATGAATATGTTAAAAAGCAATGGTCCCAGCAAAGATCTCTAGGGAGCCTCACTAGTTACCCTTCGCCATTGAGAATATTGACCATTTAACCCTACTCTGTTTTCTATCTTTTAACCAGTTCTGAATCCACAACAGGACATTGCCTCCTATCCCATGACATTTTAACTTCCTCAGGAATCTCTCATGAGATACTTTGTAAAATATCTTCTGAAAATTCAGATACAGTCACATCAAACATCTCATCTTTATCCTTATTTTGTTTACACCTTCAAAAACATATGGCTATATCCATGTTGGCACTGTATTATTCATTTATTTATTTATTGAAAACATTGCTGATCTACCTATTAGATATCTAAATGGCGTATAATAAAACATATATATAATGAATAAAAATCAGCAGTTCCCTCTTCTCCTCTACTATCTCTAATTGCTTTCCTTTCTTTTGCTCCCTTCTTTACTTTCTTGTCCATAATCGTAATTCTTTTCGTTCCTGTTAACCACTTTGATTTTTATGGAAAGGCAGAATATCAAAAGCTTAATAACCATAAACATAAATATATTAAATACATAAAAATCTACTAAAACAGCAATACTTAACAATAAAACAAGACACACTTCAAAAAAGAAAAACATTCTGCCAGCAAACTTCTAAGCAGGGTCCAGCAAAACCGCTATGCCGCAGTTGTAACAGCTTATTAAAAAGAACTTTGCCTTACCCTTCACCATCAGTTATAATGTTGTATTACATACTAGTAAAAAAGGCCCGTTTCCAAAACCAATGAAACGGGCGCTAGCATGTGGCTTTTTTTGTGTGTGTGTATGTGTCACAGAGTTATTTTGTGTGTGTGTGAGTGTGAGGTGTGTGTGCAGGTTGTTGATGTGTGTCTTTTTTTTTGTTTTGTTATTTGGGTGGGGGGTTGGGGGATGTGCTGGGCTGGCAAAGTGGGATGGATTGGTGTGTGGCTTTGAGGGTGTGTTTCTGTTGTATTGTGTGTGCATGGTTTTGTTTGTCAAGGAGGTTTGTGGAGGGGGGTCTTTCTGTTGGTGAAATGAAAATGTGGTTGTAGGGGGGTCAGCCTTTGCTGAGTGGTGGATTGTTTTTTTCCAGGTTTTTTTTTGTGTTGTGCTGAGGCAGCAGTGTTGTTTTAGGTGGGCGGAAGGTAGAGGAGCACGTTCTTGGTCTGTCGGTATTTTTTGGCCGTTTCAGGGCTGCTGTAGGGGAATGCTGGAAGAGAAATGTGCTGTTGGAAGCAGCGCCGTCTTTTTCCATTGGGCTGGGGTTCTGGGCATCCTGGAGGTGGGTGACGGCTTGCCTGAGGACGGGGATGGTTGTTTTAAGTTGGCAGAAGGGAGAAGAGCACGGTCTCGGGCTGTCGGGGGGTGATCCGGTATGTTCGGTCCATTTCAGGCCGGCTGCAGGGGAATGCTGGAACATTTATGCGCTGTGGGAATCAGCGCCGTCTTTTTCCGGGTGCTCGGGGAATCCCCGAGGTGGGAGACGGCTTGCCTGAGGCTCGGGATGGTTGGGCACGTCCTTGGCCACTTCGGCAAAAGAGGAAGGGGGTGGGGAGTTATCTGCAGCCGCATGAGAAACCGGGTATTCTTTGTTTGTTTTGTATTATTAGTTTGCATTTCTGTTGAAGAAAGAGTGGATGCCTTTCGAATGATGGAGGTGGTGCGTCGGTGTGCGTTTGTTTCGTTAGTTTGGCAGCCAGTCTCCACCGATTCCTAGGCAGGGAAGGAGTACTCCTCCCCCTTCCTTGGTCACTGTTTGCTGCTGGCTGGGTCACGGGTAATCCTTCAAGCTGGGCCGCAGCTTGTCCTGTTCACCCACGTCCCAGATGGTGAGGGGCACGTTGTTCTCCGGCTCCACCGGCTCCACCGACTCCAAGTCAAGCGAATCCAAATATAGTCTATGCTATACGCCCTCCGGCACTCTTCAGTACCGGCATTAGGCATTTAAAAATTTATTCACCCCCCCCCCCCCCCCCCCGGTCTATTTTTGCACATACCCACAGCAGGAATATTCTTCTCTCGTTCCAGCGGTGGTTCTGTGCTCTCCGTGCTGCACAGATAATGAGCTGTTCTGCTGGTGAATGCGCCTCCCTTATTGCCACGTAGTTTCCTCTGATTGGTCCGTCTTATGTCGCCTAGCGTTGCCTGGGAACGGTTTTGTGATGGTTCTTTGTGTTTCAGAACGTTGAGGGTGTTTTTTCTGATTGGTCCATCATGCGAGGGCGGGGCAGAGAGACATGGTCAGTGTTGTGGCTTCACCACCATGAACTGACGAACCCTTTAGGGAATGACTGAGTGACTTCAGAACGTTGTCTTCAGAATGTTGAGGGTGAGTTTTATTATAGTAGATAGTGTTGACATTGTAAGTAGTGTACTATTTATGCCATACTTTATAGTGTTATTTGAATATTTTACTTCTGTGATTGCCTATTGTTCATGTTTGATCTATTCTTACTGTATACCGCCTTGAGTGAATTCCTTCAAAAAGGCAGTAAATGAATCCTAATAAATAAATAATAAAACAAATAAGATTTACAAGCTGCCTATCTTTAGGATGGTGAGATTCTAAAATACTAGTACTTAATATGTGTATGTGTGCACATACCCATGTAAGTACTAGCAGGGCACCTGGGTGCTGTTCTGCAAATACTTATTTAACTTATGTAATATTTGCAAGGAGAAGTGTACACAGGGCTCCCACTTATATGGGTAAGTTATAGAATACTGTAAGGTACAAATGTCGCTCCACATTACAATGCCTACACTTACACCAGTTCTAAATTTCAGGTGCATCATTACTGGAATATATTAGTGTTATATAATGGAATCTAGGCGCCTAGGTTCCGTTATACAATAGACATCTACCTACCAGTGGCCTTGGAGCACCTAAATGGAAGTGCCCAGTTATAGAACTGCCTCCCTAGTGGTTAGTGAATTTTTGCTTTCAAACTGGCCCTCCCTTCTCTTCTGCCAATCACAGATACAATGAGTCAGCACTGATACACACACATAGGCATGCATATGTGCACATAGACACACACACATATACACACACACCCCATACACAAACATGCCCATACAGTACATATACGCACACATACACAGATACACACACAGAGACACCAGTGCATACATACACAAGCAGAAATATAGATGCAAACACACCTATAGACACTGGCATACCCACATATAAACACATATATGTATAGATACACATATATGTGTATACATATACACACTAAGAAAGATCATCACAAGCACATGCACACACAAACTCATAGAGACACACATGCACACAGAGGCATACACAGACATACACATATACAGACATACGCTTGTGTTTATGTGTATACACATACACAAATGCACACGTACAAATATACCCACAGACATACCTATATATATATATAAAATACAAATACAAACACACAGACACAGATCTACAAAACATATACACAGACACACACACAGACACATATACAAACAGAGGGGATAGAAATAATGACACGAGGTATGCTCCACATGTTTTTCTCCACAGCCATATCATTATTTTTGCTGGTATTTGCTTTGTGAGTCAGATGTATATTTTACTTTCTTGGTTGTAAATTTGTAAATTCTATTGTGAAACCTAGTAACTGAACCATATAGCTTTCTTAGTGGTTCATATGTATGGCAACACTTACCCCTGAATTCTATAAAAGGTGCTAAAAATTGCTTGTGTAAATTTGGGAGCGCGCCCAATTTGCTTTTTCAATTTAATTGAATAATGAGCCTATCAGTGCCTATAATTAGGCCCTAACAATCAATTATCGTGTTAATTGGATTCAATTAAAAATTACCCCCCTCCAGATTAAATATAGTGTGCCTAGCATTCTACACTGAAATCTAAGCATTTTCCATAACTATGTGTGTAACTTAATTGGCTTAACATGCGAATCAGTGTTGATAGTAACATAGTAACATAACATAGTAACATAGTAGATGACGGCAGAAAAAGACCTGCATGGTCCGTCCAGTCTGCCCATGACAAACTCATATGTGTATACCTTACCTTGAATTTGTACCTGTCCTTTTCAGGGCACAGACCATATAAGTCTGCCGAACAGTATTTCCCGCCTCCCAACCACCAGTCCTGCCTCCCATCACCGGCTCTGTTACAGACCGTATAAGTCTGCCCTCCCCTATCCTCGCCTCCCAACCACCACCCCCTCTTCCCCCCAACTGCTCCGCCACCCAATTTCAGCTAAGCTTCTGAGGATCCATTCCTTCTGCACAGGATTCCTCTATGCATATCCCACGCATGTTTGAACTCCGTTACCGTTTTCATCTCCACCACCTCCCGCGGGAGGGCATTCCAAGCGTCCACCACCCTCTCCGTGAAAAAATACTTCTTGACATCTTTCCTGAGTCTGCCCCCCTTCAATCTCATTTCATGTCCTCTCGTTCTACCGCCTTCCCATCTCCGGAAAAGATTTGTTTGCGGATTAATACCTTTCAAATATTTGAACGTCTGTATCATATCACCCCTATTCCTCCTTTCCTCCAGGGTGTACATGTTCAGGTCAGGAAGCCTCTCTTCATACGTCTTGGAACGTAAATCCCATACCATCCTCGTAGCTTTTCTTTACACCGCTTCCATTTTTTTAACATCCTCCAAAACTGAACACAATACTCCAGGTGGGGCCTCACCAACGTCTTATACAGGGGCATTAAAACCTCCTTTCTTCTGCTGGTCACTCCTCTCTCTATACAGCCTAGCAATCTTCTAGCTACTGCCACCGCCTTGTCGCACTGTTTCGTCGCCTTCAGGTCCTCAGATACTATCACCCCAAGATCCCTCTCCCCGTCCGTGCCTATCAGACTCTCCCCGCCTAACACATACGTCTCCCTTGGATTTCTACTCCCTATCTCCACTTCACTGCACAACAGGAGATAGATTGGCCTTGAAGGGCATTTAACAAGCAATAATGAGCACTAATTGGCAATAATTAGAATTTATGCACATAACTCAGTAAGCATATTCTTTAATGAACTGCTCCTAAATTCTAATGTGCACAGTTCAAAAGGGGCGTGGTTATGGGCAGGGAAATGGGCATTTCATGGCCATTCCAAAATTTTCATGCATAGTTATGGTTAAATCTTTTTTATTAACGCATAATGCTTGATAGAATACAATCAAGGTTTGTGATCCTTAAAACACTAATACAACAAGCAACTAGCAGTAACTTTGTCAACGCCAAATATTTTCTGTTTGATCCCCTCCCTACTCCCCCCCGACAATCCCCCCCTCCCAAAAATGTGCCCCTCCCTTCCCTTCCCCAAACACAAGCTGTCTTGTCAGTTATCCGGGTAGAGTCTCTCGTTCCGGCCCCTCTAGTTTAGAATCTTGCTTCTTGCCAGGGGTTGTAACATGTCCCAGAAGTTCTCCCATGTTCTCTGGAACCGCTTGCCCTCCTCCGTCGACAAATCCTGATAGCCACGTCTCTCTAGTTTCAAAAGTTCAATCATTTGTATTCTCCAGGATCCAATTGTGGGAGCTCTGGTGTCACGCCAATGTTGCAAAACTACTCTCTTTCCCATCAACATCGCTCTCTGTAGGAAGGTTAAGAAGCCCGGTGGAGCCGGCTTGACATATTTATATTCTCCAAAGAGCATCAGAGGGTGCCTCTGTATTGTGCGTCCCCAGTATCTCTTAGTCTCTCTCAAGATTTGTGTCCACAGTTGCAAGATACATGGGCAGTACCAAAACATGTGGGCGAGTTTGGCCAGAGACTGCCCACACCATGGGCAGGCACCAGTTCCACCAAAGCCGGCCTTCCTCGCCCTATCCGGGGAGATGTATAGCCTTAAGGCAAATTTATATTGCATTTCCCAATATCGGGTAAAAATGGAAGATTTTTGAATGGAAGTAATGAAATTGCTCAGTGTCTCCTCTGTTACTTCTGCTAACAGGTCCCCAGCCCATCTTTGGTCACTGGCTCAAAAGTCTATATTCTCTGTCGAATCCTGTAAGGATCTATGATGATATTTCAGGGGCACCACCGTTTGCGCCCCCAAGGTCAGATCAGAACTCAGTGTATCTTGAACATCTTCGCTTAGATTCGCCCAACCCAGGGATCTGATATAGTGTCGAACCTGAAGGTAGGCAAAGCGGTCCGACTCCTTGAGCTTAAACTCCGTTTGTAATTCCATGAATGGTTTGGTCTCGCCCTCCTCGGAGACCAGCTGATAAACATATTGAATCCCCAACTTTCTCCAGCTGCCAAAGGTCCTCGAGGAGGTGCCCTCCGGAAAGTCAGGGTTGTGGAACAAAGGTAGAAAGGGGGTCGCCCTCCAGTCAAAATGATATCTTTTACAGAGCCACTTCCATGCTGCCCTCGCTGTGGCCACTAGTGGGTTTTTTCCCAGCCCCCCAGGGAGCGCTCGACCTGGTGCATGTAGTACCCATCCCAGGTGTGCAGCTGGTGACAGTTTCATCTCTAGTTGGGTTGCTGAAAAATGATGGTGACCTGTCAGCCAGTCCCTAATATGTCTCATGGAACAAGCAGTTACTAAATGGCGTATGTTTAATAATCCCATCCCCCCCTGTAGCTTCGGCTTCTGGATGATATGTATTGGGAGTCTAGGCCTTTTCTGATTCCACAGGAATTTTTGTATTAGTCTGTGTAACTCTTTCTCCTCTCTCCTTCTCAGGTAGATTGGTAACACCTGAAACTTGTATAGCCACTTAGGGATTATTATCATGTTTACCAGCCCCACTCTACCCATTAATGAAAGCGGGCAGGAACTCCAAAGTTGTAACAATCTTTTTGTAGTGTTTAATAAGGGTCGCACGTTCCTATCATATAAAGCCTCCATCTCTATTGGGATAGTGACTCCCAAGTAACAGAAATGTTGGCTCGCCCAAGGGATCTGGGGCCGTCCCCTCCAGGAGCTCCTAACCCCCCCATCCAATGGCAGAGCTAGTGACTTTGTCTGGTTCAGTGTGTATCCGGATAATTTGCTATATGTGTCAATAACGCGTAAGAGATTGTCTAGGGAGGCCTGAGGGTCACTCAGCAGCAACAATACATCATCTGCATACGCAAGAACTTTAAGTTCTGTCCCATGTACTTGAATGCCTCTAATGTCTCTGTTTGCCCGTATTGCAATTAGCATGGGCTCCAGGGTTAATAAGAAAAGAAGTGGGGAAAGGGGGCATCCCTGCCGCGTACCCTTGTATATCCCAAAGGCTTCTGTTAGGACCCCATTCACTCGCACCATGGCCCGTGGCTGATTATAAAGCGCCTGTATGGCTTGCAGAGTCCATCCCCCCAGACCCACCTGTCCCAGTGTTTCAAACATGAACGCCCAGTCCACCTGATCAAAAGCACGTTCTGCATCTAAACTCACAATCATCCTGCCAGTATTAGTGTCATCCTCTGAAAGCATGGCCATGATAAGTTTCCGAACATTTTGTACCGACTGTCGTCCCCGCACAAATCCCACCTGCTCCTCCCCAACAAGGTTTGGTATCAAGGGTGCCAGTCTGTCCGCCAATATACGAGACAGTAGTTTTACTTCCACGTTTATGAGGGAGATGGGTCTATAGGAGCCAGGTTGCAGTGGGTCTCTACCCTGCTTGGGTATTAAGCTAATTGTGGCCAGATTAGTGTGTTGCGGAAAGTGACCAACCTCCACCACAGTGTTTAGATGTTCGGTCAGGGGACCTACTATCTGCATTTTCAGTAATTTATAGAATTCTCCCGACAGACCATCAGGCCCCGGTGCCGAATGCAGTTTCAAAGCACTTATGGCTTTTTGCAATTCTTTTGCTGTCACTGGACTATCCAAGAGCTCTGCATGGTCTGCCGGGATCCTTCCCAGTCCCCGTGCCTGCAAGTATTGTCTTATGTCACCCCCCATTTGCCCTGTTTTACTGTTCGCCCCGTATAATGCAGCAAAGTGATCCCGAAACGTCTGTGCTATTTCAGCCATATTATTTGTTACTTCTCCTGTGGGCTTCTTTATAGCAGGTATAAAATGGGACTTCCGGGAGCCTTTCACCACTTTAGCCAACATCCTGCCCACTTTATCTCCAAATTTGTATAAATTGAATTTCCTATATAGCAAGGATCTTGTGGTTCTCTCGTGTAATAGACTGTTTAACGCTGCCCGGGTGGAGACTAATAGTTCATATGTCGCCTGAATTGGGGTTCTAGCATACTTCCTCTTGACTGTCCTAAGCTTCTTTTCTAAATCCACTATCCCCTGTGAGAGACGTTTATTCCGGGCACTAACGTAGGCGATTATATCACCCCTTAAGACAGCTTTCGCTGCTGACCAGAATAAGGTTGGGTCTTCTTTGTGGGCCTGATTATTGGCCGAATACTCCTCCCATTTTTTTGAAGAAAAACCTCAAATTCTTTTGAGCGATGTAAATAGGCTGGAAACCTCCACCCTGGGGATTGTCTAAAGTATTGTGGATTTTCCACGTCCAACCACACCATGGCATGATCCGAGATCTCTTCTGGTCCAATTTGAGCGTCTCTGACCCTAGGGAAGAGGTCCTGTGTTGTGAGAATATAATCAATTCTGGACTGCGTATGGTGCACTCTAGAGGTGTGTGTATAATCCCTCTCCTCCCCGTGCAAGATCCTCCAGGGGTCTAACAGCCCCATTTCCCTGCAAAAAACCTGCAGCAACGAGGTGTTGGGGTTTTGTTTCAGCTGTTGTTTCCTAGATCTATCTAACTCCATGTCCATCGTTTGGTTTAAATCACCTGCCATAATTAGTGGTAGTGTTGGTGCGGTCTTATATTTTGCTAAAAGTTGGGCATAAAAGGAATGTGCTGGGGTGTTAGGACCGTATACGGAAGCCAAATGTAGGTCTATCCCTTGCAGATTAATTTTGATCCCCACCAACCTCCCCTCTCCATCTCTAAATACCATTTGTGCTTGGCACATTAGGGATTTGTGGATTAGAATGGCAACCCCTCCTCTTCTGTTAGCTGCTGGGGAACAAAACACCTCTCCCACCCAATGTCGCCTCAGCTTCTCATGTTCTTCCTGGGAGAGCCTAGTCTCCTGGAGGCACGCTATTCCCACCCCATGTCTTTTCAATGCCGCCAGAATTTTCGCTCGCTTAATGGGGGAGGTGATGCCACCCACGTTCCAGGAGACTATGCGGACTCTACTTGGGGGCATGCTTGGTTACTTGGATCTGGACCACTACAATGATAATAACATCTACCACCTCGGAGTGCCCAGCCACCACTCCAAGGGTCCCCATCTGCACACTACTTTGATTTAATCTCCTCATTAAGTTATTTTTGTGCCACCTGGCCCGTGTCATCAAATAGTCTGTTATCATTTTAAGATCAGCTTGTGTGTCTGTCTCCCTCCCTCCCCTCCCCCTTCCCTCCCCAACCACCCGCTTCTTTCTCCCACTCCCCCTTTCTCCCCAGTCCCTAAGTCCCTCACAACAATTGCCCATATTCAATGGGTCTCAGGGGCTTCTGTCTCTCCCGGTCCCCCACTCACATGGACATAAATCAAATTATATGAACCCTGCAGTTCTAACTGCTACAAACATAGATACTTTCCTGCTCCAGTGTAATCCTCGTTTGAAGCTTATAATCAATCATTACTGTTTGAGTCCCGCTCTTGAGTTTCCAAATTTTGCACATATGCCTGAGCTTCTTCCGGGGTTCCCAAAGCTCTCCATTGTCCATTGTCTCTCACTCTCAATACCGCTGGGTAAGCCAACATAAATTGGACTTTCCGCTCATGCAGCTTCTTACAGTATTGGGTGTATTTTTTCCTCTTTTCCTGGAGTCCCGCTGAATAGTCTTGGAATATTAATATTTGATGTCCGTCAAATTTAACCTCATTTCGCTTCTGCCGAAACCCCCTCAGGATTTCCTCCTTATGGATGTAATTGTGCACCTTCAGAATCACTGTTCTGGGGTTTCGTCGGCCATCTTGTTGCTTACCCACGCGGTGTGCTCTTTCCAAGCACAAGGGCCCCGCGTGGTCCGATAGTGCAAATTCAGTCGATAACCATTTCTCCAACACTGACATTAACACTGAGGCTCCCACAGACTCTGGAAACCCCACAATGCGGAGGTTCATTCGGCGGGAGCGGTTTTCAAGTTCGTCAAGCTTCTCCTGAAAAGTCTCTAATTTGGCGTCCATCTTGGTCAGCCTTTGTTGCGCAGGGGTAAGCGTATCTTCTAGAGCCATCATTCGCTGTTCCAGCTCCCCTGTCCTTTTCGTTGTTTCCGCGGTGAGTGACTCTAGCGCGTTCAGTTGTGCTGCAATTTTCTCCCATTTCGGGTCTATCGCGGCACTCACCACTTCTGTCAACTGCTGTAATTGCTCAGCCGTGAACGCCCCCGAGGCGTGTGGTGGCGTCCCGACCTCTAGGCCTCCCGCCACCTTCGCCGTTTCTTTTTCTTTTTTTACGCTTTTGGGGGGCATTGCCTTTGGAACGACGCTCATATATTTGTCCATGCAGTTCTCAGGTTTAATCAACGGCGAAGTTTTGGTCTCGTTTCGCTTTTGCAGGGTCCTTTATATGAGAAGATCGAATCGAGGACCGGGAGAGCCCAGATTCACGTCCGCCTCGTTCTAAAGCATCACGTGACCCCCCCATGGATCCTTTCATGCATAGTTATAGAATATGGCCCAGTGCGCATATGCCAAGTTTTCATTGGTGTCAATGGAGGCATGAAGTTTTAGGTGCTGGAATATCAACTAAGCATATCCTATATACCACGCCTTAAACTAGGTGCCACTTATAGAATACGCTTAGCTGGAAATGTTTACCGCATGGATTTTTTAGGCACCTTATATAGAATCTGGCCCTACATATGTAAATTTATGTGCTGAGGTCTTTGCATAAAAATTACACATGGGTCCAAATAGGTGGCTTAAATGTGGGATGGTTATGGGTGGATCAGGGGCATTCCTTTAATTTATGTGCAGTGTTAGAATAAAGGGGATCCACATGTAATTTAGGCATGGGGATTTACACCAAGGTTTCGTTGGTATAGATGGTCATGCCTAAATGTAGTCACGGCTCCCAGCACTAAGCACTATTCTATAAATGGTGCCTAACTTTAAGTGTTGTTTCTATAATAGCGCAGGTTTTTTTGGTGCCATTTATAGAATTTAGTCCATAGTGACTGATTTAAATCCTTTGCTCCTGGTTCTGTGCACTTTTCCTATTAGTGATGAGGGGGCTCAGCAATACCTATTGTCATGGGATAGTGGCAGTCTGTGATTAAATCTTAAACCATCCTTTCCAGTATGTTTGCAGTGCCATCTAATGATTAGAAACATTATCACAGTTAGTTTCATTTTATTATTCCTTCAAAAGCAATAGAATGTTTTAGAACAACTCCTTTTAAACACCCCTCTCATTTACCCAACAGGCAGAGACTCACGCAGATACAATACACAAGCATACACACAGACGGTTGGAAAGAATTCCCTGAGCTATGCTCCACATACTTTCCCCATTTGTTATAAATGAAATCCCTTGAGCAGGCAATTACTAATTTCTCTGCATATCATGCAGCTCTTAAATTTAGAAGAGTATTGAGGTTACAGCACAGCACAGCACACACACTGTATCTGATTTACTCATATTGACTCCTAGTTCATAAATGACATGCCACACAGCTCAAACAAATGAAGTGGCTTTCTGTGTTCTGTAATGGTTAACGCTGTTCCAAACATTAACCATTTCTGGAGTTCAAGAGAATTACAACAGTGTGATTAAAAAAATTCAGTGATAGTGGGTGCCACGTGACTTCTTCCAGCATGGACGCTTAGAGTTTTCTCTCCTGCTGGCTTTCAGCTTAAAATACGATATAGCATCTCAATACCTCATTTTGGTGAAAGAAAATCTGCTTTCTTAACGCTTAACAAGATGACATCAAAATCCAATAGAAACGAAGGCTCCTTTTCCCTCCATTCAGCTTCTAAAAGAAACAAAACTGATCTCTCCACGCCCGAAAAGGCCTTGCAGTCGCCATTACCACGCGACAAAGCAGAGTCACAGACGACATAAAAGCGCTGCATATTTTAATGCAGCAAAATTTCAGCACTACCTCTGAAATCAAGTCCAATTTAACAACAATTTCCACTCAACTTACTCAATTTAATGCTTGAATTGAATTTCTTGAAGATTGAATGTCAGCGCATGACGCACTTCATTTGGAAATGAATCGTAAGGTAAACAAAATTGATCTCATGCAGCGGGAGTTAGAGGATATTGTCTTGACTGAAAAGGAGGTGAGCCCTTAGGTCCCGCAAGGCCCCGAAGGACCTCAGAGGACAGCCGTGCAACCCCAAGTTTTCACCCACGGCGACCGCAGTTCACCAGGGGTTGAGCCCCCAGCTGCAGGCGGCCAACGGGACTTCCGGAACCGCGGGGTTGACGAACTGACCCAGTACCGGAACCGGGAGCAGGAAGGGCATGAGGAAACCAGAGTAGTCTAACACCAGGCAACTGGTCATGGCAGGCAGCTCACAGCGTCGTCCAAAAGCAGGCAACAGGTCAGGGCAGGCAGCTCACAGCGTCATCCAAAAAACAGGCAACAGGTCGGGGCAGGTGACTCACAGCGTCATCCAAAAAACAGGCAACAGGTCGGGGCAGGCGGCAAGCAGAGTAGTCCAGAAACAGTCCAAAGATCAAACAAGGAGAGCAAGGGAACGTGCTGAAAACTAGAACACACAAAGACTGGCCTAGGGAAACAGAACCTGAAGCAACGTCCTGTTTCAGCCCTGCTCCTTAAATGCTGTCAGCATTCAACCGCCCGGCCCCAGCCGACATGGCCAGCCAATCGGAACCCGGCTACTGAAGAAATCCCTCTGGTTGGTTCCGTCCGGCTTCCTAGGCGGGGCTACAGCACCGGCATCCCAATCTGGTTCCTCTGAGGCGGAGCTTCGGGTTCCCACGCCCGAATGTGGAGAAGACGCTGGCCATCGCGTCTCGGCGCCATCCTTCCCGCTGGCGCAAGCACGGACCCCATAGCCGGCGATCGAGAGCCCGGAAGGCACGATTGCCGGCCCACGGGCTCGGCCCCGGACAGGGCGGCCATCGCCGCGGCGAGCCCCGGCTCTCAGCCGTGGCCTCAAGAAGGCCAGCCATAACCGCAATGGGCACTGGCTCGGCCCCAACTGCACCCGGAACCGGCGCCCCTTCCCCCGGCCCCTGCTTCCCGCAGAGGAGCAGCCGGAGGGAGCGACAGATGTGAAAGATATATCTAACAGGATGAGAAGGAACAACATTCGAGTACTAGGAGTACCTGAACTAGCTGAGGGTAAGGACATGATTCAATTTCTAAAAACATTATTTATTAAACTCGCTGCTCTACCAGCTGATACAACTTTAGATATAGAACGTGCTCACTGCATCGCGTCACGGCCTACTCCAGGAAAGAACTATCCTCGTCCTATAATCGCTAAATTTCTTCGACATGATCAATTAATGTCAATATTGAATGCCTCTCGATCAAAATCTCCTCTGATGTATGATGGAATAAAAATTCTTTTGGTGCTGGATTTCTCAAAACCTACCGCCAAAAAAAGGAAGATGTTTCTAGAAATGCGCCCTAAACTTAAAGTTATAGGTGCTCAGTATGGCCTCTTGTACCCTGCAACTATGAAAGTGACTTTTCAAAACAATACTAAACATTACAACGATCCTGCTTACCTGCAAAACTTTCTTGATAAAGTCTCCTCTGATAACATTTGTTAGCTGGATCACTTAACCTGCTTGTAAGTGCCTTGCTATAATTTGTACTCTCATTGATAATTTTCTAATAGCTGTATTCGTATTGCTGCTATATGCACTATCATATTATCTCATGCTGGCTTAAACTCTTTTTTAGTGTCTAACTGGACGTATGTGTCCCATAAATGGTTTTCACTCTTCTTCTCCATGGAGCAAATGGTTTGTTCTTTGTCTTTTATTCTTATCAAGATTTTTCTCCATCTTGCTCCTCTCCTTGTTTTTCTCATTACATCTTTTTTTTTTTCTATTTTTGAGGATTTTGAGCTATTTACAATTTTTTCCTCATTCATATATATATTGTATTGATTAAATGTATGCGGAGCTTCTACATCACCAATGATGAAGCTACGAATATTATCCCTTAATATTAAATGGATCTCCAATCCTATCAAATGAAAGAAACTGCTACTATACTTAAGAAAGAAAAATTCTGATATTTGTTTCCTGCAAGAAACTCATTTAGATGCACAGGATGATTCTAAGCTTAAAGGTAAATGGTTTGATCAGTGCTTTATAAGCCCAGCAAATGGCCGTAAGAATGGCGTTATTACACATTAGAAAATCTCTGCCCTTCCAATTAACTTCTCATATTACTGATTCTGAAGGCAGATGGTCTAGGCTAGAAGGCTTTTTAGAGGACAAACCTATAACATTAATAAATGTCTACGCTCCAAATATTGATGATCCTCATTTTTTTAATAAAATCAATATTTCTGGATCGAATGCCCTCACCTGTCATACCATAATTGGAGGAGACTTTAACTTTCCAATTGACCCTTATCTGGATTGATCTTCAAACTGCAGACCTGCAAAACTCAAAGTCCGAAATTCACTAAATGTACTTATGCAATCCAATGGATGGTCTGATTTATGGAGATTAGTTTATCCAACATCTAGAGACTACTCTTTTTTCTCTGCCCCCCATCATACTTACTCAAGTATTGATTATTTGTTGGGCACCAAGGACTTGATCCCTATGTTATCTGCTGCACAGATACATGAAATATCGATTTCTGATCATGCAGCAATATCTTGTGATTTTAATTGGTCTCCTAATAAAACAAAATCTTCTGCTTGGAGACTTAATACTTCTCTGCTCTCAGATCCAGCATTTCAGCAACATATTTCCCAGAAATCTTCTGAATTCTTCACTAATAATGAAGACTCTGTATCATCTTGTATAACAATATGGGAAGCATTTAAAACATGGCTGAGAGATGAAATAATCAGCTACATATCTCATCTTCGCAAAACCAACAATGCTAAAATTATTACTCATCATCATCTAAGTCTACACTTCAAAAACTTAGATTTCTTAAAATGAAGTACAGCTCTCTCCTCTCAAGCATCTCCACCATCATCACTTTTAAAAACAATGCTATGTATTATACAGAATCTAACAAAGCTGGTAAACTGTTAGCATCCTATCTTAAAGGCAAAAGAACAAAACAACGCATAACTACAATCCAATAACCTACAGGAGCCTCCCTGACTTCTTCTCCCCAAATACCTGAAGCATTTGAATCATTCTACACATCACTATATTCTTCAGAATGCACAGTTCATGATACTGAAATCTCTATATTTCTTACATCACTAAACCTCCCTTGCCTTTCTGAGCAACACATTTGTCAGCTTAATCAACCTATTTCTCTTGAGGAGATAATCTCTGCAATCAAAAAATTACCTTCAACAAAAGCGCCAGGTCCAGACGGTCTACCAGTGGAATTCTACAAATCATTCTTCACTTCTATCAAAATGATGATAGTACCTAAAATTACATATACTTTGACTATGATTCCTCTCCTCTACCCTAGTATCTTCTACAAAAAGCTCTAAAAGTTGCTCTCCAATTTCTTGTGGAATCTTAAGTCACCCAGAATTTCCTTAGGCAAGCTAAAATTACCTAAAATACAAATATCTCCAACTTATGTTGGTCCTGCCAATCCCATCAAGGCATCTTACATTTGATTGTATACATATTCAAAAATTTTGGAAAGATATATGGCTCATACTGATAGACATATTTCATCTTTCTGGTCCAATATTATATAAATATGTGCTACTTAAATGTCACTGTTTTAGATCCATGTTGAAGACTAATGAATGTATACTTGTTAATACTATGTTGACTTTAGTCTTGAGAGTAGTTTTTCACATTGGAAAGCTCTGCATCAAGTCACTTATCAAGAATGGTGGAATTTATTATTTCGAACATATAAATATGAAACATATTTTGCTAAAAAATCATCTCGATTTGGTTTATATAAAGAAAAATGGTTTCCACTGCTATCACCCTAAGGGGTTAAAATAATCTTAACTGGGCTCCTCCAGAGGAAAAAAAATAAGGGTTCTATAGTGACATCACTATGGGACAACAGCTGAGCAAGCTGAGACCTGGTTGCCTTGGCAACAGCTTGCTGGTCAGTTGAAAGTTGGGCAGAAGGAGCTGAAGCTGATGGGAGAAGGAGCTGAAGCAGAAGGAGAGGCTGTGTGCTGCAGTGTGTCTGTGATTGACTAACAACTGTAGTAGAATTTAAGTCATTAATAGACATAGTGAGGGATTTGGAGAGAGGGAGAGGAGTAGTGGTGAGAGTGTGGATCTTGTGCCCTGAGTGCTTGAGGTTATTCCCTCCTGGGGATAGGGAATTAGGAACATTGAGTTCTGTATGTCTGAGGGGTAACAGGGAAATAATTAATAGGAGGGGTTGGATGTGAATTAGTGGGGTATTAACTGTATAGGGCCAAAATCCTGACTCAGGTGTGATTAAAGGATAAACTAGAGCTAAAGTGTCTGTGCATAGGAGAAGGATTGGGGAATAGAATGTTATGAGAGCAAGAGTGTAGAGGGAGAGTGCTGCAGCAGAAATAGTGTGAGTGCGCTTCAGGGCTGCTCCTGTTAGAACAGGGTAATTAAGTAAGGTTAGGATTGAAAAGAGAGGGTACTTTTATTTAAGTTTCATTTTGATTAGCAAGAGGCCACAGTTTTGATCGAATAAATTTAATATCACACACAGAGAAGTACCACCAAGGAATAGGGAGAGAGGGTTTTGCCTCCTGTTCATTTTATTAAGGAAAGGTGTAGGAAGAAGAAAAGAGTCCTGAAAAGCTGGTGTTTGGAGAAGCTCCTGGCCCCCATGCAAGAAAGGCACATCGTCGAAGAGACTGAGTTAAGAGTGTTCCACAGCTAAGTGACATTTGCACTATTACTAAAAAGAGAGAAAAAGAAAAATACCTGGTTGTCTAGCTGGGAAATACATAAATACATTTCGGATGCCTGGAGAGGAGGGTCCTGCAAAACAAAATTGGCTGCCAAAGAATCAAATTCTTTATGCATTTATATAAAAATCAATTACAGAGTTCACAGATAGTAAAGGTTCACAAATTTTAAAAGGTTGTAAAAAGGAAAAAAGTACGTATCTGATGTCCGGTGCGTAGTTCAGCTGGTAAAGTTACCTTGTGAAGAAAATAGAGAAACAAATGATAATGGTCACATTTGTTAATCTCATATAGTTACAAATTGTCAATAGAACCTAACTGAATTGGAGATAAAGAAACATAGAGTGGCATAATCGAACGGCGCCGGCGAAATTGATGGCCAGCCGTCTTCGGGGGCGGCTCCGCAAAGGGATGGAGAAAACCGTATTTTTGAAATACGGTTCGGGCCGGCTAAATTGATCACCGGGTTTAGAGCAGGATTGCCGGGTTTCCATGAAATGGCTTGCTTCATTTTCCAGCCATAATGGAAACCGGGCCCGGCCATCTCAAACTCGGAGAAATGCAAGCCATTTGGTTGTGGGAGGAGCCAGCATTTCTAGTGCACTGGTCCCCCTGACATGCCAGGACACCAACCGGGCACCTAGGGGGCACTTCTAAATATTAAAAAAATAATAATAATAATAGGTGCCAGGAGTACAGCTCCCTTACCTTGTGTGCTTAGCCCCCCAATCCCCCCCCAAAACCCACTCGCCACAACTCTACACCATTACCATAGCCCTAAGGGGTGAAGGGGGCACCTACATGTGGGTACAGTGGGTTTTGGGCTGTTTTGGAGAGCTCAATATTTATCACCACAACTGTAACAGATGGGGGGGATGGGCTTGGGTCCACCTGCCTAAAGTGCACTGCACCCACTAAATACTGCTCCAGGGACCTGCATACTGCTGTCAAGAAGCTGGGTATGACATTTCAGGCTGGCAAAAAAATGTTTTGTTTTTTTTTGGGTGGGAGGGGGTTGGTGACCACTGGGGGAGTAAGGGGAGGTGATCCCCGCTTCCCTCCGGTGGTCATCTGGTCAATTGGGGCACTTTTTTGAGACTTGGCCCTAAAAATAAGAGGACCAAGTCCAGCCGGCGAAATGCTCATTCGAACCGGCCACTTTTTTTCCATTATAAGGCGAAGCCGGCCATCTCGTATCCACGCCCCCGCCCCGTCCCGTCCCGCCTTCCAACACGCCCCCTTGAAGGTTGGCCGGCGCCGCGACGAAAAAGCAGTTGGGGCCAGCCAAAATCGGCTTTCGATAATACTGATTTGATCGGGAGCAGGAAATCGCTGCCGATCTCCTGATTTGTGCCGGAAGGTCGCCAGCGATCACTTTTGAAAATGAGCTGGATAGTTACTCAAGTGCAGTTAAGTTGACAGTGTATAAGTGTTACCGTTGTGAGCATAGAAAACAAGCAGTAACTGAAAAAGGTAGTATTTATTTATTTATTTGTTTGTTGAATTTGTACACCACATTTTTCCACCTATTTGCAGGCTCAATGTTGCTTACATAGTACCGTCAAAGGCATTTGCCCAGTCGGTGGATAACAAATACAAAGTTGTATAGTGATCGTATGAGGTATAAGTGGAGGGTCTGTAGAGATGAAGATTGCATGATGTCCTGTTCAATCATAGTCATGCTATATTGTAGTACTACCATTAAATGTGTATTTTTATGAGCTATTAAATTGTTGGATTTTTAATTGCCTTAAATAAAATAAGAAAAGAAAACTTGAAATTAGTTATTTCTCTAGTTTTTTTGTATCTTCTCTCTCCTTCTGGGTAATGTGTTCGTGGTACCCGGTCCAGACTACTTCTATCAACTGAACCAGAACACATTGATATGTCAGCTTAACCCAGGAGTGGGGACTGCCACTACTTGATTGTCTGTACATTTGTCCATTGGATTGTAAGCTCTCAGAGCAGGGACTGTCCTTCTATGTTATATTGTACAGCGCTGCGTAACCCTAGTAGCGCTTTAGAAATGTCAAATAGTAGTAGTAGTACATTATTTTAAAGAAGCACAATGAGAAGTGTTCTTATATACATATTCTCTCATTCTATAGTTGGCTATGACATATTCATGAATCGTATTATGTCTCATATCCTCTACCAATTTTTTTTCTCTTCCTCTTCTTCTGCATTTTTCTATAATCCTATTGTTAAACCAAAGTTCTGATATCTAACAAAATTCAATAAAAAGTACTAAGACTTAAAAAAAAATTCAGTGTTCTCTTAAGATAAAATTTCTGTGGCTGTCTTTCACAAAACTACCTGTCTGATAAGCAGGTAAATGTATTTATTTGGTCTGTACGCATATACATGTACAGTGGTGGAAATAAGTATTTGATCCCTTGCTGATTTTGTAAGTTTGCCCACTGACAAAGACATGAGCAGCCCATAATTGAAGGGTAGGTTATTGGTAACAGTGAGAGATAGCACATCACAAATTAAATCCGGAAAATCACATTGTGGAAAGTATATGAATTTATTTGCATTCTGCAGAGGGAAATAAGTATTTGATCCCCCACCAACCAGTAAGAGATCTGGCCCCTACAGACCAGGTAGATGCTCCAAATCAACTCGTTACCTGCATGACAGACAGCTGTCGGCAATGGTCACCTGTATGAAAGACACCTGTCCACAGACTCAGTGAATCAGTCAGACTCTAACCTCTACAAAATGGCCAAGAGCAAGGAGCTGTCTAAGGATGTCAGGGACAAGATCATACACCTGCACAAGGCTGGAATGGGCTACAAAACCATCAGTAAGACGCTGGGCGAGAAGGAGACAACTGTTGGTGCCATAGTAAGAAAATGGAAGAAGTACAAAATGACTGTCAATCGACAAAGATCTGGGGCTCCACGCAAAATCTCACCTCGTGGGGTATCCTTGATCATGAGGAAGGTTAGAAATCAGCCTACAACTACAAGGGGGGAACTTGTCAATGATCTCAAGGCAGCTGGGACCACTGTCACCACGAAAACCATTGGTAACACATTACGACATAACGGATTGCAATCCTGCAGTGCCCGCAAGGTCCCCCTGCTCCGGAAGGCACATGTGACAGCCCGTCTGAAGTTTGCCAGTGAACACCTGGATGATGCCGAGAGTGATTGGGAGAAGGTGCTGTGGTCAGATGAGACAAAAATTGAGCTCTTTGGCATGAACTCAACTCGCCGTGTTTGGAGGAAGAGAAATGCTGCCTATGACCCAAAGAACACCGTCCCCACTGTCAAGCATGGAGGTGGAAATGTTATGTTTTGGGGGTGTTTCTCTGCTAAGGGCACAGGACTACTTCACCGCATCAATGGGAGAATGGATGGGGCCATGTACCGTACAATTCTGAGTGACAACCTCCTTCCCTCCGCCAGGGCCTTAAAAATGGGTCGTGGCTGGGTCTTCCAGCACGACAATGACCCAAAACATACAGCCAAGGCAACAAAGGAGTGGCTCAGGAAGAAGCACATTAGGGTCATGGAGTGGCCTAGCCAGTCACCAGACCTTAATCCCATTGAAAACTTATGGAGGGAGCTGAAGCTGCGAGTTGCCAAGCGACAGCCCAGAACTCTTAATGATTTAGAGATGATCTGCAAAGAGGAGTGGACCAAAATTCCTCCTGACATGTGTGCAAACCTCATCATCAACTACAGAAGACGTCTGACCGCTGTGCTTGCCAACAAGGGTTTTGCCACCAAGTATTAGGTCTTGTTTGCCAGAGGGATTAAATACTTATTTCCCTCTGCAGAATGCAAATAAATTCATATACTTTCCACAATGTGATTTTCCGGATTTAATTTGTGATGTGCTATCTCTCACTGTTATCAATAACCTACCCTTCAATTATGGGCTGCTCATGTCTTTGTCAGTGGGCAAACTTACAAAATCAGCAAGGGATCAAATACTTATTTCCACCACTGTACCCAGGCAAGCAGTGGTGCTTCTGAGAGTGGGGTTGGAGTGGAGTTTGCATTTATGGGCCACCTGGTATGATATGGATGGGTATTTTTGCTGGAATAATTTCCAAAAGTTATGGTACCTTCACTTCAAAAATCCAACAGTCCTCATAGTAAGCATGTACTTTTCACTAATGCAGGCACTGATAAAATAAATTATCCATGCAAATGAACATAAAAATATAACAACTGACATGGAGGGGCATAATCGAACGGGGCCGGCCATCTCTATGGTCGGCCATCTCCGGGGCCGGCTCCGTAAATGGGTGGAGCCAACCGTATTTTCGAAAAAGGTGGCCGGCCATCTTTTTTTCAATAATATGGTTGGGGCCGGCCAAATCTCGACATAAATGTAGAGAAAGTCCCGGCCAAATCCAAGCCACTTGGTTGTGGGAGGGGCCAGCATTTGTAGTGCACTGGTCCCCCTGACATGCTAGGACACCAACTGGGCACCCTAGGGGACTATGCAGTGGACTTCAAAAATAGCTCCCAGGTGCATAGCTCCCTTACCTTGGGTGCTGAGCCCCCCAAATCCCACCCAAAACCCACTCCCCACAACTGTACACCACTACCATAGCCCTAAGGGGTGAAGGGGGCACCTAAATGTGGGTACAGTGGGTTTTGGGGGGTTTGGAGAGCTCAATATTTACCACCACAAGTGTAACAGGTAGGGGGGAATGGGCCTGGGTCCACCTGCCTGAAGTGCACTGCACCCACTAAATACTGCTCCAGGGACCTGCATACTGCTGTCAGGGAGCTGGGTATGACATTTGAGGCTGGCATACAGGGTGGCAAAAATTATGGTGACCACTGGGGGAGTAAGGGGAGGTCATCCCCGATTCCCTCCAGTGGTCATTTGGTCAGTTGGGGCTCCTTTTTGAAGCTGGGTCATGAAAAAAAAGGGACCAAATAAAGCCAGCAAAATGCTCGTCAAGGCCGGCTTTCTTTTTTCCATTATCGGGTGAAGCCGGCCAACTCGTGAGCACGCCCCTGTCCCGTCTTCACTACCCTACTGAAATGCCCCCTTAAAGTTTGGCCGGCTCCGCAACGGAAAGCAGTTGGCGCTGGCCAAAATCAGCTTTTGATTATACCGATTTGGCTGACTTCATGAGATCGCCGGCCATCTCCCGATTTGTGTCAGAAGATGGCCGGCGATCTCCTTCGAAAATAAGCTGGATAGCTGACCAGACCAAAGGTCTAACAAGCCCAATATCAAGTTTCCAAAAGTGACCAGTCCAGGCTAAGCATGAGCATAAATATTTGTCAAGCTGAATTCTGTATTCTCATGTGGTGCACGTTTCTTATCCTTTAAACTGTCCACCAGAACCTGAATACTCGCAGTCCCCCTCAACATTCAAATCTATTCAACCGGCCAGACACGGCCGCTAACCGATTAAATAGTATATCAGCACCTAACCGCTAATATTCGGCAGGAGATAACCGGATATCTCCACTGAATATTAGTGGTTAGTGCCTAGTGTATAACCAGCTATATCACATGATTTATCTAGTTAGACGCCTAATTGGATACGTTTAGTGGTCAAATAGGACCACATAAATAGCTGTCCTGTCTTTGAACGCTAAAAAGTTAACTGTTTAACTTTTTAGTGGTTAAAAAACCCAGATATTCAATACCGGTTGACAATGGTCCGGCATTGAATATCCAAGATTAATGCCGGCAGCGGACACCATAAGCATTGGCCACTGCTGGCTGAATATCAGGCCCAGTGTTTTTAGCCTTGGCATCCCTGAGGAAAAGGAACCCAATATGAGATTTCATATTTGTGCATCCTTTTCTGTATGATGAAGGAATATGTGCTTGTTTCATTGCAGGCTTTGTTTTTTGTTTCATTTGTATTTCCCAAATAATTTGTGCTATTTGTAAAAATGAAAATTTGAGGCTGTAAATACCTAGATAGATGTAGCTCGGTCAGGGGCCCTTTTACTAAGAAGTAGGAGGGATAATGCATGGGTAGCATGTACTAAATCAGCACTACCGCCTGATGGTAATTCTGAGTTTGGCACTGGCCGAATCCTGTGGTAGAAAATAATTTTCTATTTTCTACTGCAGGGGAATTTCCCGGTGGTAATCATTAGTTGGCGCGTGATCCCTTGCCGCTAGGTCAGTGGGTGGCAGTAAGGGCTCAAGCCGGAAATAGGCACGGGCTATTTTTTATTTCAGCCATTGCAAAAAAATGGCCCAGTGCACACCCAAAACATACACCCCACTACCGCAGGCCACGTTTTGCCGCGGCTTAGTAAATGGACCCCTCAGTGAGCTATTGAACACTACTGGATATTCTTACTGTGCCTGCTAGTGACAATGATATAGATTTGGTCATATTGTGATACCTATAGAGGTCAGAAAAGATTTTTCTTTTCTTGTGTGACTTATATGGGATGATATTGAAGATATAAGATGTTCCAAAAAGGTCTTTTTGAGGGAATAGCCTCTCTCATTTTGTTATTGCCAAGCTGGTGATTCTGCTGTGTACTAAGGGTTTCCTGCCTTCATATCATTGTTAAGGTACTTCATTGTTTTTGGCAGGGCAAGATGCTGCCTAGTAGGAAGGCTGTCTACCCATAGCTGTCTAGTAAAATAGTAGATGATGGCAGATAAATACCCGTACAGCCCATCCAGTCTGGCCAACAAGATAAACTCATTATATATGGTATGATGTGATACTTCATAAGTATACCTGATCTTGATTTGTCCTTGCCATTTTCAGGGCACAAACTTTAGAAGTCTGCCCGACCTGTCCTTGTTCTAAATTTCTGAAGTTATTGAAGCCCCTGAAAAGCTCCACTGCAGCCCATCCAAATCTATTCAACCATGATAAGGGCACAGACAGTAGAAGTCCCCAATTAGTGGTGTTGCTACCATAATCTCTGCTAAGCTTCTTTGGATCCATTCCTTGCAAACAGGATCCCAGGTGTTTTTGAATTCTGTTACCGTTTGCATCTTCACCACCTCCTGTGGAAGGGCATTCCAGGCACCTACCACCCTCTCAATGAAAAAATACTTCCTGACATTATTCCTGAGTCAGTCCCCTTTAAATCTCAATTTATGTCCTCTAGTTCTACCACCTTCCCGTCTCTGAAAAATGTTTGTGTGTGGATTTATACCTTTCAAATATTTGAATGTTTGGATCAACTTTATGTGGGAGGTAGACACCCCTATTCTGTTTGATTTTCTCCCTGTGTCTCCACTTGTTTGGGAGGTTCAAAATTGTCAAAGCAGAGTAGAAGAACAAACCACAACACTCAGTGTAGAAAACAGTGGGGATAACCAACAATGCACAAGAATATCAAATGCAAGTATAACTTTAATGATTGTCTTCCATTAGACTTGACACAGGCAGTGTTTCGGCTGAATGTAGGCTTATCTGGATTCTTCAGTGATTTTGAGTGCCAACATTATTTGTTGATCTGTAATGTAGGTATGTTTTTAATATTATTTATTTACATTTTTGAATAGTTTGGTCTTTAGTATTTTACATTTCTTAGTTTATATTTTATATATCAGCATTTAATCATTCTATCATATTTATATATGTTATTAATGTAATTTAGTACATTACTCAACAAATGGCTTGATTCAAAATATTTCAACTGAAACTTTGCCTAGAAATAATTATGCAGAGCTGGCGCTAGAAAGATTACATGGGGAGTGTCCTTGAGACAGCTCGCTTTCGAGCGAAACATGCATGTCGGACAATAGAACCCCTGGGTCCGACTGAAAGAGAATCTAATATTAAGTGAATTTACTTGATAAGTGTGTTTCCATAAAAGATGAGTTATATTTAAAGTGAACCTATGAAGATGTTGATGTTACATCGCCATAAAAAAAACTTTTATGTTGGTGGTGAACATCACTGAGATCACTATAAAACCATTAAAAAAGTTTTAGGAAGAACATATATAATGTCTATGAAAAGCTAATGAAGCAGAGTTTGATTTGTAATTCAATGGATTAATGTAATTTATTCATTTATAACATTTTATTACTTTCATTTATTGTTTTTATTATTCATGTATTAATAATATTTCATATATACACTCATAGTTGTATTTTTTATGTTATATGGTAGATGGTTTTAATTAGTAAAGTTGTATTCATTGTAATTGTGCTTTTTTTTTACTAATAATTATTTATGTAATTGTGTTAGATTTATGTTTATTCTTTTTTGTGTAGACCCCTGATGCTGGCCATTCAGCCGAAACATGGCCCGTGTAGAGTCTGATGGAAGGCAATCATTAAAGTTATCCTTGCACCATTGATATTCTTGTGCATTGTTGGTCATATCCACTGATGATTCCTGTGCTAGGTTCAAAATAGTCTACATTTAAGGGCACCTTTTACTGAAGTGCATTGAAATCTGAGCCTAATGCATTATAGTGCAGGAATTTACTCTGTGCTGTGCCCAGATTTAATTGGGCACCTTTTGGGGATGTTTCCTGTATTTTTTTTATTGTAAGTTGTGTGTTAATGGAAATTGGACTTGATATACTTCCTTTCTGGGGTTATTGCAACTACATTCAAAGTGGTTTACATATATTCAGGTGCTTATTTTTTTGGTACCAGGGGGAATGGAGGGTTAAGTGACTTGCCCAGAGTCACGGGGAGCTGCAGTGGGAATTGAGCTCAGTTCCCCAGGATCAAGGTCCACTGCACTAACCACTAGGCTACTCCTCCACTCCTCCTCCTCCAGTTATTAATGTAACCATTAATACCTGATACCTGTAAGTGCTCCCTTATTAACTCTGCCAGTCAGGTAGAACTGGCTAAGTATAGCACACTAGCAGGCTAATGCTACCACACCCACTCTGTGCCCATGACACACACCCTCAGAGAAAATTTCAGAAAAATGAAGTAACACTCGGTAACAGTCGCTACCACATGCTAACCACTCATTACCTGCTTCATGCCTTATAGTAAAAGGGCTCCTTACTTTGGGAAATGAATAAATGAAGAACCAGATCCATAGCTCTGGCCTTCCAGTCTTTGGGTCCACCATGACTATAGATGCTTCAAAGATAGAGTCTACAGCCCTTAAAGAAAACCACCAGTGGTCAGATTTGAGGTCCATGATGGCCAGGTTTCAGAATAAACTTTAGTTTATGACTGTCACTGCAGTAACTGGGTTGGCTGTGCTAGAAAGGGAATACAAAGTAGGGAAAAACTCGCCAGGTACTTGTGAAGGAAGGGTCATGATACTGAATTTCGGCTTTGGTTCCAGTTGAGCCGAATTCCAAACCAGAAGTAAGAAAATGCAATTCCCTGCAAAACCTCCCCCCCCCCCATACATATTTAGAATGTATGGATCAAATTCATCAAGCAATTTTATGCACCTCTGGTTACATTACGGTCTTTTACCTTGTCTTTTCCTCATACAAGAGATGAAACAGGGTTAACAGAAAGAGAAGTATATGGCATTATCAAGAAGTATAGATTCTGATACATTTAGAACAGTGTGCAATATTTTATATCGCTGTACATTTGCTTGTAAGAGTAGATTGGCTGGAAAGAATGACATGTGATGTATCTTACATATTGGATTTTTTTCCCCATTAATTATTGTGCAGTTGCTGCAACAAAGGCTACAGCCAGGGAGACAGTATCCAGAAGGCGAGTAGAGAAAAGCACCTGAAGCTAAAGAGAATGAGTCTGGCAAGCAGAGAGAGCACTGGATCCAAACAGGGCTCAGAGCCGAGGATCCCATCTGGAGTGAAGCAGGCAAGGACAGGAATAAGTGAGGTCAGGCACAGCCAGGAAAGGCAGACATCCAAGCACATAAGTGGCAGGGTTGTAATGAAGCTGGGAACACAGCCACCAAAGTGAGTTTAGGCAGAACTGTTCCAGTGCAGGAGACAGAAAGTACAGAAGAATTTCTGTCTTGACACTATTTATTTATTTATTAGCTTTGCTAACCGCCTTTTTGAAGAGATTCACCCATAGTGGTGTGCACCAGGTAGAACTTAACATAAAACTTACAATGTTGTTAAAAGCAAAACAATAACAAATTACCAAATATAAACATAAATACAGTCAATGCGTAACATTGGAGGTGACAAATTAAATCCTAGTAAAAGGACATGGGTTCTTAACAAGTAATGCCCACACCCCCAACGGGTGCAGGAAGAGGTCAAATGGGATGTGGAGAAGGGTCTTGAAATCTGAAGCAGTTTATTGAAACTTTCTAATCAGAATGAAGACAGTTATTAGGACAATTACTGGTAGTATAACTGTATACTACTGTAATTTTAGCGACATATTAGCAATTAGTGGCCAACAGTGACAACTGTAGCTGTCTGTAGTTTCTAATGGACGTGGTTTAGGAAGGGGGTTTTAGGGTTTCATTGATCAATTAAAGGGGAGTGAAGAAACTTGAACCAAAGGTTAAGAACCACTGTAATAGGACTAAGATAATACAGTATAAGAAATATAAATATGTAACAGCAATGTAAAACAATCATATAACACAAATATGATAATTGTCGGAAGAATACAAGTGATACCATAATAAGCAGCATGACAAATGTCTGCTAATTCACACAATAAATTAGATAAGGGTTGAAACTTCATCTCAGATCAACTTTTCTAGTTCTGGTATTCTCTCGTGGCATACATTGCAGTTCTTATTTTCTCATTGATCACCCTAAGAAAGGAGACATATAAATCCATGTATGCAGTGGAGCAAAACCTCTGCAGTAAATGGGAGTCATAATGAAAAGACAGGTACTCACATACAGCAGCTGGATCTGTTTGACAAGCAAACAAGGGACATTGGTTACTCACTAGGAAACCAATATAATAAGAGTGTCCTGAAAACCTGTGTTAAATTTTATCCCCCTTATTCATGCTTCTTATGCTTCTGATGTAATAAAGTAATGAGAAATGTGGCACTCAATCATCAAGGGTCCCTTTTACTAAGCCGCATGAACATCTACGCCTGCCCAACATGCACCAAAAGGGAGTTACTGCGTGGCTCTTGCGGTAATTTCATTTTTGGCGTGCGTCTGATATGCGCATCTGAAAAAACAATTTTCGGCAGTGGTAACAGACGCTCGCCAAGTGGAATTTGGTGCGCGTAGGTCATTACCACCCAGTTACCACATGTCTGGCAGTAAGACTCAGAACCAAAATGGACGTGCGGCAATTTTCATTTTGCTGCACGTCCGTTTTTTGTCAAAAATTTTAACAAGGCCTTTTTTACAGGTGCACTAAAAAAAGGGATCTGCGTGTGCCCAAAACTCGCACCTACACTACCGCAAGCCGTTTTTCAGTGCTCTTTTGTAAAAGTACCCCTAAATCTGTACACTAACTGGGGAATTCTATAAATGGCGCTTAAAATTGGGCACACAAATTTGGCCACACACCCAATAAAACTGAGTGCCAACAATCAATTATTTGTGTTAATTGGCAACAATTTGGATTTATGCACATATCTTGCTTAGCTATATCCTATAAAGGTGTGTATGTAAATCTTTTAGTGTGCAACTTAAAAGGGGGGGCATGGCCATGGGAGGAGCATGGATAGGTCAAGGGCACCTAATTTAATTGCAGAGATTTACACCAATGTTCAGCTGGTGTAAATCCTCGTGCCTTAAAATTAGGCATGGATCCTGGTGCTACACGCTATTCTATAAATGGCACCCAACTCAAAGCACTGTTTATAGAATAGCGCTCAGTGCACATTTTTTGGCACCCAAATTTGGGCACCATTTACTGAATTTAATCTGTATGTGAAGGTCTCTGGTGGCCCCAAGGCATGGAGACTTTTCTGTAGGACCAGAGACACATACATACATATACACCCCACATATATTTTAAACCACAAAGTCTCCACCCCTATTCTAAAACACCCTCCCCCCCCCACCCATCTGTTCTCACCCAATACTCATATATCTACTGCTAGAACATTTTTTAGACATGCCTACAGTGACCATTGGTGGGCACTAAGTACCTCATTCCTTTCCTTCCCTTTTCTGCTTCCCTCCTACCCCAACCCCCAAATTAAAATTACCTTAGCTGGCTGGAATTCCAAAGCCCTGCCAGCTATAGAATTCTGGAACCCTCCGTGAACTAAACCTCGGCTGTCAGTGGCTCAAAGTGCCTCTGTTGACACCAGCACCACCAGCATGCATGAGAACTAAATATATTTGTGGTGTTGGCATCAGTATATAAGTACAAAAGTGTTGCTATACCCAGACAGACTGAAGGTCCATTAAGCCTAGTATCTTCAGCAGCAGGCAATACAGGCCACAGGTATGTGGCAAGATCCCAAAAGAGTAAAACAGATTTTACGCTATTAAACCCAGGAATAAGTAGTGGATTTTCCCAAGTCCATATTAATAATGATTTAAAGCCCATCTTAATAATGGTGTATGGACTTTTTTTTTAGGAATTTGTCCAAACCTTTCATAACCTTGCTATGGCAACCACTCTCACCACATTCTCTGGCAACAAATTCCAGAGCTTAATTACACATTGAGTGAAGAAATATTTTCTCCAGTTTATTCTAAATGTACTACTTAGTAGCTTCATTGCATGCCCCTTAGTCCTTGTACCTTTGGAAAGAGTAAACAAGTTAATCATGTTTGCCCATTCCATTCCACTCAGTATTTTATAGACCTCCGTCATATCTCCCCTTAGCTGTCTCTTCTCCAAGCTGAAGAGCCCTAGCTTTTTTAGCCTTTCCCCACAGGGAAGTTATCTTTATCATTTTGCTCACCCTTTTCTGTACCTTTTCTAATACTGCTATATCTTTTTTTGAGATGCGGTGACCAGAATTGCACATAATATTTGAGAATGCGATAAAAAGGCATTATAATATTCTCAGTTTTGTTCTCCACTCCTTTCCTAATAGCTCCTTTGAGCCCCTGACAGCCATTCTTTAATTGTTCTGGGTGGACTCCAGATTTCTACAGCTGATGGCTTGGGGATCCTCACCAGCTACATAAAGAGTTGTCCAGTTGCTGGGTGAACCTGAGGCAAAACTGGATAGGTTATCGCCCTGCTTCAATGTTGAAGTAAAGAGTTGGCACTAACCCCGGATTCTATATAGGGCGGCTAGATTCTGTGCAGAGATCCGCGCATATCTTATTTGGCAGAACAAGGTAGTCAGCGTTTTTAACAGCACTAATTGGCAATAATGCACTAATTGGCAATAATTACAATCTATGTGCGGAAATCACTAAGCGTAATCTATAAAGAACTGCACCTAAATTGCATAGTTCAAAATAAACGTGCATAGCTTAAAAGGGGGTTGTTTATGGGTATTTCAGAATTTCCGCATGTAATTACAGAATATAGGTCAGTGTGCCTAAATCCACATGAATGAATTTATACCAGGTTTTTACTGGTGTAAATGAACGCATGTAGATTTAGGCGCTACATTATCTGGCCCTAAGTGGGAAACAGATCGCATTAAAATGTAAAGTGCCTCATTGCGTTAGAAGTTATTCAATATGCAGCTTATTGACATGCATTACCTGCCCACTGCACCTTGATTAGCAGTTCTTCCCACTTTTTTGTGCACTAAAACACTTACCAAAATTTATAATTTTATACAAAAAATATTTGCTGAATCTCACGCAAACTACTGTGCTAAGGGGGGGGGGGTGCATTTTATTACATTGTCCCATAGCAATGGTAGCTATTTAGATCAGACTGATGGAAGAAATAAACTAGCAGCTCGGTTTGTCTGATAGGCTGCAAGTTCTATAATAAGCAGAAGTCCTAACAGAAATGCAGGTATTCATGCTGGGTCTGTTTGGCAGGTTACACACTGCCCCTAATATGCTGAATATTTGGGTAATTACCACATACATATTGCTGGCTATTAAGATCATTGAATATTGTGGTTTAGTATGGGAAGAATTGGTGCTAGAGGGAAATGTTCTTGCTCTTCTACTCAAAATTCTGGAATACAAAGGGAACAAAAAATGTGTGTTAGATAAGGAGACATCTTGTAGATGGTAACACTCAGATTTAACTGCAGTGCGAACAACAGAAAAAAACAGCAGTACGGGCCTTCCAGAATTGGGATAGCAAAAGGATCTTTACTGTGAGACCCGACATGGGCCGTGTTTCTGCAGGTATGTCTGCGTCAGGGGTCTGTTTCTATGAGCAGTCTACTGGAACAATGCCTTGGAGCCATGTTCGTTTGATGCAGTTTTGAAAGACGTTTTGCTCTGTGGTTTTCACTGGATCTTAAGTGTGGATAGTTTTTCTTTAAATTAACCAGACCCTTGATGCAGGCATACCTGCAGAAACACGGCCTGTGTTGGGTCTCACAGTAAAGATCCTTTTGCTACCCAGTTCTGGAAGGCACCTAGTGCTATTTTTTTCTGTTGTTCTGTACTGTGTGCTTTGGTTTTCCTGTCTTATTCTGTTGGTTCAACTGCAGTGTGAACAGAATAACCAGGCAGACTTAATAGGTTGGATGGTCTTTTTCTGCTGTCATTTATAGTGTAATTTATAAACTAGGACTTTATTTGCTTGTTCAGTTTGAGTGGGATGAGGTGACAGCCCTAGGCTGATTCAGTGGCTATTGGACATGTCTCTGTAATGCAGAAAAAAACGAGATACTGCAAAAAGAAAATAAAAACCTACAAATAACTGAAAATTCCACAGAAGTTGTTTCTGGAGTAAATATGTCAAATCTGCATTCTACACACAATAGAATAGTGTCGGAGAAATGACATTGGTGTGTAGAAGAACATGCATATTTGAGGCTAAATTTCACAAATCAAATTTTGGCATAAATTCTTTTAGTGGGAAATACTGCACAGAAGCTATATAGTCTGTTCTCTACTGTTTCCCATAATAGAGGAGATTACACAGAAGTTATTGAAGGAGACAAAAGGTTTCTTTTTAAAATTCCTCATGAAATAATTTATAAAGTAAATTTGTTTTTTTAAACTAATGCAATGGTTTCTATCTATGATTTAGTACAGTTAACGTACAGGGGCATAATCGAACGGGGCCAGCCATATATATATATGGGCGGCCATCTCCAAGGCCAGCCCCAGAAAGCGGCATACCCGACCCTATTATCGAAACAAGATGGGTGGCCATCTTTCGTTTTGATAATATGGTCGGGGCCGGCCAAATCTCAACATTTGGGCCGGCGTTAGACATCACCGCCATTGGTTTCCCGCCGATAATGGAAACTAATGGTGGCCATCTCAAACCCAGCCAAATCCAAGGCATTTGGTCATGGGAGGAGCCAACATTTATAGTGCAGTGGCCTCCCTCACATGCCAGGACACCAACTGGGCACTGCAGTGGACTTCAGAAAAATGCTCCCAGATCCATAGCTCCCTTACCTTGTGTGCTGAGCCCCCCCCCTAAAACCCCCAAACCCACTCCCCAGAACTGTACACCACTACCATAGCCCTTATGGGTGAAGGGGGGCACCTATATGTGGGTACAGTGGGTTTCGGGTGGGTTTTGGAGGGCTCACATTTATCACCACAAGTGTAACAGGTAGGGGGGATGGGCCTGGGTCCGCCTGCCTGAAGTCCACTGCAGCATCCACTAAAACTGCTCCAGGGGCCTTCATACTGCTCTGATGGAGCTGGGTATGACATTTGAGGCTGGCAAAGAAGCTGGCACAAAAATGTTAAAAAAATGTTTTTTGGGTGGGAGGGGGTTGGTGACCACTGGAGGAGTAAGGGGAGGTGATCCCCAATTCCCTCTGGTGGTCATCTGGTCAGTTGGGGCACTTTTTTGAGGCATGGTCCTAAAATAAATGGACCAAGTGAAGCCAGCCAAGTGCTCGTCAGACCCGGACTTCTTTTTTCCATTATTGTCCGAAGCCGGCCATATCGTAACCACACCCCCGTCCCGCCTTCCATACCCTGCCGAAATGCTCCCTTTAACTTTGGCCTGCCCTGCAACGGAAAGCAGTTGAAGGTGGCCAAAATCGGCTTTCGATTATACTGATTTGGCCGGGTTTAGGAGATGGCCGGTCATCTCCCAATTTGTGTCGGAAGATGGCCGGCCTTCTCGTTCGAAAATAAGCAGGATAGTAACATAGTAAATGACGGCAGATAAAGACCTGTACAGTCCATCCAGTCTGCCCAACAATATAAACTCATTTTACATGGTATGTGATACTTTATATATATACCCGAGTTTGATTTGTCCTTGCCTTTCTCAGGGCACAGACCGTAAAAGTATGCCCAGTACTGTTCTTGTACTAAGTTCTGAAGCTAACATCGAAGCCCCTTAAAATTTACACTCCACTCCCTGTCTATTCAGTCACGATCAGGGTGTAGACCGTAGAAGTCTGCCCAGCTCCCGTTTTGTTTCCAATTACCGGCGTCACCACCCAATCTCCGCTAAGATTCCACAGAACCATTCCTTCTAAACAGGATTCCTTTGTGTTTATCCCACGCATGTTTGAATTCCATTACCATTTTCATCTCCACCACCTCCCGCGGGAGGGCATTCCACATATCCACCACCCTCTCCGTGAAAAAATACTTCCTGACATTAGTCCTGAGTCTGCCCCCCTTCAACCTCAATTCATGTCCTCTAGTTCTACCGCCTTCCCGTCTCCAGAAAAGGTTCGTTTGCGAATTAATACCTTCCAAATATTTGAACATCTGCATCATATCACCCCTGTTTCTCCTTTCCTCCAAGTTATACATGTTCAGGTCAGCAAGACCATGAACTTAAGTTGATTCTTAAGTTCATGGTCTGGCCAATTGGCTCTTTGGGGCACCAGTAAAGTTGGTGTCTAGGTCAAAGTTTGTGATAAGGGTTACCAAAACATGAGAGCCACAGATGCACTGGTTCCTGGTAAACAAGGAGTGGAGGAATAGCCTACTGGCTAGAGTACCAGTCTTGACATCCAGACGTGCCCGCTTCAAATCCCACTGTTGCTCCTTGCAATCTTGGACAAGTCACTTAACCCTCCATTGCCGCAGGTAGAAAATTAGATTGTGAGCCCTCCAGGGACAGAGAGATACCCAGTGTACTTGAATGTAACTCACATTGAGAAACTACTAAAGAAGGTGTGAACAAAATCCAAATAAACCAGAGTGCAATAGGCAGTCCCACAGGACTGTTAGCAAAACAATCTTCTAGTTGCTGGGAATAGCTTTCGATATCTCACTAACCTCTGAAAATAGTCCCTGGACTAATCCAGTTCCTCTGGGATGTAGTACTTTGAATGCTACTGTCGGCGTGGGAATTCTATATATTGTACCCTAATGGCTTCCACTTAACACCAGTTCTATTATGGTATCATGGTGCCAAGATTCTGCTATAGAATACTTGTGTAAGTGGGCTTTGGTGCACTTGAAGTTGAGTGCCAACAGTTACGCCAAGTCAATTTCTAATTATAATATTCTCTAGGAAATGCCTATGTATGCGCCCCTCACACTTATATACTAAGCTATTTTAGTGTGTATGTTATACAATAGTGCATAGTTCCCAATTAATGGTGCCAATCACATGCATAAGTGCTATTATTCTATTACTTACGTGCTCAGTTGCACCCGGATTCTATATATGGCCCTGTGAGTTGTGTGCACAAATTGAATAATGAGCCAATTAGCACGGATAATTGGTATCCTAACAAGCAATTATTACTGCTAATTGGATTTAATTAGCATTTTCACACGTAAATTTAGGTGCTGGATCTGTACCTAAATGTTATGCACGAGTCCGAAAAGGGGGCATGGAAATGGGAGGGTCAGTGAATCTGTGGCATTCCTAGAATTTACATGTGTAGCTATAGAATAAGAGGGATACACTCTTAATTTTTGCAGAAGGATTTGCACCATGTTTGAGCTGGTACAAATGGCCATGCCTAAAGTTAGGTGCGATTTCCAGGTGTAAGCACTATTCTATAAACTGCACCTAACTTTAAACACAATTTATAGAATAGCACTGAGCATTATTTTTTTTCGGCACCATATTTAGAATCTAGCCCATGGTTCCTATCGTAAGGCATCAATGTATAGAAGTGACCTTATAGCTCTTCAAGTCACTGATGCCATTTGCCTTTTTGGAGCCATGTGACACTCTTTCTCGAGTCAAAATGTCATTGGTGCTGTGTCATAATATTATTTCAACAACAAAACCTCATGGCAAGAACATTTATTGCTGGATATTGTCCTTGTTCAAACCCAAACAAGGAATGAACTATTAGTAAATGACCTATCTCAGATATTTTATTGCTGCCATAAACTAACTTTGTTATCAAAGTGATTTGAATAGATTTTTTATAATAATCCATGATAACCTGTTTGACAATTTGACCTCATCAAATTTTGACCAAAACCTGACAAAAAAAACATCCTTACAGAGATTCAGTTTTGGTATGGATTTTGTGTTGGTCAAAATAATGGAAGCTTTGGAGGATCACCCCACAGCAGGATTTACCTTAACTTTATTAAATAATTCTTAGTAAATATGAATTTTTTTGCAGGTTCTTTCATGCAGCTGTAAGTAGCCAAAGCTTTATTTTACTATCCACAGTCTCTGTACATCTAGGAAGCAGTTAATTTTTTTTACTTGCAATTATATCTTGCTTTCACAGAAAAATTGACTAGTGATATCATGTTACTGTGTTTTCTGTATGATTTCTCTTACTCTCACTCTTGGAGTTTCAGGTTTTTTTTAACACCTTTTAGAAAACTATATTCAAGCAATAATCCCCATTGAATAAGACAAAGTGTGTTTTGCCCTTTCTGTGCTGTTTTTGAGTCTTTAACAAATTACTCAGCATCCACACAGCATATAATCTGTTTGGGGTCAGGTACCCATCATGGAATGCACAGAATAGAACTGAGTGCATTCTGGTGTGGAAGGATGAGTCAAAAGATTTGATCACATGACTTTGTTACTTATGAACTGCTTGATGGATGGGACTAGGTAGCAATCAGAATCCCTCAGAGACTGGAATATCTTAGAATGGAGCTGCCAGACCAGCAATGCACAATATGCAGATATAGGAAAACTCTTGCTGTGTTAGATTTCTTTGTAGACACCGTGCATACCATGAGTTTATTTATGCACAGTGACTCATGTCTTTTCATTGGTAGCTAAAGGCAATTTGAATTCGTAGAAGGTATTTCCCTGATCCCAGAAGGCTTATAATTTAACTAGTAAGAAATGCCCGTTTCGGGAAAAAATGAAACGGGCGCTAGCAGTGTAATCCCCCCCACCGTCCTCCCTCCATCCCTCCCTCCCGAGTTCCAGACAGCCCCTCTGTGCCTCCCTTCCGAGTTCCACACCTCTCCTCTCCCTCCCTCCCTCCGTCCCTGAGTGACGTGGTTGCGAGTTTGCGAAGTTCGGTGCGCTCTCCCAGCAGCTGTCAGAGAATGTGTGGAAGTCGTCCGTTGTGTCTTCGCCGCCCCGCCCTCTGCGTCATCGCGTGTTGACGCGAGGGCATAGGTACACTGACTGCAGACCCGCCCCACCCTCAACGTCATCACGTTTTGACGCGAGGGCGGAGCTACAGTGACTGCAGCCTGCAGGTCAAACCGGATATCTTGGGCGCCTCAAGTTTCCAGCTTGAGGCTTCAATGGAACGTTGGAGGTGCCTTATATATATATAGATAGAATTTAAGTGTTTTACTTGCTTTGCTTTTTTTCCCATAAAAACAAAATGTACATAAGTACATAAGTAATGCCACACTGGGAAAAGACCAAGGGTCCATCGAACCCAGCATCCTGTCCACGACAGCGGCCAATCCAGGCCAAGGGCACCTGGTGAGCTTCCCAAACGTACAAACATTCTATACATGTTATTCCTGGAATTGTGGATTTTTCCCAAGTCCATTTAGTAGTGGTTTATGGACTTGTTCTTTTGGAAACCATCAAACCCCTTTTTAAACTCTGCTAAGCTAACCGCCTTCACCACATTCTCCGGCAACGAATTCCAGAGTTTAATTATGTGTTGGGTGAAGAAACATTTTCTCCGATTTGTTTTAAATTTACTACACTATAGTTTCATCGCATGCCCCCTAGTCCTAGTATTTTTGGAAAGCGTGAACAGACGCTTCATATCCACCTGTTCCACTCCACTCATTATTTTATATACCTCTATCATGTCTCCCCTCAGCCGTCTCTTCTCAAAGCTGAAAAGCCCTAGCCTCCTTAGTCTTTCTTCATAGGGAAGTCGTCCCATCCCCGCTATCATTTTAGTCTCCCTTCGCTGCACCTTTTCCAATTCTACTATATCTTTCTTGAGATGCGGCGACCAGAATTGAACACAATACTCAAGGTATGGTCGCACCATTGAGCGATACAATGGCATTATAACATCCTCAAACCTGTTTTCCATACCTTTCCTAATAATACCCAACATTCTATTCACTTTCCTAGCTGCAGCAGCACACTGAGCAGAAGGTTTCAGTGTATTATCGACGACGACACCCAGATCCCTTTCTTGGTCCGTAACTCCTAACGTGGAACCTTGCATGACGTAGCTATAATTTGGGTTCTTTTTTCCCACATGCATCACCTTGCACTTGCTCACATTAAACGTCATCTGCCATTTAGCTGCCCAGTCTCGTAAGGTCCTTCTGTAATTTTTCACAATCCTGTTGCGAGTTAACGACTTTGAATAACTTTGTGTCATCAGCAAATTTAATTACCTCGCTAGTTACTCCCATCTTAAATCATTTATAAATATATTAAAAAGCAGTGGTCCTAGCACAGATCCCTGAGGAATCCCACTAACTACCCTTCTCCATTGTGAATACTGCCCATTTAACCCCACTCTCTGTTTCCTATACTTCAACCAGTTTTTAATCCACAATAGGACATTTCCTCCTATCCCATGACCCTCCAATTTCCTTGGAGATGGGCGTTCGCGTTAGATTATGCCCGTCCACGCCTATTGATCTATATCATAGGTCTCCAGGCTTACTTAATGCCATAGTAAAAGAGAGAGCTTTGTGGAGCACACGCAGCGCTCCACAATGCACGCGCAAGCAAGTGCCTTCCCACCCATTGCAAAAACGCGGTTTCCTCAGGGTGTTGAAATGTGAAACAAAACTGCTAGAATCCATTTCCATAAACTTGGATAAGCATTCTGGCAAGCAGAAGGAATGGGTGAAAATCCATTGTTCCAAAAAGGGAAAGAAGCAATACAATTTGCAAAGGAATAGGACCAGCAAGGGAGAAACAACAATTGACAAATGCATGAGTACAGTGTGACATACAAAGTATTACTCCAGGAACCATTCATTGATCAAAGCTGAACATATGAGTGGTTAAGGAGAAGTGAATTGTAACCTATGGATGAGCGATTGATAGTTACAGCCCAGGACAGTGGATTACAGATGAGGTGGTTTATAGCAAGCATTGAAAAGAACTGGTGCAAGAGACATCTGTAGATTCTGTAAGAAAAAGCTAGGAACAGTTACTCATCTTGTTGCTGTTTGCAAAGTGCTGATGGTGGAAAAGTTTTATACAGAAAGGCACAACAAGGTGGCACATCTCATTCATTGGATATTCTGTAAGCATTACAACATCAGTGTACTGGAAAAGCATTGGGATTATGTCCCGAAGAGGTGATGGACCCCTTCCCAACTGGTAAAAAGCTGGATGCAAGAAAACCAGATATAGTGGTAAAAAAGGAAAACACCAGAAAGGCATTGATTATAGAGGTATCAGTCCCAAGCAATTACTCGGTGAATCGTGTTGAGAGAGAGAAGATCCTCAAGTACCAATAGAAATAAAACAAAATAATACATGGAAAAGAAAATAAGATGATACCTTTTTTTATTGGACATAATACATTTCTTGATTAGCTTTCAAAGTACCAAGATATGCAATCTGAGACCAAGAAAATATGGCAGATACAGACATATTTCCATGGGTGCCACAGACTTGATCAAAAAGAACTTCCAAGTGCATCTTGATAAATTGCCTATCCATGTTACATCTTATGAACTCCAGAAGTAAGTATACATAGGAAATCAAATACATTAGCGTTTAACTTAAAAAAAGGAGACCATCCTGCTTATTTTCGAAAGAGAAGGGCGGCCATCTTCCGACACAAATCGGGAGATGGCCGGCCTTCTCCTAAGGCCGGCCAAATCGGTATAATCGAAAGCCTATTTTGTCCAGCTTCAACTGCTTTCCATCGCAGAGCCGGCCAAAGTTCAAGGGGGCGTTTCCGCAGTGTACCGAAGGCGGGATGGGGGCGTGGTTAAGAGATGGCCGTCCTCAGCCGATAATGGAAAAAAGAAGGCCGGCTCTGACGAGCATTTGGCCGACTTTACTTGGTCCCTTTTTGTTCACGACCAAGCCTTGAAAAGGTGCCCGAACTGACCAGATGACCACTGGAGGGAATTGGGGATGACCTCCCCTTACTCCCCCAGTGGTCACCAACCTCCTCCCACCCCCCCCCAAAAAAAAATTAAAAAACATTTTTTGCCAGCCTCTATGCCAGCCTCAAATGTCATACCCAGCTCCATCACAGCACTATGCACGTCCCTGGAGCAGTTTTTAGTGGGTACTGCAATGCACTTCAGGCAGGCGGACCCAGGCCCATCCCCCCCTACCTGTTACACTTGTGGTGGTAAATGGGAGCCCTCCAAAACCCACCCGAAACCCACTGTACCCACATCTAGCTGCCCCCGTTACCCTTTAAGGGCTATGGTAGTGTTGTACAGTTGTGGGTAGTGGGTTTGGGGGGGTTGGGGGGCTCAGCACACAAGGTAAGGGAGCTATGCACCTGGGAGCAATTTGTAAAGTCCACTGCAGTGCCCCCTAGGGTGCCCGGTTGGTGTCCTGCAATGTGAGGGGGACCAGTGCACTACAAATGCTGGCTCCTCTCATGACCAAGTGGCTTAGATTTGGCTGGTTTTGATATGGCCGCCATTAGTTTCCATTATCGGCAAAAACCAATGGCGGCCATCTCTAAGGGCAGCCCAAATGTTGAGATTTGGCCAGCGCCGACCGTATTATCGAAACAAAAGATGGCTGCCCATCTTGTTTCGATAATACAGTCGGGTACGCCGCTTTAAAGGGCCGTCATTACAGATGGGCGCTTTTATAGATGGGCGCCCCCGTTCGATTATGCCCCTCTATGATAAAATGAGAAGTACGGTGAAAAAAAAAAAGCTTAGAGGAGCAGCTTCGAGGGTCAGAAATTTACATCAGGTATGGATGCTGTTTAAAAACACCATCCTGGAAGACCAGGCCAAATATATTCCGCATATTAAAAAAGGAGGACGGAAGACCAAACGACAGCTGGCATGGTTAAAAAGTGAGGTGAAGGAAGCTATTAGAGGTAAAAGAAAATCCTTCAGAAAATGGAAGAAGGAACTGACTGAAAATAATAAGAAACAGCATAAGTGTCAGGTTCTCATGGATAGTCTGGAATTGTGAGCCCTTGGGCTGCTGATGAGGAGCGGCAGCAGCAGGCAAAAACCCACCAACTAGGACTGAACAGGGTACAGGATTCTCAAGCAGGATACAGGAACTAGCTTGACTGGACAATACTTCACCTGCGCTTGACCACCATTCCCTAGGGGTTGAGCCCCTAGGTGCAGGCAGCCGGCAGGACTTACTGGACGGAGTGGATGAAGACAAACTTGACTAGACAGGGTACAGGATACAGGGTCGCAAACAGGCAGGGAACAAACACAAGCTTGGCTAGAACAGGGTTCAAGGTACAGGATCTCAAACAGGCAGGAAACAAACACAAGGTTCACAACCAGAAGGGAAAGGAAGCCAAAAGCAGACAGGGAAGGAGCAATCAGGACTGGATACAAGACAGGATTCAGGAGACTCTAACAGGCAAGGAATACAGACTAGGGACACTAACTACGAAACAAGGCTAAGCAAGACAAGGCAGAAGTGCACTAAGCACAAACACCAACCTGGACCTTTGGCGTTGCAAAGGCCAAGCAGAAAGTTTCCAGGTGGCTAATAAGCCCATCAGCAGCTGAGGCTCAGATGCAGCAATCCCAAGGCAGCTAAGGGTGAGGCTAGCTGCCAAACTTCCAAGCAAGACTGGAGGGCTAAAATATCTGTACCGGACCGAAAAAGAGAGTCTGGAAGGTCTATGGCAGCCACCGGTTCTGGCCACCAGAGGGCGAGAGGAGCACAAACCAAGAAAAAGTCACAAACATGACAAGAACTGATAGAACTGAAAAATGAACTTTCGGAGCTATTATTAGTAATATGTAATTTATCCTTAAAATCGAGCGTGGTACCAGAAGATTGGAGGGTGGCCAATGTAACGCCAATTTTTAAAAAAGGTTCCAGAGAATATCCGGGAAATTATAGACTGGTGAGTCTGATGTTGGTGCTGAGCAAAATGGTAGAGAGAACAAAATTCCAGAGCATATTCAAAAGCATGGATTAATGAGACAAAGCCAACATGGATTTATTGAAGGGAAATCTTGCCTCACCAATCTATTACATTTCTTTGAAGGGGTGAACAAACGTGGGTAAAAGTGAGCCGGTTGATATTGTGTATCTGCATTTTCAGAAGGCGTTTGACAAAGTACCTCATGAAAATCTCCAGAGGAAATTGGAGAGTCATGGGATAGGAGGTAGTGTCCTATTGTGGATAAAAAACTGCTTAAAAGATAGAAAACAGAGCGTAGAGTTAAATGATCAATATGCTCAGTGGAGAAGGGTAGTTAGTGGGGTTCTCTAGGGGTCTGTGCTGGGACCACTGCTTTTTAACATATTTATAAATGACCTAGAGATGGGAGTAACTAGTGAGGTAATTAAATTTGCTGATGACACAAAGTTATTCAAAGTCGTTAAATCGCGGGAGGATTGTGAAAAATTACAAGAAGTCCTTTTGAGACTGGGAGACTGGGCATCTAAATGGCAGATGATGTTTAATGTGAGCAAGTGCAAAGTGATGCATGTGGGCAAGAGGAACCCAAATTATAGATACGTCATACAAGGTTCCACGTTAGGAGTCACTGACCAATAAAGGGATCTAGGTGTAGTCGTTGATGATACGTTGAAACCTTCTGCTCAGTGTGCTGCTGCAGCTAAGAAAGCAGAAAGAATGTTAGGTATTATTAGGAAAGGAATGGAAAACAAAAATGAGGATGTTATAATTTTTTGTATCGCTCCATGGTGTGACCGCTCCTCGAATATTGTGTTCAATTCTGGTCGCCGCATCTCAAAAAGATATAGTGGAATTAGAATAGGTACAGAGAAGGGCGACGAAAATGATAAAGGAAATGGGACGACTTCCGTATGAGGAAAGGCTAAAGCAGCTAGGGCTCTTCAGCTTGGACAAAAAAGGCGGCTGAGGGGAGATATGATAGAGGTCTATAAAATAATGAGTGGAGTTGAACGGGTAGACGTGAAGCGTCTGTTTACGCTTTCCAGAAATACTGGGACTAGGGGGCATGCAATGAAGGTACAAAGTAGTAAATTTTTAACGAATCCGAGAAAATGTTTCTTCACTCAACATGTAATTAAACTCTGGAATTCGTTGCCAGAGAATGTGGTAAAGACAGTTCGCTTAGCAGAGTTTTAAAAAGGTTTGGACGGTTTCCTAAAGGAAAAGTCCATAGACCATTATTAAATTGGGGAAACTCCACTATTTCTGGGATAAGCAGTATTAAATGTTTTGTACTTTTTTGGGATCTTGCCAGGTATTTTTGACCTGGATTGGCCACTGTTGGAAACAGGATGCTGGGCTTGATGGACCTTTGGTCTTTCCCAGTATGGCAATACTTATGTACTTATGAAGCTCTTCTTTGGCACAATGCATGTGCTATTGCAATCATTAGCATTAAATTTGAGAGTCTGAAATCATACTTCACTTATTCTGGCTTAGGAGTGAGATTCATTACTGTCATGGTATATGCAAAAATAATCCATATGGAGAAACTGCCTGCAAGATATTCATTGTCATGGCCTTTTCTGATCATCTTCTAGATAGCAAGTTCACTGTTGACTACTGAAGAAGCGTACTGAAGTCTTCCTACACAGGAATATGGAGATCATCTGTGAAAGTAAAAGGAAGTTGGTATTGACCAAAAAGGGAATTGTGACCCAGGTGACATAACTTCCAGAGTAGATATGTGGAGGGAAATTCTATAACAGTGTTCCTATATTTAGGTGCCAAGAATGCGCATAAATAACCAAAATACTGGCATATATATGCATATGTGCACACATATATGCCTAAATGCCAATATATATAGTTACATGCTATTATATAGCCCCTTCTGGTATGCAAATAATATTCAGATTGTATACTCTGCTCTTCAATGACCTTAATAAATGTCTACAAATGGCATCGACATGGCTCAGAGATAATTTACTTTTCATTAACCCAGCTAACTGTAAAGTAATTCATTTTCCTAACCCTAGAGCTCCTTCTTTTTTACCACCAACCGTTGATGGATATTTTCTTCTGTTTCATGACAGTTTCCTGGCATCACTTTTGACTCAAAATTATCATTTAGACCCTAGACTGACTCATTCACTCCTCATTTTTTTTCTTTACAAAGGATAAGATCAGTGAAGCCTTTCCTGCCTTTCAACCTCATCTGCATTCTTATTTTGTCTTTGGTTATTACAGTTACAGTGACAGTGGCATCATTTATAGCCTGATAATAACCAACAAGCAGTTCATAGTGGGTAACATAACAAGAAATAACTAGACCAGTAGTCTAGGAAATAACAATATAGTCACCTATATAGATATATATTAGTCATATATATGATTGAAATGCCCTTTATGTTGGTTTAACTCTTTCTGCTTTAAACTGTCTCCAACATGCTCAATCCACAGATGTTAAATTATTCCATAATGCCTGTCATTTTTATCACCTCTCCCCCTTGCTCATCTGAGAACATTGATTGCCTGTCTCACTTGTATGAAATTTAAACTTCTCACACTGGTGTATAGGAGTCTTGCTCCACATGCCCCCAATTACCCCATAATCTTTTTGTTCCCTATCTACCATCACAATCACTTTGTTTCTCTCAGCAGGCCCTCCACTCCTTGCCACTACTCTTGATATTTCTCATGCCTGTGCCTTCAGTTATACTGGTCCATAATTGTGGAACTCTCTACCAGGGCTGGCAATGGGGGGGGGGGAGGGGGACAGGGCAGTTGTCCTGGATCCCACAGCTCCATGGGACCCCTATGGGCCAGCATGTCTTCCCCTTCTCTCCACCCCCTCATCCAGCATCTCCCTCACCTTCCCAGTTTAAAAAGTTTTTATCTTTGCAGAGGGTTGCCGGTGCGACAGTGATTCAGACATGCTGTTTTCGGCATCCTTGGCACTTTCCCTCTGCTGCAGTCTGCCCCACCTCTGCCACAACTTCCTGTTTCTACCTGGGTGGTCCGTTACTGCAGCAGAGGGAAAGCACTAAGGAGTCTGAAGGCGGAGTGTGAATCTGTGAAGAAAAAATCATTTTAAAGTTAGACTGGGAAGGTGAGGGAGGCACTGGACAGGAGTGGAGAGAAAGGGAAGACATGCTGGCCCTCAGGGGCCCACTGGAGCAGCTGTTTTTGATCTAGACTAGGGGAGAGGGGGTTCAAAAAGAGGGGAAAATGCTGGACCAAGAGTAGGGGGAGGTGAAGGGGAAAATTATTGGGCTTGGAAACGGGAGGGAGAGAGATGGTGGACAATAGGATGGAGGGAGGCAAGAGAAAGGGAGAGAAGTTGAACCTGAGGTTTGGAGGGAGGGGGACAGAGATACTGGATGGGAGGGCAGTTGGGAAGAGATAGTGGATCTGAGGGTGGTGCGGAGGGAAGGAGAGAGAGGTACTGGATGAGAGGGCAGTTGTGAAGAGAAAGAGAGAGATAGTGGCCCCCAGGGTGGTGGGGAGGGAGAGACAGTTATGGCATGGGAGGGTAGTTGGGAAGAGAAGGGGACAGATGGTGGTCCCGGGTGGTGGGGAGGGAGGGGGAGAAGTTGAGAAGAGAAAGGGAGAGATGATGGACCCTGGGGGTGGTGACTAGGAATGGAGAAATGCTGTATGGCAGGGAAGTGTGGAAGAAAGAGAAAGAAGTTGGACCTGGGGATGAGAGGGAGAGAAGAAAGAGGGAGAAATGGGTCTGGGTATGGAAGGGAAGGAGAGACGTTGCAGCAAGTGGGGGGATGGAAGAAGAATTGAAGTAATATTGGACCATGGGGGTAGGGAGAGAGGAAGAGAAATGGACACATAGGGGGACAGGAGGGAGAGTGGTGGGACAGAAAAATGCTAGGGGGTGGAGGGAAAGGGACAGTGAGATGTCAGGCAATGAGACTGGGGTAGGCTACAAGAGTGGAGAGAGGGAAAGAAGATTCTGGAAATGGTGGAAGCCTGTGGGAGAAGTCAAAAAGGGGTGACAAGAAGATGAGTGAGAGAAGAATATTAAGTACAGAGGTAGAAATGTGGAATGGGGAGTAGATGGAAGGATATAGGTGTCTGGGAAAGGAGTGAGTTGGGAAATGGGAGAGCTAGGGACTGAGAGGAGATGGAAAATTGATAGGTAGCTGAAAATTAAAAAGAAGTAGGGTATGAGAAAGAGTGAAATTTGAGTAGACAGAGGCAGAAAAGGAAAAGAAAGAGAGGAAATAGCTGAAAGGGAAACATCAATATGTTAGAGACAGATGTAGTGAGGGAATGGAACAAGAGAGAAGAGAGGAGAAAATAAAAATGGACAGCAGATACTTCAAAGAGAATTATCAGAAGACAAACAAGAAAGTAGAAAAAGAGAAACTGGGACCAAGGTGATGGAAAAATAAAATGAAAGGCAGAAAAACAAAAAGGTAGAAAAAAGTGTTTTATTTTGAATTTATTAATTGGATTATGTTAGCTTTGGGATATGTGCATCACAGATGGTTTTCTATTTGTATTGAGTGGCATAGTCAGGTGGCTGATTGGGGGGGGGGGGGCTTGAGCCAAAAATGAGTGGGCACCAAAGTTTTCTCCACCCTAATGCAAAATATAAATACTTGAGCTGCCAGAGATCCCCCAAGCTGAAGATCACCTCCACTAGTCTGGCACCCAGGAGTCTCCAAGCTCTGCAGCTGGTGGCAGTATCCCCAAGTTGCCACTGTCACTACCCCCCACCCACCCCACTCTGAAATACTGCTACTAGCTGCAGAGCTTGGAGAGTCCTGGTCGCTGGACCTGAGGAGGGGAAGGAGGTCGTCATCAGCTAGTGAGGCTTGGGAAGCCCCACCAGCTACAGCAAGGGAGATGTTAATTTTGGGAGGCCTAAGCCCCCCCTCCTACCTTTTATGGTTATGCCACTGATTGTGTTCAGTACAAAATGAAGTGCATTTCTGTTTTTATTTCTCCAGTGTTGCAGTTTAGGGTTCCCAACTCAGTTGTGGTACTAATATTTCTAATGTGTGTTCCCTAGTTCTGTATTTGGTGTCTGTCTGTGATTTGTGTGTGAAGTAGTCATTTAAAGTTGTTTTATGTGCGATGGTAATGGTGGGTGGAGAAATCATGGAGGGGGCATGGATGCGAGGGGATTGGTTGTCCCCTCCTTAATTTCTGCCCTGGACCCCAGCAAGTCTGATTTGTTTTTGATAACATATAATATCCAAGTGTTTTCTGAGAAGCGTACTGTCTAATTAAGTGTTATGTTGTGTGCTGAGAAGAGTTGTGTTTTTGTTACTAAATGCCCTGCTGAGCTCATGATGTTGTACATTATGATGTACCACTCATTCCTTTACTGTATATGATTGCATGCAACAGTTGAATGGATATGCGCCATCCCTTGGCACACCCTTGATAATGAGATGCTGTTTGTGATGAGGCTAAGAAATGTATCAAATTAAAATTTACAGTAATGAGAACACTTACCCATTTTAAAGAAACATTCTGTTCAGCTGCTGCCTTCTTTATTCATCAATGAAATGTGTTCTGTAGCTTGTTTCTTTATTAACTCAGTTCATTGACTGTTTTTGTTTCCCTTTTCCTGTGGGTTCAAGTTAGTCCTTTTGCCATATGTTAGAAGTATAATGCTCACTACTGATTTTAATCCTTTGTGTCCTGCTGTGAGTTTAATGACATTGAATGTAAAATAGTTAGAAATTTTCCTTTAGGTTTCATCTGTCCTTTAAACAGGTACATGTTAAGCCTTTAGTAGGAATGATCTTATCTTTATCAGAACTCAGTTTGAGTCTGTGATAAATGTGATGTATGTGTTTTGCAGGTTTGAAACTGGGAAAAATAAAAGCCATAAGAACATAAGCTTTGCCATACTGGGACAAACCAAAGGTCCATCAAGCCCAGCATCCTGTTCCCAACACTGGCCAGTCCAGGTTACAAGTACCTGGCAAAATCCCAGAACATTACAATATATTTTATGCTGCTTATCTTAGAAATAAGCAGTGGATTTCCCAAAGTCCATCTTAATAATGGTCTATGGACTTTTCTTTCAGGAAGTTAGCCACAGGGCCGGTCCTAGGGTCTCTGGCGCCCCCCTGTAGACTGTGAGTTGGCGCCCGCGTGCCCTGCCCCCCAGCATCTTCTTTCTCTCTTCTCCCACCCTGCCCCTGTCCAGCAATTCTCCTTCGCCCCCAATGCCTGCCACCCTTGGTGCTTTAAATCTTTAATTTACCTCCGTTCCAGCAGCCGCGTCATTTGAAAGCCCTGCCCCGTCTCTAGCCTTCCCTTCCTTCGTCAGTTCGTTCTACAGTCCCGCCCTCGAGGAAATGACATCAGAAGGCGGGACTGCGGAATGAACTCACGAAGGGAGGGAAGGCTAGAGACAGGGCAGGGCTTTCAAATGATACGGCTGCTGGAACGGAGGTAAATTAAAGATTTAAAGCACCAAGGGTGGCGCGGTATGGTGCCGCAGCGGTGCCCTTGAAGGCAGGTGCCCCCCTGCGGCGCTTACCCCGCTTACCGGGTTTGACCGGCCCTGGTTAGCCAAACCTTTTTAAAACCCCACTAAGCTGACTGCTTTTACCACATTCTCTGGCTACAAATTTCAGTTTAATGACAATTGAGTGAAGAAATATTTCCTCCAATTTATTTTGAATTTACTACTTTGTAGCTTCATTGCATGCCTCCTAGTCCTAGTATTTTTGGAGAGAGTAAAGAAGCAATTCACTTCTACCTGTAACACTTCACTCATTATTTTATAGACCTCTATGATATCTCCCTTAGCCGTCTTTTCTCCAAGCTGAAGAGCCCTAGACACTTTAGCCTTTCCTCATAAGGAAGTCGTCCCATCGCCTTTATCATTTTCGTCGCCCTTCTCTGTACCTTTTCTAATTCCACTGTATCTTTTTTGAGATGTGGTGACTAGAATTGCACACAGTATTCGAGATGCAGTCGTACCATGGAGTGATACAAAGGTATTATAGTGGCCTCATTTTTGTTTTCCATTCCTTTCTAATAATACAAAACATTCTATTTGCTTTCCTAGCCGCCACTTCATACTAAGCAGAGGATTTCAACGTATCATCAATAATGACACCTAAATTCCAGTGTTTAATGAGCTTGTTTCTGTATGTACAGAACAATCCACAGTGAAATACAACAATTGTATTATGAAAAATATGCCAGGTCTTTGGCAGCAATCCAAATTTGACACTGTACTTGTTCACTGCTGAGATCTATATTTTTAACAAGACTCAGGAATCAATATTCAAGGTGATTTAACCAGCTAGAATCGGCTCCTGGCTGGTTAAATTGTCTGTCCAGGGCTAATCACTCATTTTCAGCAGCACTGTGTTAGTGCCCCTGAAAATAACCGGTTAGTGCCGAACTGAAAACCAGCTATTTTGGGAGCATTCACTGGGTAAAAATGGCACTTGGCCAGTTATCTGCCAAGATTCAGCACTTAACCAGCCAGGTTAACCACATAAATAGAGCTTCATAAAAGTCAGTCCTATACTACTACTACTATTTAGCATTTCTATAGCGCTACAAGGCGTACACAGCGCTGCACAAACATAGAAGAAAGACAGTCCCTGCTCAAAGAGCTTACAATCTAATAGACAAAAAATAAAGTAAGCAAATCAAATCAATTAATATGTACAGGAAGGAGGAGAGGAGGATAGGTGGAGGCGAGTGGTTACAAGTGGTTACGAGTCAAAAGCAAGTCCTATCTTAAGGTGATAACCCATAGCTGGTTAAGTGCTGAATATTGCCCTTATCTGGCTATTTGTTAGCTTGCTCTGGAAACCCAGAAATTCCATGCCAGTGCTCGGATACAGCCCAGCATTGAATTTCCGGCTTTAATGCTGGTGGTGGTCAGTAAAACTCTGATCACCGCTGGGTGATTATTGGGCCCTCAGTGGACAAGATGAAAATAACAGAGGCAGGTGGCACCTTATAGAATAAACAATTTGTTGAGGAATGAGCTTTCAAGGACCAGAGTCTACTTCATTAAATTACATGTGAGGACTCCGGGCCTTGAAATCTCATGCCTCAGCAAATTGATTATTCTGTAAGATGCCACCTTCTTCTGTTATTTTTGTTACAGCTATGTTCAAACCTGCCTTATACATATTCATTATGGATATCTTGAAATCCCAACTTGAGGACTACAGTCTGAGACCACTGGTGAAGAGGATGTAATTTGAGGCATCTCTGATTAATGTTAATCAATATCTTAAATAACTAAAGACAATTTCAAGTCTCCAATAGCTTCCTTCCATCTGGTTTGATTGTTATTTTCAGGCACAGTTTTTACAAGCTGTTCAACAGGAAACAGTTTGATTGTACAGAGACCTTACTTATCTGTGCTTCACCATTCCAATTAATTGTTTACTGGTTTTACAACTCTTTCCTCCTTGAAACATTGTCTTCTTTTTATAGATCTAACCTGGTGCTTTGGGATCAAGGTTCACAGTCCAATAGAGAAATCATTGGTTGATTTTACTCAAATCTCTGGGATGCCAAAATAAGTAGCTTCTATGCAGTTTACTAATTCTTTACTGAGCACACTTCCCTTTATTAGAAAGTATAGCCCAGTGAATTCTTTGTTTTGGAGGTACCAAATAGTAAGATCTCTTTAACCTGTGAATGTGCTCAGAAGATCTCCTTTTATTCATTGTTCCAGTGCCCTTATTGACTGGAAGCATCACACAGTTCAGGGCCTCACTAGGAGATTGACATTTCCTTACTTGTTGCTCGTCAAATTAATTCTGTTACTTTCAAGTCTTACTATAGCCTCTCACGAATACAAAATCAAGAGTCCTAGTTATTTTCCAATAGCAAAATTCAAACTAATCAAAAAGTTTCAAAAGAAACGTGAAACCCAAGCAAAACCAATTTTGGAGCGTCAGTGTACAAAATAGCTACTAAAAGAATAATTGATCACTGCCTCAAGATGAAAATTCATCTAAGATACCAAGCACCTGTTGGATTGAATAGTTTCTTGTAAAAGGAAAAGCTCCATTCACAACATCAGGGAAAGAATTTTTTTGCTTTGAACATGGAGACTTGGAATTGAATTTTTTCACATCTTGAGTAGCTTGAACTATTGCAATTGTAATATAACAGGGACTAATTTGGATTCTGATTTAATTATATGACTTTCCACATTCATACTCCTGTTCAGTTATAAATTCAGGTACAATTGGTTTGTACCTGGGGCAGTAGAGTGTGAAGTGACTTGCTCAAGATGACAAGGAGTATCAGTGGGAAAATAGGGTTGAAGCTTGCTTCTCTGACTGTCAGGCCTCTTGTCCACTTCCTTCTAACCAGGGCATAAGCAAGCTAGGCACGTGCTTAGGGCCTAATGTTTTGTCGGGCCTTGTCACATGTGGAATTCAATGGCTCCCAAGGCAGAGCAGATTTTTCCACCAGTAGGCCAACGGTTCACAGAAAAAATGGTAAGGAAGGGGGACCAGACCCAGTGCTGTCCACAGAGGGCTGTCTGTTCTCTCCACACACCTCCCATACATTGTTCTTCAGTCAGCAGAAGGCAGTTCTTACCTGCTGCTTTCTCCTCTGACAGTTTTTCTCTGTGGTCAGAACAATATGGGGCCCTTTTTTTAGGAGTTTTAAAATATATCTATGTTACGAAATGGGAGCCAATATACTTGTTAGCCTACATCCAACCAAAGGGCTCATCCTGCCCTAGTTTTAATTAGTGCAATGTTGCTTTATATCATTAGTTTATACATTAGCTTATATCTTATTGAACAATGTAGCACCACTTCTAGCTGTAATTTCTATTTATTATTGTTCTTTCTATTTCTTTTTCAAATGATATTTTCTAATGTTTGAGTTAAAAATGCTTTCTTATGATTCCTTTTTGATCAGAAGCATCAGAATTAGGACTTTGTAGATGAGAGAGCCATTGCCTGGTGTGAAACATAAAATGAAAGAACACCATGAGGAAAAAATTCTAAATGTTTGTAAAACAACAATCTTGAAGACGTATTTAGAAGCTATGATTCAAGATCAGGCTATGACCAATTTAAATATAAAATAGACAGTGTATTTTTATAGCATGCTGGTTTTCATATGCATTGAAAAAATGGATGTAAATCAAGTACAAAATCAAAATGGAAGTAAAACCACAGACGTAGTATAATCTAGAAATAACACACACACACACAAAACCAGAAGAAGAAGAAGCTCTACACAGAACTAAAAGAATCTACTTTCTAAAACGCTCAAGCATATGTGAAGATCCAAAAAAGCATCTCTGTAAGGATCTCCTTGAAACCTTTAGTATTTTAGGGAAAACTGGTGTCAAACAGAACACCAAACATGAAACCTGGGGAGGGGACATATACTGGCATATACACACACACATGGTGAACTCTTAAGTGTTCTTCCCTTTGGAAAATAATTTAAAAAGCCACAAAAAATTATCTATATAAATAATTCTCACCTCCAATGTTCTGAACCTCACTGTGTGGCAGGGAAACACTGAAGCCCTGTAGTCTTCTAGGCTGTCATCACCACTCATTCTCACTCTCATCCACACATAATTCACAACCCCAACATTCTAAATGTAAATTTGTAGTTGCAAGATCCCATGAGTGTCTGCCCCGCCCTCGCGTCACAATGTGATGACGTGGAGGGCGGGGCTATGACACTCAGCCAATCAGCAGTTCCACCGCCCTCCGACACGCCCCCCTCGATGCACAGCCAGAAACAGCGACCTACGCAGGGCCTCCACCCCCCCTCCCGACGCACAGCGACAAACACTGAGCTACGCAGGGGGAGGAGTGCCGTCCAAACACCTGATCCGCCGGGACACCGAAGCTGCCACCCTCCAAAAAAAAACTACCCACCTGCACCCTTCCGACACTGCCGTCCTGCGCCCTCCTGACGCTGCCCTCCAAACACCTCACGACACTGCCGCAGGAAAGCCTTGCTAGCGCCCGTTTCATTGCTCACAGAAACGGGCCTTTTTTACTAGTATATATATATTTTGTTTTTATTTTGCTCACACCTTTTCAGTTGTAGCGCAAGGTCAGTTACATTCAGGTACAGTGGATATTTCCCTGTCCCTGGAGGGCTTACAATCTAAATGTTTGTACCTGAAGCAATGGAGGGTTAAGTGACTTGCCCAAGATCACAAGGAGCAGCAGTGGGATTTGAACTGGGCACCTCTGGATGTCAGGACCATCTCTCTCTCTCTCTCTCTCTGTATATATATTGTAGCTCAAGTTTTGCAGACAGTAAGATTCTCTGTATATTGGAGGTAAATCGGCAGGAAGCCACTACTTGAAAAGAAATTTCTTAATAAAATGGTGCAGGCAGTTCAACAGTTTAAGATATAATCATGTTGTCAGAAAAGAAGAAATTTCAAATAAGAACCATATAAGGGTACAAAAACAAATTATACAAGTGACAAAAAAAATTCTAAAAATGTGAATTAACTTGGTGGAAATGCTAAATAGAATGACTTATTCACAAACTGCAAGACATTTATTAAGATTTTGTGAGTGGTGGAATAAACTAAAGAAGGAAAGCAGGCGAAAAAGTGCTAACACAGTGACACATTTATCCTTTCTCCTCTGGTACACATAGAGCCAATTCACCCCCCCCCCCCCCCCCCATCACACCCACTCTCTTCATATTCATTACCCATTCCATACACATACAGCACCCCAAAAATATTCACCTGATCCAGCAGTCCTGGAGAGTATGGCATGAATTATGAAGTGGGTTTTATATATATATATATATATATATATATATATATATATATATATATATATATATATATATATATATACAGTGCAATCCACTTAAGTGCAAGGTTCTGGGACCAAAGAAATACATGCAGTTAACTGGAGTGTGCACTTAACCGTTGTGGCCCAAAGAAGCTTGACATCTGATAAACATATGTACAGTACTGTTTATTATACATACAGTATACAGTCTCCGTTAACTGATGTTAGGCTTACTTGAAGTAATCAGTCATAGGCCTCTGTACACTCTTGTGTCTGTGAGTTCCATAGACTACGTCTGCCAGACGGTAAAAACTGTCATAGCACTGACATCCAGTGGCCTCCAGATAGGCCCGCACGGTGTTGAGACTCTCCAGCGCTCTTGCAAAAGTGACAGAAGGTTGTTGAATTCCGTCAGCATGTGCCTCGCTGCTCATTTCATCATCTGTTTCATCATCAGCCGTTGCCTGCGTGTAGGCACATATCTCGACATCAGTGCTGTTATCAGCTGTTTGTAGATCGTAATCAACAGCTATGTAGTGATGAAACTCCTCTTCAGTAACACCGGCTGGGATGTCAATAGCCTGTTCATCTGATGCGTTTGCAACAGCTGCATCTGTTTTGTCCCTCTCTACATCTCTAAGAAAGCTTGCCCGCTTGTAGCAGTCACAATGGTTACCTGTGTAACATGATTCCAGGCTTCTTTCTGCATATGTAGGGAATCCAACAGTGATAGATTACGAGCCAGTTCAACAACACGTTTATCCTTGCCAGTCTGGTCATCCATAACGCTCATCAGATGACGTAGCACAAGAGCCCAATAATGTTGTTTGAAATTGACTATTATGCACCGATCCATAGGTTGGATCAGAGAGGTAGTGTTTGGTGGCAGGAAGACCACCTTGACGTTAAGAAATGTCTTTAATTGTCTGTTACGATAGCTAGTGAAATGTAAATAATTGTTTTTTTATCTGTAGGTTTTTTATAAACTGAAGTGATAAAGCAATACTTCAGTTTATAAAAAAACTTTTAATCCGTAAGGACAAGTGATAAAGCGATACTTGTCCTTACGGATTACAATTATCAAAAAAGATATTATATATTGATCATATTGCAATTTTAAGCTAGTGTTTCTAGTATTCAACCAATTGAAGAACAACTTCAATTGATCAGTGCTTCCCTTTCAAAGACTGAAAGTGTCATCTATAACATCTATACATACGCACTTCTGCTGTGAAAGGTTGGTCTTTTAAGAAGAGATTTTTGAATTCAGCCAGCACTTCACCTCTCTCAGTGTGCAGTACACACCTTCCTCTCATGCCCATGGCTGTGCTTGCCATATGAACGAACAAACTAACAGACAGATGGATTTAAAAAAATGACATTACTTCAAACACTATAATTATTTCTATTATTGATTTTAAACAGAATGGTAGATCAAGTTGAGGTGACTATTTCCAACAATGTAATCACATCTGAAGGTTTATATTTCTAGAGAAAATGCTAAAGAAGGCTTACTCTAAAATATTATTTCATGCTAATATTGACAAATTTCAAATTTGTGCTACTTCAGCTACTCTTTTGAAGCTTTTAAACATAAGCTTAAGTCTTCATCAGTTTCATAATTCTATATATCAAAAACTGTTTCCTGTTGGCACTGCCTGCCGCCGGCTTAATATTGGGCCAATACATCTTATCTGCAGATTATTTGCTGGATGATATACAGTTCTTAGCTCCCATTAAAACAGCATTTGAGATCATTCTTCTGCAGATTTAGATTGCATCTCATTAACCAGACAACGGATGAATATTAATAAACTGTCACTGATCATTGGTAAAACTGTTGATTCCCAGTTGATTCTTGATTCCAGACCCCCAACCCATATAGAGTTAGGTAACTGGTCAACTCCTATATGATCCTAAATCCAAGACTTAGGGGCCCTTTTACTAAGCTGCGGTAAAAGGGGCCATTCACTAGCGGCAGCGGCCGTTTGTGCTGCGCCCTGAGGCCCTTTTTAATGCAGTGGGTAAAAAGACCGAAAAAAGAAATGGCCATGCAGTAAGATTGTACTTACGACATGGCCATGAGAAGGGAGCATTTATCGCCAATCATTGAGGTGGCGGTAAGGGATTCCGTACTAACTCAGCAGTAACCGGCCAGCACATGGTGCTGCCCAGTAGCCACCAGATAACCACCTGCGGAAATATTTTTCAAATATTTCTGCTAGTGCCAGAAATGCCACGCACTAGGGGTGGAACTACTGCCAGGGCCCACGTTGGGCCAGTTATAGTTTGGGATTTCCACATGGTAAACCCGCGGTGGTCTTAACGCCGCTTAGTAAAAGGGCCCCTTAGATATTTTCTTGGATTTAGCTCTTACTGTGCATCTACAGCTGAACATAGTCAAGAATATTTTTTTCAAACTCTATGGGGCCCTTTTACTAAGTGGTGGTAAGCCCACCGTTGCTCTTACCGCATGGCAATCCAGAATTGCCACCAGCCCAACATGGACACCAGCGGTAGTTCCACCCTCAGGGTTATCCGGCAGTAATTGGGCAGTGCCGTGTGCTGGCCGGTTACGTCAGGTTAGTGCGGGAGCCCTTATCACTACCTCAATGGGTAGCGGTAAGTGCTCCCCCCCCCCACATGGTCATGTGGTAAGTGCAATCATACCGCATGGCCTTTTTTATTATTATTATTATTATTAACATTTGTATAGCACTACCAGACGCATGCAGCACTGAACACCTGACATAGAGAGACAGTCCCTGCTCAATAGAGCTTACAATCTAAAATAATACAGACAGACAAGACAATTAAGGGCGAGGGAAGTACTGGGTGAGAAGGAACAAGGGGGGAGGCAAATGAGTAGTGGCTAGGAGCCAAAAGCAGGAGTGAAAAGGTGGGTTTTCAGCATAGATTTGATAGATTTTTAGCCTTTTTACCCGCTGCGGTACAAAGGGCCTCAGCAACCAGCAAAAATGGCCACCGCCACAGTGCAGGGCCCCTTTTACCACAGCTTAGTAAAAGGGCCCCTTTTTGATTTGTTGGTTCTACTTTAAGATCTAAGGATCGAGACTCACATTTCTATCTTCAACAAGAACCTTACTGCACTGTTTTTCAAGCAAGCATTGCATATTCTGTGTGCATGACAAATGAGTCAGGAATATTTAAGATTTCTCTACTACATTCACTCAAGCACCTAAAACAGCATCCACCTTAGATGAATTATAGAGAAGTTTACTTCATTTGTGGGGGATTTGTATGTCTTGATTTAATTATGTTTGTAACATATACCACATCAAGAATTTTAGATGGAACGGACATCTTTTAAATACATAACTAAAGAAACTTGTGCTGGGAACCTTCATTCACAGCTACTGGGGTGCTTTTAGTCCACATTTTAAATCCCTCTCCCTTACATAGGCCACTCATCACAGTGACGGTCCCTGAGCCAGGGATCGATCACACAACCACTCTCCCTTTGGAGTTTGCAGTTGTGAAACCTGAGTCTGATTGCTAGTTATTTCTGTTGAGCAGTGACTAAAGATTTCCTCCCCCTGGGGTCTCTGACCAGTTCTTCATGGTAGCTGTATTCATACTTTAGATGAATCAGCATGGTATAAGAAAAGGTTGCTGTGCTGACAGTGATTTGTATTGTGTGCATGCTGTCTCATCAAGAATGAATCCACCAACTTGTCTCTGGGGATAGAATATGGAGCTACAGTTTTATAGAATGACTGACTGAAATTTCAAAACCATTAAAGTATTTCTCATCTTGAAAAGAGATCAAATAACTTTAAAGATTTGGATAGTGTAGCTCTTATGTTATATCGCCAAAATTACAAATCCCTGAATTTTCCTTATCCTATATATGGGGCTGTATGATATATTTGCTCAGAAAAACAGTTCCTGCTGCTGTAATTCCAGGTATAAGGTACAGTAGCAGCAGGAAGAGCCGGAAAGAGACTTAAGTAGTAAATTTTAGACTGTTTTGGGAATCAAAATCCCCTCTTCGATCCTATTTTCATCTTGTGTGATAGAGGAGGCACTTCTAAGGCTCTCAATTTTGTCTTTCCCTGCTGTTCCTAATGGAAATGTAACTCAGTTCTGTTTTCCATCGTAGCTACCTGACTGCAAAATTAGATATAGTCTTTTTGCTCTCTCTCTTTCAACACAATTCAGATCAAATTGCCTAGTTTTATTACCACATTTCTCTTCTTTTTGTGACGTGCATATTTAGAAGGGGTAAAAATAGCACAAAAATAGATTTTGGACAAACATTTTTCCAGTGCCTGTTCTCAACATACTGCCTATATGGAGTGCAAAAATTATAACAGTGGGCCTAGAAGGCATTTATGTTACATGGTAACATAGTAAATGACAGCAGATAAAGACCTGTACTGTCCATCCAGTCTGCCCAACAAGATAAACTCATTTACATGGTATGCGATACTTTATATGTATACCCGAGTTTGATTTGTCCTTGCCTTTCTCAGGGCACAGACCATAGAAGTCTATCCAGCACTGTTCTTGTACTAAGTTCTGAAGCTAACATCGAAACCTCTTAGAATTTACACTCCAGCCCATCCCTATCTGAATAGGTAGTCACAATCAGGGCATAGACCATAGAAGTCTGCCCAGCTCCCATTTTGTTTCCCAAATACCAGTGTCGCCACCCAATCTCCGCTAAGATTCCGCAGAACCATTCCTTCTAAACAGGATTCCTTTGTGTTTGTCCCACGCGTGTTTGAATTCCATTACTGTTTTCATCTCCACCACCTGCCGCTGGAGGGCATTCCACATATCCACCACCCTCTTCGTGAAAAAATACTTCCTGACATTAGTCCTGAGTCTGCCCCCCTTCAACCTCAATTCATGTCCTCTAGTTCTACCACCTTCCCATCTCCGAAAAAGGTTCATTTGTGGATTAATACCTTTCAAATATTTGAACGTCTATATCATGCCACCCCTGTTTCTCCTTTCCTCTAAGGTATACATGTTCAGGTCAGCAAGTCTCTCCTCGTATGGTTTGCAACGCAAATCCCATACCATTTTTGTAGCTTTTCTTTGCACTGTTTGCAGTCTTTTTACATCTTTAGCAAGATACAGCCTCCAAAACTGAACACAATACTCAAAGTGGGGCCTCACCAATGACTTGTAGAGGGGCATCAACACCTCCTTTCTTCTGCTGGTTATGCCCCTCTCTACGCATCCTAGGATCCTTCTGGCCACGGCCATCGCCTTGTCACATTGTTTCTTCACATTTAGATCCTCAGACACCAACACCCCAAGGTCCCTCTCCTGAGTCGAGCTTACTAATCTCTCCCCTTATATTCGGTATCTCTCATTTGGGTTTCTGCACCCCAAGTGCAACACTCTATTTATTTATTTATTTATTTATTTATTATTAATTTGTTGCATTTGTATCCCACAATTTCCCACCTCTTTGCAGGCTCAATGTGGCTTACAATACATCATGGATAGTGGAAATGAAAAGAGAATGAACAATTGGTATTACAGAAGGATTTTGGGTTACATGATAATGATAAAGCATAGTAGTGAAATAGCAAGAAAGCATTATAAGACAGTTCTGGATACATGTGGGGTTTCACATGTTTTGTTCTTTGCGATATGTCTTGTCGAAAAGGTAGGTCTTCAGTAGTTTGCGGAAGCTGGCTAGTTCAGTAATCATTTTTAGGTTGCGCGGTAACAAGTTCCAGAATTGTGTGCTCATATAGGAAAAGGTTGATGCGTGCATTAGTTTATATTTTAGACCTTTACAGTTAGGGAAGTGAAGATTAAGGAATGTGCGGGATGATTTTTTGGCATTCCTGGGTGGTAGGTCTATCAGGTCTGACATGTAGGCTGGGGCATCACCATGGATGATTTTGTGAACTAGGGTGAACTACACTTCTTGGCATTAATTTTTAAGTATCAGCAGCGGAAATCCAGGCTTCCATTAGGACAATAGTCCCGTGGATCATGGGAAGGGGTTCCTCCTGAAGAAGGGCCACGAAATCCGGTCACGCATAGAGGAACCGATGACCAGTTGACTATTTGACTTATTCTGGAGGTTCACCAGGAAGCCTCTCAGCTACACTCGAACGTCGACAGTAACATCAAATGGAAGTCCAGAGTTGTGCAGTGACAACGTTTAGGAGTTGAAATCAGAGTTTGGATGCCATATACCAACAATTTAAACATCATAGGGAGTATATCATGAAACAATGGCAGCGTGGATAGCAACATTGAGATAAGTGGCAAACATACTGTGCACGTTTAAAAGTGTCTTTATGTGATACGGCAGTGAGCAGTGCTTTGGAGGAAAAAAACTTGATATAAAAGACTCTTTCAGACATATAAAGCAAGCTGCCACAAGTTGGGGATGCAACAGTGTATACACAATGATATACTATGTCATAATTTAATAACTTATTAAGTAAGGTGGATTGATAAGATCAATGTTAAAATTCATTAAGTAATATTGATGTGCATTTCTGAATGACGTAACGAATGTGGAGTGAGAGAGAAGTCTGAGTGAGCTTTAGAATAATACATGTGTTAATGCAAGCTGATACAATAAAATAAGTATAAAACATTAGAAAAAATCTGGAGCACTTGATGTTAGTTATTAAATTTTAACTGCCAGATCCTCGACCATTTTTCTAAGGTTCGAAGTGTTGTGCCTATTCAATAGAGGAAACTAGGTGTCTTCTTTCCTTTATAGAATACCAGGGCCGGTACAGAGGTATTAGGCACCCTAAGCAAACCTTCAGCCTTGCAGCCCTTCTCAACTTTCAGTCCTCCTGGCTCCCTCATAAGTATTGCCATTCTGGGACAGACCAAAGGTCCATTAAGCCCAGCATCCTGTTTCCAACAGTGGCCAATCCAGGTCACAAATACCTGGCAAGATCCCAAAAAAGTACATAACATTTTATGCTGCTTATCCCAGAAATAAGCAATGGATTTTCCCCAAGTCCATTTAAATAATGGTCTATGGACTTTTCCTTTAGGAAGCCGTCAAAACCTTTTTTAAACCCCGCTAAGGTAACCGCATTGACCACATTCTCTGGCAACGAATTCCAGAGTTTAATTACACGTTGAGTGAAGAAATATTTTCTCTGATTTGTTTTAAATTTACTACTTTGTAGCTTCATTGCGTGTCCCTAGTCCTAGTATTTTTGGAAAGAGGAAACAGACGCTTCACGTCTACCTGTTCCACTCCACTCCACTCATTATTTTATAGACCTCTATCATATCTCCTCTCTGCCGTATTTTCTCCAAGCTGAAGAGCCCTAGCCACTAACAATGATGATCTGTTGTTTTGCCTTGACTCCAACTGCTGTTTAGTGTCCCTGAGAAGCTGCTGTCCTGGGTGACTGCCTAGCATGCTTAATGGTTAATCCAATACTGAAGAATACAAGCATAGGAGGTAAAATATATGCTTATAATTTAGGTGCAGGAACTTACGCCAGCTATATAGTGTAACTGCGCATGCCTAACTTGCTAAAACATGTGCATTAATTATAGTATTCTGTATAATTTACATGTGCAACCATATGCCCCACCCACACCCTGCTCAGATAGCCAGTGTGCTCACCCACCTTTACACTACATGCCATTGCATTTAGTCACCTTTTATAGAATACAATGTAACTGGAATCTATATAAATAATTCCCACCACCAATGTTCTGAAGCTCACTCCGTGGCAGTGAAGCCCTGTAGTGTTCGTAGGCTCTCAGCACCAGTCATAGACCCGCCCTGAGCCCCACCCCCCCACATAATTCGCACCTCCAACATTCTGAAGTTTTCTCCGTGTCACTGAAGCCCTGAAGCCTTGAATCCCTATAGTGTTCGTAACCTCTCAGCACCACTCTTACAGCCGCCCTCAGCCCCGCCCCTGCACAATATGTCACTCACCATGCAGCCCTACTTCACGCCACACAGCCACTCACAGCACCCCTCTCACTCCAGCTCCATCCAACACGCGCTGTGTATAAGTAAGGGGGCGTGAGCGGCGGCCCGGACATTCAGCTCTACAACAGCGTGCTAACACAGTAAATGTCCTGGGGCCGCCTTCAAAGTGTCCTTGCCTGGCGCCGATGAGAAGCCCCCCGAAGAGCTGGCAGGGGGCAGAGAGCCTAAAGGGACAGACAGACGTCAGCCAGCCAGAGGAGCACAGAGTGGCTGGCCCAACCTGAGGAGGCAGACTCCGGTCGCGAGCGACCAATCTGGGTGTGGGGGCATGACCAAAGTTCCCGCGCCCGGAAGAGAAGCACTCCCCCTGGGACACCGACGATGCCAAAATGGTCGGTGTTCCCCGGGTGGCGATCGCGGTGCGCCGGCGTCGCTGTGAAGACCTGCGGAACAAGCGGGGCGAGACAAGAGGAGTTGGAGCGTCAGCCTCACACGCAAGGTCGACGCTCCTCAATGCCCAGCAGTTACAAGACCAGCAGACCAACGTCACCGGTAATGGTGCAACCCCCCCCCCCCCGATATCCATTCGCCGCCTCCCTCACAAACGCCCTCCCACACACAACGACCCACTCTCCCAACATCGCCGGCACCGCAAACAACCTCCCTCCCAGTTCCATGGACTACCCTCACTACCAGTTACAGCATCCACCCTCGCTCCCTCCCTCCCAAGTAACAGGGACCCCCCTCCCTCCCTTCCTCACAGCTCCACGGTCATCATGTAATGAAGAAGAAAAAAAAAACTTCTGGTATGGAACTAACAAAAAGGAAAAGGTGAGCAAGTAGTGAGCTCATGGCAGACAGGATGGGGAGGAACCTGATGGAAAAAGGGGAAATTGATGTGGAAGGGAGTGCCCACACACAGCCTCACACACAGACACTGACAGACAGACACACACACACAGCATGTGGCCAAAACAGCTGGGATGGGCACAGAGGAAAGAAAGAATGGAAAACCAGATTGGGGATTAGGGGAACACCAGTGATTGATTGGGAGGATGGAGATGGGAACTTGCACATTGGGTGAAAAGGGTGAGGAAGTAGTGAGCTAATGCCAGACAGGATGGGGAGCAATAAGGAAAAGGATGATGCACTGAGGATGAGGAACCTGATGGGGAAAAGGGGGAACTGATGTGGAAGGGAGTGCCCACACACTGTCTCACACACACGCACATACACACTCTGACTGACACACATACACAGCATGTGTCTCTCTATCACACAGAGAAATAATGTGTCTTGGTCTCACACTCTCTCTCTCTCTCTCTCTCTCTGACAAACACTCTTTTTCTGTCTCAACCACACACACAACAACATAATTGCAATTACATCATCATTATCCTAGCACCTGTTTCATTTCTTTCACAAACTGGCCTTTTTTACTAGTATTGTCATAAGTATATAAAATATTGCAATACTGGGACAGAACAAAGGTCCATCAAGCCCAGCATCCTATTTCCAACAGTGGTCAATCCAGGTCACAAATACCTGGCAAGATCCCAAAAAAGTACAAAACATTTTATGCTGCTTATCCCAGAAATAAGCAGTGGATTTTCCCCAAGTCATTTTAATAATGGTCTATGGACTTCTGCTCTAGGAAGCCATTCAAACGTTTGTTAAACTCTGCTAAGCTAACCCCCTTTACCACATTCTCTGGCAACGAATTCCAGAGTTTAATTACACGTTGAGTGAAGAAAAAGTTTCTCCGATTTGTTTTAAATTTACTACTTTGTAGCTTCATTGCATGCCCCCTAGTCCTAGTATTTTTGGAAAGCGTAAACAAACACTTCACATCTACCCGTTCAACTCCACTCATTATTTTATAGACCTCTATCATTTCCCCTCAGCCGCCTTTTCTCCAAGCTGAACAGCTCTAGCCGTTTTAGTCTTTCCTCATGGGGAAGTCATCCCATCCCATTTATCATTTTCGTCGCCCTTCTCTGCATCTTTTCTAATTCCACTTTATCTTTTTTGAGAAGTGGCGACCAGAATTGAACACAGTATTCGAGGTGCGGTCGCACCATGGAGCGATACAAAAGGCAATATAATGTCCTCATTTTTGTTTTCCATTCCTTTCCTAATAATACCTAGCATTCTATTTGCTTTCTTAGCTGCAGCAGCACACTGAGCAGAAGGTTTCAATGTATCATCAACAACGACACCTAGAGCCCTTTCTTGGTCAGTGACTCCTAACGTGGAACCTTGCATGAGGTAGCTATAATTTGGGTTCATCTTTCCCTCATGCATCACTTTGCACTTGCTCACATTAAACGTCATCTGCCATTTAGACGCCCAGTCTCCTAAGGTCCTCTTGTAATTTTTCACAAACCTCCCACGATGTAACGACTTTGAATAACTTTGTGTCATCAGCAAATTTAATTACCTTACTAGTTACTCCCATCTCTAGCTCATTTATAAATATGTTAAAAAGCCTTCTCCATTGAGAATGCTGACCATTTAATGCTACTCTCTGTTTTCTATCTTTTAACCAGTTTTTTATCCACAATAGGACACTAGGTCCTATCCCATGACTCTCCAATTTCCTCTGGAGTCTTTCATGAGGTACTTTGTCAAATGCCTTCTGAATATCCAGATACACGATATCAACCGACTCACCTTTATCCACATGTTTGTTCACCCCTTTAAAGAAATGTAATAGATTGGTAAGGCAAGATTTCCTTTCAATAAATCCATGTTTTGTCTCATTAATCCATGCTTTTGAATATGCTCTGAAATTTTGTTCTTTATAATAGTCTCTACCATTTTGCCCAGCAGCGACATCAGACTCACCGGTCTATAATTTCCCGGATCTCCTCTGAAACCTTTCTTAAAAATCGGCGTTACATTGGCCACCCTCCAATCTTCCGGTACCACGCTCGATTTTAAGGTTAAGTTGCATATCACTAGCAGTAGCTCCGCAAGCTCATTTTTCAGTTCTATCAGTACTCTAGGATGAATACCATCCGATCCAGGAGATTTGCTACTCTTCAGTTTGCCGAACTGCCCCATTACGTCCTCCAGGTTTACCGTGAAGTCAGCAAGTTTCTCCGACTCGTCCGCTTGAAATACCATTTCCGACACCAGTATCCCACCCAAATCTTCCTCGGTGAAGACCGAAGCAAAGAAGTCATTCAGTCTCTCCGCTACGTCTTTGTCTTCCTTGATCGCCCCTTTTACCCCTCGGTCATCCAGCGGTCCAACCGATTCTTTTGCCGGCTTCCTGCTTTTAATATACCGAAAAAAATTTTTACTATGTTTTTTTGCCTGTAATGCTATCTTTTTTTCATAATCCCTCTTGTCCTTCTTTATCTGCGCCTTGCATTGCTTTGACACTCCTTATGCTGCTTCTTGTTATTTTCAGATGGTTCCTTCTTCCATTTTCTGAAGGCGTTTCTTTTAGCCCTAATAGCTTCCTTCACCTCACTTTTCAACCAGGCCGGCTGTCTTTTGGAGTTCCGTCTTTCTTTTCTAATTTGCGGAATATGTATGGCCTGGGCCTCCAGGATGGTATTTTTGAACAGCGTCCACGCCTGTTGTACAGTTTTTACTCACTCAGTTGCCCCCTAAGTTTTTTTTTTTACCGTTCTTCTCATTTTATCATAGTCTCCTTTTTTAAAGTTAAACACTAACGTATCTGACTTTCTGTGTACAGTTACTTCAAGGTCGATATCAAAACTGATCATATTATGGTCACTGTTATCAAGCGGCACCAGTACCATAACGTCCCTCACCAGATCATGCGCTCCACTAAGGACCAAGTCTAGAATTTTTCCTTCTCTCGTCGGCTCCTGCACCAGTTGCTCCATAAAGCTGTCCTTGATTTCATCAAGGAATTGTATCTCTGTAGCGTGTCCCGATGTTACATTTACCCAGTCTATATTTGGATAATTGAAGTCACCCATTATTATCACATTGCCCATTTTGTTCGCGTCTCTGATTTCTGTTATCATTTCTGTGTCTACCTGCTCATCCTGGCGAGGCGGACGGTAGTACATTCCTATCACCGTTTTTTTTCCTTTTATACATGGAATTTCAACCCACAATGATTCTGAAGGATTTTCTTTTAGCTCTAATAGCTTACTTTACCTCACTTTTTAACTATGCCGGATGTCGTTTGGTCTTCCGTCCTCCTTTTTTAATATGTGGAATATATTTGGTCTGGGCTTCCAAGGTGGTGTTTTTGAACAGCATCCACACCTGATGTAAATTTTTGACCCTCGCAGCCGCTCCTCTAAGTTTGTTTTTTACCATTCTTCTCATTTTATCATAGTCTCCTTTTTTAAAGTTAAATGCTAACGTATTTGATTTCCTATGTATACTTACTTCAAAGCTAATATCAAATCCGACCATATTATGATCACTGTTATCAAGCAGCCATAGCACCATTACCTCCCGCACCAGATCATGCGCTCCACTAAGGACTAGGTCTAGAATTTTTCCTTCTCTCGTCAGCTCCTGTACCAGCTGCTCCATAAAGCAGTCCTTGATTTCGTCAAGGAATTTTACCTCCCTAGCATGCCTTGATGTTACATTTACCCAGTCAATATCGGGGTAATTGAAATCACCCATTATTGTGTTGCCCAGTTGGTCTGCGTCCCTAATTTCCTTTAACATTTCTGCATCTGTCTGTTCATCCTGGCTAGGCGGACGGTAGTACACTGCTATCACTATCCTTTTCCCCTTTACACATGGAATTTCAATCCATAGTGATTCCAAGATGTGTTTTGTTTCCTGCAGAATTTTCAATCTATTATATACATTGCTACCCCTCCACCAATTCGTGCCACCCTATCACTGTGATATGATTTGTACCCCGGTATGCTAGTGCCCCACTGGTTATCCTCCTTCCACCAGGTCTCAGAGATGCCTAGTATATCTAATTTTTCATTTAGTGCAATATATTCTAACTCTCCTATCTTATTTCTTAGGCTCCTGGCATTCGCATGTAGACATTTCAAACTATGTTTGTTGTTCCTATTTACATCATGCTCAGTACTTAACAGTATTAATTTGCAGTCTTTTGTCTGATTTTTATTTAAGGACACTTGCCTGCTTATTTTCGAAAGGAGAAAAACGCCCATGTTCGGGAGATGGGCGTCTGTTTCCCGTGGGCGGCCCAATCGGTATAATTGAAAGCCAATTTTGGTCATCTTCAACTGCACTCCGTCACGGGAATGAATAAAGTTGACGGGGGCATGTCGGAGGCGTGGTGAAGGCAGGACTGGGGCGTGGTTATCGGCCGAGCAGAGATGGGCGCGCTCGGCCGATAATGGAAAAAAGAAAGGCGTTTTTAGCGAGAATTTAGGACACTTTTTTTTTACCCTTTTTTCTCACGAACAGGTCCCTAAAAAGTGCCCTAAATGACCAGATGACCACCGGAGGGAATTGGGAATCATCTCCTCTGACTCCCCCAGTGGTCACTAACCCCCTCCCACCAAAAAAACCCCACTTGCAAAAACCTTATTTCTCAGCCTCTATGCCACCCTCAAATTCCGTACCCACCTCCATGACAGCAGAATGTGTTCGATCCTCTCACAGCCTTTCCCTGGGTCAGATGTGGCTCTCGGGTGCACTGCAGGGTCACATCAGCATTCGATTGTGGTGGGTGTAGGATATTGGACTCCGTGATTTCACTAGCTTGTGTTACAGTCTCACAATGTTGGTTGTTGGTAGGCTCTTCTCCCATGGTGCTTTTCCCTCTGCTTACTGGGTCAGAGTGTGCCCTGTTTTGTTTCCGGTAGTCCATGAGGTAGTGGCCAATTTTGTAAATCCGTTTTAGATCCCTTTCGTGTGTTAGCCACGTTACAGAACTTAGTTCTTACCTTGAATGTTGCTGAAAGAGGGCATTGTACACCATTCTGCCAGCTCTGACCTACTGCTAATCTTATTACCAGGGAGACTCATTGCCAGTGGGGCACAACCTCTGATCTGCAGTTAACTGTGAGTAAACGCGGTTATTGAAATAAAGGATGTTTTCAGCGAGATTAGTCTTACGGTGTGAACTGCTGTGCCAAGGTTATACAGCAGCAACAAGTCCTGTCCCTGGAGCAGTTTTAGTGGGTAATGCAGTGCACTTCAGGCAGGCGGACCCAGGCCCATCCCCCCCTACCTGTACCACTTGTGAGTGGTAAATGGGAGCCCTCTAACCCCCCCCCCCAAAACCCACTGTACCCACATTTAGGTGCCCCCCTTCACCATTAAGTGCTATGGTAATGGTGTTGAGTTGTGGGGAGTGGGTTTTGGGGGAGATTTGGAGGTCTCAGCACCCAAGGTAAAGGAGCTATGCACCTGGGAGGCAATTTAATCTTTTTTCCTATTTTTTAAAAGTGCCCCCTAGGGTGCCCGGTTGGTGTCCTGGCATGTGAGGGGGACCAGTGCACTACGAATCCTGGCCCCTCCCACGACCCAAAGCCTTGGATTTGGTCGTTTTTGAGCTGGGACGCTTCGGTTTTGATTATCACTGAATAACGAAAACGCCCGGCTCAAACAAAACGACCAAATCTCAAAAACGCCCACATCCAATGCATTTGCCTGGCACACACCGTATTTTCGAGACTAAAGATAAACGTCCATCTTTTTTGAAAATACGATTCGGCCCACCCCTTCACGACCCGTTCTCGGAGATGGACATTCTTACACATGGGCGTTTGCGTTCGATTATGCCCCTCCACATCTACTATGGTCTCTTTTGCAACCTCACTATCAGGATACACTATCTTCCCTGTTTTGGTGATATCTTTGAAAGATCCTTATACCGAGCTATGTTCTTTTGAGTCACTGTCGGCCTTCCCCCAGTTTCTAGTTTAAAAGCTGCTCTATCTCCTTTTTAAATGCCAATGCCAGCAGCCTGGTCCCACCCTGGTTAAGGTGGAGCCCATCCTTTCGGAATAGGCTCCCCTTCCCCAGAATGTTGCCCAGTTGCTATCAAATCTAAAAACCTCTTCCTTGCACCATCATCTCATCCATGCATTGAGACTCCGGAGCTCTGCCTGTCTCTTGGGCCCTGCGCGTGGAATGGGTATCATTTCAGAAAATGCTACCCTAGAGGTTCTGGATTTGAGCTTTCTACCTAAGATCCTAAGTTTGGCTTCCAGAACTTCTCTCCCACATTTTTCTATGTCATTGTTACCCAAAGGTACCAAGACAGCTGGCTCCTCCCCAGCACTATCTAAAATCCTATCTAGGTGATGCGTGAGGTCCGCCACCTTCGCACCATGCAGGTAAGTCACCAGGCGATCCTCAAGTCCACCAGCCACCCAGCTATCTATATGCTTAATGATCAAATCACCAACTCCAACAGCTGTCCTGTCCTTTCCCTCCTGAGCAGCACTTGGAGACATATCCTCAGTGCAAGAGGATAATACATCCCCTGGTGGGCAAGTCCTGGCTACAGGAGTACTTCCTACTTCACCAGGGTGATGCTCTCCTTCTAGGAGACCTCTCTCCAAGTTAGCACAGGGGCTACCAGACTGGAGGTGAGACTTCTCTACAACATCCCTGTAGGTCTTCTCTATGTACCTCTCTGTCTCCGTCAGCTCCATCAAGTCTGCTACTCTAGCCTCAAGAGAACGGACCCATTTTCTGAGAGCTAGGAGCTCTTTGCATCGGGCACACACCTATAATCGCTCACCAACTGGAAGATAATCATACATGTGACGCTCATTGCACAAGACTGGATAGCACCCCTCTCGCTGCTGGATTGCTGACTCCATCATAGTATTTTTGAGTTTTTTTTAATAATTTAAAACTTGTTAAAGTATTAAGAATATTAGCCTAATATAAAAATGTCTTTTAGTTTATATGGTATATTGTGTGATTTATTTAGTGTTTCCTTCTTAGATGGTAATGAATTGTATTTAAGTTTCTGTAAGAGTACTCCTTGCTTGTTGTCCTAGGGGTGGGCGGGAAGACTAAACTAGATCCTGCAGTGCCTGCTAGAGGCTATCTGTTAATGCTGTGGTACAAAGTTCAAGTTTTAAAACTAAGGGGAAAAGATGATGGAGATTGGTTGATAAAATTTGCTTTTTTATATTTTTATTCTGCCTATCCCTAACCTACAATTCCTCCTTTAAACCCCAATGTTTAAGTTCCCAAAGCACAAAAGTGTTCAGTTACCAAAGAAATGTCCTCTTCTCTCAGAACTTCTCAGAAGTCATTTACGTGCATATGAATGATTCAACTTGAAAAAGGTCAAAATACAATCATGGGGGTGAAATCACAGTAAAAATCAATTAATTAAGGTTCATCGTAGTTTGACTTCTGATATTGATTAGCAGTAATATCATGAACTCCTAATTCAGGAACATTTTCTAAAGGCAAACGTTCTGGAACCTCGAGTCCCGCTCCGGGTTGGGGTATTTGAGGAAGGTAGTAAACTTTGTTTAATGGAGGAATAGCCTCGAAGGGGAATCGAAGAATCTCTGTTAAGAATTTTTTTATGAAATCTGTCACATTCAGTCCTTCCGACAGGAAAATTCAGCAATCTCAAATTTAACCGTCGATTAAAATTTTCTATTTGTTCTATTTTACGTTATGTCAAAAGTTTAACCTTAACCAAGAATTTAGTAGTGGTTCTTATATTTAAAACCTCAGATTGCAATTGGGAAATTTGGTTAAGTGATTCTTGTTTTACATTGTCAATAGATAAAGTTAAAGCTTCAACTTTACTTACAAGAAGAGATGTGTCTCAGGCAGCTTTTGTAACTATTGTAGATAATTCTTGTATCGCTCCCCAAATAGTTTCTAAAGTTGGCACCAAGGGAGTTTTATGCTCCACGATTACTTCATCTGCGGCCTGGTGTAGAGTAGCGCGCTCAAGGCTTCGACGATACTGACTTCCGATTCGACTAGGCCTTCCTCTAAACCCCTCAGGTTCCCCGCAGGACATGGTGGTGGATTAAGATCCAGAGGAGATAGAGATGTTTCAATCCCCAGTAGTGCCGACGCTCCTCCGTTGGCTCTAACAGCAGGGCTCAACAAACCGGCTTCTGATGGAAGACTTGTTGTGTATCGATGGAGAGTTTGTTGGATCGGGGATGAAGTTCTGGTCAGCGGCAATTGACCTTTTACCGTCCCTTTTCTCTTAGTATGCGGCATTGAGTCAAAAAGAAGAATAGTTTAGACGAAAAACAGAGCTCCACAAACTTCCTCCAAACGATTCACAGCAGTCAGGCGGCCATCTTGACTCCTCCCCCATAAATATCAATTAAATAATCATGTAAAATCTCAAAAGGCGTTTAACCTCTAGACATATATTTGTATGATGACCTCTGTGACGACTCGTGTCACATGAGAACTCATCTAATGATTCGCTCAAATCTTCATCAGTCAATAATTTTATTAATAAAAGAACAACATCTTGATAAACTGAATTTTCTTATTCAGCTTTATAGAGGATGTATTTAGTACTTAGCTTTCAAAGCAGGGCCCATAAGAAAATTGAGGGGGTTGTTTACAAAGCAGCAGTTAGCCCAAAGTGGGCTTACCACTCGCTAATCCGGAACTACCGCTGGCTCAGTGCAGACATCGGCGGTAATTGTTGCTGGAGCATTGCCATTTCCAGTGCTCTGGAATTTTTTTTTCTGCAGCACAGTGCTAACCCGGCGGTAATTGGGCATCGCCACACGCTGCCCAGTTACTGTGGGAGCCCATACCACCACTTCAATGGGTGGCAATAAGTGCGCCTTGCCACATGGCCATGCAGTTAGGGTTATCTTACTACATGGCAATTTTTTTTGGGGGGGGGGGGGAATTTTACCTGCTGCAGTAAAAAGAGCCCTGGCGTGCAGGAAAAATGTCCCCCGCCGCAACCACAGGGCCTTTCCCGCAGCTTAGTAAAAGGACCCCCTCAGTTTATTAAGATGTCCTTTTGATAAAAAGATTATTGACCAATGAAGATTTGAGCGAATCATGAGACAAGTTCTCATGTGTAACACATCGCTACAGAGGTCATCAAACTATGACATGTTTTTGTGTGCTGGTATTTACACAGATATGTGCACACATTGGGTTAAATTCAAGAAAGGTCACAAAAGGTTAGGTACCAAACATTTAGGTGGAACTGCTATTATAGAATACTAGCATAAGTCTACGTTGATGCACCAAACTGTAGTGGTTAAGTACATACATCTGTGTACAAGTCCCTGGGCACTCCGCTGACCCACCTATACCCCCCATTCCACTCCCCCTTGCAATTGTGCACTATGGATTTTCCATACACCTGTTATAGAATACTGACTAAGGTCTGTTGCATGCTAACTGCTAATTATTATTATTATTATTTATTGTATTTGTACCCCACATTATCCCACCTTTTTGCAGGCTCAATGTGGCTTACAGAGTATTGTTATGATGCAGTCATTACATGATCTTAAATACAATCGATAATAGGTTGGAGGTAGGTGATTTAGATGCAAGGTGCTAATGTCAACTAGCGCCAATTAACACTATGGCTAGTTTACCTCAATTATCAACTCATTATTATATTAAGTTACATGCGCAACTGACCTTATTCTAGAACTTGCAGGTGTAACTTGGGTGCACAGGTCTATAGAATTTTATGAATCCTATACATGGTAGTAATCTAACTATTTACATACATACGTAGCATCTAAATGTTGGCGCCTACGTTATAGAATTATGGGTCAACTTTCCAAACTTTATGCACAGGACTTAAACTCTCTAGCCCTGATACTCAGCTGGCAGCGAGCAGCGCTTTTGCTGTCCGCCACCAGCATTATGCCCGGTTATTCAGTGCCAGGCCATTTCCATCGACCAGCATCACGTATCTGGGTTTGTTTTAACCACTTTAACCAGTTGTGCCAATATTCAGCATTAACCAGTTATCATTTTAGTGGTTTAAAGATAGGACAGCTATTTATGTGGTCCTATTAAACCATTAAACTTTATGGTTAGGCGCTGAATATTGGTGTCTAACCAGATAAATCACACGATATAGCCAGTTATCTACCACTGAATATTAGTGGTTGGGCATCATGTCTGGCCAGTTAAATAGCTTTAAATATTGGAGAGTCTGAGTTCATCTTATCTTTACCTACCTGTTTCTCATCCAGATGTACAAGGCATTTAATTAATTTACCCCACTGTTTACTGAGCCACGCTAGCAGCTGGTAGTGTGCTGCTGCCCTGCAACTTAGTAAATAGAGGGGTTAGTATTTATATTCCACACCGTACCCGATAAGAGAACTGGACTGATTACAATATAAAAACATTAAAAAATAATAATAATTAGTCAGCAAATTTGCAATATGATCAAATTTCCCTACAAAAACTGTAAGGCATACAGTAAAAACATGGAAACCAATTCAACAAGCAATAAACTAACTTCTGGTTGCAATAAAAAATAATACTAAACTACACATAAAACATATTCTAACCCTACAATCCATGTACCTGTCACAAAATTCCAGGTTGACATATTTTTTCACACTAGACACAAAGGGCCCTATGTTCAACTGGCAGTATTCAGCATTTTGCTAACCACCAGTTGCGTTATTCCCGGAAAGTTAATGTCGCCCATGTTTGGGTTCTGGCATTAATTTCCAGGTTTACCGAACAGGCGAAAACATAGCCATTTAAGTGTGATATTCAACCCTTAACCAGCTATGGCGAACCGCATAAAGATGGGACTGATTTTTATGTGGCCTTTTTTTGCGGTTACCGTGGCCATTTAAGTGCTGAATATTGGCACTGAACTGGCGAAGTACTGGCTCCACCCCCAGAATGCCCTGAAAATAGCCAGTGTGTACTAACTGGACATTTTCATCAGTACTAACCAGTTACGTGTCACTGAATATGACTGGTTAGTCCTGAATAAGCGATTTAAACAGGCAAGAGACATTTCTGGCCAGTTAAATCACTTTGAATATCGTCCCACAAATGAGCAAAAAATCCTTAGTACTTCTTATCATATGATTGCCAAACCAAACAAACAAAAAACCCCAAAACAAAACAATAACTGCCTAAAATGGAAGTAATGGGGTGGCTTTTTCAGTGTTAGGAGATATACATATCATAATTTGCAGATAGCTCGTTATGCACTGTGCTTTTACAACGTGCTGTTTCAGTTATTTCAAAGCAGGAGAATCATTCAGAGCGTCAAGTGTCTTCTGGAAAATAAGGTTATTGCAGCAGGAAGATAGTAGAAGTCATGTCCTGAAAAATGCATTTAACATTATCAAACCAATATATTAATTTGTTTCTTTCCATGGAGGTCATAGTGTGTTGAGTCTCCTCACCCTTCTAGCAGAATGGCACATCATATAATGCTTCACGTATGCATCGGCTTTGTTCCATGTCTGAAGTTTCTTTTACTTGTGAAAAAGGGCTCTTATAAACTGCATGTCCAATTTTACAGATGAGTATTTATGTTTTGATGTACAAAATTAAGAGTTAAGATGTATAAAATATATTGATCAGTCAGGCTATAAATGAAATAATGAAATAAGCCCTATACCCGAATGACTGATGACGAAGTGGGGGCGTAAGACTTGTCAATTAAGAAGCGTTGAGATATTGGCAAGCAGCACCGCTGAAGTCTCAGGGAGGTCTAAGTTTAAGGGATCATCATTGTATGTATGTTATAAAAATACATGTGTCTACACACAATACAAAAACACATTAACACTTTATTTGGAACAGGTGTAAATGTATTGCTTAGGGGTCCTTTTGCTAAGGTGCGCTGAAAAATGGCTTGCAGTAGTGTAGGCCTGGGTTTTGGGTGCGCGCCGATCTATTTTTCAGCGCACCTGTAAAAAAGGCCTTTTTTTATTTTTGCTGAAAATGGACGTGCGGCAGAATCAAAATTTCCGCATGTCCATTTTGGGTCTGCGACCTTACCACCAGCCATTGACCTAGCGGTAAAGTCTCACGTGGTAACCGGGCGGTAATGACCTATGCACGTCAAATGCCACTTGGCATTTTGGTGTCCGATATGCGTATCCAAAAATAAATTTTTTCAGCCGCGTGTATCGGACACACGCCAAAAATGAAATTACTGCAAGAGCCACACGTAACCGGGAGGTAACTCTATTTTGGCGCACTTACATGGCTACTTACATGGCTTAGTAAAAGGGCCCTTTAGGGATTTGTGTGTTGCTGGGGCTGGCTCTGGGTGCCTGTTTTATAAAGGCAAATATGTATAACATACTATATTTAAAAAAATAAAAGACTGACTAGACCTGTATAAAGCAGGTTTAGATGTTGTGATCTACTAATCAAAACACATCATCAGTATCTCCTTTTATAAAATTACCCCTTTCTTCAGAGAGCTGTGTCTGTCATGCTGCCTGTTTTCATTGCCAACAAGTTCTTAGAATTCTTTAAGAAGAACCTCTGTTGTTCGGGAACACTTATCTGCAGGAAAATGGATTATGTGAATGGAGATTCTTTGTAGCTTTCCATGAATAAAAAATGAAAATCTTTAAAAGATGTTGGGGCATGGTACATTACTGCAGTGCACTTTTATTATACTGTGCTTTCTTCTTTCCCCAAACTAATGGTCCAACATGGCAGATAGCAAACCTACACCATTAATCTCTTTAACCTGAGGGAGATTATACTGACTAAAAGGAAATTGTATGACCTCAAAGCCCTAGGGTTATGTCCTCCACACTGTTTGTAGGAAGTATTATGCTGTTTTGTTTAGTATAGCACAACATCTGAACCTGCATCAAACAGGTCAAGACAATCTTTTATATTTTACAGTATATTATGTTATGTTATGCGTATAGACCATCTTCTTTGAACAAAGTTTAACCCAAAGTAGGTTACAGCAAGCTAAAATAATAAAATAAATAGTACATACATCTATATAAATATTGAATCTATTCTCATTAATGAAGTACAAATGCATAAAAGAACAATAATGCATTAAGTGGCCTACTTTGTAAAGAGCAATAAAGTTTTGCAATGCTAATAGCCTCACGGTTAGTGCAGTGGGCTAAGAACTAGGGGAGCTAGGCTTAATTCCCACGGTAGCTCTTTGTGACTCTGTGAAAGGCACTTAACTCTCCATTGCCCCACGCACAAAGATTAGATTGTAAGCCCACTAGCAGGGGTGGCCCAACAGTCTGCTGCCTGAGGCGTGGAGAATGGTCTGCTGCCCTGGCTCCCCCCTGGGCATCTCCCCCCATCCCGGCTTGGTTCTTCCACCAGTCTAACATCTCCCCCAAACCTTCCTACCCTGAATTTACCTTCTTTGCTGGCTTTCCAAAAGTCAGAGCAGCAGTGGTTCTCATACACTGCCCTGCTGCCGGCCTGGCCCCTTCGCTCTATTGCGGCCTGCCCCGCCTCCGAGGAACCAGGAAGTACATCAGAGAGGTGGGCTGTAAGAGAAGGGGTTGGTGGCAGGGCAGCGTATGGGAACTGCTGCCGCCCTAACTTTTGGAAAGCAAGAAAAGAAGTTAAATTCGTATGACATTTGAGGCTGGCATACAGGCTGGTAAAAAAAGGTTTTGATTTGTATTTTTTTTGTGGAGGAGGGGGTTGGTGACCACTGGGGGACTACGGGGAGGTCATCCCCCATTCCCTCTGGTGGTCATCCGGTCAGTTGGGGCACCTTTTTGAGGCTTGGTCGTGAAAATAAAAGGACCAAGTAAACTCGGCGAAATACTGCTTAACACCGCTTGTTTTTTCCATTATCTGCGAAAGCCGGCCATCTGGTAGCCATGCCCATGCCTGCCCATGTCCCGCCTTCACTACGCCGCCAACACGCCCCCTCGAACTTTCGCTGGCGAGGCGACGGGAAAGCAGCGATGCTGTCAAAAAAGCCGCTTTCGATTATACCGATTTCGCCGCTTTTGAGAGATCGCCGGCCATCTCCTGATTTATGTCGGGAAATGGCCGGCGATCACTTTCGAAAATAAGCCTGAAAGTCAACATGAATTTAGTGAAGGGAAACCTTGCCTCACCGATCTACTACATTTCTTTGAAGGGGTGAACAAACATGTGGATAAAGGTGAGCCGGTTGATTGTGTATCTGGATTTTCAGAAGGTGTTTGACAAAGTACCTCATGAAAGACTCCAGAGGAAATTGGAGAGTCATGGGATAGGAGGTAGTGTTCTATTATGGATTAAAAACTGGTTAAAAGATAGAAAACAGAGATTAGAGTTAAATGGTCAATATTCTCAATGGAGAAGGGTAGTTAGTGGGGTTCGCCAGGGGTCTGTGCTGGGACCATTGCTTTTTTACATATTTATAAATGAGCTAGAGATAGGAGTAACTAATGAGGTAACTAAATTTGCTGATGACACAAAGTTATTCAAAGTAGTTAAATCATGGGAGAACTGTGAAAAATTACAAGAGGACCTTACGAGACTGGGAGACTGGGCATCTAAATGGCAGAAGGTGTTTAATGTGAGCAAGTGCAAAGTGATGCATGTGAGAAAGAGGAACCCAAATTATTGCTACGTCATGCAAAGTTCCACGTTAGGAGTCATGGACCAAGAAAGGGATCTAGGTGTCGTCGTTGATAATATGTTGAAACCTTCTGCTCAGTGTGCTGCTGCAGCTAAGAAAGCAAATAGAATGTTAGGTATTATTAGGAAAGGAATGGAAAACAAAAATGAGGACATTATAGAAAAGGTGCAGAGAAGGGCAACGAAAATGATAAAGGGGATGGGATGACTTCCCTATGAGGAAAGGCTAAAGCAGCTAGGGCTGTTCAGCTTGGAGAAGAGGCAGCTGAGGGGAGATATGATAGAGGTCTATAAAATAATGAGTGGAGTGGAATGGGTAGATGTGTGGTGTCTGTTTACGCTTCCCAAAAATACTAGGGCTAGGGGGCATGCGATGAAGCTACAATGTAGTAAATTTAAAACGAATCGGAGCAACCTTTTCTTCACTCAACCTGTAATTAAACTCTGGAATTCGTTGCCAGAGAATGTGATAAAGGCAGTTAGCTTAGCGGAGTTTAAAAAAGGTTTGAATGGCTTCCTAAAGAAAAAGTCCATAGACCATTATTAAATGGACTTGGGGAAAATCCACTGTTTCTGGGATTAGCAGTATAGAATGTTTTGTACTTTTGGGGGGATTTTGCCAGGTATTTCTAACCTGGATTGGCCACTGTTGGAAACAGGATGCTGGGCTTGATGGACCTTTGGTCTTTCCAAGTATAGCAATACTTATGTACTTATGTATATGCCCAGCTACCTCCCATGGTTTATTTGATTCTGCAATACCACTTTTATTAAAACACTAGATGAACCATGCCCGTTTCCTCAACAATGAAACGGGTCCTAGGAAGGCTGCCATGTAAGCTTTTTTTTCTGTCTCCCCTGCCCTCCCCTCCATGTCCAGCAATTCTTCCCTCCCCTCAATGTCCAGCGATTCTCCTCTTCTCTGCTCTCCCATCTGTGTCCCGCGATTCTCTCCTCTACTGTCCTCCCATCCCATCCATGTCCATCAGTTCTCCTCTGCCCTGCCCTTCCTTCCCCTCCCCTTCCCTTCCTCCCTCCCTCCTCTCGATGTCCCGTGATTCTCTCCTCCCCTCGATTTGTACCTGAACATTGTCTGGCTGGCTGGCGCTGGCTTCCGTTTCGTTCGTAACATCCCTCCTGACATCAGCTTGCCTCCAGCGTTCCCTTCCCTCTCACTGTTCCGCCCTCTGATGTCATTACATCTTGACGCGAGGGTGGGACAGTGAGGGGGAATGGAACGCTGGAGGCTGGCTGACGTCAGGGGATGTTACAAACCCAGGCAGCTAAGAGATGTTACGAACCCAGGTAGCCAGACATGGAACGTTAGAGGTGCAAATTATTATATAGGATAACAAGACAGTGTACCATACTATGTAAAAGGAAAAAAAAGGAAAGGAACACCCTATCAGGTAGAAAAGTAATGCAACTATACATCATCTATCTTAATAAAGAGCTCTATTGCAACTATTTTAAGAGTAACAGACAGGCCAAACATCACGCAACACGTATGGCATCCAGTTGCAAATTATTGATATATTTATGACTTCCAGTTACAAGCATGCGGCTGCTATGATCCCCTACCCAAGGAAGTTTGTGCACCATATGAAAGGGAAAATTATGCATTTTAAAGCAGCTCTAAATCTTTTATAAGACGGCTTGGCTCAGAGCAACTCAGAAAGACATTCCACAAAGATGGAGCAACAAAAAAGAACGTGTCAATTTCCTGCCCCATATAAGACGCAGTAAGCATGTGAATTAGCATGTGCTGTCATGTTAGCATGGCAATGGTTGCTACTTTTGTGTGCTAAAACAGCTAATTCATGCACTAAGGAGGGAATTGTATAAATGGCACTGAAACATGAGTACCTCCGGATTCTATATATCGCGCCTACTATTTCTTGACAAAATCCAAGTGTATTCTGTAACAACGCGCATAACTTAATTGGCTTAACAAACTAATCAGCGTTGATGACAGCACTTAACTAGCAATAATGAGCACTAATTGGCAATAATTAGAATTTACACGCACAACTCACTAAGCGTATTCTGTAACACAGAGCACCTAAATTCTAATGCATGCAGCCTAAAAGGGGCATAGGTGTTTCATGGGCGTTCCAAAATGTACATTATAGAATTTGCCCTTCTGTGCCTAAATCTATGCACCAGTTTACACTGCATTTTCCTTGGTGTAAATGGATGCACATAATCCTAGGCGCTGGGATATCAACTAAGTGTATTCTATATACAATACCTACATCAAGGCGCCACTTATAGAATACACTTAGGCGGAAATTTGTTCCAACAGATTTTTCAGTCTCCATATATAGAATGTGGCCCTAAGTGCTGTTCTATAAAAGATGCATGCCTTATATAGAACAGCGTTTAGCATGGATCATGTGCTTAACTTTTGGTTGCTGGACTGGCACCTTGTAAAACCTGGTGTAAATTCCAGCACCCAAGTTAGGAGTAATAAGGCAGTATTCTTTAATTCTGCGCACAATGTTTTGGAAAACCACTGACACACCCCTGCCCATGCCCCCTTTTCAGATACACACTATGAGAGGCATGAACCTTATAGAACAGTGCACAGGGAGTTGCATAAACAAATCCCAATTGATGCCAATTAGCTGCAACAACTGGTTGTTAGGGCTCAATTATTACTAGTTAAGGGCTTGTTAATCAAATTAGTTCCACGCACAACTTGGGTGCATGCCAAACGTTTTGGCACCATATATAGAATCCAGTACTAACTGCATAGTGCACTTCATTAAACAGCCCTATAACACAGTGGCGTAGCTACGTGGCTTGGATTTTGCCCCGAACCCCCCTGCCGACAACCCTCTCGACCAACCCCTCCCGCTGCCAACCCTCCGTCGCCTACCTTTGCTGGCGGGGGACCCCATCCCCCACCAGCCGAGGTCCTCTTCTTCCGGTGCAATGCTTTGTTCTGCAGGACATCAGACTCACAGAAACAGAACGAAGCCTTGCGCCGGAAGAAGAGGACCTCGGCTGGTGGGGGTTGGGGTCCCCCGCCAGCAAAAGTAGGCAGCAGCGGGGGAGGGTTGGCGGAGGGAGGGGGTTGAGAGGGTTGTCTGCGGGGGAGGGGGGTCGGCAGTGGAGGGGGGAGGCTAAAATGTGCCCCCTCACCTCAGGCTCTGGACTCCCCTCCTGCCGAAGTCTGGCTACGCCCCTGCTATAACAGTCTCACTAAGAGTGCAGCTACTGCTGCAGACACTCAAACAATAACTGCCGCCAAGCCCACCGGATATTACCAAACAACTATCAACAAGAAGGCTTGTTCCACTAGGGGGAATTGACTCATATTTATACATACTTTTTAAATAATTTTGCATTTAACAGTATTGTAAGAGGGAAAGTTATTAATGTAGGCAACCATTAAGATGTGTTATTTTACTATTAACCGCAGCTATTAGTAGCTAGTCTCATTGCATAAAATAGGATTTGTGTCAAAAAAACATGTTAGTGGTAAAATAACATATCTTAATGATAGCCTACATTGATAATTATGCTCTTTAATATATTATATCAAAGTATTTATACATTCACGCATGCACACACATTTAAAAATGCTTGGGGTAGACAGAGCAGTAGTAAACGTCTGGTGAGAGGTAATGAGTAGGAGAAATGAACGAGAGTGGTTCATTTGGGACAGTTGTGAAGAATGATAGCAAAATTCAGAGGATTGGTGGGGATTGTATTGATTTCGGCAGTGGGAATTTAGGGTGGTGGAGTACCAAAGAGGATAAGTTTCAGTTCGTGTTGACTCCATGAGCCCAATTATTATAGATTAAATTATTTTAAAAATGCATAGCACCTCACATAAGTGTTGACATTTTTGGTGTCTTAACTCAGGCAGATTTCAAATCAAATTTAAGTGCCTGATTTTTCAGATGAAAATTCTCCTAAATATAGGATCCGAAAAACTTAGGGCCCTGTTTGCAAAGCCACACTGTAGGCGCTCTTAACATTTTTAGCATACATTAATGCTAGAGACACCCATATATTCCTGTGGGTGTCACTAGTGGTAGTGCATGCTAATTTTTAGTGTACGCTAAAAACGCTAGCACATCTTAGTAAACAGGGCGCTTAGCCACCTAAATTTAGGTCTGTAATTTATTTGCCCAATTTTATCTGTCGGTATTCAAAACAATTCAACATGCCAATGATCGGTTAAATCATTTGTTTAGGGCTATCGGCTAATTTTAAGCGGCATTTAACTGGTTATTGCCGCTGGCTGGATATTGACCCTTAAGTACCTAAAAGGTCTACTTACTAAACCGTTGTATTATTAGCGATAGGCTCCTTCAGAAATAATTGGAATCACAATAAATAATGTGCATTAACCTAGATTATCCTCTTTCCACAGCTTATTTACTAGACCTCTAGATTAACTACTATTTGGATAATTTTGCAAGTCATTTCTGTGAGTAAACAGTGTTTTGTGTGTAGAAATAGATCATATAGATCATTATAAAATTGTCTGGTGTATATGCAGGCAAAGGTATTTATTGCAACCTCTCACCATGTACTTTCAGCTGAAATAAGTGTAGGTGCTTCTGAGGTAGACTTTGGGCAGAATTAGTACTTACACATCTGTATCATAAAATAATAAAGCACTGAGGCTAGCACTCACCATTACTATAGGGGCCCTTTTACTAAGCTGCAGCAGTGTAGGCACGTGGAATTCCCACACGCTACGCCACTTTTTAGCACAGCGGGAAAAATACCTTTTTTTCAATTGGAGATTTTAATGGCTGTGCACTAATATTAAAATTAGTGCGTAGCCATTTACTGCCTGAGCCCTTACCACCACCTATTTACAAGGCGTTAAGGGCTCACGCGCTGGGAACACCCCTGCATTAGAAAATAGAAAACTTATTTTCTAGTATGGTGTGGTCTCACAAAACTTGAAAATTCTTGGAGTTACCATTGATCGAAACCTCACACTCGATGCCCACGTGAAGAACACGACGAAAAAGATGTTCCACTCCATGTGGAAACTCAAAAGAGTAAAACCTTTTGTTCCCGAGATACATCTTCCGCACCCTGGTACAGTCAATGGTAATAAGTCATCTGGATTACTGCAATGCACTGTATGCTGGCTGCAAAGAACAGACTATCAAAAAACTCCAAACAGCCCAGAATACTGCCGCAAGACTCATATTTGGAAAAACTAAATATGAAAGTGCAAAACCCCTAAGAGAGAAACTTCACTGGCTCCCACTTAAGGAACACATTGCGTTCAAGATCTGCACGATTGTACACAAAATCATTCACGCAGATGCCCCAATCTACGTGCTAAACCTCGTGGACCTACCTCCCAGAAACACTATAAGATCATCCCGCAAATTTCTCAATCTGCACTTCCCAAGCTGTAAAGGACTAAAATACAAACTGATGCATGCCACTACCTTCTCCTACATAAGCACGCAGTTGTGGAATGCATTACCTACAGCCCTGAAAACTATTGACGAAATAACTAACTTTCGCAAATCTCTGAAGACATACCTCTTCAACAAGGCCTACAAAGAGAACCTATAGCCTTACTAAACTACCACGCCAAAACGAAAGGTCACCTTGTGTACCTACCCGCCTAACACTATCCTTTTTCTCTTCCCATACTTAATCTCTGTGCATTACTAATTGTATCTGACATCCTGGTCATAACAAAACTCTGTAAGCCACATTGAGCCTGCAAATAGGTGGAAAAATGTGGGATACAAATGCAATAAATAAATAAAAATAAAATCAAAACTACCACAGGGCACTTGGGAGCTCCCCACGGTAATGCTGTTTTACCGTGCGCTACCTGCGCGGTAGCCCTACCACCCTTTAGTCAAAGGGCCCCTTAGTGATTGGAGGGAGTGAGTAACATACAGAGGAGGACCTATCAGAACACAGATTGTAAGGCACCTCAAGTAGTGACAGTGGAGTGATGAAAGATCTAGGCTCTCTGTCGATGGGAAGAAGAAGGTCACATGCAAGGGAATCACCTATAGGAGTAAAGATTACACACTAAGCAGGAAGCAATTGCAGTTACATGGCAAATTGCAATACAAACAATGCACTGCACACACACTGGGGGGGTGGGGGGAAGAACAGAGAGAAGACAGGATAGAGGATTAGAAAATCATGAGTAACATGGGATAAGTTAGCGAGAAATCTTTATTTTGCTCTTTCTATGAGCACTAAATCTAGTGGACCCTTTATGAAACTAAGAGGAGATTTAAAATTAATTCTAGAAAGTGTTTTTTAGAGTCAACACATAATTAAACTATGGAATTTGCTGCCAGAAAATGCGTTCAAGGCTAGTAATTTAGATGAGTTTAAAAATGGTTTGGATAAGTTTCTAGAGGGCATGTAAGCAATTGTTTGGCTGAATAAACAGCAAGAAATGGCATACTGCAGGGCACGCTGAGGCATCCCATGTTAATTTCAGGATGTGTGTGTTATCCATGTACTAAAAAATAAAATTTATTTTTTCGCAGGGGGGTTGTGTCGGGGGTGGAGAGTGGGCATGTTCTGCGCTAATCTGTTAGCGCAGCTCCATTGCCATGCACTAACTGATTAGCACGTGAGCCCTTGCTGCCACCCATTTTATAGGTGGTAAGGACTCACACAGACACAGAGAGAGAGAGGATACAGAGCAGGTAACAGGGCTTTAAAAAAATTAGGATGGAAGGAGAGAGAGAAAGAAAAAAAAGGAACATTAAGGGAAATGCTAGCTGACTGCTGTCCTGTCTACTACAGCACCCTTGTAGTCAAAGAGGTGTTACAGTTCCAGTACTGTTCCTGGTACCCTGCAGAGACAGGAGACAGAGACTTTCATATGGTGGATGGGGTGTGGAAGGAGGGAGTACACAGCCACAGGCTGATAGGCTTACTAGAAAACAAGAAGGCATGGCAGAAGGACCCACCTAGCAGAGTAAAACATGGAGCAGTGCTTACATTCTCTTACTGCAGAGTGGAAAGTCCAGAAACAGTGGCATCATCCACAGCAGACAGGACCTGGGGCTTGATCAGGGACCTGGCTGGATGGCCTCTCTTGGATTCTGGCTAGCTGTTTAATCTTGGCTCTCTTCCTAAGGTCTCTCCATTTCTTATAGCGGTCCACATTGTCTTGACTACTGTGGAACATGGCATTGAATTTGATATACATGTTCTACCTCTCTGTGTTTCTCTGTGATTTTGATGGGCACTGATTGTGATGGAGATGTGCCCATAAGGGACCTTAAATGATTTAATCACCTCTTTCACCACTTTCCTTGCTTTAAGTTGGCCTTTCTGAGAGGAATTTTAGTTTCTTCAGCCACTGTACGTGTACTTGACATCAGATACCTTCATGCATATAAATTGGGTGCACAGATGCCTGAGTGCATGTTCCTGCATTCTTATTTATAAAATAGAGATAACTAATATGTTAGACACCTGACTGCACCTAGATATTTCTCTCAAGTTCTGTTCCTAATTTCCTGATTAGGATCAGATATTTGCTATCCTATTTGATTGCTTCAGCCAACCGGCACCTTATTAAAAACGGAGTTGCTTGTGTATGGGCAGATTTATTTGTCTTTTAGAGAGTATTCCCCCATGAGAGAGAGGGTCAATGTCTTTCTCTGTACCTCTTTATTTGTTTCCCTTTGCTGCTTTGCATTGCTCCTGACTGTGAGCCTCAGGTCCATATTGTCATATCTCTACAGTGATGGTGGACAGGGCCACTACAACCTATAAATCAGCATACCTCCCCCATCCACCCCTCCCTGGTTCAGCATTTCATTTTTTTTTTCCTTCCCTACCCTCACCTCTTGCTGGGCCTCTGTATCCATGATTAGGGTTACCACATGGCTCCAGAAAAAGGAGTTATCAAAAAAGGGTTCCCAGATTACCTTGGGTAAAAATCTCAATAATTAATTATACAAACCAGAGTATAGTATAATGGAGACAATGCCAGTGAGAGGATTGACCCAAGAGTATTCCAAAATATGTAAATATATTAAGGAAGTTCTCAGAGTATAAACTCACCCAAGCGAGGCTACACCGAAGTGATTTACGTCTCTAAGGATGGACAATCTTCTCAATCATAGAACTTCACTTAGAATCTTTTTCTATTTTATACATGCAGATGCACACCCGTGCTATTATTTAATTTCAAATATTAAAATGAATATACACCTTCCTCTAAACTTAAGAAACTGGTGAGTCAATGCTATCACTTGCTCCAACAACCTCATGCACACAAAAATTAAATTATAAGTGTGCTATAGTAAAACACTCTGAATAGCTTATGTACTTTCTTTCTTTTCACTGTGTATCTATAATATACATATAATAAATCAAGGCACTTAGCATTGTATAATCAGGAATGCCACTCGCCAACTGGATTCAGTCCATATCCACGTGTGATTAACAACTTGTCCCATGATTTTATCAGCTGCTCTCCGATGTTTGTTAACTCGCTGTTGGACGTTTCCTGTTGGAACTAAAAGTGGTAGTTCAATTTTGCTGCTCTTGCTGAATATAACTTTCAAAGTGAAATCATGAAGAGTCCGACTCTGCAGGGTTTTGAAAAACTTCTTCAGGAACTCTACATATGATAAATTTCCACTTGCAAAATCTCCACTGTCAAGAGAAATAAGATAAGTGCCCCTACTCTGTTGCATCTGCATGTATAAAATAGAAAAAGATTCTAAGTGAAGTTCTATGATCGAGAAGCTTGTCCACCCTTAGAGACGTAAATCACTTCGGTGTAGCCTCGCTTGGGTGAGTTTATACTCTGAGAACTTCCTTAATATATTTACATTTATATATAGCACTATATTTTGGAACACTCTTGGGTCAATCCTCTCACTGGTATTGTCTCCATTATACTATACCCTTGTTTGTATAATTAATTCCAGAAAAAGGAGGACAAATTGAAAACAATGGAAGTAAAACCCAGGCTGACTCAATCTGTCCTCCTTTTTCTGGAGCCATATGGTAACCTTATGCATGATGCAGGAAGGAACTCTGGGTAAAGTCTCCAGCCTCAAGAGACTTCCAACAGAGTTCCTCCTTACACTGAGGGGGTAATACTCAGCATTTTTGTAAACACTAACCGCCATCACCAAAGTTATACCTGGATATATACGGGTTGATATTCAAAGCAACCTAACTGGCCAGAAATTATGCCTGGCCAGTTATATTGTCTGTTTGGGGCAAACCGCTAATTAACAGCAGCACTTAACTGGTTAGTGCAGCAGAAAATTAGCGGTTAGTATTCTGACCTTTACCCAGCATTCTTGTACTGAGTATGTTCAGAGAGTTAAACCTGGGACTGCTTATTACCAAAGACGAGACTCTAATCCGTAATCCAATTCTTCATTTAATACATTGATGACAAGATAAACAATCACTTACAGTTGCATTGAGCCAGATTAGAGATTATGTACATACAGAGTGAGCCTGTGTCTGTCAGTAGCCCCTCTCCCAGACAGGAGGAACTGTCAGTGGCTGGTAATATGAAATACTCAAAGAAACAGCAATAACATCAGGAGCCACAACAGCAATCACATCAGCAGCTGCAGCAGGTGAAAAATCACTATGGATTACTAACTCTGAGAGGAAAAAACAAGCAGCGGTTTACTGCCGCAGCATGGAGAGTTCAATTCATTAAGGCTAATTGCAGACAACCACAGAAACGCAGGGACCTTGTCCATTATACACAGCTTAATAAACATGTAATGGGGACAGACCAGTTAGCACCAAACTGAAAACTGGCTACTGCAAGGATGTTCCGGAGTCCGAATACAGAGTTGGCGCAAGGCCAGTTAAGTGTTGATATTGAGCATTTAATCAACCAACTTCACCCTACCTTTATACAGTGGCCTATAGCCTGCTCTGCAAACCCAGAAATTCAGTGCCAAACATTGCCTGGCACTGAATTTCTGGGTTTAATGCAAAATGCTGAGTGCCACCAACTGAATTAAATATACTGGTATGTACGGCCAGCCAGTGCTTAACAAAATAAGTGCCAATATTCAGCCCTTAACAGGTTAAGTTAAACTGGACAAACATAGGACTACTATTTATACACATCCAGTTCAGTGAGGATTCCACCCTACACTACCCACACAGTAGTCGATTTTAGCTGTAACAGAGGGGATATTCAGTGGCACTATCTAGGTGCTGAATATTCCATCAGGACTCGGTCAGTGTGAGTTAACTGGATAAGAGCCTCTCTTAACTGGTTAACTCACTTTGAATATCGACCCCTAAATGACTTCAGACTAGTAAGAACTGAGCCACATGTGCAGAGATAGTACAGCTGTACTTACAGCAACTTACCCCTTCCCTGCTTGCTGTTTTTATACCATTCTGCTGGCCCTGATAACAGATCCTTATGATCAGGTGAGGAACATTTCTTTGAGGTGATGGGTTCAGGAGTTCTTACCTTATTCTACCTAGCAATTCTAGATGCTAGTGCTTTGTGTAATACTGGCAAGACTTCCTTGATATTTTATCTAGCTCAGCTGTACTACAGTTGGAGAATATGATGTGACACTATTAATTTAACTTACATGGAAAATCAAGCTACATAGTCCTTGAAGTCAAAAACTGATAATTGTGATTAAAAGGGCAGATAAAGGAGCAGCAATTGTTATTCAAAATAGCTTGGGTTATTTTGCAGAAATTAAATGTCAACTATCAGATCAGCTGTTTCATCAACCTTTAATAGAAGATCCTACAGCTACTATTAATCGTGAGATTGATGATTTACTTAATAGAGGTCATACCTGAGAGTATATAACTAAAAAAGGAATTTGAGGTAGAACATGCAGCCATGCTTACTATATAGATGTTACCAAAAATACATAAGTACATAAGTAATGCCACACTAGGGAGAGATCCAAGATGGCCGCCTGACCAGACGTGCTTGTCGGAGCTCCTGAAACTTACCGCCGCGAATTGCTGACACGGAGCGCTCCCCAAGAGCAATGGGGAAGAGGAAAGGTAAAACTGCAGCTCTTGCCTCCCCGAGCGCAGTTGGAATACCTGCCATGTCTCAATCAAAGCTGGAAAGTTTCAGAATTCAAGCACTGCCATTTCCTCCCCTCACCCTCCCCACTGACAGTTTGAACTTCGTGGGTGTGGCTTGGATCTCTTTCAGGGAGAGAAAACTGGCAACTTATGGCAGCGGCTTCAGAGAGCATTTTCCATCTCACGGATGGGCTGCAGAGAATACCTTCTCCTGCTTTAGACTTGGCCTGGCCTCAGAATGACATCCTATAGTATATCTCCTATCGAACTGAGCTCTCTTTTTCATCAAGCACTGCCATTTCCTCCCCTCACCCTCCCCACTGACAGTTTGAACTTCGTGGGTGTGGCTTGGATCTCTTTCAGGGAGAGAAAACTAACAACTTATAGCAGCAGCTTCAGAGAGCATTTTCCATCTCACAGATAGGCTGCAGAGAATACCTTCTCCTGCTTTAGACTTAGCCTGGCCTCAGAATGACATCCTATAGTATATCTCCTATCACCTTCTCCCACTACTCCAACCAGAGTTACACCTAATCACACTGACCACCCTTCAACATCTTCTGTCCTTCTGTGACTGTTCTCTTGTGCTTGACTGCTTAAATATTTTAAATTTAAATGCTTTACTTTTTGTCTATTAGATTGTAAGCTCTTTGAGCAGGGACTGTCTTTCTTCTGTGTTTGTACAGCGCTGCGTACACTTTGTAGCGCTCTAGAAATGTTAAATAGTAGTAGTAGAATTCGAGCACTGGGAACACCGACTCAAGCTTCTGGTAGCTCCATAACGCCAACGTCGGAGCACAGCGCAGAGGGCGTCACATTGAGCCCTCCTGGTTTGACTCCTCCGCAACCAGGACGAACTAGCGGAGCTGAAGGGGAGTCGTTTGAGGGAGCATCCGAAGTTGGTGACTTTCCGACGACGGTGGGAGGCCCAGCTTCTGCTTCTACACCAGGTACTTTAACAACTGATGGGGGTTATTTACCCCCAGCTATAATCCAGGGAGGAACAGCTACTGGATTAGGAAGAGGTATGTTAAAGCCAGAAAAAGTCACTTTGGACAATCTCTGGGAGGCCATACAGGGGCTGAACACATCTCTCCAGCAAATGTTTTACTATACTCAGACGGAAATAAATCATCTAAAAGTTACTGAATCACAGATCTCCACTAGAGTTGAGAAGTTTACATCTAAAATTGAAAGTGTTGATTCTGAATTAAAAACTTTACAAACTTCAATGGTCTCTGTAATTCAAGACAATAATTTCCAGGCACGTAAATTAGAATATATGGAGAATCAGCTTAGAAGATGTAACCTAAGATTTCTAAACTTTCCATCTTCTCCATTTATTACATCTGTTGAACTTTTGAAAAAATACTTTCTTGAGATACTGGATATTCCAATGAAAAGTCACCCTTTAGTGACTAAAACAGTTTATCTTAGAAAATCAATGAAAGTATCTAATGTGGTTCCAGAATCTCCACAAAATGACCTGACTGATTTTCTTGAAAGATCTGAAATTTCAGATAGAGCCACATTGCTTGTTACTTTTGCACTGGAATCAGACAAAAACTTAATATTGTGTACTTATTTCCAGAAAATGAATGCTGTCTTTATGGGCGCTAAACTCCAGATTTTTCCTGATCTTTCTAAAGAATCACAAGCCAGGAGAAAGGAAATGATGGTTTTTAAACCAAAAATCCTTTCACTTGGGGGTACTTTTCTAGTTAAATTTCCCTGTAAGTGTATGATTACTATGCATGTTGTTAATTACCTTTTTACGTGCCCTAAAAGACTACAAGAATTTGTTTTGACTCGAGAGATTGTAAGGGATACCCCTGTATTAGTATCTCCTAGTTAAATGTGCTGACTAGGCTGCTTGATTCTAACTTCCATCTGGTCGTTAATTTAAGTTGATTAAGTTTATTGCTTTGTATTATTTCTTCTATTGGATCCTCTCCATTGTGGACTAATTATTTTGGTAGTTTCTTTTATTTTTATATAAATAGAACAATTCTGTTGGATTGTATATATTTTGCGAATTCCATGCATTTTGATATCATCTTTATGTATTAAGTTGAAAATTATTAAAAAAAAAAAAAAAGTAATGCCACACTAGGAAAAGACCAAAGGTCCATCGAGCCCAGCATCCTGTCCATGACAGCGGCCAATCCAGGCCAAGGGCACCTGGCGAGCTTCCTAAACGTACAAACATTCTACACATGTTATTCCTGGAATTGTGGATTCCCAAGTCCATTTAGTAGTGGTTTATGGACTTGACCTTTAGGAAACCGTCTAACCCCTTTTTAAACTCTGCTAAGCCAACCGCCTTCACCACGTTCTCTGGCAACAAATTCCAGAGTTTAATTATGCGTTGGGTGAAGAAATAGTTTCTCCGATTTGTTTTAAATTTACTACACTGTAGTTTCATCACATGCCCCCTAGTCCTAGTATTTTTGGAAAGCATGAACAGACGCTTCACATCCACCTGTTCCACTCCACTCAATATACCTCTATCATGTCTCCCCTCAGCCGTCTCTTCTCCAAGCTGAAAAGCCCTAGCCTCCTTAGTCTTTCTTCATAGGGAAGTCGTCCCATCCCTGCTATCATTTTAGTCGCCCTTCGCTGCACCTTGTCCAATTCTACTATATCTTTCTTGAGATGCGGCGACCAGAATTGAACACAGTACTCACCATGGAGTGATACAACAGCATTATAACATCCCCACACCTGTTTTCCATATCTTTCCTAATAATACCCAACATTCTATTCGCTTTCCTAGCCGCAGCAGCACACTGAGCAGAAGGTTTCAGTGTATTATCGACGACCACACCCAGATCTCTTTCTTGGTCCGTAACTCCTAATGTGGAACCTTGCATGACGTAGCTATAATTCGGGTTCTTTTTTCCCACATGCATCACCTTGCACTTGCTCACATTAAACGTCATCTGCCATTTAGCGGCCCAGTCTCCCAATCTCGTAAGGTCATTCTCTAATTTTTCACAATCCTGTCGCGAGTTAACGACTTTGAATAACTTTGTGTCATCAGCAAATTTAATTACCTCGCTAGTTACTCCCATCTCTAAATCATTTATAAACATGTTAAAAAGCAGCAGTTCTAGCATAGACCCCTGAGGAACCCACTAACTACCCTTCTCCATTGTGAATACTGCCCATTTAACCCCACTCTGTTTCCTATCCTTCAACCAGTTTTTAATCCACAATAGGACATTTCCTCCTATTCCATGACCCTCCAATTTCCTCTGTAGCCTTTCATGGGGTACCTTGTCAAACGCCTTTTGAAAATCCAGATACACAATATCAACCGGCTCCCCTTTGTCCACATGTTTGTTTACTCCTTCAAAGGATTGAAGTAAATTGGTCAGGCAAGATTTCCCCACACAAAAGCCGTGCTGACTTGGTCTCAGCAATCCATGTCCTCGGATGTGCTCTGTAATTTTGTTTTTGATAATAGTCTCTACCATTTTCCCCAGCACCGACGTCAGACTCACCAGTCTATAATTTCCCGGATCTCCCCTGGAACCTTTTTTAAAAATCGGCATTACATTAGCCACCCTCCAATCTTCCAGTACCACGCTCGATTTTAGATCTACCAGAAACCTCCTGGTAGATCTAATTATATCATCTACAATAAGGGCTCTCTACTAAAACCATAGGCATAGTTTGACTGTTTCATTTGGGGGGGCAAAGAATGGGCGGAGCATATTAGCATATCATTTGCATATATAAATATGCAAATGAATATGCTAATATGGAGGAAGGAAATGAAATTTATAGGCAAAATATCACAGATGCACATTTCAAAAAGCTGACACATTTCAATTAATAAATTATGAATAAAATACTTTTATTTACCTTTGTTGTCTGATCATTTAGTTTTTCTATTCGCTTTGATCCCAGTGTCTTCTGTTTTATGCAGTGTCTTCTTTCCAGTAGGCTTCCCTCTGCTCCCCACCCTCCCAGTCCCATCCATCTCTTGCTCCTTCCCTCTGCTCCCCAACCCTCCCAGTTCCATCCATCTTCTGTTCCTTCCCTCTGCTCACCATCCCTCCGTCCCATCCATCTTCTGCTCCTTCCCTCTGCTGTGCCTGACCTCTCCCAATCCCATCCATCTCCTAGTCCATCCCTCTGCTCCCCACCCCTCGCAGTCCCATCCATCTCTTGCTCCTTCCCTCTGCTTCCCACCCCTCCCAGTCCCATTCATCTCCTGCTCCTTCCCTCTGCTTCCCACCCCTCCCAGTCCCATCCATCTTCCCTCTGCTCCCCCCCCCCCCCCCGAGGTCCAAGATGGTGACTCCGTTTACCCCCTCTCTTCCTCCCTCCGGTGCAGGCAACAGTCTTCAGCTTTTCCAGCATTCCTGGCAGCGGTAGCGATGTACACGCTGCCTTCGGTCTGCCCCGGAAGCCTTCTCTTCAAGTTCCTGTTCCCACCTATGCGGGAACAGGAACTTGAAGAGAAGGCTTCGGGGCAGAGCCAAAGGCAGCGTGTACAACGCTACCGCTGCCAGGAACGCTGGAAGACTGCTGCCTGCGCCGGAGGGAGGGAGGAAGAGAGAGGAGTAGACGGACACGCTCCTCTCCGTCCGCTTGGCTTCCCTGCCCTCTCTGTCTGCGTCCCGCCCGAAAGGAAATGACGTCAGAGGAAGGCGGGACGCAGATAGAGAGGGCAGGGAAGCCAAGCGGACGGAGAGGAGCGCGTGCCTGCATGTTTTTTGTTTTTTTTTTTAACTAATGGTGCGGCGGCGCCTCGCGTCGTTTGGGGGGGCATTGCCCCCCCTCACCCCCCCAGTCTATACCTATGACTAAAACCATTATCTGTTTTTAGAGTGTAAGTACAATGTCTATTTAAAATCCAACACTAAAGACCTGGCTGTTTGGGAATCTGGAAGCTGAATAAGAGAAGGGTGCTGTGTGCAGAAAGTAAGACTAAAACCTTTGGTAAGGTTCTATAACTTAGTGCCTTTTTAGGTGCCCCAGTGCTGCGCACTAAGCACCAAATCTTTAGGCATCTGGGTGCCAAGATGCTGTTGTAGAGTGCTAGAATAAATCAGTATTGGTACGCCTAAATGTAGGCACCAATAGATGCAACAACAACAAAGAGAGTCCAAATCTCCCGTAAAAAACACCAAAAAAACCAACGAAAACGGAAGAGGTACAGAAAGATCAAACTAAAATCACAAATATAAAAAAGCCAATATCATTTATTAAGACCCTACACGGTCCGTGTTTCGGCCAGAGAGGCCTTCTTCAGGGGTCTATAAATTGGCATATATAGATATTCTTCCAGAGGTTCACTCAAATCAAGACAGATCTGGCAAATCCAGAGGTCCTGGATAAGAACAGACATAGCCACAATGCCAGCACCCAGAGCAGTGCTAAGATAAACACTCTGGTCCCCACTCCTAAAACTGTACCAGCCATTCTCCTCAGGAGAAGCCCTTGCAAATCAGTCTCATCCTACTTCCCAACCGTGCATATGGAAAGGAACAAAAGAACCAATACTGGAGACAGAAGCTTGAGAAGACAGCAGACTGGCTAGCAACACATGACACCTTGGTCTCTTGCTTCCAAGCGGCAGTAGGTTGTGATGCACCATGGCAGTTATGTCTATAGCAGGTATAATTGTTGGTGCCGTGGAGGGGCATAATCGAACGGGGTGCCCAATGTTTCCTGAGGACGCCCCATTGAAGGGGCGGGGAAACCCGTATTATCGAAACAAGATGGGCAGCCATCTTTCATTTCGATAATACGGTCAGGGACGCCCAAATCTCAACATTTAGGTCGACCTTAGAGATGGTCGTCCCCGGTTTTCAACGATAATGGAAACCGAAGACGCCCATCTCAGAAACGACCAAATCCAAGCCATTTGGTCGTGGGAGGGGCCAGCCTTTGTAGTGCACTGGTCCCCCTAACATGCCAGGACACCAACCGGGCACCCTAGGGGGCACTGCAGTGGACTTCAGAAATTGCTCCCAGGTGCATAGCTCCCTTACCATGGGTGCTGAGCCCCCAACCCCCCAAAAAAAATCCACTACCCACAACTGTACACCACTACCATAGCCCTAAGGGGTGAGGGGGGCACCTACATGTAGGTACAGTGGGTTTCTGGTGGGTTTTGAAGGGCTCACATTTACCACCACAAGTGTAACAGGTGGGGGGGGGATGGGCCTGGGTCCGCCTGCCTGAAGTGCACTGCACCCACTAAAACTGCTCCAGGGACCTGCATACTGCTGTCAGGGTGCTGGGTATGACATTTTAGGCTGGCATAGAGGCTGGCAAAAAATATTTTAAAAGTTTTTTTAGGGTTGGAGGGGGTTAGTGACCACTGGGGGAGTAAGGGGGGGTCATCCCCGTTTCCCTCCGATGGTCATCTGGTCAGTTTGGGCACCTTTTTGAGGCATGGTCGCAAGAAAAAATGGACCAAGTAAAGTCGGCCAAGTGCTCGTCAGGGACGCCCTTCTTTTTTCCATTATCAGCCGAGGGCGCCCATGTATTAAGCACGCCCCAGTCCTGCCTTCGCTATGCTTCCGACACGCCCCCAGGAACTTTGGTCATCCCCATGACAGAAAACAGTTGAGGGTGCCCAAAATCGGCTTTCAATTATGCCGATTTGGGCAACCCTGGGAGAAGGACACCCATCTACCGATTTGTGCCGAAAGATGGGCGCCCTTCTCTTTTGAAAATAAGCCTGTAAGTGTTCCAAGAGATGCATATAACTTACAATAGTCTGTAAGTTACTCCTGTAACCAGGAGACCCACCCATGCTTTGCCTATGTGTACGTCCCTTGCATTTAAGTGCTAAGCAATTTCTGCACATAAGTTATAGAATACATATAGCACTCATATGTGTAAGTGTTCATTATACATGTATAAGTGCTAGTATTCTATAACTTGTCTGTGCAATTGGTGCCTAACTTTATAGAATGAGGGGTTTGTGTGTAGTATTTATGTTAAATAAGTGTTGTGTTTTATTTTTTTTCTAATTTTTATGTGAGTCTGTTTTAAATTTGGTGATGAAAAGAGACATTTTCAATATGAAGTCTAAATCCGATTTTGTACATTTTGCTGAAAATAACCAAAAATCAAGTGGCAAACATAGTGATTTTTGAACCAGAAAAAGTTTATCTTTTTCTTTCAAAAAGGCCATTTCCTAGACGTTTTGTAGACATTTCCCCCCAAATTCTATATATGACGTCTTAAGTTGTATGCGCTTATTTGGCCACATGGCCAAACTGCATGCACAACTTAATTGATTAACAAACTAATCAGCACCAATAATTGGTACTTAACCAATTAGCAGCACTAATTGGTTTTAATTAGAATTTACACACACAAATTTCTAGGCATATTCTACAATGCTGTGCGTGTAAATTCTAAGGTGTGCAGTCGAAAAGGGGACATGGCCGTGGGTGTGGAATGGGCAGGTTGTGGTCATTTCAAAAACCACGTGCACTATTATGGAATACACCTGATCTGCGCCTATCTTGGGGTCTAAATAGGTGTGCCTAAATTTTAGTCACAAAAACGGCACGCAGGCATATTCTATAAGCTATGCCCAAACTTTAGGCATAGTTTTATAGAATTACGCTAACTGCAGTGGGGCACCTTAGAGGGTTTGATTGTATGTCTGCATCTCTATATCTGAGACTAGTGATGGCAGAAGTATTTTCTATAGCTCTTACCCTGCAAAGGACTAAAATATAAATGAATACATTCATCCAGTTTTTCTTACATAGGAACGCAGCTTTGGAATGCATTACCACTTGATGTGAAAAAAATAAGTGACCTAATCTATTTTCGGAAATCACTGAAGACCTATCTCTTTAATAGAACATATCATAACAACCCATCACCTGAACTTTAGTACATTACTGTTCTAATTGTTATTTCATCATCGACCTTGCTATACCCAATGTTTTATTCCACGTTACTCATATTCTTATGTTATTATTAATTGTATCTCTACTCAGCCATGGTAATAGCCAGGGCGGAATATTGTAAGCCACATTGAGCCTGCAAATAGGTGGGAAAATGTGGGATACAAATGCAACAAATAAATAAATAAAATTTCTGCTCCTGCTACAACAAAATCCTGTTCTCAGGAAAGTTCTGCATTTTGGTGCTGTTTGCAAATAGTACACGGAAAATTAATCAGCATCCTGCTGATAACTGTGGAGAAAAGGAGTTATTTTCATTCTGACTCTTCTAGTCAGCGAGCACAAGAAGTGCAACACGTTGATAATTTTCTAAAAAAAAAAAAAATTAAAAAAGGACTGGGTTTGGGGGTAGAGAAGGGGTCCCCTTCCATTCTAGCTGCAATGGGGTAAAGAAAGCAAGTTCAGAAATGTTCCAGGCCAAAACAGGGTCTGAATTGTCAACCTTGCATAACATGGCAAAATATCACAATTGCATCTAGACATTATTAAAGGGGAGATAGGACACTGTGCAGCTTAGCATATGACTGGAGGAAAAATGAAAGTTCTGGCTTTGCATCTTAGACAGTTATTCTAAAATGATCAGCATTAAAAAAAATTATGATTTTATGTTTCAAGTAGGACAATAAAAAGGCAATTCTATAACTGTGCATGTGGGTGTGCAGTACAGTTTAATATCACAGTACATTTAATATCTTCACAAATACATCATATGTGGCACTGACAATCTCATAAAGCTAAAAGTATCACATTTCTACCTGTATAACTTCTTGGAAAACTTCCTCTGGGATTTCACATTTTTCTGTCACAGACCTGGGAACCTTCATGAGGTCTGTCATTATTTATTTATTCTGTGAAGGAGCAGATTCTTCCCATGGGATTCTCTAGCTGAAAGTAAATTAGTGTCTTCCCTCTCCAAGGAAGTACAGTAGCTGACTTAGATGTGGAGATGCATACCCTCATAGTCTCAGAACTAAAATTACAGGTTTCCCAGAAGTCTCTTGTCACTAAGTGAGACTTGAGCTTAGATATTTGACTTCTACTGGCTCTACTCACATATTTCCACCAGAACTATAAACTAAATTAGGGAATACATCAATATTACTATTCTTCAAATTTATACAGCTATTCTTATCAGTTAGGGTTCTACCCACATATCCCCAGGGATGTTAGCTGCTTCATACAATCTTTTCTGCCACAGCCTTCACTCTCTCCTCTCTGTTTCTGTCAATTTACCTCTCGGTGGGGAGAGGATTTAGACCACAGTCTCCATCATTTCCAATGGAGGGTTTTTAGTCACACATCCCCAAAACACTGGATGAACAGACCATCAGAAATGATAGATAAATCTGAGCTTCTGTGGGTTGCAGATGTTGGTGGCTCAGGAATGCTGCCATTGACTACCAAGCTTGGTTTAAGGGAGTTTTGGCTACTTTGGATGAGGGCTTCAATTGGCAGGGACTTAGGGGTCTCCACCAACTACAGCAAGGATGAGCCATTTCTGAGTGGGCCTTAGCCCAATATAGGTGGCTCTCTGCCCACCTGAGCACCAGTGGCTATGCCACAGGGTAAAACTGGGTGTGAATTCTCAACAGGCAGAAGGGATACTCCTCTTCAGGACCCAAAGGCACTGTATACTGATTCTTATTCAAGAAAACACTTCTGAAAAGTTTATATTGATAAATTAAGGGGTCCTTTTACCAAGCTTTGGGAAAAAGGGCCCTGCAGTAGCGGTGAGGTCCGTTTTCCCCATGTATCATGGCCCTTTTTACCACAGTGGGTAAAAAGCCCCGAAAACAAAATGGCTATGCAGTAAGAAAACTCTTACCGTGTGGTCATTCGGTGGGGAGCCCATACCGCCACTCGAGGTGGCAATAAGGGCTCCCGCGGTAACCTGACAACTGGGCAGCACGTGGTGATGCCTGATTACCGCTGGGTTACCGCCTTGCTAACCATTTCTCAGGGGTTTTTCCTAGAATTGGCGTATACTCGACCCAGAAATACTACCGCCGGCCACATTGGGCTGGCGGTAGTCCCGGAATAGCGAGTGGTAAGCTGTAAAAGGACCACTAAATTAATGGATACTTTTTTCTTCAGTCAGTGGTAACAAATTCAGATTCAGTTTTTCAGCATACAAGTACATAATGAAGAAAGGGTTGTGATCCTTTGTTCCACACACTTCTGGGATACTTTCCTTCTTCTTCTATGGTGCTGCTTATAGAAGGCTACTCTAATAGAAACTATCAGTTTCCTCTCCTCAGACTAATAGAATGTAGCATTTTTTAAATGCATGAGTTTACTCTGAGGTTGTTACAGCTAAGGAGTGAAGCAAAGAAAGAGAAAAAAAATACGGAGTTTCTAAAGCAGAAAGGAGATTCTAGTATAAGCAAAGTGGTACTATTTCTTAAATCTTTCTTCTCAGATGATTTTGGCTGGCTGAGGGGAAAACAAGAAAATCAGTCCTTGAAAGAACAATTGTAACTTTTCTGTATTCTCCCTTTCCAGGGGGATCATAACCTGATTCACTAGAGGGGTCTTTTACTTAAGCGTGCTGGCGTTTTTAGCATGTGCTTAAAAATAGGCACATGCTAAATGCTAAGGACGCCTATAGGAATACATTGGCATCTTTAGCGTTTAATAAGCACCTATTTTTAGCGTGCGCTAAAAATGCCAGTGTGCCTAAGTAAAAGATCCCCTAGGTTGGTTGGTTGTTTTAGTTACTAGAATAATGGGGAATATATTATCAATTAAACTGTAAATGTAATATTATATAATATTCTCCACCAATTAAATATAATGTACAAAGTAAGAAATAATAAGATGTAAGAAAAGGGGGAATTAACTGGATGGACCGTGCAGGTCTTTTTCTGCCATCATCTACTATGTTACTATTTGCTGAATTACATTAACCTGCACTGTAAGGTTTAAGGACATGTGCTCAGAACATAAGGACCATATATTTGACTTTAAAATGTTTATTTACAATACAGGTAATGTAATAATATTAAAGAGAGGCAGTTTTTAAGAATCTTTCACAAGGGGAATGTGCTTTTCAAGATTGCAAATCTGAATTATAAATTAGGCTGGATTAATGGTAACTCACTTTGATTGAAAATGTAAAAATAATAATGTCTAATATTATATATATATATATATATATATATATATATATATATATATATATATATATATATATATAATATTATTCAGTTATATTCAACTCTGGGCAAGTCACTTAACCCTCCATTGCCCCTGGTACAAAATAAGTACCTGAATATATGTAAACCGCTTTGAATGTAGTTGCAAAAACCTCAGAAAGGCAGTATATCAAGTCCCAATTCCCTTCCCTTCCCTTCTTCTATATTCTATTCTCCACCAATTAAATATAAGGTAATATGGTAAGAGTAAGAATATGTAAGAAAAGGGAGAATTAAATACTATATTTGTTGAATTACATTAACCTGCACTGTAAGGTTTAAGGACATGTGCTCAGAACATAAATACCATATATTTAATTTTAAAATGTTTATTTACAATACCGGCAATGTAATAATGTTACAAGAGGGAGACAGTTTTTAGGAATCTTTCACAAGGGGAAATGTGCTTTCAAGATAGCAAATCTGCATTATAAATTAAGCTGGATAATGGTAACTCACTTTGATGGAGGCTGCTGGTTGGAGTGATGAAGGAGATCCTCACTGGAAAAGAAGTCTTCTTGGTTGCAGAGTTGTTGCTGGAGCCTGGAGAAAGTCTTATTTTAGATGTGTGTGAAGTCCAGCAGAGAGGCAGGAGGCAGAGAGAACAAGAGCGCGAACTGAGCATGTTCCAGACTTTTTATAATCTCTTGTTGGACCATAGGCTGAAGTCAATTGGGGTGTACTCGATCCAATGAAAACTCAGGGATAGCTGAAAACTGGTTTTATCTAGTTTTGAGATGGAGCATGGTAACAGGTCACAAGTTTAATGACATCATAAGACTTTCTGTCTGGACATCTGCTGTGAGATACACCTCCAGAAGGCATCTGATAGGATTAAAAGAGTAAGTGGGCTTCTTTTGTCAGATTAGATAGCTAGATGGGCTTTTCAGTCTGACTCATTGTCTGAGAATAGGTAGAGTTTCACTGTCTTTGTTAACTCCAGTCTCTGTGATTGCTGTCCATCTTCAGATGTTGATGGATTTAGGTATCCACCCAGCTAGTTTTTGTTATCAGTAGTTTCCAGGGGGAAGGTGAAAGTAAAGTCTTTGCATCTGTTTATATATACATTTGTATCTGATCCAGCAAAATCAATAACTCTGATAATTAAACTCATATCATGCTACATGATGATGGAGGCTGCTGGTTGGAGTGATGAAGGAGACCCTTGCTGGAAAAGAAGTCTTTTTGTTGCAGAGTTGTTGCTGGAGCCTGGAGAGGTTCTTTTCTTGGATGTGTGTGAAGTCCAGCAAGATCCATGGAGATGCAGATCAGGAACCGCAGAGAGGCAAGAGGCAGAACCAAGAGAGCAAACTGAAAATGTTCCAGGCTTTTTATAATCTCTTGTTGGACCATAGGCTGAAGTCAGGTAGGGTGTACTCAATCCAATGAAAACTCAGGGATAGCTGATAACTAGTTTCATCTAGTTTTAAGATGGAGCATGGTAACTGGTCACATGTTTTAATGACATCATAAGACTTTCTGTCTGGACATCTGCTGTGATATACATCCAGAAGGTAGAAGTCTGGCATAGATAGGCTTCTTTTGTCAGGTTAGGTGGAAAAGAAGTCTTTTGTTAACTCCAGTCTCTGTGATTGCTGTCAGTATTCAGATTTTTGTTTTGTTTTTTTATATGTGTTGATTGACTTTAAGTATCCACCCGCTAGTTTTTGTTATCAGTAGTCTCCAGGGGGAGGTGAAAGCCAAACCAGTTTATCTGATACAGTTCCAATAAGCCTTTGTAGCTGTATATTTTATATATCAAACTCAATAGCTTTGAAAATTCCTCATATCATGCTTTGAAACTATATCCCCTCAATATTTAGCCCGCAGCAGTCAGCATTTTTAGGGGCTGAATATCTGTGTCAGTTGCAGACCTGGAATTTAGAACTGTCTTTTGTGTGGTCCTTTTTATGTGAGTACTGGCACTGAATATCACCAGTGATCACATAACTGATGGCTGCACCCCAGCTTTGCCCATGAACCGCCCTGACACTAACCACACAGTTCTGCAGTGGTCAGAAGGGATATATGTGAAACTGTTTGGTTAAGTGCACCTGAATTTCTAGGGTTTATTGCAGCTGAGCGGGGTTTTAAAACCTTTGAAAATCTACCCCTGTATTTTTTACAGTTGGCATTTATTAAAAAATCCTTTAAACCCATTACCTCAAACACTCTTGCCACCAGCAATGATCTTCTGAACGTGGTCATGTTGTCAGGTGATTCACAAATTACTTAATCTGCAATATCAGGCAAGTATACTTTGGGTATAATGTAACAAGTGACATTATATGGCAGTCAGATTCCCTTTCCTATATGAAGCAATTGGGTTTTTTTTAGGGTTTTTTTTATGTTTGTTTGATTGTTGGGGAGCAACAGTACTTCAAAGTTTGTGCCTTAATAGTAATAATTACTACTAGTAATAATTGCTATTAATCATGGTGTTCTTTTCCTGCTTTTGTGCTATTTGTAAACCACTCTGATTTTATATTAGAAGAGTGGTATATCAAATCTTTTAAACTATTAATAGTTCTATGGAGATTGTGATACTTCTACTCGCCATGTGTGTGTTTCAAATACCATTTAGGCAGCGATTCCCCAACTTATGAGTTGTGACCCCAGAGAGAAGTCACATCATCAGTGGATCAGGTCACAGATATAAGGTTGTGCCTCTTTCTTCTGATCCTCCATTTTGATTTATACCAGTAGTTACTCTCACTGTGGGGCTTGCAAGTTAGTGAACATTCGCATGACCTATCCCTTCCTGTGTGGGCTTCTTGTAGACTGGAAAGCCATGCAAGGTGAGTGCCCAGCTACACACTGACACACAGGGTCCTGCACTGACTGCTGCTTCTAACTTTATGCTTTGGATAAGTGAGGGAAAGAGGAAATTGTTTTGGGAGGAGAGAGGTTAGAGGTCTGCTGTTTACTTTTCATCATCATCTGGAATCATGCAATTTTTAAGTGCTAACATCGGGTCATATTGGATACAAGTGTGGGATACACTGATGTACACTGTACAGGTATAACTTTCCCCTGAAAAGTACGTTATCAGGCACTGTTAATGGATGCTGCAGGGTCATTTCTGTCTTGAATATCTTAATGGATATAATGCTAGTACTTTGTAGATAAGAATGGAATGAGCAGAAATCTGAAGGACAGGAGAATGTAAAACATGATAAAGGACTTGTCAGGCATGAATAATATTTTGAGCACTCAGTGCAATGTCCCTGATATGCTTCCTAATAGACCCATGTTGAAATTACATTTTTATAGAAGAAAAAAAGCTTTTATTCTGCTGGAAGGATGATAGGAACAGTATATGTCTATGTCATGTCCATCAGTTGATACTCTCTGGAACAAAAATGTCCATAACTAGTTTTGCATAGGCTACAAGGGTGATAAATTACCTTTGTATAAAAGTAAGTAGTGTGGGGAATGAAGCAGGTGGGACTGGGACTGAAGATTCTGGTTAATGAGGAAAATGTATTATCAGATTAATGTAAGCCTGGCAGAATAAATCTCAAGATTCAGTAGTGTGTAGAAATGAGGCTTAAACAACAGGATTTGATATGTTTGAAACACACAAATGGCAAGTAGCAGTGCTCACATTCTCCTTAGAACTATTACTATTAAGTCACTTTCTTTGAAATACTGTTGCTCCTATACAATCATATAAACTTCTCCAAACTATTGGTTGGTCCAGAATGTCACTGCATGGAGTCAGAGGGTATGGCATAGGGGGAATATTGCTATCGACGCGAAAAAATCAGCAGTGTGCTATTCTACAAGGTAACACCTGTGCTATAGCGCATAACTGCAAGGGCATGTTGATCTAGAATGTGTCGTGTGAGTTCTTTTGTATTTTCAGATGACAAATGTGCATAGACTACAAACTTGCACATTCACCCAGGAAATAGGATATGATAGATACCTTTAATATGATGCCAGAAGAATACTCAGCTGACACAGCTTCTGGTTGCAGATGGACAGTATTCGTGGCAGTCTTCAACCTCCGGTGCATGGGGAGAGGGCAATGAAGGGTCTGGTCTGTAGAGAATTGCGACCACAGTGCATAGAGATGGAATACCAGAACAAAAAGCCAAAGAAAGAAAAAAGCTCCAAAGTAGAAGGGAAATAGTTCCCCTCTAAAAAAAATACCAGTGCATAGTGCAGTTATACTCCTGCTCTGCCCTGCCCAGGTGGGGCTGGATGTGACCAGGATGACTAATCGGAACATGCACATGTATACAGAAAAAGGAATGTTTCTGTCTGTCAGTTACTAACTGATAAGGGAGGGTGAAGGCTCTGATTTGCCTGGAGGATTCAGAGACAAAGCAGTGTAAACATGAGCATGTCAGATAATGAGACCCAAGGTAAGGCCTTGGATACCTAGGGAGAGACCAATTCACAGCTATATGGGCCCAATTTCCACTGGCAAAAGCAGGTTTGTATCATTCTGTATCTTATGTACACATGGGTGGAGCATGGGTGGGCCACTGTTGTGTCATCAAACAATGTGCATAACTTATAGACTATCAGTTGAGCACATTGATTGGTGCACCTATTTACACCAGCCGTTGACCTGGTGTAAGTGATCACACCTTACATTTGGCATACTAAAGCAAGTTTGCACTAAGCATGTCCCATTGTGGCACCTACTTCTTGGTGTCCATTTGTAGAATTACCTAGATAGTAGCATGCACAGTAACACAACAAGCTATCTGCAGTGTTCTCCTGCTTCTTTGGGTTGCCAGCCCAACTGGAGCTAGGGCTGAGATCCAGTGCCTTGAACTTCATTTGCAACTGCCAAGTGATTTTTCTCCCATTTTAATTTCCCTTTTAACTCGCTCAGTCCATTTCCTAGGGCTCCGTCCTGACCTCTGTAATAATGGGCCCTAAATCCAACCACTAGCTGTCTCCATTGCAGGATGACTGCAACTTCTTCCTCATACAAGCAGTGAACTTTGCTTGTACAGCATCCTCCATCCTGGTTGGCATGGGAAGCAGAAGATCTAACCCAGAAAGTGAACTCGGGTCCTTTGCGTTAAAGTATACAGCATGATCACTGAGCTACTAATCCACCCCCCATCTTTCGCTTATGATAAGAGGCAACTTCAAGTAGTATTCAGAAATGCACATTAACTTCACAGTACCTAATATTGTCTCCGATTTGAAAGAAAATCAATTTTGCACCAAACATCTACATTGTTTTTTCATTATAAAACAGTGATTTAATTTGAAGCTAATTCCAATGCTGTGTGAATAAGTGAATTTAACTCAGTAATGCCTAATTTAACCTTTCAGTAAAATGCATTGCCTGTGGAAGATATGTATCCCCTATACAGTGTGACTGGCTGAGGAGGTCAGCTCTCCTAGGCAGGATAAAAAAGGAACAGTGTGCCAAAAGGTTCCCTTTTTAACCTGTTGTAAGAGGAGATAGTAAGACTAGGAACAAGGAAACACCTGGAGGCAGGAACCATACATACTTCCCCACTTCTCTATGTTAGGGTTGTACCACCTGGGGAAAAGGAGAAAGAAAGGAATCTCCAGTACTTTCCTTATAAGAATGATGCAGGATAAACCCCTGGCACAAGCTAAGCAGGGGGAGGGTAACTCCTTTAGGGTATGTCAATCTCCTGATCAGGGTAGCCTGGGTGTGTGTGTTCCTTAGTTTCCCCAGCAACCAGAGAGAGAAGAGTGTAGCTGGAGAGCACACTGTTGTTAACAGTAACAGTCTAGCAGAGAACAGAAGTCCATGGTAAAAGGAGGGGTTGGCTTGGATTCTCTAGAAGCCAGAGGGAAGGAAGGAGCCCATTGGAAGAGAGGGTCAGTTTCTGGAAGCACGAGGGAAGAGAGGGTTTCCCTGGGAGCCTGCCCAAAGGAAAAGGGATTTTATCAGGAGCTGTGTGAGGCAGATGGCCTGCAGCAGGTTGAATCCAAGGAGAGGCAGAAGGCTGGTAGTGAGAGTAAAAGGGAATAGTAGTCCCTGTTAGCTGGCTGGAGTGTGGACCCTCAACCTTTCCCACAGGAGATTGGTAAGGCAGGATGGGAAAGGGAGCTGGCTACATTGTATGCTTGGAGTAGGGCTTGGAAAGGTGTCAGCCCTTCTCATGAGAGGTCAAGCAATTAATTGTCTGAGTTAGAAAGACTGATAGGGGGTCCTTTACGTAGGCACGCTGGTGTTTTTAACGCACGTTAAAAATAGGTGTGTGCTAAATGCTAAAGACACCCATAGGAACACATTGGCATCTTTAGCATTTAGTGCAAGCCTATTTTTAATGCACGCTAAAAACGCCAGTGCGCTTACATAAAAGACCCCCATAGTTCTGGGAGGCAGAAGCCTGGCTAATTGGGTGAACGCGCCATAGTTCCTAGGTTGTTAAAAGGAACTGGGAAGGAAAGGGCTAGGAACTAGGGATCCAGAAGCCCTGCCCGTGTAAACTAAGTCTGAGTATTGCACTTAGAGTGTGCTGGTTGGAAGCAAACAGACAGGAGAGAACAGGGAAGCTACCTGTCTAGTTAGTCTGTCAACCTGTGAAGCCCTCAGCAGCGCCTAAGTTTGGAAAGGGGGAGATTGGGACCCTGTGTGTAATTGGAAAGGGGGAAATGAGCCTTTCCTTAAGGTGCCCTAGTAAGTATTGTGCCCCTATGTTAAAGGAAACAAAAGTTGCTCTATTTTAATTGTGTCCTGTGTCTGGAGATAATAAAGATTGTTAATTGCTTTAAAGAAGTGTGGACTCTCAGGTCTGCTTTGAACTTGTGTTGGGGAATACGGAGGTTTGCAGGACCAGCACCCCTTGACAACAGTGAACTGTATTCTGAAAGCACTGTGTTTTTCAATTATATGCCTATTATGTGAGATCTGTTCTGCATCTCAGATATCAAATATCATAACTAAATATTAAGCCACAGACCTGCATACTGCTTTAACTTAAATCCACTTTTTTCATGGTGAAGGAGGCAGTTTTCAAACAACCCCTATAGCTGCAAACTATGGGGTATGTTTACTAAGGCGCTTTAGCATTTTGAATGCGCCTTTAAATTTAAGGTGCATTAAATGCTATTGCGCGTATACATTTCTATGGACATTAGCATTTAACATATGTCCACCATTAACGTGTGTTAAAAATGCTAACGCGCCTATAGCTCACATTAATAAACATACCCCTATGTGGGCAGTTTGAACTTTCGGTTCTTTCCCTTTAGCATTTTTTTAATAAGATAAAAACTAGGAGTGGGCAATGATTAAACATGTTTAATCAAAATTAATTGTGGTATTAAAATGTTTAATCGCATGATTAATCACACTTTTGGGCTGATGGCTAGGTACTGGTAAATTTCCACTGTGTAGACTGTTTGGAAATTTTTTTAACTTGCAGAATATAATGAAAAGTTGCATACACACACTTCCTTCCCACAGCGTATTGCTCTCCCTCCTCCCCATACAGGTACCTAACTCTCTTCTCTCCTACTGCATCCTTGCCCTGTATATACACTCAAGTGTCTCCCCTTCCACTGCTAAACCTATTACCCCTGACGCACACACCCCCATTTCTTTCCTCTCCTGCTGCTGTCCCCCCCTCAGCACACAGGTCCAGCATCTCTTACCCTCCCCCCCTCCCCACACACACATTTTTCTTAACATTTATATGGCTCTTCATAGGGTCTCTGGCAGTGACTCCCACATGCTACTTGCAACTGACGCTCATGCCTTCCCTCTGCTACGTTATGCCAAGGTGAAATAGGATAGACAGGGGAGAAAAAGCAATGCTGAACAACAGAGGGAAGTTAAAAATTTTGATCAGGTTTAAAAAATGTAATCATAGTTAAAAAAAAATTTAAAAACTGATCAAATTAATAGTGCACTAAGGGCCCCTTTTCCTAAACCTTGCCAGCGATTCCCGGCACGGCAGTGCCAACAAAGCCCATTCACTTTGAATGGCCTTCGTCAGCATTGCTGCATGGAAATCGCTAGTGTGGTTTGGTAAAAGAGACCCTAAATGCCCACCCGTAATAAAAACTGGTGCATTTTGAACTGGTATGTATTTGTGTAAATGATTTTGAAAATTGCCTTGATTTATTTTAAATACCTCTGGAAATCAGCAGGATGAAAATATTGGTTAAATGGTAAGAATGGTACTCATAATCTGTGGCTCTTAGTTTGCAGTTGTTTTGGCAGCATGTATTATTCTCAGGTCCTGTTGCCCCTTCTCCCCATCAAAGTAATCCACAATCAATGTTAATCATTTAAAAAAAAAAAAGTCTTTTAGCCCAATTTGGCTTAGACTTGAGGATATACTTTGTGTATATCTGAGGAAGAGTTGCTTCTTTCCGACTCCCAAGTAACCAGTGGTGTGCTGGTAAATTTTTAACAACAGGCTCTCTCCCAGGTCCACCTCGGCGCCCCCCATCCACCACTGCGCCCCCCCCCCCAAAATTGCAGAGCTGGCTATAGCCGGGGGGGGGGGGGGGCAATGCATTACTCTCTCCGGGAAAAAAAATTAAATGATCCCAGGTTCCAATCTAATTCATGTTTAATATGGGATAAAATGCCATAAATAAGTAAATAAATATAAACTTTTAACGTTCAGCACCTGATTCTCAAAGTGGACATATTCCCAACACTATAATGAAAATAAAATTATTTTTTTCTACCTTTGTTGTCTGGTGATTTTGTTTCTCTGATCATGCTGGCCCAGTATCTGATTCTGCTGCTCTCTATCTGTTCCCTTGACTCCGTTTCCAGGGCTTCCTTTCCATGTATTTCTTTTCTTTCCTCCTTTCTTCTTCATTTCTGGTCCTCCGCAGACTTGACTGTACAGTGGATCCAGCTTCTGCCTATTTTCTCCATCCATGTGCAGTTTCTCGCCTCACTTCCTTTTCCCTCATCTAATCTCCTTCCTCTATCTTCCCTCCATGTCCAGCATTTCTTCTCTCTCCCTTCCCTCCCCTCCATCCATGACCTGAAACTCTCCTCTCTCCCCTGTCCCCCTCTATCCATCCATACCCAGCAATTTTCTTCTCTCCCCTGCCCCCCTACCTATCCATGCCCAGCAATTGTCTTCTCTCCTCTGCCCCCCTCTATCCATCCATGCCCAGCAATTGTTTTCTCTCCCCTGCCCCCCTCTACCCATCCATGCCCAGCGATTCTCCTCCCTCCCCTGCCCTTCCCTCCCGCTCCCATCCATGTCCAGCGATTCTCCTCCCTCCCCTACCCTCCCCTCCCGCTCCCAAACATGCCCAGCGATTGCCCTTCACCCCCTCCGTCCCCTCCCACTCCCATCCATCTTTTTTAAATACTTCCTCGCCGTTGAAGCGCAGCGTTAAAGTCCTGATGCCCAAGCTTTTCCTCCCTGTTTGCTGCAGTTCGCTTGAACTTCGTGCCCTTAGTCCCGCCTTCTGACGAATGATGTCATACGTCAGAAGGCGGGACTAAGGGCACGAAGTTCACGCAAACTGCAGCAAACAGGGAGGAAAAGCTTGGGCATCAGGACTTTAACGCGGCGCTTCAACGGCGAGGAGGTATTTTAAAAAGATGGATGGGAGCGGGAGGGGATGGTGGGGGGCGAAGGGCAATCGCTGGGCATGTTTGGGAGCGGGAGGGGAGGTAAGCATGGCGCCCTCCTGCCATGCTTACCTCCTGCAATGGAGCTGGCTCGCCCCTAACAACAACCGGCTCTTGCGAGCTGTCAAAATTTAACAAGCGGCTCTTGCGAGCTGGAGCAAGCCGGCTCCAGCACACCACTGTAAGTAACTCAGTTGCCACATAGAGAGCAGGTGCAAAGGATTACCAGTGAGGACATCTCAAAAAGGCTACCTATCTGGTTTAATGTTCTTTTTAAAATTCAGCATTAAGAATTTAATTTGAAGTCCAGTCTTCTAAAGGGATATGGAATCTTGTTCATATCCTTATTGACAATAAGTTGAAAACTTTTCTAGAGTTACAGCAGGAGATTAACTGTACCCCCCCCCCCCCACACACACACACACATTGCTATTTTCAATGGATTATAGTTGAATCATATGTTTCATTCCAAAGTTGACATCTTAGGATGGCAGTATCCTTTCACTTCTGTGTTGTCCCATTGTAGAATAATGTGCTTCAGCTAGAAGATTGTACATCCTCTCTTAAAAAAGCACATGGTAGACTTCAAGTTTCAAGGGGGTAGACATCCTTGAACATGAGGCAGTTGGCATTGAGATAACATCACTATAATGGATAGATGATTTTCTAATTAAATTTTTTCTAAATGACAACCTAAAAGAGTAGGACACATAGCTGAATTTGGAAGGTAATTAGAAACAGGAGTAGCCTGACTGCTGAGAGTTTCCTAGAGGCCCTAGACTACACTCTTGTGGATGAAAGGATGACTACAGTGTCAGAGCAGGTTCTCGTCCCGAATGCACAATTTTTGTGACCTTAGAAAAAACTTCCCCACAAAAAAGGTTCCGTGCCCCATGCACAAGCACTCCCCTTTGTTCTCCCCAGGACTATGGCGCCTTAAATTTCAAGGATATAAATTGGAAGCAATACAACAAATCCCACATACTTTGCCAACAGAATTAAAACTTTTTGTCAGATCCTATATGCAGTTGCACAGAATTTCCCACCATCTAAGGAGCAGAACACATATTTACCCAATGTGCAGACTCATTCAAGTAGGTAACAGTGGAGGCCCTTCAAAAACTCTAGAGAGGCCTGTGTCCAACATTCTGCCCCCTTGAGTCTTGCCCATCAAAGGTAGTGTAGCTGGCAGTGAGGAGAAATGCAATGGAAGGGATTTTTGAACGTAGCTCATGCCTTTTTCAGTAGTAGCTGAAGACGAGTTGGATTCAGGTACAGCAGTTATTTTCCTATCCCCAGAGGCTTACAAAATACTTCTTGTATCTGAGCCAATGGAGGTTAAATGACTTGCCCAAGATCACAAGGAGCATCAGTGGGATTTCAACCTAGTTCTCATCCTTCTTCTCTAAGCATTTGGCCTCATAGAAGTAGCAATAAAGTTGTGAGCTATTCTCTTTTTGACAGGCAGTTGCTAATAGCATTAAAAAGTGTTGTGTGTTTCCCCCCTACCCCCACCACTCTGAAAAAGAGCACTTTAGAGCAAGACAGGCTGAAAGACTACCATCCCATACCTAACATCTCCCTGGCTGAACTTAACGAGTCAACTCAATGATTGGCTAGAAGAAAGAAACTGGCTAGATCCATGTCATTCTAGATTCATTTCAGGGTGTGGGATACAGACAATTTTTATATCTCTGCTAAATGATGTTCACATACAGGGGAGAGTAGCTTTCATACTTGCACAGCTGGTAGAAATAGGTATCGTATCAGCGACATTGCATTTGCATGGTTCATATCCTATTTAACACACAACAGTCCATTCTATTCAGTAAGATCTCATTATCATCTTGGACATTGCTCTGCAAGGCACCAAGGGGGTTCCTATTGCATTTAATTTATACCTCACTATTAGCTGAGCTACTGTGGATGATATACTGATATTCAGCGTTAGTGCTGATGTACACCTGCTTGTATCCAGTGAGTTAGATCTATCTCTTGCTGAGAGTAAATTGGCAGTCTATCTAACAATAACTCAAGAATGGACAAAAAAACAACAGACTGTCTGAACCCATGTAAAATAAGGATGTGCACAAGCCAAAAAAATAGTTTTCATTTTTTCCAATTTTCAGTTTTTTAATACACATTAATTTATCATACGCTGTAGTGTTTCAACCTGAACTAATCAACATGTTCTAAGTCATAGGTTGGTGTGTGTTAAATCACATCAGTGTGCACTAAGGGGCCCTTTTACTAAAACATGCTAAGATATGTGATTTACGTGTTTTAAAGTGGAAATTTTCTGTGCACTAACCCCCAGATTCTATATAGTGCAATACTAATTGGCACTAATTAGAATGTATGCACAGTATAAGTGTATTCTATAATGTAGTCCATGTAAATTCTACCACACGGATCCCAAACGTGGGCATTGCCATGGAAGGCACATGGGCAGGTCGTGGGCAAAATTATTTTCTACAGCAGGAAACTATGCACCAACTTCAGAACTCCTGCCAGGCTCCCGTGATACCCTGGTGGTAGGGCTGATTTGGTACATGCTACCTGCAGCTTAGTAAAAGGACTCATAAATGCTGAAGAAAATTCACAGGAATAATACAAAGAAAAAGTTCAAATTATGTGCAGAGGATGGGGGGAGGAGGAAAGAATCCCTTCCTTATTATATGTTTCAGGAAATCAGTACAGGCAGGATTTAACTCTACCAGATGGTAGGGTAGCACAGATTTTTCTTCTATTCCGCCTTGCTTTTTCACAGAAAGAGCTGTGATATGATGATTCGGTTCACAGCTGTTTGCGCTAGAGCCCAATAGACATCATTCTTGCCTCTTTGTGTACCCTCTGCTTTTCAATCTAAAAGTAAGTGTTATTTCTGAGTCATGGTGACAAAACTGCTCAAGGCATCAGCTGTTTTCATGTCTTTCTTAAACAATGCATTTATATATTTAAAAAAAACATCACAATGGAGAAAAGAAGATGCAATTGAAATATGAATTTGACACAAATACATGGCCAAGGAATATAGTAATGTAACAATTTCCAATCTTTGGTAAGTTTACAGATATGAGAGTGCAGGGGAACTTCATCACAAAAAAAATATCAAATATAGTCTCAAAACTGAGAAGACAGATAATTATACTAATTTCCCATGGAATATCATTTGAAGCGGTGTACAAAATTGCAAAATGCCAGTTTTCACAACATAATCCACCCAATCCCAGCTTCTAAATACATAAAAACACACCAGCCCATATACTGTGGATAACAAATGCCCAACACGTACAAATGTACAACCATAAACATAACCCACCTCTACTATGGTATTTACACAGACATAAAAGTTTTGGCTAGTTTATTTTGGTGCTTTTTCTTGATTTCTGGTTCATTTCACAAATTCAATTTATTGAAAAAAATAATGAACAACTGAGACGGTACGTCAAACTCCATCTCTGGCCGTCTTCTAATCTAGGCTAAAAGCCCACCTTTTTGATGCTGCTTTTAACTCCTAACCCTTACTCACTTGTTTAATACCCATATTTTTCATTCCCACCTTAGTAATTCCCTTATCACTTATTTGTCTTTTTTTTAAATTTTAGTTACATTTGTACCCCGCGCTTTCCCACTCATGGCAGGCTCAATGCGGCTTACATGGGGCAATGGAGGGTTAAGTGACTTGCCCAGAGTCACAAGGAGCTGTGCCTGAAGTGGGAATTGAACTCAGTTCCTCAGTTCCCCAGGACCAGAGTCTACCACCCTAACCACTAGGTCACTCCTCCACTCCTGTCTGGCACTGATCTTTCATTTTATGTTTTCCCTCACTTTTCTCTTACCTGCATCTATCTATCTATCTATCTATCTATCTATCTATCTATCTATCTATCTATCTATCTATCTATCTATCTATCTATCTATCTATCTATCTTTTACCATCTCCCTCTCATTCCATTTCCAGCACTCCCATTGTCCCTCTTTCTCTTTCTCACCCAGTCTCCTAAACCTCTCCCCCTTATTTCACCTACTTCTTTAGTCCCCCATTCCCATCCTCTGTACTCACCCTCTTAGCCCTCATCTACCCTCCACTGCATCTCATCACCCTATCAATCCCAGTTACATCCCTGTCTCTCCTTTCTTCCTTTGCCTCCAAGGCTATTCTTCTGTCTGTTACTCTATACCCAATAGCATCTCTTTCACCATCTTTTTAACTCTATTTTCACTCTCACTCAACCCCTTCAGAGACCCATCCCCTTCCTCCCATACCCCAGTACCCCCAACCCTTTTCAATGCCTCTGATCCTCTCTCCAGTATTCCAGGTCATGACTTAGCCTTTACCTACATCATCCCCTTGTCTTGCCCCTCTTCTCATATCCCTCATTTCACACCCTCACTCATTCTCCCAACCCATCAATATACCCCCCTCATATCTAAAACTGCCAAGTATTCACTATCCCCTCAAATTCCCACTCCATCTCCCCTATCCCAGAGCAGGCTCAGAAGCTTTCTCTCTGCTACAACTTCCTGTCCCGTATAGGTGGGATGCATTGTAGCAGAAGGAAAGCCTCCGGGGCCACCAAAGGTGGTCTGCTTATTTCACCAACAACAGCATGGAAGATTAAACGAGGACAGCGATGCAGGGAGCGGGAAGCGGGAAGGGAGGTCCTACAGGGAGGGAGGTTGATAGGCTGGATGGGGAGAGGGACATGCTGAGGCCGGCGTGGGGCTCCTGGGAGCGTGAAGCCTTGTGTGACCACCCCTGCCTTAGACTGACCCTGTCTGCATTGAGTGTCCTTTGGGCCTAACTTTGAGCATGAGCATTTATGCCTGCCAAAAGTATGGTGTAAATGCCCACTCCAACTGATAGCAGTTAGGCGTGCAAATGTAAGTATTCTATAACATTGCGCCTAATTTCTGGGAATGCCCCAGAATCTTGCATGGCTATGCCCCCTTTGAAGTTACTCATTATGGGGGTCTTTTACTTAGGTGCGCTGGCGTTTTTAGCACGCACTAAAAATAGGTGCATGCAAATGGTAAAGCCATCCATAGGAATACATTTGCGTCTCTAGGATTTAGCACACACCTAGTTTTAATGCGCACTAAAAATGCCAGTGTGCCTAAGTAAAAGATCCCCTATGAAATGTAGGCACACGTTATAGAATATGGCAAAGGGCAGATCCACACATAGCTCCTAATTGCTGCCATCTAAGTGCTTGTTAACACCAATAATTGATTCTTAGCACCTAATTAACTAATTAGTTTACGCACGAATCTGGGATGCTTACCCAAATTTGGATGACCCATACAGAATGTGGGGGACAGTCATGAAGGCTGCTGAGGAATTCAGAAACAGGTATTCAGGCATGGTTCCCATGGAGATTGGAGGGTTACAAGAACTGCTTCTATTCCATATCTAGGTCTGAAACCAGACTGACGTGTCTAGCCATGTTCTTTCTTGCAGCCAGTCACTGAGTTGAACGCAGACTGTACATTCTATAAGTTTTTCCTGAAAAAAGGATGTTAGATACTGGCCAGTAGTTCTCCAGCTTGTCTTGGTCAAGAGAGCTCGTTTTCAGTAGGTGACGTGCCACAGCTCTTTTATTGCTATTGACAGCTGCCCTTCCACAATACAGGATTTAACAATTTTAGTGGCCTTATCATTTATTTTATTTGTTTTGTTATATTTGTACCCCACGCTTTCCCACTCATAGCAGGTTCAATGCAGCTTACATATTATATACAGGTACTTATATAATATGTACCTTATATAATAGGTCCTGGAGCAATGGAGGGTTAAGTGACTTGCCCAGTGACACAAGAAGCTGTTTGTGCCTGCAGTGGGAATTGAACCCAGTTCCCCAGGACCAAAGTCCACCACGCTAACCACTAGGCCACTCCTCCACTCCAATCACTGATTCCTCTGCTTTCCAGTTATACTATCCTTGCTAGGCAGAGGTCAGTGGTGCAGATTGTTGGCCATAGGCCTTCCAAGTTTTTCGGTGAGCCTCATATGTTATGTGGTTTAACAAGTCCTCGATGGCTTGCAAATTTGGGAGGGGGTGGGGCCAGGGGGGTGTTGAATGAAGAAGTGTTCTCATTATCTGGTGGGAGATTCAGTGGAATTGTCTCTAGGTCCTGATGGAGACCTTTAATTGTGCTGGCAAAGAATGTGACAAAATCATTGCAGGTCAGTTGTGATTGGGAAGGCTGGCTCTGTTGTGGTGGTTGCAGTAGACTGTTTTTTGAATAGCTTCTTGGTTGATTTTGCAGTCTGGTCAATGCACTGATAAAAATATTCTTTTGTGGCTACCATTAAGGTCTGGCAGTGCATTGCCATGTGTTTCCTACAGTTGTGTGGTACAGTTCCATTTCTATGTGTGCTTATATGGTAGATTCTAAATGCAGCATATTTATAAGCCAAAAAGTTACAGCTTAAATATGTTTTAATGTGTTAACTTGGTACTCTACAAAACAGAATTATTTCCATACCTCACCACTTAACTTGGTTCTTACATGTAATCATGCAGTTGCATTTCAGCTGTATGTTTTACTCTGCAGGCATTCTCTGATTAGTTTCCATTGTGCTACCATTCCATTTGTGCTCTACTGAATCAAAATACATAGAATTGGAAGCCGTAGGTGTTTGTTGGGATTATGATGCTCCTTCCTGCTTTCATTATTGTTCATTTGAGAAATTATTTTAGCTTCATTGAATTGATGGCGATGTGTTTGTTCTACTTAAACTCAGATCTCCTGACACAGTTTGAAAAATTGGAATCAAATTGCAGCTGAATGATGTGGGGTTTTTTGCCTGTTCCAACTTTAAAGTGTTGCAGAAAGGTTTTGGATGCAGTTTGCAGATTTTCAAGTTCCATAAGGTTTGTCCTATGTGGAGCATGAGCTTGTTTGGTTGTCATAACCACATGCTCATAGTTCACCTTCTGGAACTCGTTGCTAGAGGATGTGGTAACGGCGGTTAGCGTATCTGGGATTAAAAAAAAAGTTTGGACAAGTTCCGGGAGGAAACGTCTATAGTCTGTTATTGAGATGGACATGGTGGACACCACTTCTTGCCCCAGGATTGGTAGCATGTCCCAAAAGACACCAAGAAAAAAACGAATGACATCACCAACTACCGCCCAGTTGCATCTATCCCACTGGTAGTCAAATTAATGGAAAGCATTGTAACTAAACAACTTAATGATTATATAAACAAATTCACAATACTACATGAATCACAATCAGGATTTCGCCCCCTACATAGCACCGAAACAGTATTAATTACTCTCCTAACTAAATTCAAGCAAGAAATAGCAACAGGTAAAAGCATACTTCTCCAATTCAACATGTCAAGTGCGTTCAACATGGTCAACCATAAAATACTTCTAAGACTCCTAGATTACTTCGGGATTGGTGGGAACACACTTAAATGGATCAAGGGTTTCCTAATCACTAGAACATATCAAGTGAAATCAAGCTCAACCATATCATCACTGTGGAAAGTAGACTGTGGAGTACCACAAGGATCACTATTATCACCGATCCTTTTCAGCCTTATGATGACCCCACTAGCCAAGTCCTTATCCAACCAAGGCCTTAACCCATTCATCTACGCGGACGACGTCACAATATACATCCCTTACAAACATGATCTGGCAGAAATCACCAACGAAATCAAGCTCAGCTTGAACATCATGGACTCCTGGGCAAATGCATTCCAACTAAAACTCAACACAGAAAAAACACACTGTCTCACCATCTCATCCCAATAGAACACGTATAAACCCACAAACATAAACACCCCAGGATACACCCTTCCTATCTCAGACAGCCTGAACATTCTCGGCGTTACAGTCGACTGGAACCTCTCACTAGAGAACCAAGTGAAATCCACAATAAAGAAAATGTTTCACTCAATGTGGAAACTCAAATACGTGAAACCATTCTTCCCGAAGGAAATATTCCGCAACTTGATACAATAAATGGTACTAAGCCACACAGACTACTGCAATGGAATTTATGTGGGATGCAAAGAACAAATCATAAACTTCAGATCGCTCAAAACACTGCAGCCAGGCTTATATTTGGAAAAACGCGGTTTGAAAGCGCCAAACCCCTCTGAGAAAAACTGCACTGGCTCCCAATCAAAGAACGTATTGCTTTCAAAATCTGCACCCTGGTTCATAAAATCATTTACGGTGAAGCCCCGGGATACATGACAGACCTCATAGACCTGCCAACCAGAAACACAATAAGATCAGCTCGAACATACCTAAATCTCCACTACCCAAGCTGCAAAGGAATCAAATACAAATCAACTTATGCGTCCAGCTTTTCCTATTTAAGCGCACAACTATGGAACGCACTGGCAAAAGTCGTAAAAACAACGTATGACCACCTAAATTTTCGGAAATCACTATAAACAAACTTATTCAAGAAGGCATACCCCAACGACCCAACATAAAAGCCTGAATATCTGCAACACAACAAAACCAAAGCTCGTAATGGACATAACTCTTCCTCTCTAAGATCCCCTAATGTATCTGTCACACATGAACCTTATTCTACCACAACATCCTCTTGTATTTGTTCATACTGGAATTGGCGAACGCCGATACGGTACTATGTAAGCCACATTGAGCCTGCAAATAGGTGGGGAAATGTGGGATACAAATGTAAGAAACAAATAAATAAATAAAATAAAAAATTGTGTTTCTGCCAGGTACTTGTGACCCGGATTGGCCACTGTTTTAAAGCAGAATACTGGGCTAGATGAACCATTGGTCTGACCCAGTATGGCTGTTCTTATGTTTTTTGATCTTTTGTTCTTTTCAAGTTTGGATAGAGAATTGGTTTTATCCTTTTTCTCCCCATATAAGCATTTGGATGGTAATTTTTTAAGGAGGCACCTAATTAAATCAATTTTTAGGCACCTATGATGAGCCTATTTTACAGACAAGTAGGTGCCTTCTTGTCATTATGAAATATTAGCAAAAGTGGCAGGTATGAATTTTTACATCAGTCCTAGAGCTGGTTAAACGTGCATATGTAAATGATTGTATTTTATAATCTATGGGGACAATTCTATAATAGCACCAAATCTAGGCGCCTAGATACAGGGCACTTTCCCCTGGTTCTATATAGATTACTGAGCCCAGATGTGTGAGTAAACTAATTATTCAGTTGTGTGCCAACAACCAATTGTTGGTGTTAATTGGAGTAAATTGGCACACAATTGGTACTAATTTGGATTTATGCACTCATCTGCCCGTGCACTGTTCTATAACGCTACACGCCCAAATTGTCTCAGGCACAACCAAAAAGAGGCATGAGCATTTTTAGGACAGCTGGGAGGAGTGAATTTTATTCACATCTTAGGTAGGTATTTAATTTGACCTATTTCAAGTCCTTATTATTCACTGGTTAGTGCTCTGTGGATATATACACTACAGGTAATATGCACCCTTTACAATTTTTTAAACATGCTGTTTGAGCACAGCTTACCACATATGCACAATGATACATTTTGGAATGGCCACAGGAATGCTGTACATTATACTGCACAGATATGCTATTATGAGTTTTCTGATACACACATGTATGTGTTTTATTTCTATACACAAAAGTTTTTTCAATTTATTTGTCAGTTCTTTGTAAGTACACAAAAATTGATCACAGGATTCCTCACATTTTATATGTTTTTATGTATTTACAGCTTTATAGTTTTATTCACATGTTTATTATTATTTGCATATTGTTTTAGCACTGACCTCTGTAGCAGCCCTCCAACCAAATGCTGCCCCTGAACATGGCAACACATGGGTTGTGTAGAAAGACATGACTTTTTGGCACCACATCTACTTTTACGTTTGTCCTGTTTGTCTGTCCTAATCAGATTGTAAGCTCTGTTCAGCAGGGACTGTCTCTTCATGTTCAAGTGTACAGCGCTGCGTACGTCTAGTAGCGCTTTAGAAATGATAAGTAGTAGTATAACCTGTGCGGTAGTTGTATAACAGTCCTTTTAACATGTGAAAAGGATTTTTCATCAAATAATCCTTTCTAAAATTAACCTCAATGAGTCTATTAGCACAGTCTGGCACTTTTTGTGTCAATTGACTGCATGTTAGCAATACCTTACAGTTATATTAATGGGCATGCAGATTTTTGCATTAAAAACTATGGTAAATCAGATATTATTTAACCTGCACATTTTTCATGTCTTTTGTATGTGAAACAGAGAAAATAACTACAAACCAATAGCCTAGTCTCTACATTCTTCTCTTCTCCTTCAGAAACCCTTAGTAATTCTTCTATGTTTTCTTGAATTCTGCTGACATAAAGCCCATCTGGTCAATATTCAGCTTGTGGCAGTCAGTGTTTTTTAAATGCTGACCGTCACTGACTAAGTCAACATTGGGCCATACTTATGCAGATCCGAACTGAATATTGGCTGGGACCTGCATAAGTGGATCTGTTATTTTCTGCCCCCTCCTTGCCCCTGCTGATTCAGTACTCCCTGCTGAACTAACCCCTCCCCCAAGATCAGACCCCCCCCACCCCCGTAGGCCCCACCCCCCAGAGCCTACCTTGTAATCCCTGGTGGTCCAGTGGAGTACTCAGACAAGAGCGAATATCAACACTAGTTCCTGCTCCCTAGTGGCAGGTGGAATTTAATATGTATTACAAGTACAAATTGGTGGCTGCAGAAAGAACAATGGCTTGGATAAATACTATTAAATATAGATTTCCTTTGATACATGCACTGAAAAATAGAAAGCAGAAGATGGAAAATTTTTAGTTTATTGACATAAAGGGCTCTTTATTTAATAAAGAGTTTGGGTTCAGTATTCAAAGACAGCTAAACCCCTAAATTAAAGCTCCTGAGTTACGCTCCTAAATCTATGCCTATTTTCAATCAAACTTAGGATCCTAAGGGGTCAATATTCAAGTGATTTAATCTGGTAGGAGAGGCTCCTACTCAGTTAAATCATCTGTGTGAGGCTGTCTGCTGATATTCAATGACACTTTACAAGATAGCGCCGCTGAATATCAGCACTAAGCAGTCAAAGTGAAGCCATCTATTTTGTGGGCAGTCCAGGGGCAGAGTCAGGGCGGAGTTGACACCTAGGGCTTCTTTTACAAAGCTGCGCTAGCATTCCTGTGCAGTAAATGAGAGGAAGCCCATTCAATTCCTATAGGCTTCCTCTCATTTACCGTGCAGGAATTGCTAGCTCGGCTTTGTAAAAGAGGCCCTTAATCGATTAAGTTCCAGTATTCAACCTTAATCAGTTAAGTTTAACTGGCCACATAGGACCGCATAAAAAGCAGTCCTATTTTTGTCCAGTTTAACTTAACTGGTTAAGGCTGAATGTTTGCACTTAACCAATTAAGTGCCAACTGTACTTATATGCCATGATATTTCCTTTCTTATTATTGTTACCCCCACCCTCTGGTTTAAATATCTAGAAACATAAGGGTCAGTATTCAGCCAATCGTAGTCGGCATTTTTGTGGCTGCCGCATGCAGTATCCCTGGATATCCAATACTGGGCTATGTCCGAGCACCAGAACTGAATATCCGGTTATACATTGCCAGAAAACACTTATCCAGTTAACTATGATATTCAGAACTTCACTGGATAAGTTAAACCGGTTAAAGATAGGACTATGTTTTATGTGGTTCTATTAATCCAGTTAACGTATCCTGTTAAACACTGAATATCGGCACTTAACTGAACACGTTGACTCTGTCCTTGGACAGCATACTAGATAGCCGGTTTTGGTTTAGGCACTAACTGGGTATATTTAGTGATACTATCTGGTTAAGTACTACTACTACTACTATTTAACATTTCTATAGCGCTACAAGGCATACGCACAACTGAATATACCCAGTTAGCCCCAGACAAACAATTTAAATGACCAGCAGCCTCTCCTGGCCATTTAAATTGCTTTGAACACATACCCCATACTGTCTGGATTTATCTTCCAGTATCCTTTTTCCTGCCATGTAATGTTATCCTCAAACAGATTAATAGTTAGTTGGTGTAGTCACCACATTAAGGGGTTCGTTTACACAGCTGCGGTAAAGAGAGCCCTGTGCTAGCAGCAGGGAACATTTTTGCTGTGCTCTGTGGCTTTTTCCCGCAGTGGGTTAAAAAGGCTGAAAATAACCATGTCATTTGGTATGATTGCCCTTAATGCATGGCCATGCAGGAGGGAGCACTTACTGCCACCCACTGAGGTGGCAGTAAGGGCTCCCTCGCTAACCGGATAGTGCGTGACACTGCCTGATTACTGCCAGGTTAGCGCTGCGGTAAAATTTACATCCCTATTTTCCCCAGCACGGGAAATGAGGTCTGGAACTACCACCAGTGCCTGCATTGGGCCAGCGGCAGCGCCAGATCAGCATGCGGTAAGCCCACATTGGGCTTACCGCCGCTTTGTAAAAGGGCCCCTAAGTTAAGCACCGACCCCAGCACTTAATAGATGTGGAGGGGCATTTTCGAAAGAAACGTCCAAGTTGGGATTTGGACGTCTTTGTAAAACATCCAAATCTGGGGGCGGGGAAAAGCGTATTTTTGAAAAAATATGGATGTCCATCTTTCGTTTTGAAAATACCAAGCACATCCTTGGATTTGGATGTCCTTAGACATGGACGTCTTTGATTTTCTGCGATTTTCGAAACCAAAGACGCCCATGTCTAAAACGTCCAAATGCAAGCCATTTGGACATGGGAGGAACCAACATTAGTAGTGCACTGGTCCCCTGACATGCAAGGACACCAACCGAGCACCGTAGGGGGCACTGCAGTGGACTTCATAAATTGCTCCCAGGTACATAGCTCCCCTATGTGCTGAGCCCCCCAAACCCCCCCAAACCCCACTACCCCCAACTGTACACCACTACTGTAGCCCTTACTGGTGAAGGGGGCACCTATATGTGGGTACAGTGGGTTTGTGGTGGGTTATGGAGGGCTTGTTGTTTCCTCCACAAACATAACAGGTAGGGGGGGTATGGGCCTGGGTCCGCCTGTCTGAAGTGCACTGCACCCACTAAAACTGCTCCAGGGACCTGCACGCGCTGTCAATGAGTATGACATCTGAGGTTGGCATAGAGGCTGGCACAAAATATTTTTAAAGATTTTTTTAAGAGTGGGAGGGGGTTAGGGACCACTGGGGGAGTAATGGGAGGTCATTCCCGATTCCCTCCGGTGGTCATCTGGTCATTTTGGGCACCTTTTTGTCCCTTATTCGTAAAAAAAAAAACATGTCCAGGTGAAAATGTCCAAGTTTTACTTTAGGACGTCCCTGCTTTTTTCGATTATGGCTCAAAGATGTCCAAGTCTTAGGCACACCCAAATCCCGCTTTTACCACACCTCCAATACGCCCTCCTGAGATTTGGATGTCCTTGTGATGGACTGCAGTTGGTGACGTCCAAAATCAGGTTTCGATTATACCGATTTGGACGTCTCTGAGGGAGGGACATCTATCTTCCGTTTTATGTCGAAAGATGGATGTCTATCTCTTTCAAAAATTAGCCTGATATCCAGCACCATTATCCATATAGGTAGCAGGCCTGAATGCACATTACTCTTATTTATTTAAAAATTTTATAACCTACACCATCCAAAGTACTGAGGAGGGGGACAATAAAAGCATACATAATAAAATCAAACATAGAATCATATAACATAGCATGCATCACAGGTCAGACAAAATTATGTACAACAATCACTAAACAAATCAACCCATAAACAATATGTTTTAATGTCTTCAGTGAGTGCTTCAAAACACAGAGTGTGGAATGAAACTATCGAAAAGCCAATGTCAACAGGTAGGCTTTAAGCTGCTTCATAAACTGTAGAAAATGATTAATACAACACAGCTCAAAAGGCAGAGTATTCCACAAAAGTGGTCCAGCAATATAACATATTGAGGAGTGTTATTCCTCTAGTCTTGCATGATGGAAAGACAGAACGTCCAATAGCTATTTATTTATTTATTTATTTATTTACCCTTGATATTTTGCCAAAGGGCCTGGGAAAGGCATCTATGTGGTTTACAAATATCATAAAATGGTGGAAGAAAAGTTTAGAGAAGTAAATGAAAAGCGAAACGAGGGTGTATGACAATAGATCTGAAGAGAAAAGGCAACAGATACAGAAACCTCATTATTTAGTGCCTTATAAATAAATGCCAATACCTTAAACTGAATACACCACAAGGTAAGAACCCAGTGTAACTTTTCTAAAACTGGTGAAATGTGATCAAATCTTGTTAATCCAGATATTGGTTGAGCCACTGAATGCTGCCTGCTATAATTAATCTGTGTAGTAGCTGAATAGCGCCAGTAAACATGGACAGCCTCCATTTAGACAGGTAATAGAAGCAGGAATTGAGACATGCAGGTCAGTGCATCTTAAGTTTCACCAATATTTTAAAACAGAATCTGCCGATGTAGAGCTTATCCTAAAATACAGGAGACATGGACATTTATGTGCTGGGTGCATGCAGCATAAATATCTATTTTAGAAAAATAAAAGTATATAATATTATTGAGCTCAAAGCAAGCACATAACCAGTTAGCTTTCCAACCTTAGAAATGTAACCAGTTATTATCTGGACGCTTTCATGGTGACCATTTTCTTTGCCAGATTGGCATTTAGGGAGGGGCTACAGAAACCACTGAGGGATTAAGGGTGCAACTCTCCCCCAATCCTTCCAGTGGGATGCTGCTCAACAGCAACCATTTACCAAGTCTTGAATGTGCTTGATTGCAGATGTAACTCCCAATGTAGATCTTTTAGGACATAGATATTCAGTCCCCTTCAGAAACGAGGAATGAATGTCTATGAACTTATCACACCCTTGTCCTGTCCACATCCAGACCATACCCTCTTGTCATTTGCATGCACTTGAGTTTGAAATGTGCATATCCTGACTTCGTAAAACAGTCACTTAGACATTTATGCAAGATAAGCTTTTAAGTGCTAGATTATGAAAACCGTACAGTGATTTGTGGCACTGTTTCTACCTCTCCTAACATCCCATAATCATACTGCTAATATCTGGCTGTTTAGTGATTTAAATGCTTGATATTGTATGTATAATGTTTTAAAAATCTATGGATAGTGGAGTTATACATGCACCACCTGACAGTGAATGTCATTTATTTATTTAGATTTTGCTCACACCTTTTTCATTAGTAGCTTAAGGTGAACTACATTCAGGTACACTGGATATTTCTCTGTCCCAGGAGGGCTCACATTCTAAGTTTGTACCTGAGGCAATGGAAGGTTAAGTGACTTGCCCAAGATCACAAGGAGCAGTAGTGGGATTTGAACCGGCCACCTTTGGATTGCAAGACCAGTGATCTAACCACTAACCATAACTCCTGCTGAATCAGTCCTTTAAATCTAAATTATGGGGGGGGGGGGGGGGGGGGGAGTATGACAGGGGGGGCCTTAGGACCTGAAAGTTAATATTGGTGGGAGAGGCTTAATGGTAAAAGTTTGCCTAGGGGTCCTGATACTGGCTCTGGCCGCAAGGTAGACAAATACTTTGACAAGCAATTTGAAAGTGAACGGTATCCTTCAGTGCATAAAGAGGCCAGTGTAACGAAACATGGTAAAAGTCCATGCTATAAAATTTATACAGATTTTTTAAAGCAAGAACTAGGAAATTAGTTGACTGTTGTATGTAGCAAGTTCATCATATGGAAATCAGCACCATGTTCAAATCTGCACTAATCTCATAAACACCACTGAAGCATAGTTTTCTTTACTGTGGTTTTATTACACCAACCACTAAAGCAAGACCTCAGAGGGATTTTGACATTCAGCAAAAATCCTATCCAGTATGTCCAGATGTCAAAACTGATCCCTAAATGTTGTGGCCCATATGTTGTTTGATCTGAGAGTGGTCATGCAGCCCCCATGGCCAGGTATTAGCTTGAAAATGAATTCCACTTTTCATTTTTGTCGTTGACATCTCGCCTCATACCTGATCCACATTTGTCCTACTTTTTGTTTCCATTATTTTAGAAGTGGCAGTGTTAAAGGTGTCATGTTTGGGCACACCCACCTCTGTGATAAGTATAATTGGGAAAAGCTAATAGCTGGAAAATTAACAAAACACTTTCAGTTTTCATTAGCAAACTGTGCTTCCTCCCCCTTCTGCCAGTTGGTACTCATCCTAGGAACATTTTGGCTGCATGGGAGATGATTGTGCACAGTGCCAGCTATAGATAGGAAACTAAAGCATGGTGCTGCCCACCAGCCAGGGACATAGCCTGCTCTGCTTTTTCTTCACTGTACTCCCAGTGAACTGTGAGTGAGGTACCTTAGTAGCTGTTTTCCAGTGGACTTCTCTCTAGCATTTCTCATGTTGTGAAAGATCTGTACCCAATAGTCAATGCCCAGAGAGATAGAGCAGGCCTGCTGTTCTAGACTCTCCCTTTTATCACTCTCTACCAGCATTAATGAACTGGAACTGTCTGTATCTAAGAATATAAGCGTTGCCATACTGGGACTGGCCAACAGTTATCAATCCTAGTATCCTGTTTCCAACAGTGGCCAATCCAGGTCACAAGTATCTCACAAGATCCCAGAAGAGTACAACAGATTTTAACTGCCTGTTCCAGGCATAAGCAGTGGATTTTCCCAAAGTAGTAAATTTACTACTTAATGGCTTATGGACTGATTTGTTTTAAATGTACTACTTTGTAGCTTCATTGCGTTCCCCCTTAGTACTAGCATTTTTGGAAAAAGTAAACAAGTAATTCACATCTACCTGTTCTGTTCCACTCATTATTTTATAGACCTCTATCATATTTCCCCTCAGCCGTCTCTTCTCCAAGCTGAAGCGCCCTAGCCACTTCAGCCTTTCCTCAAAGGGAAGTTGTCTGATCCCCTTTATCATTTTTGTTGTACTTCTGAAAATCTGTGCAAAAAAAAAAAAAAGAGAGAGAGAGAGAGAGAGAAAAAACTATGGTGTTTTAAAGGATAGCATGGCTTCAAACATTGGTCCTAAAGAGAGCTATCATTAGTAGAAAGTAGGAAGTAAAATAAGCTTTCCGTAGGTCTGTGCCTTTTTCTTATTGTTTATTCCCACATTATAAGAGCTTAATATAATAATATAAGAGCTTTTTTCTGTAACTAAACTCTTGCCATCACTACTTTTGAATTATGGAATGCTTTTCTTTGTTTATGGTCAGTGAAAATAAAACCTTTATCTAACAGACATCTGTATATTGTAAATCTAAATGTATCTGCAGAGAGGTGACTGCTGCTCTGAATGTAATTGTTCCAGAAATTATGTGCTATCATGGTTGAGGGATCACAACAGGTTTTTAATCTCCAGTTGGACTGGATTGACATATGTGCATTCTATATTTACTGCTCTCATGTGGACAGCAGATGCTGTGCATCAGTGTGAGATCTGGAATTTGTCTTGTAATAGTAGCTTTAGTGACTGTGCTTAAAAGAAAATAGCGAAACAAAATCGTCCGTGGGTAAGGAACCAATTTACATCCATCACAGTCCTTTTTGGCTAATGTTTACTAATAGTAGGGTATGTACCGCAAGATATTTTTTTGTATTATTTTGTTTTGTTTAGCGAAGCTCAAAGAGTTTTGGCACCCTGAATTCAAGTCAACTTTTGCTTTTGTGCCCCCACCTTGAGGCTAGAATTGTGATATTATCAGCACACGTCAGGGCTCATAATGCGAGAGTGGCCCCATACTGAAAGGACGTTGGCATTGTAGGTTAAATGCTATTGTTTATACAGTTTTTACACATTTAGGGGCCGTTGCAGAAAAATTCCCGCACAGTTACCATGGGTTTAACACTGTCTTACCACAGGAAAACAATGCAAAAAAGGTTTCCACACAGGTGTTAACTCGCATTGAAACCCTTACCACACACCACATTGAAATGAATGCACATACAGTGGATTTGCTATCCCATGGCATGCAAAACAAATTTTTTATTATCACGCAGGTAAAATTTTCACAAGGTCCGGGGCATAGAAGGATTGGTTGAGAGGACTGGGTGTCTACCAGCATCCCCTTCTTCCCCAAGTTGACCACCCTGCCCCTAGATACCTGGCATCGGCCACCCTGGTGATCTCTTGGCCTCCATCCCTGATGACCCAACTCAACCCTGACCCTTCACTACTCAAATTTCAAAACATGTCCCTGGTAGTCTAGTGGTCCCAACCCTCCCATACCCAACCCACATATCATACATTTTCCCAGGTGGTCTAGTGGCTCTCCCTCCCCTGACCAAAACCTCCCTTTCCCTAATTTAAAAAATCAAATTCCTGGTGTCTAGTGGCACCCTCCTGACCCCTTCCCCAGGCTCATCTAAGCCCACCTGTCATACCTTAACATAAGATTCAGGAGCAATGCCCATTTTTCAAGATGGTGGCACCCTGCCCTGCACAGTACATCCTGGGGATGCACTGGGTTTGGCCATCCTGCCGTTTAAGGGATGTGCCGCATGAGGCAGGATGCCACCATTTTTTAAGATGATGGCACCCAGGCAGGAGCAAGCGGGCATCACTCCTACCTCATTTAAGGTACAGGAGACTGGGAGCCTGCTAAGTGGTGATAGGGTGGGAGGGTGAGTGCCAACAGACACTAGGGACTTTTTTGGAAGAAGGAGGAAGGGAGGGAGCCACTAGACTACCTGGGAAAGTTTTTGCAAATATTGGAGAAAGGGGAGGCCACTAGACTACCAGAGAATTTTAGTAAGAGGAGGGAAGGGGCCACTACACCACCTGGAGTGTAAGTTTATTGTAAAATATTGCAGGGAAGGGGAGTTAGGTCAGGTGGTAGGGGAGGGGGATTGGTTCCAATATCCACCAGTAATTAAAAAAAAACAAAAACCTTTCCTGTCAGTACCTGAGCCAATCACCATTCAAGCACATGACAAGAAGGGTGACATTAAAGGGCCAACTTTTCAAAATGATTGGGGATGCTCAACTTGGCACAAATTGCCAAGTCTCTATAAATGAAATTAAAGCATGATGGGTTGTGAACACAACTGGTCAGGCTGTCTTTAAATGATGAGCACAGCAGGGGGTGCACACACAGTGAGGACTTGTAGCTAAAAGAAATGCTAGGGGTAGCACTGCAAGTCCCACCAGTCTCTTTTCCTCCCCAACCCAACTCATCAGCACAGTTTACCATCCTACTCCCAGCCCATCTACACCACACTCACATTATGCCTTCCAGTCCACCCAGGCCCATCTATTCAACCCATATTCTCCCCCTCCCAGCCAGTCCTCAATTGTCCCTCTTCCCTACCTAACCTGTTCGCTGCACACACTTTCTTTTCTCTCAGACCATCCCCACTTCTTTCTCAGTCTCTCCCTGCCTTAATGTTTTCTTGCTTCTCCATCTTCTTATTCTGTTTTTCCCTCACTTCTTTTCTCCCAATGCAGTTTGACTTTTGTTTTGGGGTAGGATGGTTAATACCCTCCCCTCCCCCACCCCATACCAACTCCACTCCCCCATTCTATTCTTCTCTTCCCTCTACTTCCTCCTGATCTGACCTGTTTTGCTCCTTACTAATTTCTACCCCTATTAGGGTCCCTCTCACTTTACCTTGTTCAGTGCCTCTCCTCTGCAGGCTAGGGTCAACCATCCCTCATACCTCATAAAAAGATTCATCTCACATTTCAAATTTTTTATCCCCCATCCTTCCTGGCAAGGATCATACTCCCCCTTCCCAGACACCATCATATATCTAGAACTCACAGACTGAAATACAATAGCAGTTCTACATCCTGAAAGGCCCTATGAGCTGCTCCAACACCTTCATCTACAGACCTTGGAAGTTCAGCCATCAGTTGCTCCACAGCATGTGGTGCTTTCTGCCCTCAAACTAAAATCCCAAAGATCACATGGGAAATCGGTGAACCAAAAGGCATGCATCCATATCAACCCACAGTGTGCCAGCCTACCTGCTAAAGCTCTAGCGGTCACAGAGTAAGTTGTAGGGTTCAGGAGCTGAATTAGCATGGTTTCTAGTGCCATCTACAAAAATGGAAATTGGCACCTCATTTGGTAGTAACAGCTTTGCCGCAATGCCCCCTCCTTTATTAGTAGTGACTCCAGCACAACATCTCTCTTAATCTCTCCTTTTACCAAATGTCCCCTTCCTTTTCTATTCTTTGCCCAGCACCATTAACCCCCCTCCCCCAGTCTCCTTTTTCTGTGGCCTATGTGATGTGGAAGGATATGGGGGTGGCACACCACTATAGCAGTACCCCCTCATTAATGCCACACACCCCCAAAACTAGCCTGTAGCAGAGCTGTGCTGGGAGCAAGAATGGAAAGACAGGGTTTAGTAGCAGAGCCAAGAGGAAAACCAAACCAAGAACACCTTACCCCCTTCCAAACTCCACCCATCTTTCCTGTAACCTCTTCCTTCTGCTGCCATGCTATTTCTTTGGGACGATGTAACATAATGAGCCCACTTAGGCCAACACCACTGTCTCCCATAAGATTTGACAAGGGAATGACTATTTTATTTTTCTGAAAAAAGAGAGATGGTATTACTCTCTATTCCCCTTTCAATTTGAGACTCAAGCATAGGTCTTGTTGCATTTCAGAGCTGCCAAAGAGGAGCAGTTTTAAAGATATTATTCTGACTATGGGATCAAATACTGGCACAGGCCCCTCCTGCTCCCCCATGTCCTTCCAGTAAAATAACATTAATTCTGGTGACTACAGAGCTGGAGGAGAAGGGTAAAATATAGCTATTGCCTGTCCTTGATCCAGACCAGTTGGCACAGAAATCTTTACTAAAAACTTAAAACAATTTTCCAACCTTTCTGTCTGTAGTTTAAATTCAGTCCTCTGTTTCTACTTGATCTTGGTTTTCTCTCTGTCCACACACTCCTTCTTTTAAGGATTCTTTACCAGTCTTCCTCCCATGCCATCATCATTTCTCTTTCATCCACGTATATTTATCTGTCAATGGTTTCTCTCATCTCACTTTCTTCTAGTCTTACTCCCTCCTCCACTTCTCACCCTGTACATAAGAGTGGGCATACTGGGTCAGACCAATGGTCCATCTAGCCTAGCATCCTACTTCCAACAGTGGCCAATCCAGGTCACAAGTACCTGACAAAAACCCAAATCATGGCAACATTCCATACTACAAATCCCAGGGCAAGCAGCTGCTTCCCATGTCTATCTCAATAGCAGACTGTGGACTTTTCCTCCAGGAACTTGTCCAAACCTTTTTTAAACCCAGATACACTAACCTCTGTTACCACATCCTTCAGCAATGAGTTCCAGAGTTTTACTATTCATTAAGTGAAAAAATATTTCCTCTTAATTGTTTTAAAAGCATTTCCATGTAATTTCCCTATTCTTTGTACTGTTGGAATGAGTAAAAAATTGATTTACTTCTACTCATTCTACACCACTCAGGATTCTATACACCTTAATCATATTTCCCCTCATCTGTCTCTTTTCCAAGCTGGAGATCCCTAAACTCTTTAGCCTTTTCTAATATGAGAGGAGTTCCATCCCCTTTATCATTTTGGTCGCTCTTCTTTGAAACTTTTGTCTATTCTATCTACCATAACCCCCCTTTCCCTCAGCTGCTCTTTTCCCAGTCCCACACAGCTACTCTCCATCTCTTTCAGCTCTTCTGCCTGCAGCTCGTGTCCCCTCTGCCTACTGTTCTTCCTTTCTCCCAGATCATGTCTCCTTCTTCTCCCACCTTGCCCATGCACTCCCTCACAGCCTGTGTGTACTCCTCTCCCACAACCACACTATCAGTCCCTATCCCCATCACCAAACCTCTCATCCTTTTACAGCTCCTTTCTGCCTCTTTGAGCATTTCAGAGCAGCATTGTCTCTCCTAACCAGTGACCCCTTTCCATTCCCTTCACCCCTTCCTTGCCCCCTTTATTCCTCTCCCAGTACCTTTCTGTCTTTTTTTATATATTAACTTCTATAGGTATTACTTTGCAACATAGATAGAATTGTCATTCCAATAAAGTTATCTGAATCCACCTGTTCCTTTTGTCAGTGTCTGTCTGTTGCATTTGCCTTCCCCATTGTTAGCTGCTAGGCTACAGCAACTCCTTCCTTCCCTGCAGTCTATTGAACAGGCTGCAGGGGGAGGATGGAGCCAGCCAACAGGAGGTAGAAGCAGTAACTATGATACAGAAGCACTTCCTATGGTCTGTGGATTTTTATTGTTGTTCTATTCATCTATTATGGTCCTGGGGTGTTTTTTTTTTGGCCTGTCAGTTGTTTGTTACAGCTATTATTATATTAATATGTACTTCACCATGAAGAGTATTGTGAATGGAGGTCTATCAAATACTAAATAAATATTCATATCTTGCTCAAAGACAGTGTTGCTCTCTCAGTGTCCTCATTCATTTAAGTTTCAAGTATAGCTGAGATATAAAGCTCTTCAGAGCTTTCTTCATGCATCACCGTCCCTGGTTGATTATCTGATATTATTCTTGAGAGAATATAATAAATCTTATTCAAAGGAGCAATACCATCAGGAGGAATCTTAAGAACCTCAATTAAATATCTCTTAAAGGCATCAACAGAAGAAATTCCATGAGACTTAGGGAATTTCACAAGGCAGATATTTAACCTCCTATGATAATTCTCTAACTGCTCAATCTTCCTGTGAATTAACAATGTGTCTGTTATAGCAGAATATGTATCATGCAAAGTTTTTACCTCCTCTTTTAAAGAAGAAATCTGTACTGAAAATTCACTCTTAGTTCCACCTAAATTCTTAGATAAAATATCAATCTTACCCACAAGAGATGAAACATCTTTAATAGATAATATTACCATTAAGTCGAACTTCTGAAGAACAACCCAAATGCTTCAAGTGTCACTGCAGCAGGAGTCTTACTGCCAGCCTTAACTGCTGACTGTTCTCACTCGAACCAGCCAACTTCACTGCAAGCTTGCTCTGATTGGGACCTCTACACAAGTTACTTCTGCATGGGGAAACCCCACTAATACAGCCGAGTCTGTCGGTCATGGCTGCGGGTTACACACTAGAGAGGAGAGTGTAACATCCAGTATCGAAGCCAAAGGTTCTCCTTCACCCTGGGCTACAGCCAGGAAAACCTTTCCAATTTCTTGTGCAGGGGTTCTGGATGCAAAGGAGTAAATTCTATAAGTGGCAGCTAAAACTCCGTGCTGAAAATTTTACGAGCTGAGTGTTTTTCTGTAAGGGGTACACATCCTATATAGAATAGTGCTTAGAGCAGTGATGGCGAACCTATGGCACGTGTGCCAGAGAGGGCACGCAGAGCCCTCTCTGTTGGCACATGTGCCGTCGCCAGGGGCGGGCCTGGATGGGCCCAGGCCCAGCCACTTTCCCTCCAGGCCCGCCCACCCAACATCCCCTCGCATGTACTCCCCGCCAGCGCTGATTACCTCCATCGAAGCAGCCGCGTCTTTGAAAGCCTTGCCCGTCTCTAGCCTTCCCTTCGTGAGTTCATTCCCTCAGAGTCAGTCCCGCCTTCTGACATCATTTCCGCGAGGGCGGGACTGACTCTGAGGGAACGAATTCACAAAGGGAAGGCTAGAGACAGGCAGGGCTTTCAAAGACGCGGCCACTTTGACGGAGGTAATAAAAAAGATTTAAATGCAGGGCATGGATGGGAGCGGGAGGGGAGGGCAGGGGAGAGAAGAGAATCACTGGGTATGGATGGATGGAGGGGGGCAGGAGAGAGAAGAGAATTGCTGGGTATGGATGGATGCAGGGGGGCAGGACAAGGGAGAGAAGAGAATTGCTGAGTATGGATGGATGGATGGAGGGCAGGGGAGAGGAGAGTTGCTGGACATGGGTGGATGGAGGGGAGGGCAATTGTTGGAGGGAGGGGAGGGAAGGGAAGAGAGGAAGGAGATGCACATGGATGGAGGGGAAGGGAGTTATCAGCATGCATGCATCAGCAAAAATCACATTAATTATTCAAAAGCATGCCAAATGCTTTTAAAGTTCTGTTATTCAGGTTAAATTGCCCTGTTGGCACTTTTTTTTTTGTTATGTTTGTACCCTGCGCTTTCCCACTCATGGCAGGCTCAATGTGGCTTACACGGGGCAATGGAGGGTTAAGTGACTTGCCCAGAGTCACAAGGAGCTGCCTGTGCCTGAAGTGGGAATCAAACTCAGTTCCTCAGGACCAAAGTCCACCACCCTAACCACTAGGCCACTCCTCCACTTTGCAATAAATAATTAGATTTTGGGTTGCTGTTTGGGCACTCAGTCTCTGAAAGGTTCACCATCACTAGGGCATAAACTGTGCCTAACTTTAGGTGCTGACAATTATGCCTGCTAAAAGCAAGTGTAAATGCTGGTGCTTTAATTATGCATGGTTGGGGTGAATTCTATATGTGCATAAAATTTTGGAACACCCCTAGCCATGCCCCCCAAATTTTCACATTTTAGGGACTTATGCGTAGATTATTATAGAATATGATCTGTGAGCAAATCCTAATTAAGACTAATTAATGCCAATAATTGGTTGTTAGAAGTCAAATTTGGGCACAGATTGGCTTGTTAAGCAATTAAGTTGTGCACACTGATCTGCATTCACATCTTAAGTTGCTGTCACGATTGTGACTGTTTTCCTTGGCTGTGCTCACCTCGCCCTCTGGTGGCCAGAACCGGTGGCTGCCATAGACTGTCTTGCTGTCTCCCTACACATTCCAGACTTTCATTCCAGTCTGGTCTAGATATTCTAGCCCTCTAGACTTGGTTTGAAGTTTGGCAGGTAGCCTCACCCTTAGCAGCCTTGAGATTCCTGCACCTGAGCCTCAGCTGCTGATGGGCTTCATTAACCACCTGGAAACTTTCTACTTTGCCTTTGCAACACCAAAGGTTGAGGTTTCTGTGCTTTTTGCACTTCTGCCTTGTCTTCCTTTGCCTTGTTTCTTGTCAGTATTCCTAGTCGTAGTCTATGTTCCTAGCTTGTTTGAGTCTCCTGAATCCTGTCTTGAATCCTGTCCTGTTTGCTCCTTCCCTGTCTGCTTTTGGCTTCTTTCTCCTTCTGGTTGTGAACCTTGTATCTTGTCTGTTTGAGACCCTGTATCTTGTACCCTGTCTAGTCTAGCTTGTTTCTCTCCACTCGGTCTAGTAAGTACTGCCGGCTGCCCGCACCTAGGGGCTCAACCCCTATGGAACGGCGGTCAAGCGCAGGTGAAGTCCTGTTCCAGTCATGCTAGTTCCTGAATCCTGCTTGTGTTTCCTGATTCTGGTCCCTGCCAAGCCAAGTTCATTCCGGTTCTGCTTATTCCTGCCTAGCCTGCCTACAACTTCTACTCCAGTCCTGTTGGTCCAGTCCTGGTTGGAGGGTTTTGCCTGCTGCTGCCGCTCCTCGTCAGCAGCCCAAGGGCTCACGATTCCAGACTATCCTTGGGAACCTGACAGTTGCCATTTATAGAATCTGGGGGAAGTACTCCATTGGCTGCTGCTGAGGAGAGGAAGTTCTGGAGGACAAGGGAACCACATTTACAACTCCCTTACATTTACGATGAGGCATTGCTAAAAGGGAAAAGAAAACTCCATCCAAGTTGCACATTGAGATCTTCCACTGCTAACTGATTGGTCATTTCATCTCTGACCCAGGTGTGTCATATCACTTCTTGTGAAAAAAACATTTTGTTGCTGTACCCCCTCTTTGTGGAATAATCTTCCTTCAGATTTACAATATATTGTCTCCAAGCCTAAATTTAAGATGGCTTTGAAGACTTGGTTTTTCAGGAAGACTTTTGATTCATTCACTAAAGTCTGTTCTCTTTTTTTATTTATTGTTTTTTTTCTGCTCCTTATAAGGCTTAATTTCGAAAGTGATCACCGGCCATCTTCCGACATAAATCGGGAGATGGCCAGCAATCTCTCAAAAGCGGCGAAATCGGTATAATCGAAAGCGGCTTTTTTGACACCATCACAGCGCCGGCGAAAGTTCAAGGGGCCGTGTCGGCGGCATAGCGAAGGCGGGACATGGGCGGGCATGGGCATGGCTACCAGATGGCTGGCTTTCGCGGATAATGGAAAAAAAAGCGGCGCTAAGCAATATTTCGCCGGGTTTACTTGGTCCTTTTATTTTCACGACCAAGCCTCAAAAAGGTGCCCCAACTGACCAGATGACCACCGGAGGGAATGGGGGACGATCTCCCCATAGTCCCCCAGTAGTCACCAACCCCCTCCCACACTAAAAAAATAAAAATAAAAACCTTTTTTGCCAGCCTGTATGCCAGCCTCAAATGTCATACCCAGCTCCCTGACAGCAGTTTGCAAGTCCCTGGAGCAGTTTTTAATGGGTGCAGTGCACTTCAGGCAGGCAGACCCAGACCCATCCCCCCCTACCTGTTACACTTGTGGTGGTAAGTGTTGAGCCCTCCAAACCCCCCCCCCCCAAGACCCACTGTACCCACATGTAGGTGCCCCCCTTCACCCATAAGGGCTATGGTAGTGGTGTAGAGTTGTGGGGAGTGGATTTTGTGGGGGATTTGGGGGGCTCAGCACCCAAGGTAAGGGAGCTATGCACCTGGGAGGTATTTGTATATTTTTAAAAAATTTTTAGAAATGCCCCCTAGGGTGCCCGGTTGCTGTCCTAGGATATCAGGGGGACCAGTGCACTACAAATGCTGGCTCCTCCCATGACCAAATGCCTTGGATTTCACCGGGTTTGAGATCGCCGGCATTTTTTTCCATTATCGCTGAAAAACAAAACCGGGCATCTCAAACCCAGCGAACTCTGGCATTTGGCCGGGCTAAACCGTATTATCGAAAAAAAAGATGGCCAGCCATTTTTTTCGATAATACGGTTCCGGCCAGCTGTTGCGCCGCCACCAAAATAGATCGCTGGCAATCTATTTCGCCGGTGACGTTCGATTATGCCCCTCCACGTGTCTCTGTTGGTTTGGGGTTTTTTGGTCCTTTAACCAAGCTGCAGGAAAAAGGGCCTTGCGCTAGCAGCAGGGGCCATTTTTCCCGCACACTAGGCCCCTTTTTACAGCAGGGGTAAAAAGACCCCAGGCACATGTGGAGGGGCATAATCAAAAGGGGCACCCAAGTTTTCCTGAGGGCGTCCTCGCAGGATGTCCCCGTGAAGGGCGGGGAAACCCGTATTATCGAAACAAGATGGGCGTTCATCTTTTGTTTCGATAATATGGTTGGGGATACCCAAATCTCAATATTTAGGTCGACCTTAGAGATGGTCGACATAAATGTTGAGATGGTCGACCTTAGAGATGGTCGTCCCCGGTTTTCGGCGATAATGGAAACCGAGGACGCCCATCTCAAAAATGACCAAATCCAACTCATTTGGTCATGGGAGGAGCCAGCATTCATAGTGCACTGGTCCCCCTGACATGCCAGGACACCAACCGGGCACCCTAGGGGGCACTTCAGTGGACTAACTGATGCACTAACTGAACAGGAAAAAGCCCTTCCCTTACTGATCCCTTAGCGATTCGGAAAAGAACGGGCATGCATGAAGGAAATCGCATGCAAATGAGCTGCTCACTCCTCCACTCCAATTCACTCCCTTGAAATTTGGTCATCCCTGTGGGGGAGGGGCAGTTCAGGACATCCACATCTTCACTATGCCTCCGCTGACACACACACAGCATACTGCTGAGATGGACCTGAATATGACATTTCAGGCTGGCAAAAAAAGTTTTTAAAGTTGTTTTTTTCAGGGTGGGAGGGGGTTAGTCACCACTGGGGGAGTCAGGGGAGGTCATCCCAGATTCCCTCCGGTGGTCATCTGGTCAGTTCGCGCACCTTTTTGAGGCTTGGTCGTAAGAAAAAAATGGACCAAGTAAAGTGGCCCAAGTGCTCATGAGGGACGCCCTTCTTTTTTCCATTATTGCTCGAGGGTGCCCATCTTAGGCACGCCCCAGTCCCTCCTTCACTATGCCTCCAACATGCCCCTGAAAACTTTGGTCGTTCCCGCGATGGGAAGCAGTTGGGGACACCCAAAATCGGCTTTCCATTATGCCGATTTGGGCGACCCTGAGAGAAGAACGCCCATGTCCTGATTTGTGTCGAAAGATGGGCACCCTTCTCTTTCGAAAATAAGCCTGATGGTCATGCGGTAAAAAAACTCTTACTGCATGGCCATGCGATGGGTAGCCCTTACCACCACTACTACTACTACTATTTAGCATTTCTATAGCGCTACAAGGCATACGCAGCGCTGCACAAACATAGAAGAAAGACAGTCCCTGCTCAAAGAGCTTACAATCTAATAGACAAAAAATAAATAAAGTAAGCAAATCAAATCAATTAATGTGAACGGGAAGGAAGAGAGAAGGGTAGGTGGAGGCGAGTGGTTACAAGTGGTTACGAGTCAAAAGCAATGTTAAAGAGGTGGGCTTTCAGTCTAGATTTAAAGGTGGCCAAGGATGGGGCAAGACGTAGGGGCTCAGGAAGTTTATTCCAGGCGTAGGGTGCAGCGAGACAGAAGGCGCGAAGTCTGGAGTTGGCAGTAGTGGAGAAGGGAACAGATAAGAAGGATTTATCCATGGAGCGGAGTGCACGGGAAGGGGTGTAGGGAAGGACGAGTGTGGAGAGATACTGGGGAGCAGCAGAGTGAGTACATTTATAGATTAGTAGAAGAAGTTTGAACAGGATGCGAAAACGGATAGGGAGCCAGTGAAGGGTCTTGAGGAGAGGGGTAGTATGAGTAAAGCGACCCTGGCGGAAGACGAGACGGGCAGCAGAGTTTTGAACCTACTGGAGGGGGGAGAGGTGACTAAGTGGGAGGCCAGCAAGAAGCAGATTGCAGTAGTCTAAACGAGAGGTGACAAGGGTGTGGATGAGGGTTTTGGTAGAGTGCTCGGAAAGAAAGGGGCGGGTTTTACAGATGTTGTAAAGAAAGAAACGACAGGTCTTGGCAACCTGCTGGATATGAGCAGAGAAGGAGAGGTGATGATAAGGGCTCCCGCACTAACCCGGTGGTACCACTGGGTTACCGCCATGCAAGCCATTTCTGAGGGTTTTCTTTTTCCCCCAGAAATGGCACATGCTCGGGGCAGGACTACCCCCAGCAGTCACGTTGGGCCGGCAGTAGTCCCAGAAGAGCGAGCGATAAGCCCGAGTTGGGCTTACCACCACTCTCTAAAAGGGCCCCCTAAGCATGTCATTTTATTGTTGTGTCATTCATCTCATTCCTTATGGTTTTATTATTATTATTTGTATTTAGTCTGTTTTTTTTTTATTGACCTTGGTTTTGTAAACCGCCTTGATGTCCTGTAGATGATAAGATGATATAACAAATGTTTAAATAAATAATGGGAAATAATTGGCCCGATATCCTGTAGCACTTATATGTGAGGAGCTACCCCTACCTGGATAAGTGCCTGAAAACATCTGGCAGCCACTCTGTACCAGGATAGCCAGTGCCAAGACCAAGGTATCCAGTGGTAATTTGATGTTTAAATTTTAGGGAAACTAAGGGGGGGAAATCAAGAGGAGAACATGTAACAAGGCCATTAATGGCCTTGAGGTCAGATCATGCGATGCTGCTAGTAATTGGAGATTTGCATTCTGCAAATCTTGGAATTCAATGTTCTCACTCGCTGGTCCGCAGTTTTGGAATGTACTACCTGAAGTTATTAGGTTGTGTAGTAGTATTACATCTCTGAGGACATCTGTGTGTGCAGGCATGGAGCTGATGTGTTAAATTTTGTACATTGCTGCAGTAACATAGTTTTAATTTTATTTAGGGCCCTGTTTACTAAACAGGGTGCACTAACCTTTTAGGGAACGCTAACAATAGAGAGACCCATTATATTCCTATGGCTGTCTTTAGCATTAGCACACACTAAATCATTTGCATGTCTATAGCGCGGCTTAGTAAACAGGGCCCTTAATTTGCTAAGACCATATTTGTATGTGTTAGTATGAGGTCAGTGTGCTATTTTTGTTTTGTATTGATTTGATTTTTATTTATTTAAATTGGATTGTGTATATGCTCTTGTAATCTGTTTAGTTGTAGGTAGAATATACATTTTTAAAATAAATAAATAAAATAACACCTTTGCTGCTAGCCCTTGAGTCAGAATGCTTCTTAATAATATATGTATCTTTGGGACCCCCCCCCCCCTAAAAACAAAAAACTAGCTAGCACATGCATTTTGCTTTGCAACAAAAATATTTTTTATCACTAAATGGGAACACATCATGGGGATATCTAAGCATTAGTCAACACCCCATGATTTAGAAGTTATATGTGTTATGTAAAAAGGACAGTTGCAACTTGCTTTGGGAATCATTGTAACATAGCATTTGATTATCCACCTTCCATTAAAAAAAGCATCTAAGTGGAGTACAAACTAAGGGGGTCTTCAACAGGGCCCATAAGAATAAAATGGGTCCAGTGGTAGATAACATGCACTAAACTTTAGTAAAAGACCCCCTAAATGTAAATAGTAAAAAAGATATAGCATAAAATTTAAAACAAAATCATTAAAAAATAACATATCTTGATACCTAGTATCTCTCTATATAAAACGCACCTCCAATGTTCTAATGAAGCCGGAAGTTGTAGTTGTGTAGATCGCTTTTGCCCATGAGTGTGTGCCCGCCCTCGTGTTACAACATGATGATGTCGAGGGCGGAACACTCACACTCACCAACTCACTGTGGGAGGGTGGGAGATTACTTTGCTAGTGCCCAATCGTCATGACGTTGCGAATCGCATCGCTCAGACGCATAACGGACGTATCCAGCACCCGAACAACATCAATCGCCGGCACAGAGAACAAGAGAAATGTGGCTGTCATCAGCACAGCTACGCGACGGCGAAGGGTTTTCTGCGGGAAGGGGGGCAACAGGGTCGCAGCACGGGGTCAAGGAGTAAGTAACGCCGAAGGGGGGTGTTGAAATCAGAGGGAGGGGGAATCTGGAACTTGATGGGAGGGGCGAGAGGGGGCCTTGAACTGGGAGGGAGGGACGGACGTCAGGGGGCCTTGAACTGGTAGGGAGGGAGGGGGGGTCTGCAACTCGGAAGGAAGGGAGGGAGGGGGTCTGGAGCTCAGAAGGAAAGGAAGGAAGAAAGGGAGGGAGGGGAGTCTGGGAGGGAGGCTGGAACTCGGGAGGGAGGTGGGGTCTGGAACTCGGGAGGGAGGGAGGAAGGGGGTTCTGGAAGAAGGGAGGGGGGAGAGGAGGAGAGGAATACCTTGCTAGCGCCCATTTCCTTCCCTACCGAAACGGGCCTTTTGTACTAGTTCTAAATAAAATAAATTGTCAGGGTACTGGCATAAGTTTTATGATCATTGATGGCTTTGCTGTGATGGGTCTAATGAAAGGGGGGGCAGCCTTAGCCTCTGGCTGGTCACAAGAGAAGAAGGATACTCTGCAGGGGTGAGTAAACTCTCTATGGCCAAAATACTTTATATAGTGCCTCCCACCTTTTCCCAATATAAAAATATATCTTACATAGGAAACCATCTGGGATTTGGGCAGTTCTTACCCTGCTGGGTCAGGGTGGCCTGGAAGAGAGAGATATAATGAAAGAGGAAAACCAGGCGTGACAGATAAGAGTCATGATACAGTACATACCTGAGCACTTCAGTTTTGTTTACATAGGTGAAGTATAATTCCAAGCAGTATGATAGCAGAGTGCAAAGGTCTTTGCTGTCATCAAGATTGCTAATGTGGCCAAAACCCACACAAGGCAATCCAATGTTTAAGACCAAACATTGGATCGGCAAATCAACTGGTTCACTATGAATGCCGATTTCTTTTCTATCAGCTTTGTGGCCATAGCAGAATGTGTGGTGAAAGCATTCAGGTGTCTATACTACAGAGAGTCATGGGGAGGGGGAAGAGATCAAATGAAGGAGCCCCTTTGAGTCAGCTGGCTTGATTCATCTTTGGGTTTTCCATGACCCCTTAACCATGTCTTCTTTGAGAACATTTACTGACACATAGCAACAAACGATTGTTAAACATCTTACAAGGAAAAAAGAATGAGGAGACAACTATGGTTCATCAAAGAAATAGAAGAAAAAGAGCAATAATAATACCATTCAGGAAATGCAAACATAGAATGAGGACAGGCAAAATTGCCAGGAGAAGCAAACATAAAAACGTACAAACATGAGATCTCAGCAGAGACACTATCATCTCCTTTTTCCTGCTGGCCATTCCTCGCTCTATCCACTCAAGCATCATGCTGGCTTTTGCCATTGCCTTTTCTATATGTTTGATTATTTTAAGTACTTCACCCCTCAAGTTTTTGCAGACTAAATGCATGATCCTGTAGTTTATAGTATTAAATTTTAGCTCCAAATTTTAGACCATTCTTCAAGCTCTGCTAGATCCCTCCTATGTTATCCAAACAATTAGTAGCGTCTACCTTATTGCAAATTTTGGTATGGTCCTCAAAGAGGCAAACCTTACCAGACAGTCCTTCTGCAATATCACTTACAAAAAATGTTAAAAAGAACCAGACTCATAACCAATCCTTGCAGCATACCACTGGTAATATCCCCTCAGAGTGAAGTCCATTAATCACAACTCTTTGCCGCCTTCCACTCAACCAGTTTCTAACTCAATCAGTAACTTTAGGGCCAATACCAAGGGCAATCAGTTTATTTGTAGGTTACCTATGTGGAATGGTGTCAAAGGCATTGCTAAACTTTAAGCACACCACATCTAGCACTCTCCCTCGATCCAACTGTCTGGTCACCCACACAAAGAAATTCATCAGATTTGTCTGGCAAGATCTATTGTACCTCTAATAAAACAATGCTGCCTAGAGTCTTGCAATCCATTGGATTCTAGAAACTTCACTATTCTCTGCTTTAGAAGCATTTCCATTAATTTACTTACCACAGATGTCAGACTACCTGACATGTAGTTCCCAACCTCCTCCTTACTTCTGCTTTTGTGGAAAGGGATCACATCTTCCCTTCTCCAATCCTCCAGGACCACTCCTGATTCTAAAGAACATAGTAACATAATAGATGACAACAGAAAAAGACCTTCATGGTCCATCCAGTGTGCCTAATAAAGATGAGGGAATTCTATATATATATTGCTTAAGCATTTCCTTTATTGTTATAGATGTAAATTCAATTAATGCAATTTTAAAAAAGATAGAATTCAATAAATAGCACTGAAATGTAGGCACCGAAAAATTCAGTATTAGGTGTTATTCAATAAAGGGTGCACACCTTGTATAGAATAGGATTTTGCATAGATCCCGTGCCTAACCTTTGGGCTCTACATTTACACAGGCTAAAAAATTGTGTAAATGCTGGCTTTGAAGTTAGGCGCAGTTAGGCAGTATTCTGTAATTCTGCGCACAAATTTTCGGAACACCCCCAAGATGCAGATGGCCATGCCCCCTTTTGAAGTACGCAGTATGGGAGTTTGACACCATGCTTTCTACAATAGCAACATTCAGATATGCATGCAGATTTTAAGTGCCAAGGAACATCAACAGTTTGTTGTTAGCACCCAATTATTGATGTTTCAGAACTCATTATCCAATTTATTTGCACACACATCTCAGAGGCGCACTCAAAGTTGGGCATGCAACTTTGGGCACCATATGTAGAATCCAGGGGGGATAGCATATGATACAATATAACATGTATATTCTTGATCTTGATCTGTCCTTACCATTTTCAGAGCAAGGACCATAGAAGTCTGCCAGGCACTGGACTTATTCCCCAACTTCTGGAGTTGCCAATCAAAATACACTCCAGCTCATCCAGATCTGTCTAGCCATAATCAGAACACAGATGGTAGAAGTTTGCCTGACATTGGCCAATTACTGGAGCTACTGTCCAAGCACCACTAGGTTTTATTTTGATTCCATTCTTTTTCCATATAGGAATCCTTTGTGTTTATCCCATGCATTTTTGAATCCTGTTACCATTTTCATCTCCATCACCTCCTGTGGGCATCCACCACGTTCTCCATAAAAAAATTACTTCCTGATATTGTTCCTAAGTCGAACCACTACAATCTCAATTCATATACTCTAGTTCTATTGCTTCCCCTTCCCTGGAAAAGATTTGTTTGCATATTAATTTGTTTCAAATATTTCAACATCTGTTTCTTATCATCCCTATCCCTAGTTCCTCAAGTCTCTTCACCTATGTCTTTTGGTTCTTTGAACTGCTTCAAGTCTTTTTACATCCTTAATGAGATACAGTGTCCAAAACTGAACACAGTACTCCAAGTGGGGCCTTACCAATAACTTGTACAGGAGCATCAACTCCTCTTCTTCTGCTGGATGTATATTTCTATGTATTTATTTAGCTCTAGCTGATGCCCTCTTTCATTAGTAGCTCAAGGTGAGTTACATTCAGTTATACTAGATATTTGCAAGTCCCTGGAGGGCTTACAGTCTAAGGGGGTCTCTTACTAAAGATAAGTACATGTTATCTGAAGCAGGGCCCATAGGAATAAAAAGGGTCCTGTGACAGACAGCATGCACTAATGTTTAGTAAAAACAAACAAACCCCTAATTTTGTACCTGAGGCAATGGAGAGTTTACCCCCTCATTCCATAAAATGGCACCTCAATTTATGTTCCACTTGCATGTGTAATCTATAGAATACTAGCACTTACACAGGTAAGTGTACACCTGTGTACATAAGTACTACTGGAGTACTTAGCGCTATCCTATAAATGATGTCCACAGCTCGTTTAGCATATAAATGTATGAGTATGGTCTGGGCAGGACCAAAATATATGCAGGTAACTTACAGAATACTGGAAATTATGTATTAAATTGCTGCATTTAGGCATGCCCACTTAGCCTGCTATTGACATGGTGCAAACTGGTTCGCCTAAATGTAAGCACATGCATTCTGATTTAGGCTAGCATTAGAATTAGCACTCAGTGTGTGGAGGAGTGGCCTAGTGGTTAGGGTGGTGGACTTTGGTCCTGAGGAGCTGAGTTCAATTCCCACTTCAGGCACAGGCAGGTCCTTGTGACTCTGGGCAAGTCACTTAACCCTCCATTGCCCCAGGCACAAATAAGTACCTGTATACAATATGTAAGCCGCATTGAGCCTGCCATGAGTGGGAAAGTGCGGGGTACAAATGTAACAAAATAAATAAATATCTAGGTACCTAAATTGTGACACCCAGTTATAAAATTGCTCCCTAAGAGATTTTCCCAAGATCACAAGGAGCAGCAGCAGTAGCAGGATTTGAACTACTAGGCTACTTCTCCATTCCATTTCATATTGAGTTATTTATCTCCCAAGGATTTACACAGTGAAATGTATAATAACCAATTTTGTTTAACTTATGAGCAGACTATGGAGCTCATTTTCAAGAGAGAAAAATGTCCAAAAATTGGCATAAATCTGCATTTGGACATTTTTCTCACAAAAACATCCAAATTGGTATTTTCAAAACCAATGTTTAGATGTCAGGGGCATATTAAGGCTGGGATCTGGGTATTCCTAACACTTGGGTGTTTTTTAGTCATAATGGAACAAACCAAAAGCATCTAGAACTAAAATTAAGATGTTGTGAGCTAGACCTGTTTTTATAATGAATAAGGCATAAAAAGGTGCCCTAAATGACCAGATGACCACTGGATGGAATGAGGGATGACCTCTCCTTACTTCCCCAGTGATCACTAACCCCCCCCCCCCCCCCCAATAATGTGATTTCAACCATTACTTGCCAGCCTTTATGCCAGCCTCAGACGTTATACTCAGGTCCATTAGAACAACATGCAGGTCCCTGGAATAGTCTATGGTGGGTGCAGTGCACTGTAGACAGATGGACCCAGGCCCATACCTCCTCCTATCTGTTACACATGTGAAGGAAAATGTGAGCCCTCCAAAACTCACCAGAAACCCATTGTATCCACATATAGGTGCCCCCTTCACCCATAAGGGCTATGGTAGTGGTGCACAGCTGGGGGTTGTGAATTTGTTTTGAGGGGGGGGGGGGCTCAGCACACAAAATAAGGAATCAATTGTGGGATATGTACCTGGGAGCATTTTATAAAGTCCACTGCAGTGCCCTATTGCTTTCCTGAGATGTCTGGGGGACTAGTGTACTAAAAATGCTGGCTCCTCCTACTTCCCAATGGCCTTTGTGCATTTTGCACTTGGACGTTTTTTGGGGGTTTTTTGAAATATGGACCAAAAAACAAAACGTCCAAATCCCAAAACCTCGTTCAAAACACTATTTTGGAAAAAAAAAAGATAGATGTTTTTCTTTTTTGAAAATGACCTTCTTTCCTATTGAGATTTTGGACATTTTTTGCAAAATGTCCAAAGTCGGACTTAGACGTTTTATCGAAAATGCCCCTCTATGTATTTCTATTATTTTATCAGTAATAGACACTTTTGTTGATATTGGCTATCTTACAGTGTAAACCAGTGGTTCTCACCTTTTCTACTGTTGTGACACACCTGACAGACATTGCTCAACTGTGTGGCACACTGAATGCTACAGCTCACAACTAATCACATTTTTTAAACCAATCACCCCCTCCCCACCCCCCTATATATCATTTATTGCTTTCATTGCTGCTAACAATAATGCAAGGGAAATACAGAAGCAATGGGGGTGACTACAAGGAGGAGGGAGTGGTGGACTGGAGCCCTGCAACAATTCTATTTGGGGCTGATGGCAGAACTATTTATGGAGATTTCAAGCACCTGACGTCGGTTATCAACTCTCCCCAACTTTGTTGTCAAATTTTTGGTGACAGACCATCCAGCTCTTGATGACACACCAATGTATCCTAGCAGCAGAAGAGTAGGGAAGGGATGTAGGCCAAACCAAACAAACTGGTCTCCAGAGGTTGACTGTAGTAAAAATTTTATTTACTGACTTTGTAATACAGACTCGACATGGTCCGTGTTTCGGCAAAAAATTGCCTCTTCAAGAGTCAAACATCTGATTGTAAAATATCAGTGGTAACAACAAATGTTAAGAAAGATCAAATCTATAAATCACTTAAAATTGTGACAAACACTGTTGTCACATGGATATTTTACAGTCAGATGCTTGATTCCTGAAGTAGGCAATATTTTGCCAAAACACAGACTATGTTGAGTCTGTATTATCTGCTTTCTCAATAAATACAAACTTTACTACAATCAGCCTCTGGAGACCAGTTTGTTTGGCTTGGCCTACATCCCTTCCCTACTCCTTCTGCTGCTAGGCCTTTTCGTAAGGAACTACTCCTTGTTTTGTGTTGGTGTTACACCAATGTGTCCTGACATGCTAGTTGAGAACCACTGGTGTTAACTGATCTCTTGCTATTGATCTCATTGTTTAAGTTGTTAATTTTGGAACAGAAAGTTAAAATTACTCCTGATTGCAAGTTTCATTTTTGCATGCCTACTTTGATACCAAACACAGAAATAATCTCTATAGCAGAGATTTACATTTCTCTACACCATTTAATACTGAAGAGTAGATATTGTTATGTTAACTCCAAGGTATACTGTTTGTACAGCATTTATGATATAAATTTGTAGCATGAACTACAGATCACTAGCCACTACACAGGAGATTGCATAGAGAAAATTCAGCTGATCACAGTGAGATGAATGGTTCTATATTACTTCTTTCTTATTATAAAAGTCTGTTGGGCCACCTTCCAATCAGAACCTGCAGACCCTGTTCATTGCCAACAGTCTATATGTAAACTTTAGAATTATTTCTTAATTGATAACGACTACTTTGCAGTTGTGAAAATGGTGTCTGGTTTTAAGCTCGAATTTAATGAAATTCAGAAACCCATTGCTGTGAGCAAGCCTTTAGATACAGAAATTATCTATTCCCCAGTCCCTTGACTTGTTAAAAACAAGCTGTCATAGTTGTATCACTATAATGTGATATCATATAGCAACCTCAAGGTAATCTGAAAGAGCCTTAAATATCAACGCTTTGTTAGCAATTGAAACATTGGTTTGATTGATGACTAGTCCATCACTGAAAGTCATGTTCATCAAGGTGAGCACTGTTAGGATATAGCATTGTTAACCTCCTTGGTAATTTGCAATACTGATTTAATTTATCAGTAGGGTGCAGAGCTGCAATGCTGGTCCAGTAACCAGCCTCATGTATATATTTATGAGGTTAAGAATTCTATTTTGGTGCGCATTCTTGGTGTCTTTCCAGGATTTCTGATGCTATGGATCAGGGTACCTGCCTTGAAACAAAAGCAGCCATACCGTAAACATCAGAGATTTGTTTTGTACATTTATTTTAAAAATAAAACTTAAAACTAAAATTACTAGCGGTAATTTCAGATTTGGTGTGCGCTCATAACGCATGGATGAATTATTTAGTTATTTCCTCCTACGTGCACCGGTTCCGGTGGTAATCGGCACTTGGTGCGTGTCGGCCAGTCACTGCACATGTAGCGCATGATCCTTTACCACTAGATCAGTGGGTGGCGTTAAGGGCTCAGGCTGGTTTTGGGCACACGCTGGTTTCATTTTTACTGCAGGCCCTTTTCCCGTCCCATTTAAAAAGAACATTTTTTTGTAGATGCGGTAAAAACTGGCCTGGCGCACGCCCAATACACACGTCTACACTACTGCAGACCACTTTTTACCGCAGCTTAGTAAAAGGGCCCCATTGTTTGTTATTGGTTATGTTACAGCTCCGTATTCAAAATGATAAAACTTAGGTGCAGCAGTAACAGTTGTTAAGCACTGGGAGGGAAAGAGTAATTTCAGTTTGTTACTCTGTAAATTATTGCTTGAGGGCAAAAAAAAATGCTTAGTGTGAGTGAATTCTGCTGTTATATATGTACCAGTACAAAGACATTTTATCAACAAACGCATGCTTTTCCATTGATTTTTTGAACAATAGAAAGAAAAAGGTACATTTCTTACTCTACATCTTAGGATGTAAGTTGCAGAACAAGTAATATTTCTTTGGTTTTGTTTATTTGATGAGGTGTCTGCTTCACTGTTTGATTCCCTTATCCATAACAGCACTTTCCCTTAATTTCTTAGAACTGTGTTTTTCAGTCAGTCTACAATTGAGCTTGCATTGATGACTTAACTGGCAATGGTGATTTAAATCTGGAGGATTTCACTTTGCCTAGCACTTTTTGCAACATGGTATACATTTGTGACTAACAAAAAGCATGCAGAGATTAGTTGCTGTTTCTTCTACAGAAAAAAAGCCTTTTCTGTTGTATTTTTACCAGGTCTCTTAAACAAATTGTATTCAGTTAGAGATTACAGTTACATGTAAAATAGCTAAGAGCATTCCTCACCAACAGAAAACAGAATAGGATTTAGAGGTTGCAGTCTGCTTTACTATTCAAATATTTCAATGGAAACATATTTGTAATTACAACATATGACCATATCCCAGGCCCAATAACAGCCTTAGCTCTGGGGCCCTTTTACAAAGTAACAGTGAGCCCAACGCGTGCTTACCACGCGCTAACTAGGAACTACCGCTGGTCCAAAGCGGCCGCCGATGGTAGTTCTGGCTCGAGCAAGAACCATTTCCTGCGTGCCGTAACAAAATGTTTATTTTATAACGTGGCAGTAACTCGGTGGTAATTGGGCAACGCCACGCACTGTCGGGTTACTGCGGGAGCCCTTTCTGTGACCTCAATGACTGGTGGTAAGTGATCCCCCCCACATGGCCACACGGTAAGAATAATCTTACCAGATGGCCATTTTTTAGGGGCTGTTACCTGCTGCAGCTTAGTAAAAGGACCCCTTATTAAGCTAATAATTCTTACCGAGCCCATCTTGATCATAGTTAGTGTGGTGATAATCATGCTTCTTTGGGGCCAGCTGTGTTTGCCAAGGTGTGCTCTCTATTGTTGAGTCTGTGTGCGGCCCACACCAATGATCTTCCAGGAGTTCCTAGTACTGGGATAATCCAGCAGCCTATGGGCCTATAAAAGTACCACTCATGCCTTACTCCAAATTCTTGGATCCTAGAAGACTAAGGGATGCTTCCAGATAAAATCAATCCTTTTTGCTCTAGAGAAGGCTCTGAGGTTGCATGTTCCTGCTTGCTTCAACGTAGGATTTCCTGCAACAAATTATGACAAAAAAATGATAATTCTGTAAATAGATACATACAAAATTCAAAGCACATATAACCATTAATACAAAATAACAAGATAAGAATCAAAATGATCTAGATGGAAAGAGCTTCTCTGTCTTGTTATGAGTCATGGAGGGGCATTTTCGATATGACGTCTAAGTCCGACTTTGGACGTTTCTTTTTCGAAAAAGAAAAACTTCTATCTTTGTTTTCAAAATACTATGGATGTTTTGTGATTTGGATGGGTTTTGGGGGTCCATTTTCGAAGAAAAAAAAAACGTCCAAGTGCAAACCACCCAAAATCAAGCCAGTGGGATGTAAGAGGAGCCAGCATTTTGAGTACACTGGTCCCCCTGACATCCCAGGACAACAATAGGGCACCCTAAGGGATACTGCAGTGGACTTCATAAAAATGCTCCCAGGTACACATCTCACCATTGCTCCCTTATCTTGTCTACTGAGCCCCCCAAAACTGTACACCACTACCATAGCCCTTATTGGGGGAAGGGGGGCACCTATATGTGGGTACAGTGGGTTTCTGGTGAGTTTTGGAGGGCTCACAGTTTCCTCCACAACTGTAACAGGTAGGGGGAGGTAGGAGCCTGGGTCCACCTGTCTGCAGTGCACTGCACCCACTACTAGACTACTCCAGGGACCTGCATGCTATTCTAATGGACCTGAGTATAACATCTGAGGCTGGCATAGAGGTTGGTAAGTAATGTTTGTCATCACAATATGGGGGGGTGGGAGGGGGTTAGTGACCAGTGGGGGAATAAGGGGAGGTCATTTCTGATTCCCTCCAGTGGTCATCTAGTTATTTAGTGCACCTTTTTGTGCCTTTATTTGTAATAAAAGCAGGTCTAGCTCAAAACTAAGTTTTAGTCCTGGACACTTTTGTTTTGTTCAATTATGGCTGAAAAACTTCTAAGTCTTAGGAATGCCCGTGTCCCACCTTGAGCACACCCCTGGCATGCCCCCTTGAGATTTAGAAGCACTTCTGACAGACTTCTAAAAAGAGGTTTTGAAAATACTGATTTGGACGTATTTGTGCACTGATGTTTTGAAATGATCATTGCAAACATAGAGTCCCTTTTACTAAATTACAATAAATAGGGGCCTGCGCTATGATTATCATGTGGGTTTCCTGTGCACTTTTAACGGGGCTGTAAAATGGCCCATTTTCCATTTCTGCAATAATGGCGATGCAATAATTTTCCCATTAGCGCATGACCTTTAGTGTGTGAGCCCTTAACTACACCTTTTTTATAGGTAGTAAGGGCTCAAGCGCTAACCACACACTAATCAGTTTGTTCGTAGCGATGTAAATGTGGTAGCTGATTAGCAGTAGGCACACCTATTCTCCGTCCCCCAAACATGCCCCCAGCACTAAAAAAATTTTTAGTGCATGGAAAGCACATACAGAAGCCAAAACTACCGTGGGATGCCTCATTGTACCCTGTAGTAGTGTTTTTTAACCAGACTTTTAGATTCAAGACTGCTAAACCTCTACTTATAAAGCTTTACTGGCTGCCTATTGAAGCTTGCTCGTTTTTTAAATTATGGTTATATGTTTGTTTTCTATCTTGTATGGTTTATCCCCATTATACATGATATCTCTGATTATGTTATTAGTTAAGAACTATGTATCTAGTGCACATCATTATCTGAATTTACAGTTTCTGTCGCTTCTAGGGGTTAAATATAAAACTGAGTTAGAAGCAGCCAAGTAGTGAAACAAATTACCAAAATATATCAGTCATCAATCTAATAATACAATTTTTTTTGAAAAGATTGAAAACCTGGCTGTTTCAGAAGCTGGCACTGTCATGTAACAGCAAGTGTGTTTTTGTTTTTGTCAGTGAACATGGCTAATATTATTTCATATAGATATTTATGTTTTAATATTTTGTAATTTATAGGATTATGTTTCTACTTATTTCAGTGTAAGCCGCATTGATCCATTCATGGTTATCATAACATATAAAAGTATTGGATGTAATGTCTAAAAAGTTTTTACTTTCCATGGAGTAGTCCATTTTGAGTTTGATTGAGGGATGGGATGCATTGAAGGAGTTGTAGAAATGTTTAAGCTTCAGTACAAATTTTGAAGATATCAGCTTTGTACTGGTAACATCTGAAAGGTTTGTTGTGGCAGCTGGGAAGGTTTGTTGTGGCAGCTGGGAATATTACCTCCAACTCTGACATAAAAAGGTTGACATACTGTGCTGCCATACTGGTGCCCAAAGCAGTTCCCTTAAACTGTAAACAGATGTCATAACCGAAGCTTAGGTAGTTGTGGATTGGAATGAATTCAGCTGGTTTTGCAACAGTTTCTGCTGTGTATTCATGGTTCAGATAATTTGTATTTAGGAGTTTGCAACATGTTATTTTGCACCTGCATGGGAAATGTTACTGTACAGTTATTCCACATCCATTGTGACAAGGAGGGTTTCAGGTGGTAGCATCTTGATGTTCTTTATCTTGTTCAGAAAATTTGTAGGATCTTGTAAGAAGCTGTTTATCTTTTCACTAAAGCTTTCTATGTAGGTATCTACTTTATGATTGTGTCCATCTGGAAAGGTTTATGGTTTATTAGGCACTCAAAATGCCACCTTTCAAAAAGAAACCAATCAAAGTTGTTTACAGTAAAACTATCCCCCCCCCCCCCCTCAGTTACTAAGCCGTGCTAGTGGCTGCCATGTACTAATGCGGACACAGCCTATTCTCTTTGAATGGGCTGTGTTGATGTTGCTGCACGGCAGCTGCTAGCATGGCTTAGTAAGCAGGGGGATAAATTAACTAGAAAGAGGAAAGGAAGTACAAAATATGGATAGGACAAAAGAGAAGTAAAGTAGGTATTCTTTCTTTTGATTTTGCAATCCACTGTAGTGGAAGTTTCTTTTCCTTTGTAGAACTTTACCTTAAAATGCAGTTTTCTGAATAATTCCTCCGGGTCACAGCAGAGCTAAATCTCATCAGTTCTGGTAGAAAAATAGCATGGTAGCTCTGGAGTGGAGGAGAAGCCTAATCATTAGTTCAGTAGCCTAAGAACCAGGGAGACCTGGTTCAGTTCCCACTATAGCAGTATTCAATAAGTACCTATATATAATGTATAAACAAGGCACTCTATCATAGCCCATTCCCCTTCTCTTCCCCTTTGATAATACAGAGACTTCATGTTGTAATAGGTGATATTTAGAGAGATTTACTAGCCCCAGATCTGTGAAGGTTTGTGTGTGGATTTTTGATAATTGTTATGTAATAGTATTTAGTTGGGAGCAAAAGAGAACATATTGTACAAGAGTAGAGGCATAGTTTGGGTGGAGCAGAGGCAGAGTTATAATGTACACGCCTATTTTATAAAATACATGCATACACACATACTCCTGGATTCTATATATGGCGCTCAAAATTGTGAGTGGGAAATTGGGTGTGTGTAATTTAATTGAATAATGAACCAGTTAGTGCTAAAAGGGGGATGGCCATGGGAGGCACATGGGCATTCCAAGAATTTACATGCCTGATCCATGCCTAATTTAGGTGTGGGGATTTACACCAGGCTTCAACTGATATAAATCCTTGCACCTAAAAGTTAAGTGTGGCGCTAGGCGATATTATATAACTGGCACACAATTTGGAGTGCCGATTATAGAATAGCGCTTAGGGATTGTTTTTTTGCAGTGCCAAAGTTTCAGCGCCATATACAGAATCTAGTCCATAGAATGCATGCATACATTTACACCAACTTTGCACCAGGTGTAAATGTGTGCATCAACATTTGCTCACTGCAGGGGGGTGCCTATTTTATAAGGCCACATAGATGTTATGTTACCTTTGTTAAACAAGTGGAGAAAGCATACAGAGCATAACTCATGGAATTCATTCCAACCTAAATATATGTTTATGGGAGTGTACATAGATCTGTGGGGGGATAGTTTAGGGGGAAATGGAGTAGTTTGGGGGTAGTGAGGCAGTTGCATTGTGAGACTGGATGTAGTGGGGAGGGGGCTAGGAAACTTGTGCATGGATAGTTACAAAGGATAATTTTTAAGTGGGTAGTTTTGAGGAGTGGTTGCTTGGGTGAGGTGAGGCAGTTGGTGAATTTTGGGTTGTAGGAGAACTTTGGAGGTGGTAAGGCAGTTGCAAGGAGTGGCTTTGGGGTTGAGGGCATTGCCTAAATCTAAGGGCCTCTTTATAGAATTGCCCCTATAAGAGGTAGGGGCAGTTGTGCGTGACGACGAGTAGTTCTCGCGCCCTCTTCCGCGTGTGTTTCCTGACCTGTCCTTTCCTATAGGCTTCGTCAACGCCTGCACGAGCGCGACGCCGCGACCGGCAACTGCTTGTGCGTCACAGAAGAAGGGAGGAGGAGACCCCTGACGCAGGCCTATACGGCCGAAACACGATTCGTGTCGGGTCGTTGTTTTAATTGTTTTGCAATAAAGAACTTGTTTCAGAAGACACCACTTGAGAGAGGACTTTTTTGTATCCACTGTTTGCTTTGCTTCGTTGCTCTTTCGTGGAGAGAACACCTTCTGTGTGTGTTGGAGAGACACATTAGAGACATGAATTTTGGTGAATTGTTGTTTACTGCGTATGCATTTTGTGGGCAAAGTGGAGGTGCTAACAGGGTGTTGGTGTAAACCTTTGTCCTGTATGCTCTGAGTATCTATTTTCAGGTTATGATGACTAATTCTTTTTTGAAATCCTTTTGCCAAATATCTTTTTCTATAACAGTCACTTTTCTTTTTTTCTACAGTTCGTTCTTCATAAGCTAAAAACAGTTTGGATTAATTCAGTCCAAATATAGAAAACCCTTTCAGGTCAATATTCAGCCTGCCACCAACTAATTTAGGCCCAGATATTCAACATCAGAGAACAATAACAAAAAAGAGGATGCAACGTAGATAGCAGGATGTATAAAAGACTTTATTATTTTATAGATGTGTTGTTCTTGTAATGTGGATAACTACCTCTTTGTTTTACACATATTAGTGCTGGGGGCTATATCTAGACAGCAATGTACTCAGAAGTTATGTGAGTATTGCCGATATTCAGTTAACCAGACAAAAATAGGTCTGCTATACATGCAGTGCTACTTCCCTGATTAGATGTACTGGGTCTGCATAACTCCTGGCTCCACCCAGCTTTTGCCCCTGGACTGACCCAGCACTGCTCCGAAAGTGCCACTGCGATCAGAGGAAATATTGAGTAGCACTACCATTTTAAGTGCTGCTGGAAATCCCCTCTTGAGCTGCTCAGTGTAGCTAACTAGACAGGATCCTTTCCTGCCCAGTTAAAATGCTTTGAATATTGGGCCCTTTATCCTATATAATAAAACGCACCTCCAACATTCTGAAGCCGAGAAAGTGAAGCCTTCAAGCCTTGAAGCATTCCTGCAACGTTCCGGAACTATGTGTCGTCAATTGAGGAGATGGAGCCTTACAGAGTGCATGAATGCTTCAAGGCTTGAAGGCTTCACTTTCTCACACACATACACTCACTCTCTGTCTCTCACATACACTCTCTCACACACAGACTCACACACACACTCTGTCTCACACACTCTCTCTCTCTCTCTCTGACACAAACGCACACACACACACACACACACACACACACACACTGTCTGTCTGTCTGTCTCTCACTCATTCTCTCTCACATACACACTCCATCTCTCACCCACACACTCTCTCTCTCAAACATACACACTCCGAGGAAAGGGGGGCATGGAACACGCTGGGGAGGAGAGGGAGGGAGGCATGGAACTCGGAGGGAAGGGGGGGGTCAAGAACTCGGAGGGAGGAGAGAGAGGGAGGGAAGGAGGGGGGCCTGCACCTCGTACAGAAGGGGGGCCTGGAACTCGGAGGGGAGGAGAAGGAGGGAGGGAAGGAGGGGGTCATGGAACTCGGAGCCCCACACACACACAATCACTCTCTGTCTCTCACATACACGCTCTCTCACACACACTCTATCTCTCTCTCTCTCTCTCTCTCTCTCACACACACACACACACACACTCACTCACACACACATACACTCTGTCTCTCACACACTCTCTCTCTCTCTCTGACACAAACACACACACACTCTGTCTGTCTCTCACTCACTCATTCTCTCTCTGTCACTCACACACACACTCCATCTCTCACACACACTTTCTCTCTCATACACACACTCTCAAACATACACACTCCGAGGAAAACCTTGCTAGCGCCCGTTTCATTTGTATCAGAAACGGGCTTGTCTTACTGGTGTTTATATAAATTTTGAGGTGTGAAATATTACTAGCTTCACTTTAACCAGAAATGTTGTAAGCTGAAAGTTCTGTTACAAATGAGATATATTCTTTACACAAACAGCTTTAGCTGAATTTGAAAACCATATGAAATTAGAAATATAAACATTGATATATTTCCAAACATCTTGGCTTCAGCTAGGCATGCATTGCATGTTTACCTGCAAGTTTTACTTCTTTGCTAATGATTTTTTTTTTTTTTTGCCACTGGCATAAATTATAAGAGATTCATGAACAATATCCTAAATGATAATTTAGTTGCCCATAAACCACTCTTCCTCCATATTGTTGAACTCAAGCAGCTAGTTACTTGATTTTTACATGTTGGAAAAACATATACAACTCCTAGAAGATGTTCCCTTAAATCTACATCTTATTCCTGGGAGGATATTGAAGGGCTATTTTAGAAGTATATCCAAATATAAGTAGCAGCTTTAATACTTATAGATCTGCTACACGCATAAATAGTGAGTTTAGAGATTCACATCATGTATACATTTTCCGGGGCTGTGGTCTGGTTGGGCTGAATGGGAACACACATGGAGACCTAAAAGTTTTCTCATTGTCCTTCACACCTGCCACAAGGCATGAGTGCCAGCTTGGTCAGATACCCAGGCCAACAGAACCCTTTCTGTCCAATCTCCCCCCTCTCCCCCGCCATATTGCAAAGGTCCATCCCCCTTCCCCCAATTCTTGGACATCATAAGATCCATCTCCCTCTGCCACATCCTGTTCAGAAGAAGTTGCATCAGAGAGGTGGGACATGGCAGTAGAATGAGTCCACCAGTCAGAGAAGCAGCTTCCAGTGCCTTCTCTGCCATGACCTGCTGCAGCATGTGGAGGACTGGCTGGAGTGATGCCAGACCCACACTGCCAAGGGAGAGGGGGGGGGACCAGAAGGGAGATATGCATAAGGGGGAAATGGCGAGATCCCAAGCCACTGGGGGACAGAGAGAGAGAAAGAAAGAAAGAGATGCTAGACTGGGAGAGGGAAGAACAAAGGGAAAGAGAGAGAGACCTGAAGCAAAGGGGAGGGGGAAAAGAGAGGGCAGATACTGGACTGGGGAGGAGTGGAGAGAAGAGATAAAGACAGGACCAAGGGGAGAGAGGGGTAGAGATGCTGGACCAACAGAAGGAGGGGAAAAGAGATGCCAGTCCAGAGAGGATAGGGGGTATAGGAGGAAGAGAGAAGCTGGACATGGGGAGGGACAGGGACACAGAAAAGATCCTGGCTATGGAGGGAACATAGGGACAGGGACCCAGAGGGGCAATACTGGACACAAGGGGATGGATAGGGATACAGAGGAGGATACTGGACAGAGGGAATATGGTGAGGGAAGATAGGGATAGGGACAGGGACACAGAGGGGGGATGCTAGACAGGCATCCTTTGAAAATGGCCACAAAGACATCCATACAGAGGAGAGGGGTAGTCTAGTTGTTAATGTAGTAGACTTCAACCCAAGGGACCCAGGTTCAAATCACACTTTAACACTTGTATTTTGTAATTGTGAGCTATCTAGGAACAGAAAAATATCTCCCTGAATGTATGCCACTTCAATAGCCTTCAAGCTTGCCGGTGGCTTAGGTACAGTAGAGAGCTCACAGTTACAAAAATAATAATAAAAAAAAAGCTGAAATGGGATTTGAACCTTGGTCCCTTGGTTTACTGCTCCTGCATTAACCACTAGAGTACTCCTCGAACTTGCATCCTGCCTTGTTGAGAATGCTTATAATACCTGAAGCTATCATAGAGCCTGGTAACCCTTTTCATTTCACTTTCAGGAGAAAGAGAGCAGCCACTGGGGGATTAAGGAGGTGTCATGCCTTAATTTCTCCAGTGGTCAGCTGCTCAATCAGGATACTTTTTGTACCCTAGATGTGCCTGAAACAGGTCTAAATAAGGGTTTCCTTCTTTTTAGACATGGGCGTTTCTTCCCTTTCGGTAATTGTTCTTGGATATCCAGATTTAAAACCCTCCCTAATCCCACCCAGAACATACCCACAACACACTCCCTTACTATTTGGACGTACTGCAGTGTTGGATGTCCCTTTTCTGCCTTTGCAAAATCAGTACTTCCATTATGTAGCTTCCCACTATTCCAGAACCTGTGGGATAGTTGAACCAGCAGATGGAAATAGAGAACTGAAAGCTGAGCTGAGACATATCTCTCTTGGCATACAGTACAACTCCTCAGTATTTTCTATCTCGAGCAGGTGGATGCACACACTTTTCAGTCCCTAGTTCTGATTGGTGTGCTCCTGGTCCAGTTGGTCCCCAGTTGAGCTTTTCAGGTGGCTTGAGTCTGCAGAGTCATATCTGGAGGTCTTCAGATCCCTACCCCCATGAATTTACTTCTTTCCTCTCTTCACCTCTCCCTTGTTCCCTATGGAATTCTCCTTTTCCAGCAGAACAACCTTTAAAAAAAAGGAGAAGGGAAGAGGTTTTACTGGAGAGTGTGGGACAGAGTATGAGTCCTGACACTTTCTCATCTGGGGTAAGATGTGTGGAGACTGAGAGCTTGGGGGGAGCAGCCGGCAGTGGTAAGTGTGACTAAAGTTTGACTTAGAACCACTTGGAAGGCTGCAAGTTCTACTTGGTGCAGGGGAGGGATCTTGACTTACCACATGGGATCACATTGTGCTGCTCTTGTGATGGTCAGGATGAATGGTGACTCCCGCGAAGGCAATTAAGTGGTGTTCCCGCTGTGGATCCAGCTGCCAGTGTTGGGGCATTGCAGTGCATGCAAGCCAGGAATCCTGTGGGACGCAGAGGAAATGGTCAGCAGAAACATGTCTTTTGGTGCAGCATCCGAATATACCGGGGACTGTGGGCTCTCCAGCAGGGCCTGTGCATAGTTTGATGCAGGAGAGCGCAAGAACAGGCTCCATTTTATCAGGGTCAACTGGCAGTAAGGAACAGCCTCTGCTTGATCACATGCAGAGCACAGCTTCCATTTTATAGCCTCAGGGCCTGACAGAGCATTCAGCTGCATCAGGATCTTTATTTTCTCCGGAGTTTGTATTGCTCTTACACCAAGCCTGTTTACTGAAGCAGAGACAGTCATAATTGCTGCAGCGTGCTTCATTTTCTCACCTCACTGCCCCTCTGGCTCCTAAGAGATCTCATTTAGACCTCCAGGAGTGGTCAGATGAGGCTATCTCTGCCTCTTCCTCCTTATCTGATGTGGCCTCGTTCTGTTCAGAGGAGCCATCATTGAAGGAGCCGTATGATCTGAAAGTACTGAGTTTGTTTCATAAAGAGGAGATCAGTACACATATCTGAGTACTTTCCATTTAGGAGCCTTCTGCTTTGGCGTCAGGAGTTCCATCTTTGTCGATCATGAGGAGGCTGAGAGTTCATTCTAAGGCCTTCCTGATGTATCCAGACATTCAGGACCTGATTACAGCAGAATGGATTTCACCGAACACAAGGCTGAGTGGGAACAGCCTTGACTCACCTCTAGCAGTTGGTTCAAGAGGAGAAAGATAAATTGCAGCTTCCCAGGGTGGACTCCCTTGTTACAGTGGTGACTAAGAAGATGACCTTGCTGCTGGAAGGGGGGGCATTGCCATAAAAGGCCTACAGGATAGGAAGCCAGAAAGCTTGCTGAAACAAGCCTTTGAAGTGGCCTTTTTGGGCCTTAGTGTGCAGCTCGTTTGTGACAAGAGCATGCCTGAAGTGGCATCAGCAGTCTACAACACAATTCGGGTGACATAACACCCCACTGGAAGTGGGGTTGGCCTACTTGGCGGATGCTATTTATGACATGTTATGGATTACGTAACCCATAACATGTTGTGGCATTGGGCAGTGGATGTAGTGTCAAAGTCACATCTAGTTAAACTGCTCTTTTGGGGTAAGTGGCTATTTGAAGAAGATCTCAGTCACTTGGTAAAAGAACTGGGGAAAACTAAGCCACAGTGGTTGCCAGAGAATAGCCCAAAAGCCTCTGGTTGGCCATGTTCAGTGTGTTCTTGATCTTGATTTTGAGATAGCAAATGGTACTGGCCTGGTTGTCAGCAATATGGTCAGAAGTCCCGCTTTTAGGCACGCCAGTCTTCCTTTCGTATGGACAGGAAGGCCTCCTCTCTGTCAGCTAGAGTACTCAATGCCTCCCAAGCTTCACAATGATAAAGAGACTGGTCCAACCTTCTCTTCCTCCGGTGGGAGGACATCTTCAGGAGTTTTGGGAGGAATGGGCCAAAATCATGTCAGACCAGTGGGTTCTGGATATTCTTACAGAAGGTTAAAAGTTGGAGTTCTCCAATCTGGTCACTCCTCTGTTCTTGCAGTAACCTGGTCAAAAGGGAACCAAGGCAGTCAAGGTTCAGGCCACTATAGATTCCTAACTGGCACTCCAGCCCATTGTTCTAGTTCCCCAGGCTGAAAAGAGACAAGGCAGATACTCTGTCTACTTCATTATCTCAAAGAAAGAAGGCACCTTTCATCCGGCCTTAGATCTCGAAGGACTAAACTGCTGCCTCTGTGTATCCCACTTTCACATGGACACACTAAGAGCAGTCATAGCCTCAGTACAAGTGAGGAGTACTTGCATATATCCATATGTGTCAGACTTTCTAGGGCAACCTGGATTTGTGAGCCCTTGGGCCACTGCCGAGGAGCGGCAGCGGCAGGAAAACCACCCCAAACAGGAGACCAGGCAGAACTCAATCGGGCTGGTAGGAACAGGACTGGAACCGCCGGACTGGAGCTGCAGCTGAAGTAGAGCAGATTGGAACAGGCAAGACAGGAACAGCTAGGCTTCACCTGCGCTTGATCGCCGTTCCCCAGAGGTTGAGCCCCCGGGTGCGGGCGGCCGGCAGGACTATGAGACAGAAGGGAAAACCCAGATCTGCAGGGTCCAGCATGCGGCCAGCAAACAGACAAGTAGCCCAGGAAACAAGCAGGAACAGAGGCAAGCAGTAACAGTAGAATACTCCAGGAACCAAGTGGGGTCAGAGGTAGGCAGGTAATAGTAGAATACTCCAGGAACCAAGTGGGGTCAAAGGTAGGCAGCAAACAGTAGAATACTCCAAGAACCAAGCAGGGTTATTATTTATTGATTTTTTGGGCATTGATATTTGTTTTTTAATTTTATTTTTTTGCTTCTTTTATAAGTTGGCATATATTATTTGTTTTAAGCAGACGTGTGCACATTATTTATTTATTTTTGGTCACACTTTTTACATCTATTTATTTTTTGCTCTTGTTATAAGTTGGCTTGTGGTTCCTATATATATTTATTTTAAAGAAGATGTGTATTATGTATTTTTTTATATATTTAGTAGTTTTTTTTCATTGAGCAGTTTCTTTTTAAAACTAGTTGATCAAGATTCATGCAAAATGTAAGCTTCATCCCACCGCTTAGGAGGACATAGGTTTTTATATAGTGGCATCATTGTTTTTTAGCACTACTTTTTTGAATTGAATTTTATCATTTTAGTGCCATTAGTTTTTATTTATCTAGTGTTTTTTTTAATATATCATGAAAGGGTGTAGTTATAGTGCAGTCTAAATCTGGTGATGCAATTTATTTATTTTTGCATTTCATGCCCAGTTTGATGTGACATTTAGCCCCAGCGTGGGTATTATCTGCTGCCTATCTGCTGTCATCTGTTGCTTTAATAGTACTGCTGTGTTCTTGAAGACGCTGCCATCTTCAGGAGAGCAGTTTGTAAGTCTTGCATTTTCTCTAGCTGGTTTAATGTGATCTGTTTATTAATGTGTATATGCTGCCATCTCTTGGAGAGCAGCTGCTAGAACTTTGATTCTGAAGGACTCCTTTAAATGTTTTTGGCCCTTTTTTAGAGTTGATAGAGATGCAGCTGTGTACAGCCTGTTCAATAGCATTTTGGCTGCTTTGTTAGATGCAACAGTGCCTTTTTTTAAAGAGTTTTTTTAATTATATTTATATGTATTTTCATTTTTAAGTGCAACTAAGGTGTTGAGAAGTTTTATCATTGTATAGGTATGTGTCCTGATTTTTTTGCCATGTTCAGTCACTAGTATTTTTAATGCTTGTGTTTGTATTACTGTATTGCACTATGGGGTCCTTTTACAAAGCAGTAGTAAGCCCAACACAGGCTTACCGCTCACTAAAAAGGAAGTACCGCCAGGCTACCACAATAGCCCGGTGGTAGTTCCCACCCCCAGTGCGCATCATATCCAGTGCTGCAAAAATGTTTTTATTTTTGTAGCGCCAGTGTGTACCCGGCAGTAATCGGGCAGTGCTGTGCGCTGTCCAGTTGCCGCCACCTCAGTGGGTGGCAGTAAGTGCTCCCCCCTGAAATGGCCGCATGGCAAGTGCTTCACTTGCCGCATAACCATTTCCTGAAAGAAACAAAGATCTGCCTTTTATCTGCTGTGGTAAAAGGGGGCCTTGGTGCGTATGAAAAACATACGCTGACAACAGTACAGGCCCCCTTTTGCCGCAGCTTCATAAAAGGAGCCCTCTTGGATTTGAAACCAGGGTATTGTTCATGTAAATTGGATATATATATATGTTATGTATTAAGATCTTTGGATAACGTCTTCTTAATTTATAAATACACCACGTTTAAGATTATCATACATTTTTATGTGATACTACATATTTGTTTTAATTGTGCCTTCCTATTATATGTCATATTTTAGATTGTTACTTATTTTTATGTACTATCATATATGTGTTGTGGTATCTGCTTGCTAGAAGTGCTTTATGATTTAATTTTATTTTCATTTTTTATATATTGATGTTTGATGTATTTCTAATTATGATTATTTATTTATTATTTTATAGCCCCTGAAACAGCCCCTATGTGTCCAAAACACAGCCTGTGTCGGGCATCAATGGTTTTTGCTATTCAATAAAGATTCATTTCTGTTTTCAGTTGATTTGCTTGGTTTGTTTCCTTATTGGAGTTTGCATATCGATTGCCCTGCTGCTTCTTGGGACCCACTGCAGCTCTGCCTGGAGACACATGCAGCACGTATTGAAAAGGATCACATTGCACTGGGGTTGACCAATTCTTGTAGCCCTGGATTAGCTGCAAAAGCTGTGGTATGCAGACCTGATTTTACTGCTGGATGGGGCTCCTTTCTATGTTCTGTAGGTACACAGCCTACTGAAACGAGGTCCAGTGCTCATGGACGTTCAAGGGCTGGTGTTCTGAATGTGGACGTTCTCTCTTCTCTGCTCAGACTCTGCATATCCCAGCATTTGTCCAAGCAGGTCTTCAAAAAGGATTGACACTGGGTCCTTTAAAAGTTTAGGTTGCAGCTTTGGCCTCTTTCAGGTGTCGACTACAGAAGACATCTCTTGCGGCTCACCTGGATATCATTGGATTGTTATGGTGAGCGGAACGCTTGCAGCCTCCTTTCGTATGCCGTGTCCAGAGTGGAACCTTAATTTGGTCCTTTGGGGTCTTCAGAAGCCTTCTTTTGAGCCACTCCAGAAAATGTCCTTGAAAGATCTTGCGCTAAAGACAGCGTTCTTGGTGGCTGTTGCGTCAGCATGTAGGGTTTTGGAGCTTCAGGATCTCTCTTGTTAGAATCCTTTCTCTGCTTTTTGGAGGCAGGAGTCTCCCTGCACATGGTTCCTTCCTTTCTTCCTAAAGTGGTATCAGTATTTCATCTCAACCATTCTGTGGAGCTTTCATCCTTTCACAGAGAGGTCAAGGAGGCTCAGTATTCTTTTTTGAAACTTCTCGTTGTACATGGAGACCTCATTAGATATCTGGAAGTCATGAATGAGGTTCACAAATTAGACTGTTTGTGCTTGTTGGTAATCAGAGGTTTGACCTCATGGCTTCCAAGCCCATTATTGCTAGATGTCTGTAGGAGACTATCATGTCCACTGATTTTCTTGGTTTAAAGCAGGCTTCTCAAGCCTTGTGGGATCATTCTGTGAAACATGCAGCGACATCCTGAGTGGAGACTACTGTACTCTCTCCAGTGGATATTTGCAAGACAGCAACATGGTCAATGCTGTATACCTTTGCCAAGCACTACAGGGTGGACATTGTGGCATGCTTGGAAGCCAGTTTTGGAGCTTCGGTCCTCAGGGTGGTGGCGCCAGGATCCCACCCACTCTAGGGATTGCTTTTAGACATCCCATATACCTGTAGGATGTTGGATGCATTATGTAGCTGGAATAGTGGGAAGCTATGTAATGGAAGGAGAACTTAGGTCTTATCTGATAATTTTCTTTCCATTAGTCCTTACCACTATTCTAGAGGCCCACATGAGGATTCTGAGATGTTTAGTTGGTGCAAAGTAATGTGCCAAATAACAGCTGTCACCTTGTAGGGTGCTTCCTGCATATCTCTTGTTCTCTACAAGTTGTCTAGAGATGAGAGAGGTCCACACATGTTTGTTCATCTGGTTAGTATTAGGTTAGTTCTTTAAGGTCGTTGTGTTTATTCTGAGTTTATCCATACTGCTTGTCTACATAAATACTGAAGGTTCTGAAATAGTGGGAAGGACTAATGGAAAGAAAATTATCGGTAAGGCCTAATTTCTCCTTGGATGTTTCAAGCACATGGACATCCATTTCATCCTTTTGAGATGCCCATATGTTTCAAACATAAGCAGCATAGGCACCAAAATTGGGCTTAAAATAGCACCTACTTAGCCTCCTAGGCAACCTGCTGTAAAATTATCCTCCTAGTGTACATTAGGCAAAACATATTACTATTAATAAAAGCAGTTGCTACCCTTTTCCTATTTATTCTTAACCATCCTTCTTTTGTCCTATGGCCCCTGTCCCATATTATTCTACAATGTCGTGAAGTCTGTGGATATAGGGCAGTTAATCACATGTGTAACAAATACATGTTGAGAAACAGGAATTTAAAGAAGTTATCAAATAAATCCCATTCCATAATGGAACAAATATTAATGTCTGTACAGCAAGAAAAAGAGAAGCATCTAGGTCAGTAAAACTAATTAAAAAAATAGCTCATTTGAGAGAAAATGCTTTTATGGCAAATGAAGATTCCAGCTCTTAGAACTATCTGATTTGAATTTGTTTGTAACCATGTCAGTGTATTGGTGAGAAAGAAAGGACAGAGATGATGTTTTCTTGTTTTCCTATCTTTTTAAGGGCATTTCAAAAGGTAAAGAGAAATTTATGCTGACTGGCAATGTAATCAATAACATCCATGTATGGTCAAAAATATATAAAGGGGAACAAGCTCTTTTTCAAAGGGAAATACCCCAAAGAGTCTTTCCCTTTGAACATGAGGGCCAGTGATCACATGGGAAGAGTATGGGCTCCGTGTGGGAACTGGGTGTCCAGGTTGGGACATTCACATTTCATGAGTATCTTGCAAAAGGTTCTGAGGCACACAAAGCTTTTTGTAAAATATGTATAAGGACACAGGCATTTACACATATAAAATACAGCATGCCGCAAGTTGTATTTGCAGGATGATACAGTGGGGAAACAATTTCATCTAACTCGATTACTTCAGCCACATGGATACCTGAATGCGGAGTCCCATAGGGTTCCCCCCTCTCGCCGACTCTATTCAACTTAATGATGATACCCTTGGCCAAACTATTATCAAACCAAAACCTCAACCCATACATAGACGCAGACGACGTAACGATCTACATCCCATTTAAACAAGACTTACAGGAAATTTCCATTGACACCAAAGTCTCCATATCATGCATTCATGGGCAGATGCATTTCAGCTGAAACAATGCAGAAAAAACCCAATGCCTAATACTTACCTCTCAACATAACACGAACAAATTCACCACCATCAATTCACCAAATCTGAATCTTCCAATTTCGGATACCCTAAAAATTCTTGGAGTTACCATCGATCGACACCTAACACTAGAGAACCACGTGAAAAACACAACCAAGAAGATGTTCCACTCAATGTGGAAATTACAAAGAGTAAGACCTTTCTTCCCAAGAATGGTTTTCCGTAACCTGGTACAATCAATGGTGCTAAGCCACCTAGACTATTGCAACACACTCTATGCCGGCTGTAAAGAGCAAATAATCAAGAAACTTCAGACAGCCCAGAACACTGCAGCCAGACTCATATTCGGAAAAACAAAATATGAAAGTGCTAAACCCCTACGAGAAAAGCTACACTGACTCCCACTTAAAGAACGCATCACGTTCAAAATATGCTCCCTAGTTCACAAAATCATTCACGGAGAAGCACCAGCCTACCTGTCAGACCTGATAGACTTACCACCCAGGAATGCTAAAAGATCATCCCACACATTCCTTAATCTACACTTCCCCAACTGCAAAGGTCTAAAATACAAACTAACGCATGCGTCGAACTTTACCTACTTGAGTACACAGTTATGGAACGCACCGCCGCGCAACTTAAAAACGACTTACGAATTAACCAACTTCCGCAAACTACTGAAGATCCATCTCTTTAATAAGGCATACCACAAAGATCAACAAATGTGAACATACACCACTCCTCCACATATTTTCAGAACTGTCTTATAATATCTGCTTGTTATGTTACTATCATGTTCTACCTTTATCATGTTACCCAAGATTCTAATGTAACACGAAATGTTTACTTTCTAATATATATCCACCACTCAAGATGTATTGTAAGCCACATTGAGCCTGCAAAAAGGTGGGAAAATGTGGGATACAAATGCAATAAATAAATAACTACACAGAAAAAAAGAGCATTATCACTTGGAAGCCTACACATTTAAATACCTGCACTTATACCTGCATAAGTGTTGTCCCCCTGTTCCCTTTAATCTGAGCAGGCGTCCTCCATTTATAGACCTGCCAGTGGAAGGTGCTCTTTCACCATCATATTTTCAATGGTGAGGGACAGGCAAGCCCTGTAGGATTCCAGAGAACCTTCTTGTCCCTAGTGATTGAAAGCACAATAATGAAACACCACCCCACACTGGTAGCAGTGCAGTTGGAGGACTCCCACTCAGCTTAGAGGGAACAGTGGTGTTGCCTAAGGATAATTATAGAAAGAAGTGGTTACTTTAAGGTTGAAAGTAGATGCCTACATTATTTTTTTTTAGTCAAATCTAGTCAATATTTACATTGCTTGGGTATTTTATGTTAAAACAAGTCATCCTAATAAAAATCCCACGCTAGCTGCCTAGCACTGGTAGGGACAGTTTGTGAATGTGACAGAGTGAAGCAGAGGAGTGGCTAGCTGTGACAACTAGTACAGGGTCAGTACGGCACACTAGATGGCCTGACTGCTGATGGCATGGCTACAAGAAGTGATGTTAAGTGCAGCTGCTCTGCCACATGAAGCTATTACAGCAGCCATTCCCCCTTCCAACCCCTCCCCCAACAGTTCCCTACAGTGCGCCATTCTCCCCTTCCTCCCCCCCCCGAAGTACCCTGCAGTGAATCCCCATCCAATCTAATCCCCTCCCTGAAGATCTCTGACCCAAACTGATCTCCTCATAAGAAGTCCCTCCAACCCAATCTACCAAACTAATCAGCCCTCCCCCAAGAAGCCTCTCCCACCTGATCCAGTTAACCCCCCCCCCCAACACCCTCCCTTACCTGAACTCAAACCATTCATGAAACCTCACCCACTATGGAAAGCCTTCCCCCCCCCCCCCCAAGCATCCCTTGGAGTTATCCAGGGTAATTTCTTGTGGTGTAGAGGCTCCCTCCGCTATTTATTTATGTTTAGTGCTTGATATACTGCAAGTGATCCCTGAGGTGAGTACGCAGTTTACAATTTCTATTACAAGTACTTTGCACTGTCCCTTATGGGCTCACAATCTAGCTCTGGATGCAAAATGGCATTGATTACCCCTAGCAATTTCCCTTATATGGAAAGCTGATGCCTAACAGTAGTCCTGCAAGACTACTGCTAGGTGTCATCAGCATCATTTTGCACCTGGAGCTAGATAAGGCAGGACAGGAGGGGAACTGTTCCTGCCTCATCCCTCTAGACCACCAGGGATTAAGGAATTGGGTTGCAGTGAGGGGAAGGAGCTGCATAAAAGGTTTAAGTTTGGGTAAGTGGGTCTTCTTGAGGATCAGATCCCATGGGGGGGGGGGATTAGATAGGGCTGAGTCTTCTGAAGAGGGATAAGACCAGGGACGATCAGATGGAAGGCTTGTGTCTTGGGAGGGAGAGATGGGTTTGTTTATTTATTTATTTATTACATTTGTATCCCACCTATTTGCAGGCTCAATGTGGCTTACATACTACCGTAAAGGCGTTCGCCAATTCCGGTATGAACTACCGCACCAGTATTTATTTTAAGTAGGCTGGCACCATGTTAAATTCTGTGGTATCTAGCATAGATACTCCTATACGTCCGCCCTGTGTTGTAGAAGCAGGGCAGAAACTGGGCACACCCCCTGCATTTAACATGCAACCTTTGTCCTTATCATGCACCAGTTTTTCACCTAACACGCGGTAAGTCACTTTAAAAATGCCGCATATTTAGAAGAAGTCACAGGCAGACGTACAAACTGACAGATGGAGAAGGCACAGAAAAGGAGACAGACACACACACAAACACACACACACTGAGAGATAGACACACACACAAAGTGAGATAGAAACACATAGACACAGATGAAGGGAGGGAGAAATGCACAAAATAGGGAGGTGCATTCATTAGCCTGTATTGGGTTCGTTTTCTGCCTTACAAATTTTGTAAACTCGACTGTAAGCATGTCAAGTTTTAAATGTACATGCATGATTTCCGGTGACATTATAAGGTGGCATGGCGGTGTACCATCGGAGCTCCGGCCCAATAGTGACCCTCACTCTGAGCGTGCGACTCACCTGAGAGCTGTAATTTGTATGCTGCCTGTCCCCAGGAAGTACTGGGACCCAACCATGCCGGCTAAGAAGAAGCCTGGTGGCAGACTCTGGTGGCCTGCGCCACATACTTGGCACCTCTCCTGCAGTGCCTTCTGATTCTGGGGAGAATGTGCCCGAGGATGATTCTGCAGCATGACGATCAGTGTGGCGGTTGAGCACCGCTGACTAAGGTGGATTTTAAAGATTGGTTCTCGGAGATGAAAACTGAATTCCAGGGTGTCTGTGGTAAAATCAAGAACTCAGTGAGAGACATCAAACAGGAGCTGGATGACTTGGTGTGGCACATGGAGGATGTTGAAAAGCAGATTGATGAATAGTAAACTGCAGTGATGAAGCTGCACACAGCTACCATAGCCTTGCACAAGGACCAGGGAGATATATTGAGCCAGGTGGAAGACCTGGAAAACCAGTCCTGTAGGCTCAATGTTCATATTAGGGTCATCCCTGATACAGAAGAGTATCGAGATGCAGAAAATCTGATCCAAAGCATTTATGCTTTGGTGACTGATGGGGAGGTCTCTGTGGATGGTGCCCCTGTTAAAACAATTCCAGTGGACAGAGCACACAGGGCCTTAGGTCCCAAGAAAGGTAGCTCTCCTAAGGATATCATGGCCTGTCTTCATAACTTCAAGGACAAGGGGTCCATCACCTGGCAGAACCATAAAGTGAAAATCTTCCAGGGCTTATCAGTTATCATGCTTCAGCGCCACAGGAAATTCAAAAAGATGCTTGCTGTACATCTACAGCATTCCCTTAGATATATTGGCTATTCCCTTTTGGCCTTCTGATCACCATCCAAGAATCCTATCGGTGAGTCACCATAGTCATTATTTCAGTATGAAGGATTCGAGCACACCATAGGTGGCGGTGACACACAAGTTGGCACAATATTGATGGCAGACAGTGCCTAAAGGGCCTAAGAAGTGGCCTCCGGCAAATCAAATGGATACCTCAGCAGCTCGGACGGAGCCGGGACGGAGTGGCCGCTGAGCAGCACTGGAGATTTTGATTGTTCTTATCTGCTGTTTTGTTGCTGGACTTGGTACTCCTGTATATCCTGTTTGTGGACTAGGGAACTGGTTCGTTTGTATGGGGTGAAGGTGTGCATGTTGTAAGTGGTAGGGGCTGAGTGCTATTGTGAGTGTTTTTTGTTGTGTGAGTTTTCAGATTGGGTGTGGTATATGAGCCCCGAATGCCTGTCAGGGGGCGTTCGTTGAGAAGCTGTCCAATAGTCTTGAGGGTAAAGGAAGGTTATCTTATAGTGGCAGGAGGCTTTAATATTTCCCCTGACCCTAGATGGGACTCAGTGAGGGGCACCTCTGTGCACCTGAAAGCAAACAGAAGGCAATTACGTAGGTTCTTGGATTTTTGAACATTGAGGATGGGTGGAGGATCAAATACATAGGGAACAGAGATTATACTTACTACTCCAACGTGCATGATATGGGGGGGGGGGGGGCAGACTGAGGGAAGCCCAGATAGAGGGCACTACTTGGTCCAATCACACACCAGTGTGGCTGGATCTTAAGTGAGGGGATAGGCAAATGGGCATGTGCTATTGGCACCTTAATGATAGTCTTCTTAAGGATCCTAAGTTAATTAAGGGGATAGAGGGGGCTATAGAACACTTTCTGTGCCATAACAACCCAGAGGACTATTCCACTCAGACTATCTGGGAGAGCCTCAAGACAGTACTGAGGGGGGGAATGCATAGCCATTGCTACTAATAAGAAAAGAGAATGGTGGAGCAAGAACATAACCTAAGGCAGGAATTAGCAGTGCTGACAAAGCACCACAAAAGAGGCCAAAGGGGGGGGGGGGGGGTGATGATGCAGGATAGGATACAGGAGGTTAGGGCAGCATTGGGGAAACACAGGACGCAGATCTTAAATTTTGACTGGACTTCCTGAAACAATGATTTTTTTGAGTCTAGGAACAGGGCTGGCAAGCTGTTGGCCCATAGGTTAAAGATTCAACAAGTGAGATCTATCATTTTGTTAATTAAGGATCAGCAGGGGAAGCCCCTTACCAAGGACGAGTTGATTCAAGCTAGATTCCGGGAATTTTATGAGTAATAATATACTCCTGAGAACCAAGCTATAGACAGGGACACTGAGAATTATTTACAGCAGTTACAGCTACCCAGGCTTTCACAGAAGGTTATAGAAATTCTAGATCGTGATATTCTGGAAGCAGAGGTGTTAAAGGCTGTTAAGTGGTTGAAATTTGGCTAAGTCGCCAGGGTTCCAGTACTCTTTTGTTTTAGGGTGGCACCTCTCTTAGTATGGGTGTTTAATTTGCTTCGAGGTGGGGTGATCAATTTCCTTTTTTTATGCTTTTGGTGGGCATTACCATCCTGCTGAAGCCTGGTAAGGACATCATGCAGTGTGAGGGATATAGACCCATATCCCTCTTGGGCTTGGATACTAAAATTGGGGCACATATTTTGGCAGGTAGGTTGACAAGTGAGCTTTATAGGGGGGGTGGCAGGCCTTGGATGGTATTAGATAGGTACTGAATTTGATTTGGGGGGGTCAAAGGGGAGTGGGAACCTATGGGTTGTTTTTTTTTTTTTTTTTTATTACATTTGTACCCCACGCTTTTCCACTCATGGCAGGCTCAATACGGTGGGCAATGGAGGGTTAAGTGACTTGACCAGAGTCACAAGGAGCTGCCTGTGCCAGGAATCGAACTCAGTTCCCCAGGACCAAAGTCCACCACCTTAACCACTAGGCCACTTCTCCACTCAGTTGATGCCAAAAAGGCATTCAACCAAGTAGACTGGAAATTTATGGAACATGCCTCTTGCACATGTTAATGGGGTGTACTCCTTTGAGCCTCAGTAGGCTGTAGACAAGGATGCCCTATGTTACCCTTATTGTTCGTACTTGTAGTTGAACCCTTGGCTTAGGGGATCTGACAGGATCCGACCATTGAAGGGCTTCCACTCAATGGGAAGGAACAAAAATTAGCTGTCTTTGTGGATGATACTCTAGCCATATGGAGGGCATGGAATTCGCCTTGAGTGCCCTGCAAGATCAAAAGTGTCCATTAAGGCAGGTTGTCAGGATTTAAAGCCAATATCACCAAAACAAAAAATTTTGACCTATCTCCAAGACTGCCAGGTGGCTGAGTTGAATCAGCATTTACCATTCTGTTTTGTGTGGGGCCCTATTCGCTACTTGGGATTGCAGGTGGGGGCGGATTGGGGTAACCTGTATGCTCAAAACTTTCTCCCACTCCTGGCCGAAATTAATCAAGACCTTGACCGCTGGGCTAAGCTATATGTGTCCTGGGTGGGGAGAATGGAGGCTGTTAGGATGATGGTCCTAGATTCCTGTACTTGTTTCAGGCATTACCGATTGAAATTCCAATCGAATGCTTTCTTTCCTGGCATAGAAAACTATTTAAGACAAAAAAGTGAGGAGAACGAATGAGGATACCAAAAAAAAGTATTTATTCATATAAAAAATGACCCGACACGGCCGTTTTTCGGCCCAAAGGCCTCCCTCAGGGGTCTTTTACAACCAGCAAGCCTTTACACTCCGACATGGCATAGAAAACTATTTTGCTTTATTTAGGAAAGGAAACATCCCAGGGTAGCTCAGGCAGCTATGTTTAAATTTAAGAGGGAGGAAGGCATGGAAGTTCCTAGTCTGGAGCTTTACTATGTCGCTGCCCAACTCCGGACGGTGGTGGACTGGCAGGCGTTTCAGCCTAAATAGTGGGTTGAGATGGAGAATGCTTGTGGGCCCTTCCTGCCATGGGTGGAATTGAATTTTGGGGAGATTCAGCACATAGCCAACCCTTTCATCCGAACCACTATTAAGGTATGGCAGAAGGTGTAGTCTACATTGCTGAAGGAGGCTGAAGGGATTTTTTTCCAGCCTATTGGGTATACGCCTGCCTTTCAGCCGGGGAGGGAGAATCAGGGCCGTGCCAACCCAGTATGCAGGCTAAGCACTGCAGGGGGGGGCACCTGCCTTCAAGGGCACCGCGCTGAGTTGTATTTAAAAATTTAAAAAATAAATCTTATCGTGTTGGTGCATCGGCGCCTATGCGCATGCGCTGCTGCCTTCCCGCGCACAACGCTCAGCTCTTTGGCACCGCCCAGCTCTTCCACGCGCCCTGCTGCTGCTTACTTACTGCCGACGTGACTCTGAGCACCGTCCGCCAGGAAGGGAACAAACAACACAGAGCTGCTGAGGCCCTCAGCAGTGTTGCCAGGTGGGCGGTTTTACCGCCCAATTGGGCGGTTTTCCGCGACCTGCTGCAGGAAATTTTTGCCCGCGGCGGGTTGCGGTTTTTTGGGCTGCTTTTTGGGCTTCAGGGCGGTTTTTTCGGCCGCGGGGGGGCGGGGTTAGTGACGTTTTTTGGGGGGGTTAGTGACGTTTTGGGCGGGGTTAGTGACGTGGGAGGCGGGGCCGATGACGGGGGAGGCGGGGCCGGTGACGGCGGGGGCGGGGTTGATGACGGCGGGGGCGGGGGTGATGACGCGGGGGTGGGGGTGTCAGGGGCGGGGTTTGAGTTTGGGCGGGTTTTGGGCGGGTTTTGTGCTGGATTGGGTGGGAAAAAAATTTTCCACCTGGCAACACTGGCCCTCAGTTGACAGCAGAGGAGGGAAGAGGATGGAGAACACTCACACAAAGACGTAACTTCCTGTTTGGGAGGAGGGAGCGGACAGAGGAGGAAAGAACCGGCAGAGGCAGCAGTGGCGCGCAAAGGGCTATGGCCCCGCATGTGGCTTAATTTTTGTTGCAGTCAAGTTGGGGAGGCAACGGCGCGAACAAGGAGGTGGAACTCAAAATGTTGAAAGGCAAGCTACTGTTGTATCCATGTTTTACCTTTTGCCTGTCTCTTCCTTTCCTCTGCTCTGCTCCACACAGCCGTTAACTTCAAAGCAAGCAAATCTAGGAGGAGCTGCTCCATCACGTTGTTGATTTTAGTTGTTGGTATTTGATCTTCTTTTTTTACTTATATTTTTAAGCATGCCGGCTTGTTCAGCATAGGGATGTGTATACAAGGAAGTACTGGTTTAATGGGTTAGAGTACTGCTTTGTTCTAAATCATGTCATTTGGAGGGGCTGGTTATAGGGACTCCTTGTATTCATATAGAGATGTTTTCAGGTGCTTAACAATCAGACTTCTATTTAAAAGTATATTTAAAAAAAATAGCATTAATTAGGTTGAAACCTGGAAGCATTTAATATCTTTTTTCCCTGTGCCTACATCAAAAGATTATGCATGTCTGGGAGCTTGCTCCTTTTGTTTTGTGGATTGCAGTGGTATATTATAAAAAATACACTTGCCTTTTCTATTACTACTATTTCACAGAGAGGTATTGAATAATGAGGGATGGGCATCATTCATAAGTTCTGTCCACTCAGTCTAAATATGCTAACATTGTCCAGTTCAGCACACTATTAGCCGCCAAGTTCATATGAGTTAATTATGTTCAGTGAAAAATAAATCTGTTGGCTCAGGCTGCTTACTACTGAATATTCCATCATTGTTTCATTGTTGCTACTAAGTATTACATATTAAGGGCATTTGCTTTAGACTTTGTTTTAATTCGTTTATTTAGTCCTTACATGCATATGGTTTTGCTTTTTAAACCCAATGGTGAATGAATCCTAAGGGTGGTTGAACAATTAGGTATAAACTGTTGTTTCTGACTTTATTTGTTTTGGACTGCTTTGGGTCCTGCTGATCTGTACATCTGCTGTCTAGAATTTTGGAAGGTGGAAATGAGAAAATAAAAAGTTTTGGATTATTCAGTAGAAGAAGTTGTTTTGCAATGTGCGTATGGATGCCTGTTCCAGTGTGTGCATATGAGAATATTTGAATAGCTGTTTATACTTATGGCTATGATTTCTGAACAAGTGGTATCACTAAAGGACAGACTTAAATCCCAGTTGGTATATATGCTAATCTCAACTTTGTCAAATGGGAGAAGAGGGAGAAGAGAGAAAGGAGATGCCACACGGGGGAGGGGGGGCGCCAACTGATAGTCTGCAGGGGGGCATCAGAGACCCTAGGCATGGCCCCGAAGAGTTGAGTGTTCCGTCGTTGGGAGAAGAGGCGAAAGCACATCATTGCCTATCGTGCAGTAAATTTGAAGCAATGTTGTGAGGCGGGCTAGGTGGGGGTCTATCTCTGTATAGATTAGTGCATGAGGCCCCAGAATGTAAAACACATTATATGTTGGAGAGGGACTTGGGTAGAACGCTTCCTGATGAGTCTTGGGCTGATATTTCTATGTGCATTCATCATATTGCCTTTGCTTCCCAAATATTGGAAAATGCACTTAAAGTGCTGGTACATTGGCACTGGAACGCGGAGGCCTTAGGTCGTGTTTTCAGGACTGGGACAGTTCATTGCTGGCGAGGGTGTGGGCAAACAGGTAATTATTTGCTTATGTGGTGGGGGTGTCCTCTCCTTTAGGGCTATTGGAATCAGATCATTCATTATGACCAGCAATTGGTGGAATGCTCTGAGCCCATCACCTTGAAAACAGTGTTCTTGAATGCTCGTGTGCCTGCACTTGAGGACCATCGAGATAAGCTATTGATGCTGGCATTTAGTGCAGCTCGCATGATCATCACCCAACACTGGAAACAGCAGTTGGCACCTTGGCTGAGTCAGATTCAGGCGAAGTTGGGTTGCCTGTACGAGCAGTATTGTCTTACGGCGCTTCAAAATTGAACCTGGGCTCAGTATCACTGTATGTGGACTCACTACTTGGAGCTGGAGAAGGAGGATGGAATTGCACTTTCACATTGATATTCTGTGTATATATTTCTGATTGTGAGACTAATCTATGTTTGCTTTCTTAACAGTGGATTCTGATAGGGCCCTTAGAAAGTTTTGGAGCTGTTGGAGTAGCAGAGGGATTGGATTTTGTGGCTGAGGGTAGATCTGTTGTGGCTAATGGAAGTGTGACTGGGTGCCTCGGAGGCGGGGGGACCAGGGGAATATGGGGAAGGGAGGGGTTTCGGAACATCCTTTTGGTACTTGTATTCAGGCATAATGGAGGTAATGAAGTGTACACTTTATCTCTTTTGATGTGCATATTGTGATGTTCATTAACCTTAAATAGTTACAAAAAAAAAAAAAGAATTAACAGGCATAAAGTTCTAATGTGCAACAATGCTCCCAGTGGAAAAAAAAAAACCCAAATTAGGAAAGGTTCAGAAAAATCTGTACCCAATAAATGTTTTTAGCCATGTATTTCCCTAGCACAAAATGGGGGACAAACTGGACTGTTAAGGAAGAGATTCCTTCTCCAATGTATATTATTTCTTCTGCTCAGTTCTCTCTCCTCCTCTTCTCTTTTCTTTGAAAAGAGTTTCTAAAAACAGGGGGGGTTTAATTCCAACCTCTAAAGGCTGATAGATTCTGAAGAGCTTAGTGAGCTAATCACCTCTGGGAGGCAAGAAAGAAATTTCAATGTGCTCAGATTTCTTCCTATGAGTGGGGGCACTTGGCTTTTCTCGTTTCTGAGGCTCTCCTCTCACTAAGGATCTGGTGCAGAAGAAAAGGGGCTCACTGCATGTGAGAGTGAAATAGCCTCCAATTGCAGGTGACACATGCCTAATAAGTGATTTTTGCATCACTGCTGCCTTTTTCTTGACCCCTCACCTTCTGCCAGTGTTCATCTGAGAATACAATATATAGGCCTGCTTTCTGGTCTGTCTGTATTGTACGTACGGTTTCTGGAAGCTTAGCAAATTAATGGTCTGATTCACTAAGGCTGCCTCTCCGCCTCCCCACCTCCCCTACCCACCCATTGTCTATTAAATCAGAAATCTTGTGAATCAGACCCTGAAATGTCTCGTACTCAAGGATTAAAATGCTTTCACAGAACTTTCAAGAAACTTAATGCATTTCTACTCTAAATTCAGCATCATAATGGTAACAGGTATTCCTATCAGCTTTATATATTCTTTCTCCATCCTAGGCTTTCTGCAAATAGTGAAAGACTGCACTCTGAAAAATAAAGACTTTCTACTGTGCTGAATTTAAACAAATCTGCAAATGAAAACGTAATTGAAAGTCAAATGTACCATAATATATATTTAAAATGACAAATTACTATTAAAAAAAGTCCAACTTTAATACCAATTTAAGGGGCCCTTTTACTAAGCCACATTGAGCCTGCAAAGAGGTAGGAAAATGTGGGATACAAATGCAATAATTAAATAAGCTGCATAAACGTCTACACACGCCCAATGTGCGCCACAATGGAGTTACTGCATGGCTCTTGCCATAATTTCATTTTTGCCACACGTCCAGTACGCGCTGACAAAAAATAATTTTTATTTTCTGCCACGTGTATTGGATGCATGCCAAGTGGCATTTGGCTCACGTAGGTCATTATTGCCCGGTTACCGCATGAGATTTTACCACTAGGTCATTGACTGGCGGTAAGGTCTCAGACCCAAAATGGACACGCGGCAATTTTCATTTTGCTGCATGTCCATTTTTGGCAAAAAAATTTTAAAAGGCCTTTTTTACAGGTGTGCTTAAAAATGATTCTGCGTGTGCCCAAAACCCATACCTACACTACCGCAGGCCATTTTTCAGCACACCTTAGTAAAAGGACCCCTAAGTGCCTATTTACAAAACCACAGTAAGATTTAGCAGATACTGCATGTCAACAGCAAATGTTAAACAACATGGTTACTGCAGAACCTCTGTGGTAACTGCTGGTGGCATTCCCAGCACTTTGGGAAAGGCAGCCATGCTACTAAGGCAAAGCAGTGGCCATTACGGCACACGAGCAAGGCAATTCTAAATCTAGAACACATTCTCACAGTTACACACATATGCCTATATTCCCAAATTCAACTTAAATGCGTGCATTTTATGGGTAGGTATACACATAGCTGACGTCTGAGAGGGGAGTGGGCAGGGTGAAAAGTTGCATACGTGTTGTATGGTTTATTAGTTTTCATATACCACTTTTTGAGGACACTGGCAAAGGGGTTTTCAAAAAAATCAAAAGAATAGAAGGAAAGAAAGGAACTACAATATGTGATAGTAATGAAAAGAGAGTAGGAAAGGATAGAGAAATAAAGTTAAAAGTATGCAACATTGTTCATCAAGCTGATACCGAACAATAATCTTGGGATAGGGTGGTCAATGCAGTTATGTGTTGAAGGCTATAGAAAATAGATGAGTTTTTAATCCACTCTTGCATTTAGGATAAGTATCGAAATACAAATACTGTAAGTTACATGTGTATCTCCAGCACTTACTGCCTACTCAATGAATGGTGTAGGTGCTCGTGCCCAAGTTATAGGCACATATTTCTGCTATTATGCTAATAATATATAATGGAAAGTTAAAAAAAAAAAAGCAGGCATTAGCACTACCATCCTTTAGTAGCTAAACCACATAGGCAATACTCGTAAGATGACGTGGAGAGGCATAATTGAAAGGGGCGCCAAAGTTTTCCTGAGGACGTCCTCACAGGATGTCCTGGCGAAGAGACGGGGAAACCTGTATTATCGAAACAAGATGGGCATCCATCTTTCGTTTCGATAAGGACGCCCATCTCAGAAACGACCAATCCAAGCCATTTGGTCGTGGGAGGAGCCAGCATTCGTAGTGCACTGGTCCCCCTGACATGCCAAGACACCAACAGGGCACCCTAGGTGGCACTGCAGTGGACTTCAGAAATTGCTCCCAGGTGCATAGCTCCCTTACCTTGTTTGCTGAGCCCCCCAACCCCCCCAAAACCCACTACCCACAACTGTGCACCACTACCATAGTCCTTATGGGTGAAGGGGGGCACCTTAATGTGGGTACCGTGGGTTTATGGTGCGTTTTGAAGGGCTCACATCTACCACCACAAGTGTAACAGGTGGGGGGGGGGGGGGTGGGCCTGGGTCCGCCTGCCTGAAGTGCACTGCACCAACTAAAACTGTTCTAGGGATCTGCATACTGCTGTCATGGAGCTGGGTATGATATTTGAGGCTGGAAAAAATATTTTAAAAAAATCTTTTGAGGTCGAGAGGGGGTTAGTGACCACTGGGAGAGTAAGGGGAGGTCATCCCTGATTCCCTTCGGTGGTCATCTGGTCATTTAGGGCACACTTTTGTGGCTTGGTCATAAGAAAAAAAGGACCAGGTAAAGTCGTCCAAATGTTTGTCAGGGATGCCTTTCTTTTTTCCATTATCAGTCGAGGATGCCCATGTGTTAGGCACTCCCCAGTCCCGCCTTCGCTATGCGTCCGACACGCCCCCGTGAACTTTGGTCATCCCCGCGACAGAAAGCAGTTGAGGATGCCCAAAATCGGCTTTCGATTATGCCGATTTGGGCGACCCCGTGAGAAGGACGCCCATCTTGCGATTTGTGTCGAAAGATAGGCGCCCTTCTCTTTCAAAAATAAGCCTATCAGTGAACTTAAAAGGATAGTCACAGACTGTGCTCACACTGCCTAGCACAGGAGGGAAGACGTCTAGTAATGACAGTTAGGTCAATGAAGTCTTCAGCACTGTCAATATTTAATGAGTAAAGAAAACAAGCTACTAGGATATGTTAGAAAGAAAAAAGAAGCACTAGAGGATAATTGAAAGGTCGAAGTATTGAAATTATAAGAAGCATTAACTAAGTCCTAGCTGTTGAGTTAAATCAGTTGCTAGATGCTTTAACTAAAACTGGCAAGGAAGAGCAGGAAAACAAATCCATCAGTCAGCAACAAAGATGATACCTTGGCAAAATAACATCAGTAGTCTATGAGACAGTGGGTTCCACTTTCCATCTCATGTTCCCCAGACTGACTGTGGAGCAAAGACACAGCCAGAAACGAAAAGGACAGCTAAAGACCTGAAAGACTAAAGCTAAAGAACTAAATGGAAAGCTAAAGAAAGGGGTACATTGATAGTTCTTAGGAAGCTGCATTTCACAGCCTGCATGATAGGAGGTCAGTCTGACTGGTGGCTTATATTTGACAGGATGTGGAAGGAATGGAAATAAATTGTAGATTTATATAGCACATCTTCTCTCTCATAAGTACACCTATGGGCTTCTTAGCATTTGGTGCATTCTAATTCCGTTACCACAGATTACTAAAAGGGCCCCTAAATTAGGAGCATAAATCCTTTGAATATTGCCCCCATATTTTGTGGGGGAAAAAAAAAAAGATGCAGCTATGCATTTACAAATTAGTGTAATATGGTGCATAGAGCAAACAGATGCTATTGCTGTGTTCAGTTAGTAAGAAACCAGCGGACTACCTCCCTGCCAACACATTTCTAAGACAGCTGTATTACTGAAATGCTGTTTTAAAGGTCAAACCCCATTATGAATGAGGAGGAATATTACACATATCAATGTGGCTTGCTGACATGTTTAATCTGCATCTGCTGCCTTAGGGTTCTCTATACATTGTATTGGATTGCAAAGGAGAAGAAAAAAAGTATCTCATGGAAATCATTCGACCAAGAAATTCTACAAAATGTTAACATCACTTAAAATCAGAAAGGGAAAAAACTTCCTAACCTCCCCGTTTGTTTGGACTGGCATATGCGTTTTGCTTTATCGATGGTATAGTTCCTATTATGGAAGAGGAGTATTGGTGCATGCCGACCTGTTCTATTGTTTGAGTTACAAACATCACCATTGTTTAGTCCAATTCAGGGGTTCTCAACTCAGTCCTCGGAACACATCTAGCCAGTCAAGTTTTCAGGACACCCACAATGAATATTCATGAGATAGATCACCATACAATGGAGGCGGCACATGCAGATATTTCTCAAGCATATTCATTGTGGATATCCTGAAACCTGATTGGCTTAGAGGTGTATTTTCAAAGCACTAAGGTACCTTTTTACTGTTTGTGCTGCACGCTGAGGCCCTTTTTACTACAGCGGGTAAAAAGGCTTCAAAAATACATGGCCATGTGGTAAGATTGCGCTTATCGCGCAACCATGCGCGTGGGGGGGGGGAATATACCGTCACCCACTGAGGTGGCGGTAAATGATCCCGTGCTAACTCACCAGTAACCAGGTAGCACGCAGCACTGTCCATTTACCACTGGGTAACCACTGTGCAAAGAAAATCGAGAGCTATTTTTCCCAGTGCGGGAAATGGCACTTACTGGGCTGGAACTACTGCCAGCGCTCGTGTTGGGCTGGCAGTAGCTCAAACATGGCGCATGGTAAACCAGTGTTGGGTTTACCACTGCTTTGTAAAGGGTCTCTTAGACTTACAAAGTTACGTGGAGGGGCATTTTTGAAAGGGACGTCCATGTTTTAATTTGGACATCCTCGCAAACGACCCAATCTAGGGTTGGGGAAAACTGTATTTTCGAAACAAGATGGACGTCCATCTTTTGTTTCAAAAATACCGTCAGGGATGGCCAAATCCTTAAATTTGGTTGTCCCTAGACTTGGTCATTTCTGATTTTCGGCGATAATCGAAACCAAGAATGTCCATCTCAGAAACGACCAAATGCAAGCAATTTGGTCGTGGGAGGAGCCAGCATTTGTAGTGCACTGGTCCCCCTGACATGCCAGGACACCAAACGGGCACCCTAGGGGGCACTGCAGTGGACTTCATAAATTGCTCCCAGGTACATAGCTCCCTTACCTTGTGTGCTGAGCCCCCCCAACCACCCCCCAAATCCCACTACCCACAACTGTACACCACTACCATAGCCCTTACGGATGAATGGGGCATCTAGATGTGGGTACAGTTGGTTTATGGTGGGTATTGGAGGGCTCGCTGTTTCCTCCACAAACATAACAGGTAGGGGGGGGTATGGGCCTGGGTCGCCTGCCTGAAATGCACTGCACCCACTAAAACTGCTCCAGGGACCTGCATACTGCTGTCATGGACCTGAGTATGACATCTGAGGCTGGCAATCAATATTTTGAAAGATATTTTTTGAGGGTGGGAGTGGGGCTAGTGATCACTGGGGGAGTAAAGGGAGGTCATCCCTGATTCTCTCTGGTGATCATCTGGTCATTTTGGGCACCTTTTTGTGCCTTGGCCGTAAGAAAAACACGGCCAGGTAAAGTGTCCAAGTGTTCGTCAGGGACGTCTTTGTTTCTTTCGATGGATCAAGGACGTCCAAGTGTTAGGCACGCTCAAGTCCCGCCTTCGCTATGCCTCCAACACTCCTCCTTGAACTTTACCCATCCCTGCGATGGAAAGCAGTTGGGGACATCCAAAATCGACTTTCGATTATACCGATTTGGACGACCCTGGGAGAAGGACGTCCATCTTCCAATTTATGTCAAAAGATGGGCGTCCTTCTCTTTCGAAAATGAGCCCAACAGTAACCTATGGAACTTTGTAAGTCTAAGTGCTTTGAAGGTGAGCCCCTTGGTGTGTCTCGATGACTGAGTTAAGAACCCTTGGTCCAATGTAATAAAAGGAAAAAAAACTTAGCAAATTGCATGAGGCATCTTAAAAATGCCAAATAGTGTTTATTATTTCCAATAACATTCTTTTGGATCCTTCTACTAAGCAACAGTAAGCACTACCGCTTGCTTCACATGCACCGAAATGCAGTACCGCAGGATGTGCTCAGGCATCTTGCGGTACTTCAGGCATCAGAACATGCTGCCCCGGCATGTTTGGGGTGGAGAGTAGTCATGCCCAGTGCTAATTGGTTAGTACAGCTACACTGCTGCATGCCAGCTGATTAGTGCATGGTTAGCGAGTGAACCCTTTCAGCCTTCAATAAATAGGTGTCAGTAAGGCTCACGTGCTAATGGCCTTGTGCTAATTTGGAAATTAGCTCCTGTCCAGTAATGGGAAAAAATGAAAATGTGGTCATTTTACAGCCACGCTAAAAGTGGCTTCAATGCGTGGGGAAACCCACATGCCAATCATAGCACATAGCCACTTTTAGTGGAGCTTAGTAAAAGGGCCCCTTTATTTTGTGTTTTAGGTGCCCTTTTACTAAAGGGTTACCATGCTGCAACCCAGAACTACCGCCAGCGCAATGCAGCCACCAGCAGTAGTTCTGCCTCCATCACGTTCCATTTCCAGCGCTGCTGGATTATTTTTAAAAATACACCGCAACAGGTTACCTGTCGGTAATCGCTGCCCGGTTACCGCCAGGGTAGCATGGGAGTCTTTACCGCCACATTAGTGGATGGTGGTGTTTCTCCCCACATGCCCACGTGGTAAGTGCAAGCGTACCGCATGGCTATGTGTTTTTTGGGGCTTTTTACCCTCTGCGGTAAAAAAAGGCCCTGGGGCACAGAATTAATGGCCGCTGCCGCATGGCCCTTTTTATCGCAGCTTGGTAAAAGGGCCCCTTAATGCACAAAACACCATTTGTGAAGTTTTTCTCATTCAAGAATGAATAAAATTTTACATGTAATTTTTCACATACAACATGTTATTCAACTTAATAGATGCATCATGCAAAGCAATGCTGTTTACCTACATGAAAATTTGGGGGGTTACATAACATTTTGGCAATAAAGTAATACACTACAGTAAGGTCTAGAATTTTTTTGAAACAATTTCCTTTTGCAAAATGTTTGACACTAATTATTCTATTAGGAATAATTGCATATAACATTCACCCCGTGTTATCCCATGTTCCATCCCCTCCTGTCACAATCCGTAACTGTGCCTTCTCTGTATTGTATTGTATCCTCATGAATTAATGTAAGCCACATTGCGCCTGCTCTTGTGGGAAAATGTGGGGTAAAAATGCACAAAATAAATAAATAAGTATAAGTCCTCACAGAAAACTGTGCATTCTGTTTTGCAAATAGTACAAACAGGTTTTCACCCCATAGTACATGTGCCTTCTGGTTGTAGAATAAAATGATAAGAAAATGCTATGTGTGTTTTGTTGGCCGGTTTTTTGTTTCTGGAGAGTAATCCTTGTGTATTTCTTCAACTTGCAGGAGCTATGCCTGTTCCAGACCAGCCATCATGCTCTGAAACGACGAGTTCGCTCAGCCCTGTGCTGAACACATCCAATGGAGATGGCTCAGAGACGGAAACCACCTCTGCCATTCTTGCTTCTGTCAAAGAGCAGGTAGACACAGTGTGACCAATTATATATCTTCCTAAAATCCTGCAGAATGGATTTATTGGCTTCTATGCTCAGCTGTGTGATGGTTCAGTATCTTATGCTGGCATTAACTGCAAGGACCTGCTAAAATGCACCATACATATGCTCTCTAATTACTTTTTGACAGCATTTAAGTGGACATTTGGTATAATTACAGCATTTTGTGAGGGTTGTTTTTTGTTTTATATTTTTTAGTAGTTTGTGATCATACTCTCAGAAGATAGCAAATTATGGAGATCTTTTATGAAGTTTCAGGAAGTACAGTGCGCCCTCCCCTCTACTTGCTCTGTTTTATTGGTTAGGTTGTCTAGAAAGTAGTGCTGTTGGAGAGAGGACACAGGAGATCACAGCAAAGAATTAATGGATCTTTGAACACTATTACAGCTTTCATTTGTTTTATATAATCAAGTTTATTTCCTTATGTCTGTCACACGACATAGCCGGTCATTCGGCTAGGTGCGAAGCGCTAATATTCAGCAGAGATAGCCTACTATCTCACACTGAATATTAGCGCTTAGCCCACTAAGTACCATTTAACCAGCTAGGTGCTGTTCCTGGCCAGTTAAATAATCATACATGGCCCTTATTTTAGAAGCCTCTCCATGTACAGATTACATATACATGTAATTAGCGATTTCAGAAAGCCTTATGGAGAGCAACACAAAAATTTCAAGGGGGTATAGAGGAGGCATGGTTTGGGTATGCCTTAGGTAGAACAAGCATTTACCTGTGCATTCCCTATTTTACAAAGAGAATAAATGTGTATGTGAAAAAAATTACCTTATTAGGTTTTACACCAGATCAGAGGCGCACATAGATTTTTTTAAACAAGTGCTCATTTTGGCAAGAACTTTACACAAAGTTTTAAGGAATGCATTCTCCTTAATCTCTCGTTGTTTATTTCCACCTCCAAAATGAAAAAAGATAACATTTATAGATTCACTACTTAATTGGCAGCATTTACGGGGTCCTTTACTAAAGATTAGCTTGAGTTATCTGCAGCAGGGCCCTTTTATTCCTATGGGCCCTGCTGCAGATAACTCGAGCTAATCGTTAGTAAAAGACCCCCTTAGCCATCTAGGTTGATAAAATGGGACAGCAACACATGGGAATGACAAGTTATGGAATCATTGCCTCCTCATGGAAGCTACCCGGGATCCTGCTGTTCCAAGTTGGACTTAAATGTCATATGGAAAATTTCCTTCCACGTATCATTGTACATTCCTGTTCAGAAGGAATGGATCCTAAGGAGCTTAGCCGAGATTGGGTGGCAGAGACGGTGGCGGGAGGCGGGGATGGTGCTGGGCAGACTTATTCGGTCTGTGCCAGAGCCGGTGGTGGGAGGCGGGACTGGTGGTTGGGAGGCGGGGATAGTGCTGGGCAGACTTATACGGTCTGTGCCCTGAAAAGGACAGGTACAAATCAAGGTAAGGTATACACAAAAAATAGCACATATGAGTTTATCTTGTTGGGCAGACTGGATGGACCGTGCAGGTCTTTTTCTGCCGTCATCTACTATGTTACTATGTATGTTACATAGTAACCATGAAGAAAGCTATATAGTGCTATCTTGTTTGATTGTGCTTCTACATTTTGGTAGATGTTCAAAAGTGTTGCAGTTAATTACATCTGTCACCTGCAATATTGGAATCTGGAATTAAAAATCAGTGTCTGAAAATATCACTGTTTATATTCAAGCAATGTTTCTTTTTTCCAAGTAGATTCACATTTATTTACACTCTTTATTGGTCATATATATGCATACGTTTAATTGTCTTGCAAAAAGATGGTGTTTAATAGGTACATAGTTAGAAATTCTATAAATTGGCACCAAGATTTAGGTGCCCCAATGCCATGCGCTGAGCACCAATTCCATAATGGTATCTTGGCACCAAGATGCTGTTGTTATAATGCCATTTTATCGCTCCATGGTGCGACTGCATCTTGAATATTGTGTGCAATTCTGGTCACTGCATCTCAAAAAAGATATAGTGAAATTAGAAAGAGAAGGGCGATGAAATGAAGGGGATGGAACAACTTCCTTATGAGGAAAGGCTAAAGCAGCTATGGCTCTTCAGCTTGGAGAAAAGACGACCGAGGGTGATATGATAGAGGTCTATAAAATAATGAATGGAGTGAAATGAGTAAACGTGAATCACTTGTTTACTCTTTCCAAAAATACCAGGACTAGGGGGGATGCAATGAATCTACACAGTAGTAAATTTAAAACAAACCAGAGAAAATATTTCTTTACTCAATGTGTAATTAAACTCTGGAATTTGTTGCCAGAGAATATGGTAAAAGCAGTCAGCTTAGCAGGGTTTAAAAAAGATTTGGCTAACTTCCTAAAAGATAAGTCCATAAGACATTATTAAGATGGACTTGGGGAAAAGAAACTGTTAATCTGTTCGTGACCCCTTGAGCCCAGGCCGAGGCCTAAGAAGGATCTTGGCCAAGGCCTAGGGTAGACCGAACAGGCGCTACGCACAACCCCAGCCACCAAGCCCTGCACACAAAGGACAAGCAACTAGCAGCACAAGGAAAAGGGAGATAGACCACTCAGGCGGGCCTCACGGCCGAATGGGAACCCACTTGTACAGAGTCCAAGCATGCGGGCCTCATGGCCGAACAGGAACCGAGTCATACACTGGGAAGGGAGAAAGAGCAATAAGGGTTCCCCAAGGGACTGGAGTACAAGCAACGCACACAGCACAAGCTAGAGACACCAGGGAAAGGGCGACAGCCAGAAGCTACTATAGGAATACACAAGGCTGTGCAACACGGAAATCAAAGCTAAAGGAAGCCACTCAAAGGAAGGCTATACCATACAGCATTCAAAGGTAAGGGGAAGCACCTATAGGAATACACAAGGCTGAGCCACACAGTGTACAAGGGTAAAGGGAATCCACACACAATAATGCACAAGGCTGGCCCCACAGCACACAAGGGTAAAGGGAAGCTGCTTATAGGAATACACAAGGCTGTGCCACACAGCGCACAAGGGTAGCAAACAGAGAAAGTTGCCTTAACATACACAGATCAGACAAGGAGCAATGCTCACCAAAATCAGGAGACAGACTCAGCAAACAAAGGCTAAAGGGAAGGCTGCTACTGGGACACCAAACAGCAGGAAGCAGGGCAAACACGCCAGACAAAGGTAAGGCAAACAAAGGAAAACTTAAACAAACGAACAGGAGCAAATACAAGGACAGGGAGGCTGCCGACAGAGACAGGACTACAGAAGGCAAATACTAAATTCAGCACATAAAGGGTTACACTGAAGAAAGGGAACTAAACAAACGAACTGGAACTATACAAGGGACAAGCTCACCAGAGAACACACTTCAGCAGCAAGCAGGGAAAAGACTCAGGTGCAGGGGAGTGAAACAGTCAAGCTCATGCTGGGAACACCCAGCAAACACAGAAGCTTCAAGCTACAAGAAGAGTAGACAAAGTCCAACAAACACACAGTGTGCAACATCACAGACTGAGAGAAAGGGAAACAGGCTGCAGCTGACAGGAATGAAATGCTAAAGCATGGCCTGTAGGGAGAGGTAAGCTTAAATAGATAGATAGATCAGGCTTCTGACTTCTGCCCTGACCGGCCAATCAGAAGCGAGTCCCAAACATTCCCCTGCCTGTCTAGCAGAATCATAACAGAAACACTGCTTATTTCTAGCACAAGCAGCATAAAATATATTGTTCTGTTTTGGGATCTTGCCAGGTATTTGTGACCTGGATTGGCCACTGTTGGAAACAGGATACTGGTCTTGATGGACCTTTGGTCTGTCCCAGTATGGCAATGCTTATATTATGTTCATATGAATACTAGCATAAGTAGTCATTGGTACACCTACAGGTAGATGCCAACAGTTACGCCAAGTCGATGGCACTCATAACTATTGGCGCCTAAGTGTGCCCTCAAGTATATGACCCACCCATACTCTGCCCAAGTTTATACCCCCTTGCACTTACACACCAAGCAATGTTGGCACTTACTTTTATAGAAAAGCGCCTAGAACTTATGTGTGTAAATGACAATTAGTGGCACTGTTTACTTGTATGAATGTGCCTATTCTATAAATTGGTGCTTGTAAATAGCACCTAAATTTAGGTGCACCTTATAGAATTTCTCTTTTAATTCTCTATCAGGAAAAAAAATGCATGGGTTAGTATGTAAACTCCCTGGTTGGCATTTTTATTAAAACTGGCTGCAACATTTTAAAAATGTATTTTTATTAGTTTATCGTTATAACAACCAAGTACAGTGGAACCCCGTTTTAACACTCCCTGCAATAACGCAATTCCGCTTATAACAAGATGATGTCTTAGCTCCTTTCTTTTTTTTTAAACTTACATTTCCTCTCCAGCCAATGTCTAGCTACGCCAGGGTGAAGCCCACCCCTTCCCTGCATGAAACCCATTCCTGCCAATATTTAGCTATGCCGGGATGGGCTCTATCTGTGTCGTTCTGAAAACAACCTCGAGTGGACTCTTTTTCATCGCAGCTTTGGCTGCTCCCGATGTGAATGTCTTGGCTTGTAGCAAATAAATCTTTTGCAACTGATCGATTGCTGCTTCATTTATGTTCATTTTCCATTGACCCTGGCATAACGTGACCCCACATTTACTGCAAATATATTTTATGGATCCCAAACACTGCATTATAAATAAAAATCAGCACACATCCGTTTTCAGTTTCAGACTTTACCGCCACCCATTGGATTAGCGGTAAGGTCTCACTTGCTACCAGGGCAGTAGGCATGCAGCGTGCGCCCACTGCTGTTTACCGCCGGGTAAGCACCACATAGTAGAAAAAATATTTTCTACTGCATGTTTTCAGTGCACACCAAATTCAGAATTACCACCTGGGGCACGAGGTAGCCAGGTGGTAATGCTGATTTGGCGCATGCTGGATGCGCGTAGAACTTTACACGCCTTTGTAAAAGGGCACCTTAGTGATTCCTATGTAGGACATGCTAGGTAATCAAACGTTAACGCAACTGTTATTGAGTTAGGACTGAATTCTATAAATAATGCCTAAAAACTCATTGCCGAAAAAAACAGCGCTAAGCACTAGTCTATAAACAGTGCTTAAATTTAGGTGATGTTTGTAGAACAGCACGTAGTGCCAGCAAGTGCAACTACATTGAGACACGGATCCCCTTTATTCTATAACAACATGTGTAAATTAAAGGAATGCCCCTGATCCGACCATGACCCACTCCTGGCCACGCCCCCTTTTTGGTCCCACATGTAAAATTTAATTACATCTAATTAGCACCAATAATTGCTTGTTAAGATCTCCATTTTGATGCAAATTGGTTTATTATTCAACTAGTAAAAAAGGCCCGTTTCTGAGAGGAATGAAACGGGCGCTAGCAAGGTTTTCATGGAAGTGTGTATGTTTGACAGTGAGTGTGTGAGAGACAGACCAGCTTATAATCGAACGAGAATAACGCCCAAGTTCCGACCTAAATCGGGAGATGGGCGTTCTTCTCACAAAAACAAATAAAGCGGCATAATCGAAAGCCGAACTTTGGACGCTTTCAACTGCACTCCGTCGCGGATGCGGACAAAGTTGACGGGGGAGTGTCGGAGGCGTGGTGAAGGCGGAACTGGGGCGTGGTTATCACCCGAACAGAGATGGGCGCCCTTCGCCGATAATGGATGCGTTTGTAGCTAGAATTTAGGGCACTTTTCCTGGACCCTGTTTTTTGACGAATAAGGCCCCAAAAAGTGCCCTAAATGACCAGATGACCCCCAGAGGGAGTCGGGGATGACCTCCCCTGACTCCCCCAGTGGTCACTAACCCCCTCCCACCACAACAAATGATGTTTCACAACTTTTTACTTTCACCCTCAAATGTCATACCCTCCTCCCAAGCAGCAGTATGCAGGTCCCTGGAACAGTTGTTAGGGGGTGCAGTGGACGTCAGGCAGGTGGACCCAGGCCCATCCCCCCCCTACCTGTTACAATTGTGCTGCTTAATGCTACTAGTCGTCCAACCCCCCCAAACCCCCTGTACCCACATGTAGGTGCCCCCCTTCACCGCTTAGGGCTATAGTACTGGTGTAGACTTGTGGGCAGTGGGTTTTGAGGGGGATTTGGGGGGCTCAACACCCAAGGGAAGGGTGCTATGCACCTGGGAGCTCTTTTACCTTTTTTTTTGTTTTTGTAAAAGTGCCCCCTAGGGTGCCCGGTTGGTGTCCTGGCATGTGAGGGGGACCAGTGCACTATGAATCCTGGCCCCTCCCACGAACAAATGCCTTGCATTTATTCGTTTTTGAGCTGGGCGATTTCATTTTCCATTATCGGTGAAAAGCAAAAACGCCCAGCTCACACCTTGGCGAATAAAGCATGGGCGTCTATTTTTTTTTAAAAATACGGTTCACTCCGCCCCTTCACGGACCCGTTCTCGGAGATTAACGCCCATGGAGATAGGCGTTTCTGGTCGATTATGCCCCTCAGAGTGAATTTGCGACTGTGTGTGTGTGAGAGAGTGAGACTGTCTGTGTGAGAGTGTGTGTTCGAGACAGAGAGTGTGCCACAGGGGTCCCCCCCTGCATGTGTTGGCATCCTTCCCGCTCCCCCCCTGTGTTTCCTTTTCCCATATCCATCTCGTCCCCCTCCCAGCCTCAGGGTCGTGGGCCCCCCCCCCCCCGGCCTGCAGGATCGTGGGCCCTGTGGCGGCGTTTTTCTGTATCGGTGTGTGTTTGAGAGAGTGTGTGTGAGAGAGAGTGAATGTGTGAGTGTGACAGAGTGAGAGTGTGTGTGGCGTGTTTGTGCGAGAATGTGAGTGTGTGTGTGTGAGAGGGAATCCCTAATACCTATGCTAACAGGTATATTACTGCAGAACACCTTAATGTCACCATGCGGTAACCCTGTTAGCATGTATTAAGGGCATTCTGCCCTTTAGTAAATATGACTCTCGTTTAGCTGAGAGGGTTCAAAAAATACGTATTTTACAGACTGATACTTCACTATGGGCCCCTTTTACTAAGTGGCGATAAGCCCAACACAGGCTTACCGCTCACTAAACAGGAAGTACCGCCAGGCTATCGCAGCAGCCCAGCGGTACTTCCCACCCCTAGCGTGACATCATATTCAGTGCTACAAAAAATATTTATTTTTGTAGCACCGGAGTGTACCTGGCGATAATCGGGCAGTGCCACACACTGCCCAGTTACCGTTGGGTTAGCCCGGGAGCCCTTACTGCAATCTCAGTGGGTGGCGATAAGGGCTCCCCCCCCACCACCGGAAATGGCCACACAGCAAGTGCTTTGTTTCCTGCAGGAAAGAGAGACTTCCCTTTTACCCGCTGCAGGCCTCGGTGCATGTTTTGCCGGAGCTTGGTAAAAAGGGCCCTACACAGCCATGGTATTTACATATATTCCCAGATACTCAGCGCCGGCTTCTGCTCAGGTATCAGCAGTGAATATTCAGTGATGCCAGAGTGCTGCCATAATCTGGGTTATAGTATTACCCAGTGCCATCCAGATAGCAGCACAGAATATCGTCACTGTATTTTTCTTACTCTGCCCCCCAGTCCGCCCCAGTTTGATCTGGATAGCTCCAGGGCAGCCTGTAGTAGTTTTCAGTGGTATTATCCAGGTTAAGCGCGGTAAGGCAGTACTGTGCAATTTTGTGAAATGCCACTGACCACACCCCCTTTTCAGATAGGTACTGTGGGGCCCTTTTACTAAAGGATTGGTGCACATTAATGGGCTTGCCGTGTGCCAATCTGGAACTACCACCAGGCTTCCACAAGAGCCCAGTGGTAGTTCCCACGCCAGTGCACACCATTTCTGGTTTGCTGAAAATATATTTTCTACTTTTATAGCCCCGATGCTTACCTGGCAGTAATCAAGCAGTGCCGCACGCTTCCCAGTTACTACCAGTTTAGCACGGGAGCCCTTACCGTCACCTCAGTGGGTGGTGGTAAGTACACCTCCCTGAAATGTCCGCCCGGTAAGTGGTTCACTTACCACATGGTCTCTTTTTGGGGAAAAAAGACATCCTTTTACCTGCTGCAGTAAAAAAGGGGGGCTCAGCGTGCGTCAAAAATAGGTGCTGATGCTAACTCAGGCCCCCTTTTACTGCAGTTTAGTACATGGACCCCTATGAGAGTTAGGCTCTTAGTCATATAGAATAGTACACGGTCACTTATATGCACAAATCCTAATTGATACCAATTAGCTGTTTGATTAAAACCTAATTATTGCTAGTTAAGGGCTCATTAATCAATTAATTTGCAAGCACAAATTGGACACATGCCCAAATTTCATCTTACAATTTTGGGCACCATATATAGAATCCAGGGGCATGTGTAGCCATTCTCAGTCTAGGTTGGGTGGAACAGAGGTGGAGTTGTGATGTACATGCATATTTTTATAAAATAACAAATATATCTGTAAAGTACACTCCCATAATTACACATGCTTTTTGGACTTCTCAGATAGGCGTCATTCTATAAAGTCAGGCATCTATGCCCAATGGCACGTATTTTAGCACATCCACTCACTTCACAATGAGCCTCTTTTTGATTGGCATCTATCCAACAGGTAGGCAATTGCCAATGAGCATTGTGTTTGTAGATCTCTTAAATTAGCATACATATTTAAGGAATATGCTTTATTTAAAGTAAAACAAATATTTAGCCAATATATTTTTTCTTCACTATGTGCAATACAATAATTCATTCTAGCAATTTCTACCTAAATCCTTCATTTTTAGTTATCGTCCATTGAAAGGCAACTGTCTTTTCTTTGGTAGAGCAGGCACTGCTCCTGAGCCATGCTGCTCTCTTCCAACAGCTTAAAGTCTATTTTCTTTATTAACTCTGTCAGCTTTTGTTGCTTCTGTTGACAGAGCAGCTTAGGGCTATTGTATCTGGAGTTAAAAATAGGATTAATTCTTTATCAGAAACAGGCATGCAATATCTAGATTCTTCTACTTAATCTTGTTCGGATAACCTTGTGCTTGTGTTAATTTTCTTCCATACTTGGGAGCAATAGAATTGCTGTTCCTTTGTAAATAAGTGTGTTGAAAGGTCTACAGACAGTGTTTTTATGTTGCAATAAAAAAATTTTTATTGGTGAATTATTGAAGTTTTTTAAAATTAATTATACCACCTTTACATGTATACAATTACATTTTTAAGCCCTAGTACGTCTTATCACAATATATGTTTTTATTGGTGAATTATTGAAGTATTATTGATATATTTTAAAATTTATTTTCCATAAATTGACTTGTTTTTTTAATCCATTGATGTAATATTGATGTATTCATTTAATCTATCTTCCACAAATTTAGTTAATTTTTATATTTTTTCATATATTTATATGTTTTATTTTCTGTATCATGTGTACCATGTGTTTAATCATCCACTTGTAGTCATATTACTGTATTAGTTTATTATTCATTTAATTATTGAAAGTATTTATTTTTAGATTCCTGAAACAGGCCTTTGGGCCAAAACACAGCGTGGTGTCAAGTCTTTGATCAATAAATCTACTTGTATATATGATTATCTCTCTTGTCTCTGGAGTCAGTGGTCCTTCTCCCACTTATTCCTTCCTCTATTTTTGTATTCCCGTGGGACTACAGAGTTCTCCACGTCTGAGGACTTTTATTGCAATCAAATTGTTGTACATGTTTATTCCCATCTGCTTCTCTTTTTGTGTGGAGATGAGGAAAAGAACAAAGGGGGAACAGGTTGTTTTGTTTTTCAAAAAAATGAATATATTCAAACAACTTAACTTTTTTTTCAGTGTTCCTTGTATCCATGGAATAAATTACCACCACACATCCACTCTGTTTGACTTAAGCACAAACTGAAAACTCATCTCATTTTCTTAGCTTTCTGAGTAATTTCTCAGTTTTTGTTGTACTCATTATCTAATGAGTTACTACTTGTTAACGCCAAGGAGGTAATTCTGTAAGGAACCATCTAATCTTAGGTGGTAAATGCATGTGTAAATGCTGATATTCTAGTCCTCTATGTGTCCATGTGAACACATTCATATATAAATATCAATAATTCAGCTTTGTGCTATTCTTTAATCATATATATGCATATATATCTTCAGTAACGTATGCTTGTGAGGAGTGTGGGCGCAGTGTACACTGAGGCATATAACATACAGATTAGTATGAGGAGGAGTTATCAGCATGGGCTTCTGTTAAGATAGGTTATTTTACTGTTATCCCCAGATATTAATAACAAAGTCTCATTGCATAAAATGGAACCCATGCTAAAATAGCATGAGTGAGTGGTAAAATAACTTGTTTTAATGGTAGCCTACGTTGATTACTTCCCCCCTATAAATTAAGCATATTCTCCCAAGTCTAGGCTCATTGGCTGGTGTAAGTACTCACACCTAAACACATACAGGATTATTATTATTATTATTAGCATTTGTATAGTGCTACCAGACGCACGCAGCGCTGAACACCTGACACAAAGAGAGAGTACCTGCTCAAAAGAGCTTACAATCTAAATAATACAGACAAGACAGTTATGGGTGAGGGAAGTACTGGGTGAAAAGGAAGGAAGGAGCAAGGGGAGGGCAAATGAGTAGAGGCTAGGAGCCAAAAACAGCAGTGAAAAGGTGGGTTTTCAGCATGGATTTGAAAACAGGTAGAGATGGAGCTAGACGTATAGGTCCAGGAAGATGATTCCAGGCATAAGGTGCCGCAAGAGAAACGGAGCAGAAACGGCTGCTGGCCGGGTTAAGTAGCAGTTAACTGACTAAGCACTGATATTCAGCACGAGATAGCCAGTTATCTCCGCCAAATATTAACGATATAACTGGATAACCGCAAATATTCAGCGCTTCACCAGCTAAGTTTAGTGGCCTAATCGGATCGCCTAAATAGCAGTCCTATCTTTGGCTGCTATAAACTTAATCACCAAGTGCTGAATATTAACTTGGCCAGGTAAATTTAAACTGGCCAAAAAAACAAACAAACCCCCAGACAATCAATGCTGGTCACTGGCAATGGCTTGCATTGCATGTCCAGGCTCAGCCGGCCTGCATCCCATGGGCTGAGTATCGGTCAGATAGGGGTCGATATTCAAAGCAATTTGCCAGACCAGAAATGACTGTTGGTCGGTTAAATTACTTGTGCGAGACTATTTGCTGATATTCAGTGGCGCTTAACCGATAAGTGCCGCTGAATATCACCACAGACCACTAAAGTGAAAGCTGGGTATTTTGTGGGGGTGGGCAGGGGCAGGGGTTGGCACTTATGTGGTTAACTGCTGATGTTCAGCACTTAACTGCCTAAATTAAGTGGCCAAATCGGTCCGCATAAAACACAGGCCTATCTTTATGCGGTGTCACTCAGGGGCCCTTTTACTAAAGGGTTGGCTCGTGGCATCAGGCTTGCCATGCGCCAATCTGGAACTACCGCTGGGCTACCACAGGAGCCCGGTGGTAGTTCCCATCCCCAGCGTGCATCTTTTCCGGTGCTACAAAATATTTCTATTTTTGTAGCACCAGTGTTTACCTGGCAGTGGCACTGCCCGGTTACTGCTGGGTTAGCACAGGAGTCCTTATCACCACCTCAGTGGGTGGCGGTAAGTACTCCCACCCAAATTGGCTGTGCAGCAGGTGGTTCACTTACCGCACAGCCATTTCTTCTCCAGCAAAAAAAGACAGCCTTTAACCCGCTGCGGTAAAAAGGGGCCTCTGCGAACATCAAAAACATGCCCTGCACAAACCCTCTTTTACCGCAACTTAGTAAAAGGACCCCTTAGGCTGTTAAATGCTGAATATCGCACTTAACCACATTAGAGATAGCCGTGTGCATAAACTCATAATACCAGTTCCCAGTCATGGCCAGCATTGAATATCAGGGAATAACACTGGTGGTAGCTAAAAAAAAAAACCCCGCTCAGCGCCACCAGCTGAATATCTACCCCATGCATGATTATACTAGTATTCTATAACAGAATGTAAGAGAATGGTATCCATAGAGACACCTTATAGGCACCTAAATATATATGCCCAAGTATAGAATTTCCCTCCTCATGGCCCCTATTCACTGAAGTGCTATCCATGATGATATTACTGCCAGGGTCGGTGTAAGGATGTTAGGCACCCTCAGCAAGCTTTCAGTCTTCTCCAATTAATTTTCAGGTCTCTAACGTGCAACCCCACCTGAGATTTTGATAGCTCAACTTAATAATCATGATAAACCCATCATAATACCTCTCAGAAAAATCCTGAAAATATATACATAATTCAACATCAATCTTTTATATTTGAATAGCTAAGGAGAGAAATCCCCCAAAATAATTTACCCAGGTATATGGGTTTTGTCCTTATTCCCTACAGGAAGTAGGGAGTTCTTTGAATTTGTGTCACTGTCGGGACTTATATTATTTTGCCTTGACTGCAGCTGTTCTGTGTCGTTCCCTCCCCCCCCCCCCCCCCCCGCAAGAAGTTGCTGCCCTAGGTGATCACTACCCTGCCTAATGATTAAGCTGACCCTAATTACCGCAGGTTATTGCACTGTAGTGAATAGAAATTTGTGTGTATTCATCCCCTATGACATGTCTTAATTGATGTGCCATGTAAGAGGCATAAGATTATGTTTGTTTACTTGATATGTGATGACCAGGAATATCTAGGAATGTGCATTCATTCTATATAATTCCATTATATAGATTCAAGTAATACTTCTTATACAGAGTTAATATAGTCTGAGCTAGTGCAAGGCACTGGTCTGTACCCTAGATGAACCTTCAACCTCCCCCCTCTATTAACTTCCAGGCCCACAGCCTGCAGCCCCCCCCCCCCCCCCATTTTGATAACTAACCTCAATAATCATGATTATCATACAAACCTCCTATGAAAAAGCAGATTAAAGTATGTGCTGATGGCTCTTTGAGTGTGAGTGCCTTTCAGGTTTTGCTTTGGCTGCAGCTGTTCTTTGCTGCCCCTAAGAACCTGCTGCTTTTGGCAACAGCCTAGCATTACCTAATAGTTGGTCCAGCCCTGCCAATGTTACATTCCTTTAAACAACTCAAAGTTTTGTAGCTGCTTTTTTCAGTATGTTTCTCTGACCCGATGAAATAAGGATAACACTCAAAAAAAACTTGTCACAGATACATTAAGTTAGTTCAGTAAAAAGGTGTGACCTACAACCTAGTTGTAGACCCTCATTAATTTTTCAGTAAACTAATTAGATGAGATTCTATTATGATACAATCTATTAGGCTATGAGATCATGAACCTTTAGAGAACAACATGCAAAACACTGCTTAGCATCACTGTGTACAATAATTGAATCTCCTAGGTTTTATTGGGTGGTGGTTATAATTTAATAATGCTGGTCTAGCACAATAAACTTGACAAAACTATTTGTTTATTTTGTTCCCTGTTTATGGAATGATTTTAATCTCTCTGCTCTGATTTGTTGATGGCTAAGTTACCTGGTTCTATTTTGTCTTGTTAGAAAACTGGAGGCTAATATTAAACTTTCAAAAAAGTACCTTGCCAATACCCAAATAAATTTAAAATAGATCAAGAATTCTAAAATATTATTAACTCCCTCAATTCAGTACAAGTCACTCAAAATTGTGCGTGCAAATTTGAGCACCCTCCCAATTTGTGCATGCAATTTAATTGAATAACATGCCAATTAGTGCCAATAATTGGCTTTTTAACAAGCAATTATTGACACTAAAGTTAATTGAACTTTTTGAGCTGAAATTGAAGTGTAGGATCCATGCCTAAAATTTATGCACGATTTGAAAAAAAAAAGGGGGCATGGAGATGGGCAGGTTTGGGGCAGAACAGCGGCACTCCTAAAATTTACACATGTGTTATAGAATAACGGCGATACGTTCCTAACATAGGCATGCACATTTGTACCAGGTTTCAGTTGGTGCAAATGGCTGCACTTAAAGTTGGGCGTGATTCCTAGGTATAAGCGTTGTTCTGTTAACAGTGCCAAACTTTAAGTACAACTTATAAAATAGTCCTTTTTTTGGTGCCGTATATAGAATCTAGCCCTAAATGTGCAATAGAGCCCTACATATGATTATATATCACACCTTGAATGTGTAGCTCATGGGATATGGTCTACTAGAGAGTTTCTTTTTTAATTACACATATGCAAGAACATGGCAGGCAAACATGTTGACTAGAAGTGGATAGAACATTTCATGGTGAGGGATGATATGTTTTGTGCTTCTGTTTCTACTATCGCTTTATTATTGGAACATATGCATTTCAGAACTGTTTAGTTTGATTATAATAGCTTACATTGCCTTGCACCTACTGATGATGTTAGCAGTGAGGGCCTACAAGAGACACTGAAACTCTGACACAGTGAGTTGTTAGTCTTGCCTGTTCCTGCTTCTGCTTGCGCTCTAACCCGTTATTTTGACTGTTTGGGACCGTGTAATTGATTGTAAGCAGTGGAGTCCTAAGGTGCCATGTCTCAGGTGTCATATCAAAAAGATGTGCCAAAGATGTTCCATATATGTTATGTTCCATGTATGTTATCATATATGTATGCCCAAACAAAAAAAAAACAGCACCACGGGCCTTTAAAAATGGAACACAGTTCTTTAATGAATGAGCCTTGACAAAAAGACCCAACACGGGCCGTGTTTCGGTGACTAGCACTTGCGTCAGGGGTCACAGTGATGACGTGGAAAACTTGGGGAGTAACTCGAATATATTCCTCTACAATATATTATTCCTTACCCCACATCTCATATAGTAAAATCTACAAAGCACCAAGGCACTTTCACTTTCTGGATACAGAAAGCTTTTACTATATGAGATGTAGGGTAAGGAATAATATATTGTAGAGGAATATATTCGAGTTATTCTCCAAGTTTTCCACGTCATCACTGTGACCCCTGACGCAGGTGCTAGTCACCGAAACACGGCCCATGTCAGGTCTTTTTGTCAAGGCTCATTCAATAAAGAACTGTGTTCCATTTTTAAAAGCCCGTGGTGCTGTTTTTTTTGTTTGGACTTTAGTTTGTACTTCGTTCCCTCTCTTTTGTTATATCATATATGTATGCACCATATCAATAACCTTTGCAATTCTACTACCCGAAATGGCTTCCGCCATTATGGCAAATGTAAGCCACATTGAGCCTGCAAATTGGTAGGAAAATGTGGGATACAAATGCTACAAATAAATAAAAAGAAATAAAGGGACCAGGGATGTGCCTTTTGATGGACCTTGGTGAGATATAGTATGTTGAGGGGATTGGCTGGTGGTTTTATGATTGTTTTTAGCCTTAGATGGGTCTTTTGTTTTCTTAGGATGGGTTATGTGTTTCAAGAAGTTGAGGCAGAGGATGCTTTTGGGGGGAAGTGAGAAGGGGGAATGAGGTAGAGTTTCACTGTCAGTGGTGGAAGGGGCTTGGGGGATTGGGCAGGGACCAAGGAAGAATCTAGGCCTTTGTACCTATGAATTTGTTCATGGAGGGTAGAAGAGGGAAGGGTGGAGGTGGAGGTATTGTATTATGTATATATGAATGGTAGATTGATTATGCATAAAGGGGCTATGCTAAGTGACCTGGTAAAGGTTTATGCCTTGGATATTTTCTGATTTCCTGGTTACCAGATGTTCTGGATCCAGTAACATTGGAGGTTTGTACATCAAGGTATAAAATCCTGCACCAGGAATAGGGAGGTAAAAGAGGGGAATAAGTGGCAGTTATATTTAAGGAAGTGTTTGTAAAGTATCGAAGATGGGGAAGTTCAAAGGGGAGAAAATGTTGATTAGACTTAGTGACTATTTTATTGATTCATTTTCCTCCTGTGAATTTGGATGATAGGCTGGGGAACTTATTTGATTATAGTCCTTGGTACTGCTAGAGTTTCCAGATATTATTGTCATGAGGGATTTTAATTGTAGGTTAATTGCTCCAGGAAAAGAATGGACTTTGAAAATGTTATTATGTCTATGGCATTGGAGAACTTGCTTAGGGTTCCTTCTAATGTTGAGGGATATATTTTAGATTTAATATTGGTACCAGGGTCTTTGAAAACACAAATATCAGGTGAAAGATGTATCATGTTGCCTATTGGTCTAAATGGATCTTATGTGGCTGGAATTTTCAATGTGGGGAAATTCTGAAGATAATAGGGAGGTGGAAGAGGTTTGGTGGTGGTGGAAAAATCAAATGGATGTTAATTTGTTTTTTCCATAAGATGTTCCCATTACTGGTTTGAGCTAGATTTATATAAAGAGGGCGCATGCGCTGGCGTTGTTTGAACAGCGGCGCCATTTTGTGCAGACTCCTGAGGAGGATTATACCTGTGTGAACTGCTGGCGATGTTGAAGGTATATTTTTGTATAAAATGTATATAAAAGGTGTTTAATAGAGGCAATGGTGAGGGTATAGGTTTATCAAAATGCAATCCCACTTTTCTTCTAGTTAAACCCCTGAAGATGCCTTCGTGGTGAAACGCATCGATTGCGTATTAGAGGAAGTGGGATATGCAATTGCTAAACATTTTTTGATGTATAAGTAAGATATATATGTATTTATAATAAATTAAGTACATGTGGTTCTGAATTATTAAAGTGGTTACTTTATTGGAAGTTATTTGATGCATATTCATTGGGGATATACTGAAAACCTGACTGGCTAGGTGTGTTCCGAGGACTGGGTTGAGACTCCTTAATCTAAAGAAACCAGCGCTTGCCATGTGGCCTGAAAGAAGAATGAAAACTAGGAGCTGGTCCTGAAAGCTGTTATTGCTATCCTAGAATATAATAATCTACTCACAGAAAATCACAATAGTGCAATAATTGTTTGCTGTACTCCAAACGGAGGGATGTAATATCTTACAAAAACGGTTTATCAAATGCATGACCCATACCTATAATATCAAGAAACGTTTTCCAGAAAATATGAAGCAAGCATCAAGAAATTAGGCCATATGGTCTTAAACTGCCATCATGTGCTGTGTTCCTCTGTTTCTATTAACACACAGTTGGGGCATTCATTTTCATGCAACTCATATTTAAAATTCATTAAAATGCTTGCTTTATCAGTTTACAGTAGAAATGAAAAAATTGTGCTTTCAACAAAATATTAAGATGATAAAATGACAGAGAAAATTATGTCAACTGTTATGCAGAGTAGCTTCAAACTAGATGTTTGCAAACATCTTGTTAAATTGGAAAAGAGGAATTAGATGAGCTGAAAAGTAAAATGTCATAAAGCAGGCAATCTCAATATCAAAACATAATTTGCATAATAAAAAGGGACCAGGTTATCCTTTGGATGGAAATCCAGCAGAGCTTGGCATTCTGACAGTCATCAGTCTGTTGTAGTGTTAATTGTTCCTCTGAGAGGTCTGTTCCCCATTCCCATCCTTTCCTTAGATCATGGAGCCAGTTTCCACCAAAATTGTTTGGGTTGCTCAGATTCTATGCAGGTCTCACTAAAGTGGAATAGAGTTTTGCACTTACAAACCATTGGAGGACATTCCCAGCATCTGCTCATACAATTTATACATTGACTGCACTGCAGATAACACAGGTGCACTTAATGCTGCCCTAATGAAGTGTCTATAAATGTTTTGTGTTATCTGCTACATTAACAGTCAACAAGCAGCACCATACCTCTTGTTAAATGTACAGTCTCCAACTTTTCCTTACCCATTCCCCACCTCATTCTGCATTAGGGAGTAATTGTATAGCTGTGCATCTATATTTAGGCACCTGGAGGCAGTGGTGTGCTGGAGCAGGCTCTCACAGGCTCTTGAGAGCCGTTTGTTAAGTTTTTAAGAATTTTGGGAGCCGGTTCTCCATGGCTACTTTAACAAATGGATCCCAAAATGTGGGCTTGGGCCCCTCCTGAATTCTCTTTTACTTTGCTGGCGAGAGAGAGCCCCCTGTAAACAATTTACCAGCACACCCCTGCCTGGAGGGCATCTATTGAAGGTCAATGCTATAAAGTAAAATAGGTGCCTACTTTGCTTTATAGAAAGTGTAATCCCCCATTGTATGGGAATTACTGAGTAGTGTTGATTTTTCCCTGGAGTCACTGGGGTGTGAGGGAAGCCCAGCCCAAGGGGAGTTTTGTTGAAATAAACTGCAGAGAGAATGTGGGTTTGTTAAATGATTAAGAACATAAGTGTTGCCATACTTAGACAGACCGAAGGTCCATCAAGCCCAGCATCCTGTTTCCAATAGTGGCCAATCCAGGTTACAAGTACCTGTCAAGATCCCAAAACAGTAGAATACATTTTATGCTGCTTAGGCACAGATATTTAGTGCCAAGTTGGCTATACTGAGCAGTCGAAATGGGCTGCTTCAATAGCAGGCCTATCTTTGACCGTTAAGAAGTTAACCGGTTAGCGCTGAATATTGAACAAAATAAACCCAGATATTCAATTCCGGTCGCAGGATACAGCCTGGCATTGAATATCCAGGTTTAACGCTGGCAGCAGACAGCAAATGCTGTGCCCGCTGCCAGCTGAATATTGAGCCCTTTAAGTTGTGTGTGTAATTATGAGTGTCACCCATGATCCACCCAGACTCCGCCCATGTGTAAACATACATATCAGATACAAACTGTGTAAAATATGTGCAGATTTAAAGCATAGTGTTTAGGTGGGTTTTCAGCATTTACATGCATCATCAGCATGTAAATGTTATGATCTACTTTATAGAATTACCCCCTAAAGGGGGGAAGTTATCAACACAGGCTACCATTGAGTCATGTTATTTTACTGTTAACTCCAGTTATTAATAACTAGGAGGCAAAGGCGTAGCTAGGTGGGTCGCAAGGGGAGCGGATGTTCCCCCAAACGGACTTCCGACAGCGCTGACACCTATTTTTCACGTGATCTGTTGCATTTTAAATATGCACTGGTGCCGTTGGCAGTCCACTCTCCGCTCCCCCTATGCCCTCAACCTGGCTACACTTTGCTAAGAGACCCTTCTACTAAAGGCCATTAAGCACTTACCCACAGATTCTATATAGTGTGACTGAAATTGTACATACAAATCTGGTCATATTCTGGATTTGTGCATGCAATTTAATTACTTCAGCCAATCAGCGCTGATAATTGCCACTTGAGCAATTATTGATACTAATTGGCATTAATTAGACTTTATGTGCACAACTTGCTAGTCGTATTCTGTAAAGTGGTATGCGTAAATTCTAATATGCGCTCCCAAAAAGGGGGCGTTGCATGGGCGTGGAATGGGCAGTCAGTGGGCATTCTGAAAATCTACGTGTAGTTTTATAGAATACACCTGCTCTGCGCCTAACTTAGGTGCCGTTATTTACACCAAGATTTAAATGACGGAAATAGACGTGCCTACAGTTAGGCACAGGTATGGCTGCTAGGCATATTCTATAAACTGGTTAGGCATATTCTATAAACCGTGCCTAAATCTAGGCACAGTTTACAGAATACACCTAAGCAGAAATATTTTGGGTACTGATTTTTCAGGCACCATTTATAGAATGTGGTCCTAACGTTAGACACCAGAATGATGCGCACTGAGCACGAATTTTCTTTTGACAATTACATGCTTAATTGCTGTTATAGAATACTAGTGTACGTCCAAAGTTAGATGCCTAACTTTTGGTGCAAACATTATGCTAGCTCAATGACTGGTGTGTCTAACTGCTGTCAGGCATGCAACTGCTAGTATTGTATAACTTGCATGCATGAGTGTTAGGCACACCTCTGTCCTACCCATGGCCCTCTCAGGTCCATGCCCCCTTGCATTTGTGTGCAATGGATTATACACACTCAATTTGTAGCATAGCAACTAAAGACAGTTACGTATGTAACTGGAAATTAGTGACAATTAGGACCGATTATAGCCAATCATTGGTTTATAACACTAATTAGCAGCTATTTTAACTGGCACTATTCTATAACTTGCACATGCAAAATAAGCATCAAATTATGTGTGCAATTTTATGGACTTAGGGGGAGATTCTATACATGGTGCCTGAAAAATCGGCGCTGAAATTAGTGTTGACTAAGTCGGTCCCTAGATTTAGATGCCAATTATAGAATATGTTTAGTTGATATTTCATTGTCAATATCTGTGCGCATCCATTTACGCCAATAAAAACCTGGTGTAAATCTCAGAGCATAGATTTAAGCGCACTGGGCCATATTCTATTACTTGGCACCTACATTTTGGAATGCCCATGAAACGCCCATTTCCCCACCCATAACCATTTCCCTTTTTGCCTCTGTGCAGTAGAAGTTTGGCGCACATTGTTACAGAATATGTTTAGCGAGTTGTGCGCCTAAATTCTAATCACTGCCAATTAGTGCTCATTATTGCTTGATAAGTGCTGTTATCAGCGCTCATTAGCTTGTCAAGCCAATTAAGTTATGAGTAGTGTTATAGAATCTGCACCGATTTTGGTGCCTGAATCTAAGTGCACTAGATAGAATATGGGGGTTAAGGGTTAACAAGCAAATTAGTTCATGTAACCGCTTCTGCACAAGCATGGCAACTCTTAGCACAGTGGTTTAGCCGTTAGCATGCGCTAATTCGCACAGTAAGTGCATTTTGCTTTAAGGGGCGGGAACTAGGTAGGCAGGGGTGGAGAATGGGTGTGAATAGCATACTGCAGTTGGCAAAAAAAGCATACCACACAGTGAAAAGTGTTGTTACTGCCCGGTCATTTAGGGGTCTTTTTACTAAGGTGCACTAATAGATTTAGTGCACACTAATGATTAGCATGCACTAAATGATAAGACACCCATCATTTAATGCACACTAATTGTTATTATGTGCTAAATCTGATAGCGCACCTTAGTAAAAGGACCCTTAGTGTCTCCTCAAGAAGCATGAACATTTCAGCACAATTATTGCAGAGATTTGCCCCTAACAATTATTATACAGCCTTTGCACTTAAGACACATTCATTTTTGCTGTTAGGCATGTTGTGCAAAGCTTAGCATACTTTAGTAGAAGGATCCCTAGGTCTCAATGCATAAGATGGGATCTGTGCTAAAATACCAGAAGTTAGTGGTAAAATCACACATCTTAACAGTATGTTGATAACTACACCCCTAAATGTCAAGCCACTTATTTCGCTGGAGTAGCCCCTACACTCTAGAATGCATTGCCTAAAAGGTTCCGCTTAACAAAAGACTATCTCTACTTCAGGAATCAGCTGAAAGCTTGGCTTGTCAACCAGGCCTTTATTGGAAGAAGTAACTAACTTGTTAGTCTCACCCACAAACACGAGTGACACCGCTGCACATACTGCAGCTGGACATGTTTATTCACTCGTACCCTAGCTGAGATGATATTTAACCATCTCTCTGACCTCATATGCACCTTTCTTTAAATTAGTCACCTTATTTTCTAACTCCTCTTACTCTCTTACCTGGCTATATGTTCCATCTTTGCTTATACCGTACACTGTCAATTAAAATGTTCTATTACATATTGTGTTGACATTGTAAGTAGTATACTATACTTTGTATTGTTATTTGAATACTTTTACTGCTGTAATTGTCTATTGCGCATGTTTGATTTATTCTTACTGTACACCGCCTTGAATGAATTACTTCAAAAAGGCAGTAAATAAATCCTAATAAATAAATAATAATGTGGTATATACTAACAGTATGCCCTAATTCCCATGTTAACTGCTTAGGTCACTTTAGTTAAAGGGCTGGTCTCAAACTGCTGTCTTGACTTGAGAAATGCAGTCACTACCGATACATTATTTTACGAAATGAGAGTTCTTCCATTACTGATCAAAAAGATACCAGAGAGGCACAAAGAAACACCAAAGTGGTGAAAAACAAACAAGGGAGAATTCATAGAAAAAATATCAAAGCATACAAAGTTTGGCAGGGAAAATGACAATTTATTGTACATAAAATTTGTAAAACAATCATAAACCCCCAACATGGCCGTGTTTTTGCCTCATTCTGCATCAGGGATAATATACAATTTCTGAAAAACAAAAATATTTCACCAAAACGGAATACACAAACCAAAAACAAAGGGATGAAATAAGAGTACTTTATTCAATGCACCAGTGATTGGACCCGACACAGTCTGTGTTTCAGCAAAATACTGCCTGTTTCAGGGGTCACAATACAACTTGCCAAGCCAAGTTAAGAACAGGGAAGCCTGGTGCAAAGCAATAGCACAGCCAAATAAATCTTACTCCGGCACCGCAAAAGGCAGGGTTTGGGGACTTTACGTTGAGGTTTCCACCTGTTTTTGTGTTTAACAAAAAAGGAATAAACATATTTTGTAGTATTTTAATATCCATACTGTATCTAAGAGCTTCTTTAAAAGTTACATCATGAAAATCATGAAACTGGGCTATGTAAGGGATAAACTTTTTTCACTGATAATTTTTGTACTATAGTACTTTTTTTTTCTAAAAAACAATGTTTTTAAAATTAGGGTAACCACACATGATTAAAATGTCTTTATGGATTTTCCCATTCTGAGCATATATCAGTGATGTAACTTTTAACAATGCTTTCACACATACAGGCTAATTTTCGAAAGAGAAGGACGCCCATCTTTCGACACAAATCGGAAGATGGACGTCCTTCTCACAGGGTTGCCCAAATTGGTATAATCGAAAGCCGATTTTGGGTGTGCCCAACTACTTTCCGTCGCAGGGACGACCAAAGTTCACGGGGGCATGTCGGAGGCGTAGTGAAGGCAGGAATTGGGCTTGCCTAACAAATGGACGTCCTCGACCCATAATGGAAAAAAAGGGTGTCCTTGATGAGCACTTGGATGACTTTACCTGGTCCTGTTTTTCTTACGACCAAGGCACAAAAAGGTGCCTGAACTGACCAGATGACCACATGAGAGAATCGGGGATGACCTCCCCTTACTCTCCCAGTGGTCACTAACCCCCTCCCACCCTCAAAAAAATCTTTAAAATATTTTGTGCCAGCCTCTAGGCCAGTCTCAAATGTCATACTCAGGTCCATTACGGCAGTATGCAGGTCCCTGGAACAGTTTTAGTGGGTGCAGTGCACTTCAGGCAGGCGGACCCAGGCCCATCCCCCCCCCCCCCCCCCACCTGTTAGACTTGTGGTAAATGTGAGCCCTCCAAAACCCACCACAAACCTACTGTACCCACATCTAGGTGCCCCCCTTCACCCGTAAGGGCTATGGTAGTAGTGTACACTTGTGGGTAGTGGGTTTGGGGGCTCAGCACACAAGGTAAGGGATCTATGTACCTAGGAGCAATTTCTGAAGTCCACTGCAGTGCCCCCTAGGGTGCCTGGTTGGTGTCCTGGCATGTCAGGGGGACCAGTGCACTGTGAATGCTGGCTCCTCCCATGACCAAAGGGCTTGCATTTGGTTGTTTCTGAGATGGGCGTCCTTGGTTTCCATTATTGCCGAAAATCAGAAACAACCAAGTCTAAGGACGACCTAAATTTCAAGATTTGGGCGTCCCTGACCATATTAACGAAACGAAAGATGGACATCCATCTTGTTTCGATAATACGGGTTTCCCCACCCCTCTGTTGGGACATTTTGCGAGTACATCTTCACAAACCTTGGGCGTCCCTTTCGATTATGCCCCTCATAGTATCCTGCTGGATACTATATAAACTTATGTCAAATATGTATTGATAGATCCATGCAGTAAATGTCACCAATAATAGATACCATCCTTTAAATGGATCCTCAAACAGCCCTTGGACAATATTAATTTATGCTCCACCAGGTCCACTTCTTCATTTGTCCAAATGAGATATATATTTTTTAAAACTTTTTGTAAAGGAGTTTTCTTTTAATGTTGTCTTTTCCACGATGTTTCATTGGCTTATCTTTAATATCCAGTGTGTTGTATAGAAACAGCCACTTCTCTCAACATTAATTCATATTTCAATGCCCTTCATAAGGGTCAAGGCACCTACAAAATAAATACATGTTAGTAATCCATCCAAAAACATCTTAGAAAATCTAAAAAACCATTTACAAAAATTGTTATTGCAAGCAACTATGAATACCATGATTTCAAGCGACTAAACTCATGGTCAGTTTTCCTCATTAGGAAGATGGAGGCAGCGTTCCTCTTCACATTATTAACACATCTATATGGAACATGATGAGGCCATCCTCATCAGAATGCTGGTTCAGATTAAAGTCATCCATTCCAGTTCTTCATTGAGACCTCCCGGAAGACAGAGTTAAGAGTAAATGTCATTTTACTGCCGTACTTTGATGCTCATTTTCAAAGCACATAGACTTGCAAAGTTACGTAGTGGCATATTTTCAAAGGACTTAGACTTACAAAGATCTATAGTAACCTGTGGAACTTTGTAAGTCTAAGTGCCGTTAGCAGTCTCTGGGTTGGAAAGATGCATCTTCCATGATATACAATCAGTGCTACTGGTTGGATATTAGATGCTGCCAATATATTAGCAGCCTGAGTTCACTACCTTCATAGTAGGTCCAGGGCCAAACATCCCCTCAGCCTGAACTTTGGTCTGCCCTGATCTATCACAGTGTTGCGAGCTGAGCGACAGGTCAGCTTGCAACTACGACTGTGTAACAGAAATGAAGATTTTATAACCATCATTCATATCTTTATCCTTACCCGTTGTAAGCCACATTGAGCCTACCAGAGGTGGGAAATTGTGGGATATAAGCACTGTAAAATAAATAAATATGCTCATTTCAGGGTTGAAGAATGCAGACCCATATCCGTTCTTCAAGTTATAGTTACTCCTACAGTTAGTCCTTCATGTTTATTTATAAGGATGTGCATTTCTTTGACATGAAATGCCATATTTCACTTGAAATTGTTTTTAAAATGATTTTTTAAAAATGTGTTTGCTTCACTAAAAAAAATTAAGGACACCACTGCTTTAAAAAAAAAAAAAATCTTCCTGAGTCCTTCCCTCATCTCTTTCAGACTCTCCAACCCCTCCTACCCTTTTGGAGGAATCTTCATAGGACAGAGGTGATCCTGTCCAGTGTCCCTGTCCCATTGGAGCAAAAAATAACTAAGGGGCCCTTTTTACTAAAGAGTGGTAAGGCTACCACCAGCTTGGCATATGGTGAATCGGCCCTGCCACCAGGCTTGCCGAGGAACCCAGTGGTAGTTCCAGGTTTCCCACATGCCATTTCCAGCGCTAGAAAATACCTTTTTATTTTCTGGTGCTGGGTATGTGCCTGACGGTAATCATACCACGTCCTGCACTGCCTAATTACCACCAGAGACCTCACTGCCTCCTAAATAGGAGGTAGTAAGGGCTCCAGCAGTAAATGGCCGTGTGGCAATTTTTTAATTGCCTTACTATTTACTGACCTTCAAGACCTTCAAAAAAAAAAGACCTTTTTACCAGCGGCAGTGCCAGGTGGCCTCAGAGCGCTGCAATCCCATGCGCCAACGCCACCGTGGGCCATCTTTTACCATCATTTGGTAAAAGGACCCCTAAATGTGCCGTAGACCAAGGCAGCACCACTCTTAGTTTTGTTGTTGTTGTTATTGTTGCTGTTGTTTTCATGCAGGAAACTAGCACTGGCCTGCAGATCACTTCCTCCCTGTAAAGATTCTTCAATAGAGTGAAGGATTGTGGGTAGCCAGGAAGGGTGCTTGGAGGAATTTAGGGGTTTTATTATTTCAATTTTTTAACAGAACAAACAAAAAAGTGTCCATGCATACCCTTATTGAACTGTTACTGTATACTATGGGTTAGCACAGGGACGTGGTATGGTACGGTCACCTGATCAGGTCGCTTGAAAACACACACACACAAAAAAAATCCAACTCCTGATCCAGTTTTGGAGTTTCCTGTTTGTTGGTTAATTCCTCCAAGCCTATGGAGCCCAAATATAAAGAGCTTCCAAATTCTAGCAAGAAGGATAATAAAGTTCAAAATCTTTTCTTTCCATTTGTTTTTATACCCTTGGGGGGGGGGGGGCATGCAATTCAGTCTCTGTGCCTTTCTTTTTTCCCCCTTTCCCACCAAGCCAGATGCAGCTCTGCAGGCTTCACTTAAGCGTCAGAAAGGGAAAGCCCAAAAAGAGATAGATGTTCACATAAGCAAGTTCAAATTCCAGGCACTCACTGGTTCCACTGGTTCAAAAGTACTCATGCAAGAAAGTGCAGGAAGAGCTTAAACTTCCCTCCAACAGCAAACTTTCAGTTCATAGCACTTCATTTACTTCTGTAGCTTTATAATCACTGTTTCTAGTACACAGCGTAGACAGTTGTGTCCTAAGCCCAGGTATCAGGTACTTTGGCTCACCTGATACCACCCACTGCTGGGTTGTGAGTTCCAGCTGCGTAATCTGAACCTCTGGTTTACTCTGCTGAGATTTCCATTTTCTCTTGTTTTGAAAAACTGCTTTCCTTCCTCAACAAAAGCTTGATATATTATTTGCAGTGCTGCCTTTTCATATGTAGGATTGTTTGCTGTTTGAGTCGTGGGTGTGTGTGTGTGTGTGTGTGTGTGTGTGTGTGTGTGTGTCAGGATCTTTTGATACCCCCATGGGATTGTATAACCTCCCCCCCCCCCCCCCAAGCTGTTTTTTTCCTATGATCTGCCCCTGTTTTGTGCCCATTATCAGTGTAATTGATCCCTCGTGATCTCCCTGTTGGTTAAAGTAGATTTGTGGGACTACAAAATAATTGTTTGCATTTCTTTAGGGTTTAGAGGGCCCAGGTGGTGGGGGTGAAAAATCTATCTTCAAAGCCCTATGCAGACTTTTCACTCGGTGTCCAGGATCTGCTTAAGCATGGGTTTTTGTAGACAGTATACTTTCTGGCAGGTGGAGGAAATAAATCTACAGGGATTGCTATTAAAATTTCCATTAGTGAAACAGAAAGCCTCTGCAGAAGGAGTGGCAGCACAGGGGGATGCTTCAGCTCTTACAGAATACGGCTGCTAGGTTGTGTCCGGTAAGAAAGTGTGTGATCATATGTCATGTGTTTTGAGGGAAGTACATTGGCTTCTAATACAGTTCCAATACAGCGGTGCACTGAAAGGGGGGGGGGGGGGGGGTTATCAATGTAGGCTACTGTACACAACTTCCACTATTTTAGCACAGAATCCCATTTTGTGCAGTGAGATAAGCCAGGTTAACAGTAAAATAACCCACCTTAACAGTAGCCCACATTTCTAACTTTCGACCCTTAAAGAGTTATTATTGATTTATAAACTGCTGTTCCAAAAAGAGCCTTAAAAAATAAAGGGCCATTTTGTTTGTGGAGTTATTGATATACTGTTCCCCTATTGTATTTGAAAGCCTTCTAGCAAGAAGTGTACAAACATGTACTACTGGATTGATCTGTACCCAAAAACAAGACTTTTGATACTTTGCATTTCTTCATTTTAGTAAACTGTTAAACCTCACTGTTTAGCCATGCTTTTTAAAGTTTTTGTTTTGTTTTTTTGTTTTTATAGGGGGGGGATTGTTTCTATGAATACAATTTTACATGCCAGTTTTTATTGTAATCTGCATTGTCTTTCTAAGGAAGCAGAAAATTAGTTCAAAATTCTGTTGCATGACCTATCTTCCACCAGTGTTGTTACACTCACATAACCCCTCTCCTCAATTCACTTAATTGGCTTCCTGTCCATTTCCTTATACAGTACGAATGCCTCTTACTGACTTACAAATGCATCTGTTCTGCATCTTCTCATAATCTCTCCTCTTGTATCACTCCCTAACCTTTCCCAGGAGCTTTGTTCATCATCAGTTAAGTCACTCTTACCTTTCCCCTACTGCACCACCAACTCTGGATGCTGTTCCTTCCATTTTGCTGTGCCAATCACCTAGAGTAGCCTTCTTGAGTCAGTACATCATGTTCCATCTCTGACCCTATTTAAATCCAGGCTAAACCTTTTTGAGGTTGCCTTTAGCTCGTAACCTCCTTTTCACCTGTTCAATACCCATGTTTTAATCATTCCCCTAATATATAGCTCCTTAATCTTTTATTTTTCCTTTCTGTCTTTAATAGGCTGGTAGCTCTGTTGAGCAGGGACTGTCTCTTTTATGTTTGTGTATAGCACTGTGTATGTTTAGTAACTGTATAGAAATGATAAGAAGTAGTAGTGACAGCACTAAATAAGAAGATCCCTTAACTAATTTTTGCTAAACTCATCCCCCTCCAAATCCAAAGGGTTAATAACCTCAACCAAACCGTTACAAGAGGACAGGGTTGGTGTTGGATGTTCAGGGGCCCAGGGCAGAAACCGGAGAGGGGGCCCAAAAGCTGGCCTTCAACCTATGCCTCCTTTAGTTTGAGGTAGGTTTGGGGCTCCCTGTAGTATGGGGGCCCAGGGCAATTGTCCTGTTTGCCACCCCCTAATGTCAGCCTTGCAAGAGGAAGATCAGAATTACTGCAGAGAGTTCATTTTTCGATCCACTTCAAACTCATATTAATCTGCATTTCAACCTTGCATTGAAAAATAGGGAAGTCAGTTTGTGGTCAGCCATTTCTCGGACTTCCATAATAACAAGACTCTTTGGAAGCCTTCCAGTTGTCAAGTGCCTGGTACATCTGAGCAGCATCCAAGTATATAGTGCCAGCCACAGCTAATAGCTCTCTGTTGATTAGCTTCAAGTAGAAAACTAATCACAGAAAAATTCATCAATGTTCCTTACAATTAACTAATATACCCAAGTCATAAGAGGTTGCTTAATGCATTCGTGTCAATGAGACAAATATCAGGAAGAAATTGCATTGAAAATACCACAGTACTTCCCAGTTTGGTAGTTAATTTCTTAATACTCATTAGTTAATACCAACCTGCAGTGAAAAAGGGCCCTGCGCTAGCAGTGGGGGCCGGTTTTACCGCAGTGGGTAAAAAGACCCCAGACACACATGGCCATGCGGTAAGAGAACTCTTACCGCATGGCCATGCGGCGGGGAGCCTTTACCAACACCCATTGAGGTGGCAGATAAGGGCTCCCACACTAACCCAGCGGTAACCGGGCAGAGTGCAGCGATGCCCGATTACTGCCACGTTACCGCTACCAGCAAGCCATTTCTGGGGGTTTTCTTATTCCTCCAGAAATGGCACACAATTGGGGCAGCCATGTTGGGCCGGCAGTAGTCCCGGAAGAGCAAGCAGTAAGCCTGCGTTGGGCTTACCGCAGCTCTGTGAAAGGGCCCCTTAGCTTGTCCCACTCAAACCATCCAGGGCTGGCTATATTATGAAAAAGGTAATTTTTGAAACATCTGTATGTGGAAACTCTGGCATTTACACATGTAGATCGCATACATTTGTTAATAATGACTTCAGAAAGCACTTATTGTAGATTACTGGAATGCAGATATTTTAAAAGGGCTTGGTATAGGTATGGTTTGAGTGGGTCAAAGATTTATATGTGCATTTCCCATCTCACAACTTGTTGGGCAGACTGGATAGGCCATTCAGGTCTTTATCTGCCGTCATTTACTATGTTTACTATGTTACAAGTATATTCAAACAATTTCACAGTTGGGTTTTGCACCAGCTCAGAGGCACACACAGATGTTTATAAAGTGCTCATTTTGGTCAGGGCTTTACATAAGGGATTAATGGGGGTCTTTTACCAAGCCACGGTAGCATTTTTAAGTTGTGATAGAAATCAGCTGGCAGTAAATACCGAAACGTCCATAGGAATATAATGGACGCCTTGGCTTTTACCACCAGCTGAGTTCTACTGTGAGCTAAAAATGCTACCACTTCCACATATAGGACTAGATCCTATATATCACGCCTACAAATTTGACACTGAAATGAATACAATAACCCTGAATTTCCATGTGGTTTATAGAATACGCCAAGCGCTCATGTGCACAACTAAATTCAGTTGCAGGCAGTTACGCCAAGTAAAACCTGGTGTAAATGCCGATGCCTAAATTGGTATGGACCGGGTGTTTTGTATAACAACGCACATAGATTTCAGAAACGCCCATGACCCACCCATTCCACACCTCATTTTCCTATCCGACTTAGAATTTACACACAGCATGTTATAGAATACGCTTAGACAGTTGTGTGCGTAAATTCTAATTAATGCCAATTAGTGTCAATAATTGTTTGTTAATTGGCAATTATCAGCGCTGATTGGTTTGTTAACCAATTTGGTTATGCATATTGTTATGGAATATACTTCCATTTCCACATGGAAATCTTAGCACAATATATAGAATCCAGGGGATAAGGGCTGGCACTAGAGAGTTGCACGGGGACAGAAATCTTACCCATCCCCACCCGTTTGTGCAGGAATCTTACTCGTCCCCACCTGTCCCCACTGGAATCTTACCCATCCCCGCAAGAATTTAACCCATTCCCACCCATCCCCGTAAGAATTTAATGGTACATAAAATAAAATTCGGGTCAGCTCCCTCAGTCTTTCTCTGGATTTGAGCCACAGCACTGTAGGCAAGGAAGGAACGGAAGTTGGAACTTGGAACACTCTGGTGTGCACATGTAAGTTTTGTCTCTGATTTACTGGCACTGTGCGCTGAGAGATCGCCACATGCACGTGCTAGTAGGTCTGGTGACATCTGATGCTGATGCCTGTGTCAGAGCTGAGGTCTGCGCATTAGCCCGGGAGCAAAGAGAATTAATTGTAATAGTAAGTGATGGCAAATAAAGACCTGAATGGTCCATCCAGTCTGCCCAATAGTCACACTCATTATCAATTCATGAATACATCAACGAGTGTGATATTATATACTTGATTATGGTGTTTCTTTGGTGTTTCTGGAACATAGACCATAGAAGTCTATCCAAAACCTATCCTTATGTTCCAATTGCTGGAGTTGCCGGTGAAGCCCACTCCAGTCCATTCGTCTTCTCATTTGTGGGACACAGACCGCAAAAGTCTGTCCAGCACTATCCTCATGTTCCAGCCACTGAAGTTGCTGTCTAAGCCCTTTCCAGCCCATCCTAAACCAGATTGCCATGTATGAGACACAGACCATACAAGTCTGCCTGGTATCAGCCCTAGTTCATCACAGCCAGAGTCACCATCTAAGCATCACTTGACACATCCACACACATGCAGCCATTTAAGGTTAGTTTTTTTATAACTTCCATTTTCTAATTAGAGATCCTCTGTGTTCATCCCACGCCTTTTTGAATTATCTATTTACATTTGTACCCCGCGCTTTCCCACACATGGCAGGCTCAATTCGGCTTACATAGTAACAATATAAATAATTACAAAGTCGTAAGTAGAACATACAGTTTGCGTTAAATTCAAAACTAATGGAGCTGACGGAAAGTAAGTTAAACATAGGAGGAATTGGGTGCAGAAGGAAATGAGCGTTGGGAGCAGGGCTTTTTTTGAGGGGGTACTTGGGGGTACTGAGTACCGGCACCTTTTCCACTGTCTGCTAAACTTGACCCATGGTTCTCGTATTTTAATGAAAGAGCGCAGGTTCTACATACAAATACTGCCTTGTCATAGATTCTATGACGGGTTGCAGGGGTCCTGGCTATTGTAGGGTGGGTCCCTCAATGATCACTCCACCCCTGAAGGGTGGCTTGGCATTTGAGTACCGGCATCTTTTTTGCTAGACAAAATGCACTGGTTGGGAGGTAGGCGTAGAAAGATGAAAAGGAATGGATATGGGGTAGCAGAAAGGATAATTTGTCATCATTTGTGTCTCTACCACCTCCTTAATGGAAGACTTTCCACATTTGTGCTGTTATAGCAAGGAGGAGGAGGAGACAGCACTCAAAGAACTTAGTACTCGGCAGATGAGAGGCTAGCGCAGGTGCAGCTTACACTTCCATGGGAACCCCGCAGAACTGCCTCCATCCCCGTAGGAACCCCAAAGAACTTCTTTCGTCCCTGCAGGAAACCTGCAGAGCTGCTTCCATCCCCATGGGAACCTCATTCCTGTGCAGCTCTCTAGCTGGCATCTCTCATGAAAGTTGCCAAGTTGACGTTGCTTTTTTGTGCATATGTATGTTGGCAAAAAGGCTTCTTCTGCTGTACATGCCAAGAAGTAAATGTGCTCTCCTTTTCATCCTTATATGTAATTTGCAAAATGCTCACAAGCAACATTATTCTAGTGGCTCAGGAGCATCGGACCTCAAAACTGTGCCCTGATGCTCTCAGGCTGCATCTTAAAGGGGGCGTCGTACAGATCACCCCAACCCCTGATCAACACCTGATCATAAACCCCCAAACTACATCCCAACCCCCCATTACCACCACCATCATTAGAAGCCCCATCAGGGGGCTGGGAGGAACAGCATTACAGACCCGGTAAGATGTGGCCTGAGAGCACTGGGCCACAGCATTGAGGCCCAATGCTTCTGGGATGGTAAAATAACCCCAGCTTGTGGTGTGCACCCAGTGCAAGGCATGGTATGCTATTTATATAGTAATGAGCTGCTTTTCATGCATTTGCATATTTTATATCTCTTTAATATATAATATGGGCTAACCTATTTACCACTGTGTTAGGGCACCGCGCCCAGCATTGCAGCCCTTTAACATGCATTAAGGGGCAAATAATGCGGGATAGTACAGCTTGATAATTACGTCTCTCAGAGAAAGGGATTTAAAAAATGTTGCTTGAATTACCAAAATCTTAGGGGTTTTTTTTTACTAAGGCGCGCTCACATTTTTAGTGCACACCCATAGGAATACATTGGCATCTTTAATGTTTAGCACGCGCTAAAAATAGGCATGAGCATGCCTTAGTAAAAGACACCCTTAGATTTCAATTGGAGAAAAGTTCTCCTACAAGCCTGGGTGGCTGATACAGTATATATTTTCTAAAAACCTTGGTGGTGTTTCTACATCTCTGTTTTGTGATACAACATATATTTTATAAAAGGCTTGGTGCTTGTTGAGTCTTTCATGAAATGTTTCTCTAGTTATATATGAGGAGGCCAAAACATGTATTTTCCTATATATATATGATCAATACAAAATTCACCTCTTTCTACACATACAGAAGCAACAACTTCTGGTGGATAGTTGAGTGGATTTTTGTTTTTGTATGTATGCTTTAGAAAATATAAAAGAACAGATGTATAACTGGAGACATACAGAGACATTTTGTACCTGTTCTGGAGCAAAGGCAAATATATACATTGAGCTAGACCCTATGTATGGCGCCCAAAAAATCTGTGTAGTAAAAAAATACACCCAGGCGTATTCTTAAGTATACATTTTACTTGGCATAAATCCAAAAGCCTAAATTAGACGCAGAGCAGGTGCATTCTATAGTAATACACATAGATTTTAAAAATGCCTATGCCCCACTCATGGTCACACCTCCTTTTTAACTATGCGACTTAGAATTTAGGTGCACCACATTACAGAATACACTTAGCGAGTTCTGCACGTAAATCTGATTATTGCTTGTTAACATCCAGTTGACAGCGCTGATTATCTAGTTAACCAGTTAAGTTACACACATTGTTATAGAATATGTTTTGATTTCCATGCAGAAATTGAGGCACGGTATATAGAATTTGGGGGATTGTTCTTTTGTTGTGGGCTGTACATATAAATGACAGTTTTATAAAGAAAAGTATAAAATATGTGTCCTTTTCTTTTATAAAACTGATGCTTTTTCCACAGCCACATTCACCTTCTGGCCATCAAATTTCAAGCTGGCAATGCAGAATATTGCAGTTTTGTCAAGACTATTCAGACATGTAAATAAAAAGAGGCTTTTTCCTCTTTAAGTCTCTGATGTGTAGGAGCCCTCAACGTAGCTCATGTTTTCAACAGCAGAACTAAGAAAAAAATCTGTCAAGCTGCTCTTCAAAATAAATTAAACCAGAAGCAAACAAGCACAAACCAGGCAGTAAAATTCAATACCAAAGTTCAACTTATAATTAAAGGAACATTGAAATTCTGATTCATTGAGGCTCTTTTCCTCCATAGATACAGAATAGAAGAAAAAGCTTTAGTAAATCCGGCTTTCAGCTCACTGTCAAAGCAATACCTTTGTTGCCAGGGTAATAGAAACTAGTAAGAATACATCCAGATCTTTCTTGCTAAAATGGAAAAAATATTTTAATTAGAGATACTTAAGAACATAAGCATCGCCATAGTGGGACAGACCAAAAGTCCATCAAGCCCAGTATCCTGTTTCCAACAGTGGCCAATCTGGTTCACAAGTCCCTGGCAGGATCTCAAAAGAGTAACATAGATTTCATGCTTCTTTTCACAGGTATAAGCAATAGACTTTCCCCACATCCATTGTAACAACAGTTTATAGGCTTGTCTTTCAGGAATGTGTCCAAACCTTTTTTAAACGCTGCCAAGCTAACCGCTAGTGAACCTCATAAAATTTGGGGCTCCATGTGCAGCTGTGTCTGCTGTCTGAGTGGGAAGCCTTTTTAAGAGTTTGGGCTCCAACTTGAATTCTTTGCCACGTAAAGCCAGAATCCTAGTGTTGACTACTTATGCTATCTTGTCACCCTTTTATTTTCACATTCTATTATAGTCGAGATGTAAAAGAAGTGAAGATGTTCTAATGTATCACAGCATTCTAAAAAAAGAACATAAATGGAATGGAAATTTTTCGGACCTTTGATACAAATTCACAGTCTGGAGAAGTCTGGTGGTCTTTTCTTCCTTCCTGTACAATTGTATTCTTTTTAAGGAAAAAAAACAACGAACTTTTTGGACCTGCATAATTCTGGCACTGAAAGTTAGATGCTGAAATCATTCCATTAAGGTCATGCCCTTTATAGAATAGCACTTAGCACTGATTTTTTTGGGCATCAATTTTAAGTCAACAAACTGTACCAATATCACACCATCCAGCTTATAATTGAAAAAGAAAAACGCCTATATTGCGACCCAAATCGGGAGATAGACGTTTATCTCACAAAAACGAATAAAGCGGTATAATCGAAAGCCGAATTTGGACGTTTTCAACTGCACTCCGTCGCGGATGCGGACAAAGTTGATGGGGGCGTGCCAAAGGCGTGGTGAAGGCGGAACTGGGGCGTGGTTATCGGCCGATCAGAGATAGGCACCTTTCGCCGATAATGGAAAAAAATATGCGTTTTTAGCGAGAATTTAGGGCACTTTTCCTGGACCCTGTTTTTCCACGAATAGGGCCCCAAAAAGTGCCCTAAATGACCAGATGACCACTGGAGGGAGTCGGGGATGACCTCCCCTGACTCCCCCAGTGGTCACAAACCCCCTCCCACCACAAAAATATGCCATTTCACAACTTTTTATGTTCACCCTCAAATGTCATACCCACCTCCCTGGCAGCAGTATGCAGGTCACTGGAGCAGTTATTAGGGGGTGCAATGGACATCAGGCAGGTAGACCCAGGCACATCCCCCCCCCACCTGTTACACTTGTGCTGGTAAATGGGAGCCCTCCACACCGCCCCCCAAACCCACTGTACCCACATATAGGTGCCCCCCTTCACCCCTTAGGGCTATAGTAATGGTGTAGACTTGTGGGTGGTGGGTTTTGAGGGGGATTTGGGGGGCTCAACACACAAGGGAAGGGTGCTATGCACCTGGGAGCTCTTTTACCTTTTTTTTTTTTTTTTTTTTTTTTGTAAAAGTGCCCCCTAGGGTGCCCGGTTGGTGTCCTGGCATGTGAGGGGTACCAGTGCACTACGACTCCTGGCCCCTCCCACGAACAAATGCCTTGGATTTATTCGTTTTTGAGCTGGGCGCTTTCATTTTCCATTATCGCTGAAAAACAAAAACGCCCAGCTCACAAATTGTCGAATAAAACATGGACGTCTATTTTTCCCAAAATACGGTTCGGTCCGCCCCTTCACGGACCCGTTCTTGGAGATAAACGCCCATGGAGATAGACGTTTTCGTTCGATTATGCCCCTCTATGTGTTTAAACAAAATTAATTAGCTTGTAGGAAAAAGAAGGGGAAAAGTCTCATCAATCACCAGGTCAGCACTCCGTAATCGATGAGACTTTTCCCCCTCTTTTTCCTACAAGCTACTTAATTCTGTTTAAACACATGGTTGACATTGTTGACATTGTTGTGTTTCATTGTGACCAACTTTACAGCCTTGCAACAATCAATTTTTAAGTGCCATTTATAGAATCCCCTCCTCCTTATGCTTACTTGAGATCAGGTATAAATGTATATATGTACAATATACTTGATTGTACATACTGTATAAAGTATACATGTAAATCACACTCTGCCCAAACTCCATCCCTGATCATGCCTACTGTACAGGTACATGGTGGCTTGTATCACACAAATTTTTAGATGTAAACTAATTTTATATCAGGCCATTTACACTAGAAAATGATTTATAAAATTACCCAACAAAAGAAAGAACTCCAAACACTCTCACAAATTCCAAGGGAAAGCCAAAATGGTGGGAATGACCAACCAGATGAGCCAGGATAAATGTACACAAATCCATTTATTAAAAACGACACTTGATCAAAGGTGGACCAAATATACTCTCTCTTTCATGATTACAGAAAAAGCATTTCATTGGAGATGGACCCAACATGGTCTGTGTTTCGGCTGCGTTAGAGCAATAATCCATGTTATTTGCCCCTTAATGCATGTTACAGAGCTGTAACGCTGGGTGTAGTGCTCTAACACAGCATTAAATAAGTCCCCCCCTCAGTGTTTAGTCTTCTACAGCACTCCACTACTCGGTGAGAGGAGTCTTGGAAATATCTCCACAGTACATAGTAATGTATAACTAAAGCTTCAATTTACTGAACAAAGTTCAGTCAAACAGTTGAATCTCTAGGCAATATTTGCAGTTCTTTCCATATAGCTTTGCATAATGTTCTCCTTTTCTCGTTTGAATTCTCTGTCAGTGACACACGCTTACTTTCTCTCATGCATGTACTTTATCTTTTAGCTTTTAGAGGATACCTCTCTCTCAGATCACAGTTGTGTTAGCTCCAAGGGTCCCACCTTTCTTGGCTCCTCACATGACATCCAGAACAGGAATAGTTCCTCCAGCCTCTCAAGTTCTTCTGGATTCTTGGGTCAAGGCTCGGAAAAGTTCTTTCTCCATCTCCTTCTAGAGCTGCCCTCTTTTGCTTTGGCCCTAATGTATATTTTATATATAATGCACATAAATTGTGGTTCTGCCCAGACTCTGCCACTGAAGACGCCAACATGCAGGTTGCATAAAAGTAAGCAACTCTTTGACACCACACATTCTTTATTCTTGTAACCCCAGGTGTAATTTTATAAAATCCATTTCACATGCATAAAGGGGACTTTGCATGCAAAATGAATCCTTTTTAAAATTACTATCTCAGTTCCGGTGAGGAGTAAAAGCTTAGGTCTCTGTTTACTAACATAGTAACATAGTAAATGACGGCAGAAAAAGACCTGCATGGTCCATCCAGTCTGCCCAACAAGACAAACTCATATGTGCTACTTTTTGTGTATACCCTACTTTGATTTGTACCTGTCCTCTTCAGGGCACAGACCGTATAAGTCTGTCCAGCACTATCCCCGCCTCCCAACCACCAGCCCTGCCTCCCACCACTGGCTCTGGCACAGACCGTATACGTCTGCCCAGCACTATCCTCGCCTCCCACCACCGGCTGGCTCTGCCACCCAATCTTGGCTAAGCTCCTTAGGATCCATTCCTTCTGAATTTTAGTGCATGCTAAAATTTACGCACGCTAGTGCTAGAGACACCCATATATTCCTATGGATGTGTCTAGCATTAGCACATGCTAATTGTAGTGTATGTTAAAAATGCTAGACGCCTATAGCACGGCATAGTAAACAGGGCCCTTAGTAAATTGAACTCAGAGATTACTTTATTGTATGAGACTAAATAATTTAATAATGGCAAATATGTTCCAGAAATTCACAACTCTTCTGCTGTTGTTTTTAACTGGTCTCTTTTCAGGTTGTTAGTCCTGAAAGCTGACAATGAGGGATTTATGGAACATTATTTATTTACTTAGATTTTGCTCACACCTTTTTCAGTAGTATCTCAAGGTGAGTTACATTCAGGTACACTGGATATTTCTCTGTCTCAGGGGGGCTCGCAATCTAAGTTTGTACCTGAGGCAATGGAGGGTTTAGTGACTTGCCCAAGATCACAAGGAGCAGCAGTGGGATTTGAACTGGCCATCTCTGGATGTCAAGACCACTGCTCTAACTACTAGGCCACTCCTACATAAAGAGCTCAAAAAGCATTGAGGAATTCATTATTCTGAAGTGCATAGCAGGCATATTTGAGAGATATGAACTGCTTCATGCATTTTACAAGGTGTAATAATCTGGGCGTGGGGAGACATTAGACTGTTAGGCAGATGATCCTGTTTATAGTAGATACCAATTAAGTGGATACTCTTAACTCAGAGAAATAATCACAAGACATCTGGTATTTATTTATTTATTTATTTGGTGCATTTTTACCCCACATTTTCCCACAACGTATGCTATGCATTTTGGGCAGTAAGATCCCTCTGAGAAATTTGTGATTTAGGAAAGGGGCTACAGGGTGGATACCCACAAAGTAAGCAGGGTAATATTAAAAAAAAAAAAGACCAGAACTACCCATTAGCATAATAACACTGTGCAAGATGGCTTCAGATTTGGGTTTATCATCACACAAGGTTACTTTATTCTGCATTGTATTTTTAATATTGTCCTTAAACTTGGCTTATGGATCTCTGTCCCCAGTGTTGGGTCTTTGGTTGTGGATCTATTATAGAGCAACACTGAAATGATGGTATATAACGTAAGGCAGAACATTGAGAAATCCAGCAGGAAGGAGAAAATTGAAAAAAAAGGAGGAAATTATAGGGTTAATTGTTACTTGAGAATTTTCACAAACATATTAGACTGTTTGATCTTAGATCAAAATAGTCACAGAATGATAGTAGGATTGTGTTGTCTACATACCAGTTCACAAAACCAATGATTACTTGCCTGTCTGTCTGCAGTTTATACTCCCTTCTGAATCAGAACAACAACCTCAGCTTTCTTGTCTGGACTTTGTTTGCAATATAATTAGGGTTTCTATTTGTAGGTGCTTGTAGATGGTAAATTTAGGTGTTAATTTTCAAACTAATTTGGGGCTCTTTGTGATTATCAATATGTTTTGAACCACACATTTTAGGTACATTTTTCCAGGGGAATCAAAAGGATTTGTCAGCAAAGAAAAAGCATACAAGACAAGGCAGCGGAGAGTTAACAAAATGGCAGGAGAAGTGTTGTTTTCGTGTTTTAGTTTTTCAGCATTGATAATGTTTTATGATAGTTATAAATTTAAAAAAAAAGCAAAACAGCGAAGATGACTAACAAAAATAATCAAAAATTAAAAACAAGAAAAAATCAAATTTGTATTTAAAAATAGAAATACATAAAAAAATAAAAAATATGAAATTAAAATCAGAAGCTCTAAATATAATATAGAATATATGAATAAACAGACAAGGAAGATATGAGCTATATTTTTGTCAACTTATTGTTTCTATATTATGAGCTCATGTTCATAAAGTAGTAAAATATAATATGACTTTAGCTATTTGTATACCTATTACATCAGGAAGAGAGCTATCGGAAAGCAGTAAGAGGTGCATTTAAGTATAACATACAGGAGGCATAGACTGGATTACTAGGCACTGGGATTGATCCCGTCTAGTCCAAAAATACTCCAGAAGTTGGAAAATCTCTCATGGGGCTGGAGGTGTACCCAGTGGTACAAGGGATGGTCAAGGGCAGATAATGATAATGGTCAGTGCTGAATCCAGATATTCAGTGCTGGCTGCTTTCCATATATCAGCACTGAATATCTGGAGTTCAATAAGTCTTAGCGACTGGCATTTAAAAAAAATTGATGCCATCCCAGCTGATTATTAGCAATACATTTCCCTATGTCCCTCCCTAATTTACATGATATATCTTTTTATGTGCAAGGAGGGCACGTTGTTAGGTGTCTTGGATAGAAAACAACAACTTTGCAATAATAACTTGAGTATTTATTATTCGTTTCTTCTAAAATTCTGAGTAGGTAACATATTAAAGCATGATTGTCTTTTTCATGTATCTAGATATACCTTTTAACTCCAATTTTCCAGGTATTTCTGTTTTTGATATTTAATCCCAAATAATTCCTTTTCTTTGGCCTTCATTAACTTGTTTCACTTTCCTTTTGTTTTTCACTATAATTGCCTCATTGCAGCATTTACCACAATCAGCTATATTTAACAACATATCATTAAGAATTATTGGCCAGTGGAATATGCACATCTCATGAAGCTGGTTTAATTGCAGAGCTGCCCCCAAACAGTACTAATGGTGTTGGCTATAATGAGAAACATTTTCATACAATCACCATTTTCTAAACACTTGTTTAGGCTGGCGCATTCATCTATCCTCTTATGTTCTCTAATGTAACAGATCACTACCCTGCTCTTTGGAAAGCTCATTTTACATTTTTGTTTGTTTGTTTTATGCATGATAAATTTCTGGAACTGTGAAGCCCGATTTTGCATAGATAGTGTAGGTAGAAAAAGGGACGTCCAAGTCTGGATGTTTACAGGGGCCCTTTTACTAAGGCGCGCTGAAAAATGGTTTGCGGTTGTGTAGGTGCGGGTTGTGGGTGCGCCTCAATCCATTTTTTAGCACTCCTGTAAAAAAGGCCTTTTTTTGCTGAAAATGGACGTGCGGCAAAATGAAAATTGCCGTGCGTCCATTTTGGGTCTGAAACCTTACCGCCAGCTATTGACCTGGTGGTAAAGACTCATGCGGTAACCGGGCAATAATGACCTACGCACGCCAAATGCCACTTGGCGCACATCCATTACGCTCACCAGAAAATAAAAAATATTTTTCAGACGCACGTATCGGATGCGTGCCAAAAATGAAATTACAGCAAGAGCCACACGGTAACTCCATTTTGGCACGCATTGGGTGCGTGTAGACGCTTATGCGGCTTAGTAAAAGGGCTCCTTAGCTATGTAAGGGCCTATGCGCACCCAATGCACATCAATTTGGAGTTACCACGTGGCTACCGTGTGGCCCTTGTGGTAATTTCATTTTTAATGTGCATCCGCTATGTGCGCCACAAAATATATTTTATTTTCTGGCTCGTGGCAAAAAGCGGGTGGTAACTCCAACTTGATGCGTGTAGGCGATTACTGCACGTTAAAGCGAGAGACTTTACTGCTAAGTCAATGTCTGGCGGTAAGGTCTCAGACCCAAAATGGACGTGCACCAATTTTTATTTTGCCACACATCCATTTTGAGCAAAAAAAAAAGGCCTTTTTTTGTAGGTGCACTGAAAATGGATCTGTATGCGTCCAATACACTCGTCTATACCAGCGCTGGCCATTTTTCAGCGCACCTTAGTAAAAGGACCCTACAGTTTGCAAAATATTTTACAAAAGGCTTCACACTTATTGAGCCTTTTGTAAAATACCTCTAGGTCATGTGAAAAACACTCCCCCTGATTCTATAAAGGTCACCAAAAATTGTCAGTGCAAATTTAGGCATGGTTCCGATTTGAGCGTTCAATTTAATTGAATAATGAGCCAATAGTGCCAATAAATGACTTTTTAACAAGCAATTATTGGCACTAATTAGGTTTCATTGGGTATTATGAACATAAAGTTATATGTAGGATCCATGCCTAAAATATATGCACAGCCCAAAAAGGGGGCATGGAAAGGGGATGATCATGAGTGTTTCAGGGCAGACGGGAGCGTAGTTTTGAATTACGTGCTCCTTGCAAATAAGGGTGCTCCATACTAGAGAATGACATGGGGATCCGCAGTAACCATGGGGATGGGGACGGGGCGGGGATGGGAACAAACTTTGTCCCCGTGTCATTTTCTGCTTTGATGCCTGTTAATGAACTGGACTGTTATTTATGTTTGAGTGATGCAGACAATGATATTTTGAGTTTTTGGAAAAACAAGACAAAACATGCTAGCCACAACTAGCAAAATTTGTATGGGGGTTCCTGTACATCCTGCTACCAGCACATCTTCTAAGATGACATCTTCTATTGCAGTAAGGACTGAATCCTGAGATTGTTGATAACATCTTATTCATCCACAGATTTAAAAAATCGTAACAGTGCTTCGTAGGGCATATTTCTGCCCTCTAGGGCATACAGAACGGATTGTATTTTGTACCCCTGGACATTTTAACAGGGCAGATTAGGATTCCTTGGGGTAGTAGAAATCAGCTATTGTTGGGGTTTGAAGGGTAGAGGGTGGTGGTGAGGAGGGTTATTATAGCTGTTTTCTGTTATTATTGTTTTCTATTTCTAATTTATACACAACAGTTGCACAGCATATTGTTCCTTTTTATACTTTAATAAAAAGATTTAAATATAAAATCATAATTGTTCGAGGTTTCTGCAGATGAGGACAGAGCCCATGGGGACGGGATGGGGACAGAACCTGTGGGGACAGGGCAAAACTTTGTGCACCACATTTTTGTTGGTGCAAATGGTCTAAATTTACATGTGACCATAACACTTAAGCGCTATTATATATAATGTATCAAACTTTAGGTGCGGCTTATAGAATACAGTTTAAGAGGGTTTTTTCGGCACCAATTTTTTAGGCACCATTTACTGAATCTAGCCCAATCCCCTGGATTCTATATAGTGCGACTTATGTTTTATGTACAAATCCGGTTGCATTCTGGATTTGCATGCGCAACTTAATTAGCTAACAAGCCAATTAGCACCGATAATTGTTAATTAGCAAGCAAGTGACACTAATTTGCTTTAATTAGAATTTACTCAGATAACTGAAAGCATATTCTGCAAAGTAATGGGCATTCTAAGGTGCATAGTTGAAAAAAGGGGTGAGGCCATAGGTGTGGAATGGGTGGGCCATGGGTATTTCTAAAAACTATGCACGTTGTTATAGATTACACCCAGTCTGCAGCTAATTTAGTCACGCAGATTGACACTAGGTTTATTCTATAAACTGCACCTAAATTTAGACCTACTTTACGGCGCCAACCTTTTAGGCATGATATATAGAATCTAGCCCAATATGTGTAAATGTTTAGAATAGTAGCATATATGTGTCCCAAAAAAGCTCAATACATTTTATGCTGGTTATCCCAGAAATAAGCAGTGGATTTTCCCCAAGTAAATTAAATAATGGTCTATGGACTTTTCCTTTAGGAAGCCATCCAGACCCTTTTTAAACTCCGCTAAGCTAACTATCTTTACCACAACAAATTCCAGAGTTTAATTACACTTTGAGTGAAGAAAATCTTTCTCCAATTCGTATTAAATGTAGCTTCGTCGCATTTCCCCTAGTCCTAGTATTTTGGGAAAGAGTAAACAAACGATTCATGTCTACGCATTCCACTCCACTCATTATTTTATAGACCTCTATCATATCTCCCCTCAGTCGTCTCTCAGCCTACACATGTAAATGTTTCCATTTACACATGTAAATTGCAGATTTTACAAAAATTGGATATCCATGGAGAGTCAGTTAAGGAGCAATGCTACAAAACTCTGTTTTGTTTGGAGGGAGGAGGGTTCATACAATGAGAAGGAGTAGGGTTGGAAGCAGGATGTGGTGTTAGATGGACCTTTGGTCCGACCCTGTATAAAGCTCTTCTAAAATTTGACTTAGTATCGCAATGTAAACAGTGAGCGGAGTGCCGTCGATATCTCTGCCTTGCACTAGTATGAAAAATCACAAAAGATAAAGTAGAGATGTATTTCCTTTGCAAAATATGGGACAGCAGGATGAAAACATTCAAAAGAAAGTCAGTAAAGATCTGGGGAGTTACCTTAGACAAGTGCCTAACCTTTGACTCACATATCACCACGTGGCTTATTCTCCATTGGATACGTGAGCTTTTCATCTCCTTATCCATTCACTAGAAATCTCCCACTTACTGTAGACTACTGTAACTGTCTATACTAGGGACTCAAAGAGGGGCATTTTCAATATGATGTCTAAGTCTGACTCCAAATAGCAAATATTGCCATTTTTGAAACAGCAAACATCTTATCTTTTGTTCTTTGTTTTTTAAAAAATGGCCACTTGCTAGATTGTTGTGCTCTGAGCGTTTATCTTTTTGGTCCATTAAAAAAAAAAGTCCACGTGAAAAATACACAAAATCAAGCCATTAGGATGTAGGAGGAGCCAGCATTCTTAGTAGACTGGCCACACAGATATCCCTGCAGAGCAGTGGGACACTCTAGGGGGCAATGCAGGTACACACCTTACCATTGCTCCCTTATGTTGTATGGGAAGCCCTCCAAAACCTACCAAAAACCTACTGTACCCAACTGTACACCACAACCATCGCCCTTACGGCTGCAGGTTTCACTTATATGTGGGTACAGTAGGTTTTGGGAGGGTTGGCACCTTCCACCACAAGTGTAACAGAGTGGATTATGGGCCTGGGTCCCCTTCTCCTTAGTCATTCACCGACCACTGTGCTACTCCAGGAACTTGCTTGCTGCTCTAATAGAACTGCATCTGAAGCTGTCATAGAGGCTGGTATGTACTGTTTCTTTTGCATCTTTGGGGGGGTAGGAGGGGGTTCAGTCACTACTGGGGGTGTAAGTGGAGGTCATTCCTTTATTCCTCCAGTGGTCATTTGGTCATTTAGGGCACTTTTTTGGCTTAGTCATTATTACAACTGCTTTAGCTCAAAACATCTTAGTTTTAGTCCTGGATGTTTTTTTTTTTTTTTTTTTTTGGGGGGGGGGGGGTCACCATTATGGCTGAAAACCTTCCAGGGCTTAGGAATGCCCAAATCCTGCCTTTAACATGCCACCAACACACCTTCTTGAGATTTGGATGCACTTCAGACGAACTGCATAGAAAAACATCTGGAATAAGGATTTCAAAAATACTGAGGACATTTTGGTAAGAAAAACAACCAAAAGCTGCTTTATTTTACTTTTTAGATGTTTTTCTCTTTCAAAAATGAGCCTCCAAATCTCCCAAATCAGGAAACTACAATTAATATAGAATACCTCTATAAAGGGACTCTTGCATGCTAGAAAATATGATTGGATTACCCCTCTACTAATGGAAGAACATTGGCTTCCAATCTCTTTCTGATTCCCATTTAAAATTCTCAGGTCTTCTATTCTGGTCAATAACCTTTCCTCTTTTGCCTGCTTATACCTTTTATACCCTTTTGATCATTCAGCACAGAAAATCCTCTTTGCCATTCCTTCTCACCTCTATTCCCATCTAGATTGCATTAAATGCACGTTTCAGTGTATTAGTCTCCTCCCTCTGGAATGGTGTACTGTAGATATAAGCTCTGAGACTTCTTTCTAAAAGTTTGGTATATTGTGAGAGCCATTTTGACGGGAGGAATATCAAGTACCTAATAAACTTGGAAACTTGGTAAAGGTGAAGACAATTATTTTAGAAGTACTATTCAGAATTTATACATTCAAATACTGGCATTTGCACATGTATCTTAGGTACATGTAGCAAACCTGATTTTAGAAAGCAAGGATTTACAATTCTTGACTGATCACAAAATATACATATGTAATCAAATAAAACAATAAATAACTGAACAAAAAACAACAACAGCAACTCACATAAGACAACTCAATCAAACTAGTACTTAAAACATTACAAAATATGATACCTAACCCCAGGCTAAGACAATAAGTCAAATTACACATACTGGAGTTGGACCGCACTTTCTTTCTTCCAGTTGAAGCAATCATCTGTAAGAGCTGATGGAAAAACTTGCTTAAATAAATATGCCTTTAGATGCTTCAGAAAAGTTAAGAGTTAGTCCAGGATTAGAGAATAAATGACAGGCCAAAAGTACTCACGGTGTTAGCCCAGGGCTGTTCATGCTTTGAGTAAGACAGTTGTTTGGAACTTCATGGAGGCTTACATTAGAGACTAAATTCTATAAATGGCACCCCTCCCCCAAAAAAGCTCTTAGCGCTATTCTATAAACAGCTTTTAAAGTTAGGCACTGTTTATAGAATAACACTTAACGGTGGAAACTGCAATCATATACACTGACTAAACCTTGGTTTAAATCCCTGCACCTAAATTAGGCACAAATCCGTTATTCTATAACAATGCACATAAATTGTGACTATGTCCCTGATCTGCCCATGACCCTCCCATGGCCATGCTCCCTTTGTGGAGCCGTGCATATATCCCGCTTCAAAATTTACATGCATAAATTTTAATTAAGTCCAATTAGCACCAATATTGCTTGTTAAGAAGTTAATCAGCATTCAGTTAAACTGCACGTTGAAATTGGGTGTGCGCCCAAATTCGCATGCACAGTTTTTAGCAACTTTTATAGAACTTGAGGGTAGATGACTATAAGCCAGTTGAATGATTTTTTTCTGGTTTAAATTTGCCCTTTCCTTGACACTGTAATGAAAGTTGTTTCAAGAATCTTAACATTCTTTGGAAGAATTAGGAAAACACTCAAATATTATAAGGCAAATACAGCCACTTCTTTGCACAATCTCCACCTAAGCTGTGAGACCCAGGAAGTTGCTTAGTTTTCTGCATCTCCAAAATGAATAGTTAGTTGATATTTGTACTTTGGAGCAGGTGTAAATGCTGTCTAGAATTTATGAAGTAGGGGTCTGTTTGTTGTACTAAATGGGGAATTCATGTATACTTTTCAACTCATCCAAACTACAATACATGTTTAAATGGCAGCTTTTCTAAAGTAGCTACTTAGACTCGTTCTATTTACACATCCAAACACCATTCAAGCCTTCTAAAATGATGTCAGAAGATACTTTCAACTGTTCTTTTAGAATGATTTAGGTGGGCCTCGGTTATTATGCTTTGGAAGCTTTGTTCTATTCAACTGTTTCAGATGAGCAGATTTCAAATTCAGCTGACGCCCTTGTAAATTTTTAAAAAATGGGTGACCCTGGGCTTGTGAAATTTAATTATCCCTTTTGTAATGTATCATGACTAGCACTAATATATGGAGAAATGGATTGACTTCTAATCAGGTGCTGTTGTCATTCTGAGCTATTGAAGTGATTCAATGTCATGTTAATTAAACATGACTTTCTGAAGAATGCATAAGATGCAAGCAAAAGCTGCTGAGCGAAGTGATGTACTTTAAAAAAAAAACATATTAAAGAGTGGATCTTCCAGTCCATCAAGCTTCTTGTCTTTGAACAACTATTGTACCTCTACTGATTTGCTGCTTGGTTGAACTCTTGAATCTGTACACTATGTAAAATAATATTTATACTGCAACAGTTTTAAAAAAAGAATATCTATACTTGTGCCATTAGGTTAAAGCACTTGAGCTTGTTTTCTTTGTTTCCTATAACCACCAAGGTCTCTTGATGGAAACATTTCCTTGTAATGCCAAGCAGCTTATCAATAATATTAATATCTATGTGTAATTACACTGCATACTTTTTTGAAAATGTGATTTCAGTTATGATAATGTTGCAATGAACTCTCCAACCTATGAAGATAACAGTATTGCCACAAAGTTTGCTAGAGTGGAGGCCAGCCTGATGGTTCATTTGCGTATCTGTAACCTTGGAGGATGTAATGGGTCAGTTCAGCAAGCTGAAGAGTAGTAAATCACCGGGACCTGATGGTATTCATCCCAGAGTATGATATATAGAATCTAGATCATAAGGAATGCCAAGCCAAATGCAAAGCGGAGATAAGGAGGGCAAAAAAGGACTTTGAGAAGAAATTAGCGTTGGAAGCAAAAATACATAGTAAAAAATTTTTTTAGATACATTAAAAGCAGGAAACCGGCCAAAGAGTCGGTTGGGCCGCTGGACGAAAATGGTGTTAAAGGGGCGATCAAGGAGGACAAAGCCGTAGCGGAGAAATTAAATGAATTCTTTGCTTCGGTCTTCACCGAGGAGGATTTGGGGGGGACACCGGTGCCGGAAAGAATATTTGAAGCGGGGGAGTCGGAGAAACTAAACAAATTCTCTGTAACCTTGGAGGATGTAATGGGTCAGTTCAGCAAGCTGAAGAGTAGTAAATCACCGGGACCTGATGGTATTCATCCCAGAGTATTAATAGAACTAAAAAATGAACTTGCGGAGCTACTGTTAGAAATATGCAATCTGTCCCTAAAATCGAGTGTAGTACCGGAAGACTGGAGGGTAGCCAATGTTACTCCGATTTTTAAGAAGGGTTCCAGAGGAGATCCGGGAAATTATAGACCGGTGAGTCTGACGTCGGTGCCGGGCAAGATGGTGGAGGCTATTATTAAGAATAAAATTGCAGAGCATATACAAAAACATGGACTGATGAGACAAAGTCAGCACGGATTTAGTGAAGGGAAGTCTTGCCTCACCAATCTAATGCATTTTTTTGAGGGGGTAAGCAAACATGTGGACAATGGGGAGCCGGTTGATAATGTATATCTGGATTTTCAGAAGGCGTTTGACAAAGTGCCGCACGAAAGACTCCTGAAGAAATTGCAGAGTCATGGAATCGGAGGTAGGGTATTATTATGGATTAAGAACTGGTTGAAAGATAGGAAGCAGAGAGTAGGATTGCGTGGCCAGTATTCTCAGTGGAGGAGGGTAGTTAGTGGGGTCCCGCAGGTGTCTGTGCTGGGTCCGTTGCTTTTTAATGTATTTATAAATGACCTAGAGATGGGAATAACTAGTGAGGTAATTAAATTCGCCGATGACACAAAATTATTCAGGGTCGTCAAGTCGCAGGAGGAATGTGAACGATTACAGGAGGACCTTGCGAGACTGGGAGAATGGGCGTGCAAGTGGCAGATGAAGTTCAATGTTGACAAGTGCAAAGTGATGCATGTGGGTAAGAGGAACCCGAATTATAGCTATGTCTTGCAAGGTTCCGCGTTAGGAGTTACGGATCAAGAAAGGGATCTGGGTGTCGTCGTCGATGATACGCTGAAACCTTCTGCTCAGTGTGCTGCTGCGGCTAGGAAAGCGAATAGAATGTTGGGTGTTATTAGGAAGGGTATGGAGTCCAGGTGTGCGGATGTTATAATGCCGTTGTATCGCTCCATGGTGCGACCGCACCTGGAGTATTGTGTTCAGTACTGGTCTCCGTATCTCAAAAAAGATATAGTAGAATTGGAAAAGGTACAGCGAAGGGCGACGAAAATGATAGTGGGGATGGGACGACTTTCCTATGAAGAGAGGCTGAGAAGGCTAGGGCTTTTCAGCTTGGAGAAGAGACGGCTGAGGGGAGATATGATAGAAGTGTATAAAATAATGAGTGGAATGGATCGGGTGGATGTGAAGCGACTGTTCACGCTATCCAAAAATACTAGGACTAGAGGGCATGAGTTGAAGCTACAGTGTGGTAAATTTAAAACGAATCGGAGAAAATTTTTCTTCACCCAACGTGTAATTAGACTCTGGAATTCGTTGCCGGAGAACGTGGTACGGGCGGTTAGCTTGACGGAGTTTAAAAAGGGGTTAGATAGATTCCTAAAGGACAAGTCCATAGACCGCTATTAAATGGACTTGGAAAAATTCCGCATTTTTAGGTATAACTTGTCTGGAATGTTTTTACGTTTGGGGAGCGTGCCAGGTGCCCTTGACCTGGATTGGCCACTGTCGGTGACAGGATGCTGGGCTAGATGGACCTTTGGTCTTTCCCAGTATGGCACTACTTATGTACTTATGTACTTATCTGTGTGTGCTGCTAAGCAGCAGATTGAGATTCAGTTCCTGAGCCCAATTTATACTGTTTTCATAATACATATCCATACATTACCAAACAGCTAGATGAGCCAAACATCCAGAAGAAAGACTCACTTTTCTTAATTTCCAACTATTTATTACAAATATTAGTTCTAAGCCATCACCTTCACATGGCCTCACTTACCTCCACCTCCTTGCCCTGTTTTTAGATGGCACTCCTATTCCTCTTCGAGAGACTATTAAGATCCTTGGTGTCATGTTCGATTCCTAGTTAACTTTTAAACCATAGGCACCCGGTATAAGAGGCTTGGGGAGGCTATGCCTCCCCAGCTACAGCAGGATGGATCAGTTGTTTCTATAGAAATGCTAAATAGTATTAGTAGTAGTTCTCCTGGGAGTCTTGCTGCTCTGGGACTGGGGGGTTTAAATAGCAGCAGCAGCTGCAGTGAAAGCTGTCTCTAGCCTTGTTTATAACCAGTTGTATTTTGATTATCTTACTGCTGGGAGAGCAGAGCAGGGGGGTTGGCTGGAGGTGTCCTGGGTTGCCAGGGAGATATTTAACTAGGATCATGAATTCCTGCACATGAACAGTTCACAACAAAGAGACTTGCACTGACCCCTGAAATTTTAAAAGTGCTAAAAATAAGTTTTAAAAGTATTTGCATTAAATCTAAATGCAGAATTTAGGTGCTAGGAAGTGGGATTGGTATGCTATGTACTCAAATTTGCTCAAGCCATATGCAAATTAGTCCGTTTTTGGGAGGTTCTCATTTGCATATTTATGGTAAAAATTGTTGGAAATGTTTAAAGCCTTAATGTTAGGGCATGGCTCTGATCAAAAATGTGAACTTTGATCTAAAAACGAAAGGTTTAGCTAGTGTTTTGACTAAAAATTCCCATTAGAGTATCTGTATGTTAATCTGCATTCAAATAGAGCTCTCTGATTGGATGAGCAGCTCCTGTTAGAAAATCTGCCCAGGAACAGAGAGGAGAGGAGAGAATCAATGGGTGGGTGGGTGTGGATGGCTGGAGGGGGGGGGGCAGGGGAGAGGAGAGAATCAATGGGTGGTATAGATGGCTGGAGGGGGGGCAGGGGAGCGAGGACAAGAAATGAAGAAGAAAGGCAGAAAGTAAAGAAATAAATGGAAAGGAAGCCCTGGAAACGGAGTTAAGAGGACAGATAGCAGCAGAATCGGATACTGGGCCAGCATGATCAGAAAAACAAAGTCACCAGACAACAAAGGTAGAAAAGATAATTTTATTTTCATTATAGTGTTTGGAATATGTCCACTTTGAGAATCAGGTGCTCAACATTAAATGTTTATATGTATTTACTTATGTATGGCATTTTATCCCACATTAAACATGAATTAGGATGTTTTGTGGCTCTACATGAGAATTGTGATATTATGATCCTTGTTTCATATTGTTGACGGTCTGCATTTTCTGTATGGGTGGTATATTGGTGTATTAGGTTCTGCCCAGTGTAATATTTATGGTACAGTAAGGTTCTGAGTGTGTTTTTGCACAAAGTTGTGCATAGTGTTTTGTAGTTGAGCGATTGTGGTTAGTATATGCTTTGAGCAACCACTTTATTCTTTGACATATGATACATATCTAATATCTAAATTTAATAAAAGGTATTAATTGTGACTTTTATTTTTATTATTTTTTCTGTGTGTTATCAGACAACTATGGATTAAAGCCCCACCCCTAACCCCACCCCCTTTAGCCTCCCCAAACAGTTGGGCCACCGACCGCCTATGTTTTAAACCACATATTGATTCTGTACTTCACTCTGCTTTTCTTGCTTTCTACCATATCCATCCCTTAAGTTCCTTTCTTGACCCCTCCTTGATTTGCTTACTTCTTCTGTCTATGGTCATCTCTCATATTGACTACTGTAATTCTCTGTTTGTAGGTCTTCCATCTTCAATCATCAAACGTCTTCAACTTACCCAGTCCACCATCCTAAAGTTACTCCACTCTGCTATGGACTATATTATATCCCATAACCCTTGAAGTCAACAGCTATATGGTTTACTAGGCTCTCATTTCCACTTGTATTGCTGGAGCTATGGTCCCTATCAAAGACAACATTTGTTCCTTGGGAATGCGTCTCGATAGTCAACATACATTTGACCCATACGTGTCCTTGATAGTCAGGAAATTTCTCTTGGTATTAAGGCAGATTCGTTCGCTTTGTCCATTTACAGATCTTGGAACTTTAAAACCCCTGGACATAGGGGCAAGTCTATAAAGAGCAGCAAACATTATGCACCAAGATGCAGCATGCTAACCACTAATCCCATAATGGCATCTGAATGTCCAGATTCCTTTATAAAATACTAGCGTAAACTGGCATTTATGCACTAACATTTAGGTGCACCTAAATATGGCACCTTAGCACATAACTTGCAGTGTAAGTTATGCATGTAACTATGGGATCCCACCATATCCCACCCTAGTCCCACTCATGTCAATGTCCCCTTGCATTCAACGCTGCGTGTGTCTGGTAGCGCTATACAAATGCTAATAATAATAATAATAATTTAAGCTAAGAACTAACTTCAATGACTGGTGCCGAAAAAACAGCACTTAGCACTATTCTATAAATGGTGCTCAAAGTTAGGCACCGTTTATACAACATCACTTATTATTATTATTATTATTATTAACATTTGTATAGCACTACCAGACGCACGCAGTGCTGAACACCTGACACAGAGAGACAGTCCCTGCTCGATAGAGCTTACAATTTAAAAATACAGACAAGACAAGGGTGAGGAAAGTACTGGGTGAGAAGGAACAAGGAGAGGGGAATTGAGTAGTGGTTAGGAACCAAAAGCAGTGGTGAAAAGGTGAGTTTTCAGCATAGATTTGAAAACAGGTAGAGATGGAGCTAGGCATACAGGCTCAGGAAGCCCATTCCAGGCATAAGGTGCCACGAGGGAAAAGGAACAAAGCCTGGAATTAGCAGTGGAAGAGAAGGGGGACGACAAGAGAAATTTGTCCAGCGAGCGGAGTTTACGGGGAGGAATGTAGGGAGAGATGAGAGAGGAGAGGTAATGGGGGCTGCAGAATGGATGCATTTAAAGGTCAGTAAGAGACGTTTGAACTGTACGCGGAAGCGGACAGGGAGCTAGTGAAGTGACTTGAGGAGTGGGCTAGTGTGGGTAAAACAATTTTGGCAGAAAATAAGTCATGCTTCAGAATTTTGGACAGACTGGAGAGGAGAGAGATGGCTGAGCGGAAGACCAGTGAGAAGCAAATTGCAATAATCCAAGTCAGAGGTGACTAGGGTTTGGATAAGGGTTCTGGTAGCGTATTCAGAGAGGAAGGGGCGAATTTTGCTAATGTTGTAGATAAAGAAGCGACAGGTTTTGGCCATCTGCTGGATGTTAGCAGAAAAGTAGAGGGAGGAATCAAAGATGACTCCTAGGTTGCGAGCAGATGAGACAGGGAGGATGAGGGAGCCATCTACTGAAAAAGAGAATGGGGGGAGGGGCGAGGTGGGCTTGGGGGGAAAGACAATAAGTTCAGTTTTGGCCATGTTCAGTTTCAGGTGACGGTGTGACATCCAGGCAGCTACGTCAGTCAAGCAGACTGAAGCTTTGGCCTGGGTTTCAGTAGTAATGTGAGGTGTGGAGAGGTAGAGCTGAGTGCCATCGGCATAAAGATGGTACTCGAAACCGTGAGATGAGATCAGAGAGCCCAGGGAAGATGTGTAAATGGAAAAAAGAAGGGGGCCAAGGACAGATCACTGAGGAACTTCAACTGAGAGTGGGACAGGGGTGGAGGATGATCCACCAGAATATACTCTGAAGGTACGGTGGCAGAGATAAGAGGAGAACCAGGAAAGAACAGAGCCATGAAATCCAAACGAGGACAGTGTGGCAAGAAGAAGACTATGATTGACAGTATCAAAAGCAGCGGATAGATCGAGCAGGAAAAGGATGGAGTAATGGCCTTTGCATTTGGCGAGGAATATATCATTACAGACTTTAGTGAGCGCTGTTTCAGTCGAATGTAGAGGGCGAAAGCCGGATTGAAGCGGATCAAGGATGGCATGAGAGGAGAGAAAATCAAGGCAGCGGCTGTGAACTCAAGTAACTTGGAGAGGAAGGGTAAGAGGGAGATGGGACAGTAGTTGGAAGGACAGGAAGGGTCCAATGATGTTTTTTTGAGGAGCCGTGTGACCACAGCATGTTTGAAGGCGTCAGGGACAGTTGCAGTGGAAAGAGAGAGGTTAAGGATGTGACAGATAGAGGGGGTGATAGTGGGAGAAATGGAGTTAGAGCCAGGAACCACAACTACTTTTAGCTGCAACCATTTACACCACTGAAACCATAAATTAGGCACGGATCCCCTTTATTCTATAACAACATACATAAGTTGTGGGAACGACCCTGATCTATTCCTGATCCATGGCCATGCCCCCTTTTGGATCCATGTGTAAATTTTATATGCATAAATGTTAACTAATGCCAATTATCACCGATAATTGTTAGGGCCCAATTATCAGTGCTAACTGGCTTTTTATTCAATTAAAATGCATGTGCAAATTTGGCACATGCCAAAATTTGTGTGCCCAATTTTTAGCACCATTTATAGAATTGGGGGGTAAGTGGGTTGTGTGCTTCTGTTATAGAACATCACTGAGCATACGGCTCGCACTTATGTGCATGACTGTAATGTTAACATGTGTAAGTGCTAGCATTCTATAGCTTATGCTTACTTTCTGATCCCTAGTGGTCCAGAGGGTCATTGGAAGCAGGACACACAGCCCCTTTGCTCCTGCCCCTAGCAGCTGGCCTCACAAAATAGCTGTCGCGACCTCTCGCAGCAGCCTCATTGTGCCGTGAGCTGCCAGAAGAGGTTGTGGTAGCAATTATGTGAGGCCGAGGCCGGCCACTAGGGACAGGAGCGAGGGGGCTGTGCTTCTGCCTCCAATCACCCTCTGGACCACCATGGATTAAAAGGTAGGCTTTGAAAGGGCCCTACCTGGAGGGTTGGGGTTAGGGATCGGGGAACGACGTTGTGGGGTGTTGTTGAACTTGATGTGGGCTTGGGGAGGGTGGCCGGGAGGGGGATCACAATATAAAAAGATTTTTTAAGTCATGCAGGTCCCAGACGATATTCAGCTGAGACCTACATAACTGTATTATGCGGGCCACGGTGAATATTGGCCTGGCTCGCATAAGCTAAGGCAGCTGTCCCGCCCACTTTTAGCCATGGCCCGGCACTGAATATCAGGGGTTAGTTTAGCCAGCAACGATCAGCATTTTAAAAAACGCTGATCACTGCTGGCGGAATATTGGTGGGTCTGTGTTCGGCAGAGCCTTTGATAAAATATAGGTGGAACTGAACACATTCTGATCTGAATGTATCAGTTCCGATCTGTATGACCTATCTAAAGGCCTTCGTATAGTAGATATATTCATATATAAGCTGTAGTATTCTCCAATAACTTCGTGGTAGATTGTACTTATTATAACACCTGCGAAACACTGAGAAAAGGTGTCCAGATTTTAAAATTGCAGTTCAGTTTGGATGTGTTTAATTGCTTAATGTCCCAATATATGTTGTTAATTGTGCAATATTTTGAGACCTACACGGTATTTCAATTTCAGTGCTCAAACTGTTATAAAGAATTACTGTAAGTAGATGTGTGCACATGATGAACAATAAATTAAGTGCAATTACTTTCTGAATTTCTTCTATGAAAGGATGACAGCAGTTAGCTTACTATATAGCTACATTAAATGATAGTACTGCATCCTACACAGATAACTCAACCTAGTCCAGGCATTTACCGTAGTGAGATTTGAACTTGGTTTCCCTGGTTTTCAACCTGCTGCTAATCATTAGGGTACGCCTCCAGTCTAGCATGAATCTGTTAGCACTAAATTCAAGGTATAAACCAACCATTTAAGGACTCAAGCTTCTAAAGGCAATACCAATTCGGATTCTGAAATGAGCAAGATACAGAATCATTGTTGGATCCCGTATGCACTGGATTTGATAAGGGCACCAGCTTTATGTCCCTGTCTTTATATATCTGCTGCTTTTGATACTATAAACCATAAGATCTTATTACAATGATTAAAATAGATTGGAACGGAATGGATGGTACTGTTTATAATTGGTTTGAATCTTTTTTTTAATGTATGAGACAGTTTAGTGTTAATGGAACTGATTGTTCTATTTTCATGGATATTTCTTTGTGAGTACTGCAGGGACTGGCACTATCTTCTACTCTTTTTAACATTTTTTAAACCATTGTGTGTTTTACTGGGGACTCTGTGTTGATGATAGAATTTATGCTATTGACAGTACATTTTTAAAGTTGAGCAGCCTTACTCGAAAGCAATAGATTTTTAATTCTTTCTTTACATATGGTAAATCAATGGTTACAAACTAATCAGTTAAAATTGAACATGAAGATGACTCAGTTTATACTTTTAAGTAGTTTTCCAATTCCATCTTTTCCTATGTCTTGTACCATCAGAAATATGGAGATACAGTTTGTTCAAAAAGTTAAATCATTAAGGGGGTCTTTTACTAAAGCTTAGCTCAAGTTATCTGCAGCAGGGCCCATTTTATTCCTATGGGCCCTGCTGCAGATAACTCAAGCTAAGATTTAGTAAAAGACCTCCTAAGGCACTCACCATTCAAGCATATAGACATAAGATAATTGGGACAATTGAGGAAGGCCAGCGAGGAGCATGCCGAGCAGCAGCACATAACATGGCGGCTGCCGGACAACAGCTCCCTGGCCAGAGCGACCCTTCCCTTCCGGCTTCCCCACCGATGATCTGGATGACGCAGCAGGAGACCCTGCCTTCCGTTGGTTGGGAGGCCGGAAGGGGTGGGGCTGCAGCATGTCCCATGCACCGCATAAGAGCTGCCGACGAGGCTCGGAGGGCCTGTTTGTCGGCAGCGAGTGGTGCAGGAGTTTTGATCGCGGCAATAGCCGGCTATCAGATCAGCTAATTTTCCTGCCGCCTTTTATTTTGGCCGTTTCTCCTAAAGCCGGCCAATTCCCTTTCCTTGTACACGATAGCAGTGGAGCGGTGGAGCACCTTTTAAATTTTGACCGTTTTCCATAATAGCCGGCCATCTCGCTCCGATCCCATTGCCGGCAGCGAATATCACAGGCACTGAGCGACACGGGACCACGGTGAGCAGTTACGAACTTACCTTTCTTTGCACGCTTTCTGTATGCACCTCCATTTTACATTTCCTTTGCTGCTCGCCTTTTAATTCGTTCCAACAGCCGATGTTGAATCGTCACCACTGCAAGCGGTTGTGGCCGGCCATTCAATCAGCTGATTCTAAGGCCGCCTTTCTACTTTGCCTGATTTCCCTTAGTCGGCTATTTCGCGCTCACATCACGGTTTGCACGAAATAAATTATCTGGCTGTTTTCCCACATAGTCAATATGCCCTCCAGTTCCACGGATGCTGCCTCACCCCGCTGCCACTAACAGCGCGGCCTACACGGTTCATAGCCTTCCACGTCTTTCGCTGTTTGATAACATAGTCTTCCACTTAATTCTTTTGTTTACTTGTCTCGAGGCGATATGTTTGCGGTGTACCCTCATGCCACTTTGTTCTTTTGTTTACTTGCCTTGAGCTGATACGTTTGTGGTGTACTCTCGTGGCCTCGCGCCTCCACCTTATGTACTTTGGCCCACTAACTCAGAGGGCAGACTTCCGCCCTCCCTCCCTGGGTGTCAGCAGTCCGGCCTCCCTGGGGCGAGGGCGTTGGCAGTCCAGCCTCCAGAGGGCGAGGGGCATATGCCGACCTTTATTTAGCTCTACTCCTCCATCTCCGCCATACTGCATACAAAAGCGAGTGGCCGGCCATGCCAGGGTAGCGCATATCGCACATACAAGCGGGTGGCCGGCCATTCCGGGATTGCAGAATACCGCATGTAAAAGCGGATGGCCAGTCATGCCGGGCCACACACATACGGCATGTGCAAGCGGGTGGCCGGCCATGCTGAGATAGCAGAATACCGCACTTGAAAGCGGATGCATAGCCCTCCTGGCCTACACGGCGTTGGAATGCTGTATCAGCCCTTTAAAAGGGCACCTATCCATTAAATAGAAAAAAGGGGCACATGGTTGCAGTGTGTTGAAAAGGCGGTCATGCCCCCGCCCCCTTCCCCTTCAGTACTCAGTCAGGAGGGGGCCGACGACATCAGCGGCAGCACGGATGGCATCAAAGCTGGGACAAACCTGCCTTGCTCTAAAACCTCGGCTTGCTCTGCCATAACCTGCCATCTCCTTGCGCACTCCCTCTGCAGTTTCACTTCGCCTTGGGTGGAGACATTTTCGCCTGCCTTCTTACACAAACATGTTGCACTACATCACTTGCTGTACATCCGAGGCTGGTTCTCCTCTGCACTCCATTACCACCCTTGTCTTACAGTTGTCACCCAGGTAGCTCCCCTTCAGCACTATAGCCACCAAAGTTATACTTTTCCTTTCTTCTGCTCTATAGGTCGTTGGGTGGAAGAGCATGGAGTTATTCCCAACATGATGTTTAATCCTGAAACACTGAAAAAGTTTTCTTTTCAAAAAACATAAAACAAAACAGAATTTGTATCCCACCTTTCCCCACCAGTCTGCAGGCTCAATGTCTTTCACATTATACTGTAATGGCGATCGGCAATTCCGACAATTTTCTTGAAACTTAAGATCATTAGATGTTTAAAAGAATTCTTAACACCAGGAATTTTTCAAATGGTAGTGCAATGTTTTGTCATCCCACACTTTGATTATTGCAATAACTTACTGGAAGGGGTTCCTAAAAGATTTTTAAAATCTCTCCATCAGCACAAAATGCGGTTACACGAGTGATTTGTGGGTTATCCAAATCTGAACATGTTACTACATTACTTGTATCTCTCCATTGGTTATCTGTAGAATATCAGATTTGATATAAAGTATTAATTATGATGTTTAAGATGCTAAGTGGTAAGATTTTCACTTTTATTGCTTCTTCATTGCATCTCCATCAGCCTTTTGAAACATTACGTTCATCTTTGTTTAATGTATTAGATGTACCCTCATTTCATTCAGGATATTTGGATAAATATATCAATAGAAATCAAACAAAATAAAACATGGAAAAGAAAATAAGATGATACCTTTTTTATTGGACATAACTTAATACATTTCTTGATTAGCTTTCGAAGGTTGCCCTTCTTCGTCAGATCGGAAATAAGCAAATGTGTTAGTTGATAGTATATATAAGTGAAGCATCAAAGCATTTCAATGACAGTCTAGCAAGGTGGGGGTGGGTAGGAGGTATGCATGGGTACATCAAAACATTTCATTTCATTGATAGTCTAACAGGATGGGTGTGGGTATGTGAGAGGAGAGTGAAAAACAGAGAAATACAACTTTATGGTTTATAATGGGCTAGAAAACCCAGATCCTTGTTAAGTCCTGTCTGTTGGGTGTCAAAATATTCAATCATTCTGACTTCAAAGGTCTTACATTCCTCTCTACTTAAGTTGGATAAATATATAAATTCAGTTTTCTTTATAACATGTCCACAACTGTGGAATGCTTTCCCAGAAAATATTCAATATTTACAAGACCTGACAGAGTTTAAATCTACATTAAAAACCCTAATATTTCAGGAGGCATACAACATCAATGTATGATGATAATGGACTAGTGATGAGTTATAACCGATAGTAATGATGGATGATCGATGATCCATAACTACTTGCTTGAAGAGACAGTTTAGATTTTGTCTTATTGATGGACGAATATGTGCATTATTATAATGTTATGATGGTATGAGATGTATTGATGTTATGGATTTTATTTTAAATTTCTTTTTATTTTATTTTGTTTTTATGTTTCTGACATATTGTGTTTGTAATCATGCACTCCACCTAGAATTGGAAACAGAGTGGAATATAAATGTTATAAATAAATAAAACATTTAAAAAGGACATTTTTAACTATCAGAGAGTTAGGTGCAATTGTCCCCTTAATCACTCTTCAGAATCCCTGGCCAAAATTATTACTTTGATGACACTTACGCAAAAGCTGATGGGAAAATGTTGCAAAATATATGTGTACTTCCTTATAAAATCAGGAGCACATGTATATTGTTTTAGGATTGCTCAAACCATGCCCAAAGCACACCCCCTTAGAATGAATGCACTCTGCACCTTTTGCATGTTCAGATAATGGCATTATAAAATTGGTATTTTACATGTTATTTCTGCTATTTACATGTGTAAATGCTGTGCACCCATCCTAAAGTGAGCTTCTTAGGGGGATGTGGGCTACCTTTAAGGAGTGAAGTTATCAATGTAGGTTACTATTAAAGACATGTTATTTTATTGTCAACCCCAGTTATAAGTAGTTAGGTATCATTGCACAAAGAGGGACGTATGCTAAATAGCATGAGTTAGTGGTAATATAACACATCTAGCCCGCATTGATTAATTCACCCCTGAGTTGGTTGGAGTATTTTAAGAAGGGCTTTAAAATCCGTTTTTCTACTCAAGCTTTTCTAACCTCCTAATTTTCAGCATTTTATATGGTATAAAACCAGGTTAACCAAGATTTGATTTTACTTTTTGTGGTTTAGGAATATTTTTGTATTATATTTTACATTTTTAAATAATTTAAATGTCTGTACTGTATGTGTTGCTGGCTTAGTACCTGAATCAATATTGTAAACTGCTTTGGTTAATTTTATGCCAGAAGGGCAGTACATCAAATACAATATATAAATAAAGTTGTGTTAGGGTAATAACCCACATTATTTGTCCGTTAACTTGACTTAAAGGGCAGTAACACAAGTTGTCTAGCCCTAACATATTAGTTTAGTCATCGTGGGGTACATAGTGATGAGATGCAAACGCACATAAAGCACCTCATTACTATGTCAATACTATAGTGTGGCACACCGCAAGCCACAGTATAAATGGTAAAAAATATAGTGGTCTGGACAGGAGCAATGCCATAATCCAAAATAGCACCAGAGATTGACGCGATCGGTAATCTTACAGTATTACAGCTAGAGGTCATCTTTCTATATAAGCTCCTACCCAGACCATTACAAACAAGTGCTTCAAATACAGTAGGCATTGGAGAGCCTTTAGGAGAGGGGGGAAGGGGTTAGGAAGGTTTCAGCCCTTGAGAGGTGGTTCATGGTGGGAGCTGCCACTAGGGAGTGCTAGTCAGGATGGGGGATGGCTCAGGGGTCCTGTTTGGGAGCTGGGTTAGTTGGGGGCTCCTTAGAGGGGCATTCTGAATTGGGGGAGGACCCTATCACCAACTATTTTTTAAAGTTGGTACCAAGACCCTTTACACTGTGGTCTGGAAGCTCCGATGCTCCTGGGCCGATTGGCTCACAGGCAGCGTAAGTCTTTTACCACAGAAGTCAGGAAACTGTGGTAAAAAGATATTGCAGGTGGTAAATCTAGGTATGGTAAAAACTCAACTTTTACCGTACCTTGATAACTTCCTCCTTCAATCTGTTAGATTAACTAACATGAAAAACAGCACAAGAAAAAAAATTGAACACTGGGACACTCCCCATTTCTTTCTCTTTTATCTAGGGACTTCTCATCTCTTCCACTTCATTGCTGAGGAAAGGTTTGTAAATCTCATAGAATGGTTGTGTTGTAGGGAAGTTTGTGCTCAAAACATGATTAGAGTCAAATCTAAAACCTAGTAAGAGAAAAAGATAATCCCACAGAATAAATAACTCAAAGAGGATATATCTTGATTATTAACTTAACAGAACAATGTAATAAGAAGTATCCTTGTGAAAATGTATGTGCTATCTTCTTTCAATAACCAGTGGCTTCTACCTGAGCAAGATTTCAATGAAATATTGCTCATGATTCTTGATCACTGTCTAATATTGCTTTTGAGGAATTTTGACACATTCTCCTGTATCAAGTTGGTTCATGGTTCATTTTATTTGCTATAGCATCAATCATTGTTAGTGCATATCTTGCTGGTTTATAATTTAGAAAATATAAAAGGGAAAAACATTTTTAAAAAACATTAAGGGGGGTGAGCAAAGGAAGGAAAAGATACATTAGCAGTCCTAGGTTACATAGAGGGGAATAATTGAACGGCACTGGCCATCTATATGGCCGGCCATCTTCGGGGCCGGCCCAGCAAAGGGGCAGTGCCAACCGTATTATCGAAAAAGATGGCCGGCCATCTATACCTTCGATAATACGGTTGGGGCCGGCTAAATCTCAACATTTAGGTCAAATGATGAGATGGCCCGCTTCAAAAAACGTGGGAAAAAAATCAAAGTGCTCATCAGGGATGGCTTTTCCAGTAGTACCAGTAGGATTTGAACCTACCACCTCTGAATTACAAGACTGGTGCTCTAACCACCTGGCCACAGCTCCACTTATTGGGATGTCCCTCCCTTTAGATTGGGTCTCTCAGCCAATCACAGCACATTTAGTTGTCTGTGAGTGGCTGAGAGAGACCCCTGTCTGTGATTGGCTGAGAGATACCTAAAGGGGCATAATCAAAAGGGAGGGACAGCCAAATAAGTGGGGCTGTGGCCAAGTGGTTAGTGCACTGGTCATGTAATCCAGAGGTGGCCGGTTCAAATCCTACTGGTACTAGTGAAGAAGCCCAGCAAAAACAGTTTTGATTTAGGAGGAGCACTTCGATTCTTTTTCTTTGGGTGGGAGGGGATTAGTGATCACTGGGGGAGTAAGGGGAGGTCATCCCCGATTCCCACCGGTGGTCAGTTGGGGCTCCTTTTTGAAGCTTGGTCGTGAAAAAAAAGGGACCAAGTAAAGCCGGCGAAATGCTCGTTAAACCTGGCATTTTTTTTCCATTATCGGGCGAAGCCGGCCATCTCGTGAGCACACCCCCGTCCCGCCTTCACTACCCTATCAACACGCCCCCCTTGAAATTCCGCCAGCTCTGTGACGGAAAGCAGTTGAAGTCGGCCAAAATCGGCTTTCGATTATACCAATTTGGCCGGTTTCAGGAGATCGCCGGCGATTTCCCGATTTGTGTCAGAAGATCACCGGCGATCTCTATCGAAAATAAACCTGATAGATTAATTCATATATGGGAGGGGGGAGAGGTTAAGGAATAGAGACAGGACCCAGTCATCTAGAGTAACTGTAGGAGCAGCACAAGGTTAAGTATCGGCCCTCCAGTCCAATGAGAATGCCTTAGTGAAGTAGTAAGTCTTCAGTTTGTGCTTGGAAGTCTTGTAAGAGGACTCCAGTCTAATAACCAGGGAAGTTTGTGTGTGGTATGTATCACAAATGGCACAGTAAAACTGCAACAACCGCACAAAGTGCAGTACCTTATCGCAACGAAGTAATGCACATTGCCATGGCAAGCTCTGTTTTAGGACGAAGGTTGGTTTACTAACTGACAGAATAGGGGATTTCAGGGAGTAAGAATGAGAGGGACTGGGTGACAGCAGGGTTGAGAGGTATGTTGGCTCTGTATTTCTGCTACTGGCCTGATGTGGTGCACTAAGGCTCAAATTTACTTAGGGCCCCGTTTACTAAGCAGCGCTAAAGGCATGCTAGCATTTTTAGCACACACCAAACGCTAAAGACACCCATAAGAACATATGAGTGTCTCTGGAGTAGTGTTTAGCACATCTTAGTAAACAGACCCCTAAGTTTTATTTTCCCTTAGATACAGAATGGAAAAACAGCCTTAGTAAATCAGGAGGCTCTAAAAGAGCTGCAGTGGACCTCAGAGGGGATCTCTTCCCCCTTCCTCCACCCTGCTCCATAACATTAGCAGTAACAACAGGATAAGGGAATGGTCTCAGTCTCTGACTTTTAAGTTTTTTTGGAGGGCTCCTACATTCTAAAAAAATTCATCAAGGTCTATACTGCACCATCTGAAAGGTTTGGTTTGGTAAGTTCCAGTTTAAGCTCCCGAGTCTGGCCTTCTTTTTGTTTTGCAGGAAAATTGTCCACTGTGTCTTAATGATCGATTAAGCTGGAATAAACCAACTATGACGTTCAGATGCTTCCTGTACATCTCTAAAATGCATAGGATGCATTGGATGTGATTAAGATTAAGGGTATTTTCCATTCAAGTATTGTACAAGTTTACTGCTAGAAATTAGGGATGTGCATTCATTTGAAACAACATTTCCCATCTCTTTTCATGGCGTTTTTAACATGAATTGACAGGACCCCCCCCCCCCCCCCTATAATGTGGGGGAAGGGGGAGTTCTGTACTGTCAGTAGTTTATAATTTATTAAGTCTTGATATACTGCCAAATCTATAAGGGTCAAGGTGGTACACAATAAAAGAATTACATTCATACAGAAAAGAACTACAATTCAATAGGAAAGCACAAACATACCTAGAAACCAGCCACCTGTAGATTGCAAGACCAGTGCTCTAACCACTAGGCCACTCATCCATGCTATTCCACTCCCTTGAAATTTGGCCATCCCTGGGGGGAGCAGTTGAGGATGTTCAAAATGTTTGAAAGGACATCCACGCCTTTGTTATGCCTCCGCTGACACACATACCTCCCCCCAGGGACCTGCATACTGCCCCCCTCCCACAGGTATGGCCAAATTTCAAGGGGGTGGAGTGGAGGAGTGGCCTAGTGGTTAGAACACTGGTCTTGCAATCCAGAGGTGGCTGATTCAAAACCCACTGCTACTACTTGTGATCCAAAATCCAAATAAATAAATAAAGAGGGTGTTGGAGGCATAGCAAAGGTATGGATGTCCTTCTCACAAAAACATTTTGGACATCCTAAACTGCCGTCGCAGGGAAGGACGTCCTCAACTGCCAGGACAGAGGCATAGCAAAGGACATACTCTAAAAAACAAGACAAAAGTTTTGAAGTTGTTTTTTTTTCAGGGTGGGAGGTGGTTAGTGATCACAGGGGAAGTTAGGGAAGGTCATCCCCGATTCCCTCCAGTGGTCATCTGGTCAGTTCAGGCACCTTTTTGATGCTTGGTCGTGAAAAAAAATGGACCAAGTAAAGTCGGCCAAATGCTCATCAGGGACGCCCTTCTTTTTTCCATTATCGGCCGAGGACACCCATCTCTTAACCACACCCCCGTCCCGCCTTCAGTACACTGCCGACATGCCCCCTTGAACTTTGGTCATTCCCGCGACAGAAAGCATTTGAGGACGCCCAAAATCGGCTTTCGATTATGCCAATTTGGGTGACCTTAGGAGAAGGACGCCCATCTTCTGACACAAATTGGGAAATGGGCGTCCTTCTCCTTTGAAAATAAGCAGGATGATCATCTCTCTGCATCCCCTCTCCCTTCATAGTCGGATTGCTGCATTCTGTAAAATACTGCATATTATTGCAAAATAGTGTATACTATTGATGACATTGCCCAAAATGGAAAAAAAAGAATAATTAAAAATAATAAAGTAAATGTATAAAAAAAATCTCATAAATGCCACAGGAGACTAAACAAAATGAAAATGTTTACTTGCACACCCCTATTAGAAATCAGGCAAGAGATTAATTTCCCAGCATTCTGGAAAATAATTTTTTTTAAAAGCAAAAAATCTGGGTCTTTTTAGTTTTCCCATACATTAGAATTAGTTCCAGTGGTTCATTTTATTTATTTAAAACATTTAGGGACCTGTTTACTAAGGTGTGCTAATGTTTTTAATGCGTGCTAAAAATGTTAGCATGCGTTTAGCATGGCTTAGTAAATAGGTCCCTTATATTCCACTTACAGTTCCCAGTGGATTACAAAATTATTTTAATGGCATCGAGTTGGTACTAAGTCGGCTGTCCAGCAATATGGGGCTTTTTTACTAAGCTGCAGTATTCACTAGCATGCACTTACTGCAGCTTAAAATGGCTTACCATGGAGCGTGCACGTGTCCTGCGGTAAGTTCAAAATCGGTATGTGCTGAAAATGTTTTTACATTTTTGGTGGAGGGGGTATGTCGGGGGGGGCAGAGAGTGAGCATTTCTGCATTTTCACACTACTTACTGTGCACTGACTGGTTAGTGCAGGATTACAGTGTGAGCACTTACCACCTACAAAATAGGCGTCTGATAGTACTCGTGGTGATTATATCGCTAATGGCAACATTAGTGCATGAAAGACCACAATAAGTGGAAAGAACACAAAGGTCCCACGGGATGGGCGAAGTCAAAAAACAAGGAGTGGGAACTGGATCAGGCTCTTCAAAAACAGACTCAGGACTCCAAAATCAACTTATAGGTGTTTATTTAAGCTGACTCAACACGGTACCATGTTTCGGCATATACTTGACAATCACATTTGTCCTTGGCAATATGTCTGGTAAAATAAACATAAGCTGGTCTTTAAAAAGACCGTTGATGACAGAAAAAAAATGAATAGCATGTAAAATGGAAAATCGGTCATTTTACTGTTGCAGTAAAATAGCCTTGGCACATGGAAGTAAAAGGGCATGTTAAGACCACTTTTTACTGCAGTTAAGTAAAAGGATCCCTATATCCTTCTGGAGGTATGTGATTATTTTACATCTAATTAGCCTTCTGTTTTGTTTTTGTTGGTAGCTTTTATCTATTAGCCTTGTATGTTATTTTATTTTATGTTGTGCTTGTCATTACTTTTACTTGTACACTTAACTATAAAAACTAAAGAGATTCACCTCTCTTTACACGAGGCAAACTTGATAAAGGGATGGGTAAGATAACTAATTCTGTCTTCTGCTCTAAGGAAAAAATTTGTATTTAATTTGGGGGTTTTTTAATCAGTAGATCCAGGTGCAGGGTAGTTCTATAAAATATAAGCAGTTATATGCTGATCATGCACACATATCAGAATAATGGCACATTGTTCTGTAAATATACACATGTCATATGTGGAGGGGCATAATCGAACGGGGACGACCATCTCTAAGGGCGCCCATCTCTAAGGACATCCCGGCGAAGGGGCGGGGAAATCTGTATTATCGAAACAAGATGGGCGTCCATCTTTCATTTTGATAATACGGTCGGGATTGCCCAAATCTCAACATTTAGGTCAACCTTAGAGATGGTCAACCTAAATGTTGAGATAGTCGACCTTAGAGATGGTCGTCCCCAGTTTTCGGCCATAATAGAAACCAAGGACGCCCATCTCAAAAATGACCAAATCCAAGCCCTTTGGTCATGGGAGGAGCCAGAATTTGTAGTGCACTGGTCCCCCTGACATGCCAGGACACCAACCGGGCACCCTAGTGGACTTCACAAATTGCTCCCAGGTGCATAGCTCCCTTACCTTGGGTGCTGAGCCCCCCAACCCCCCCCAAACCCCACTCCCCACAACTGTACACCACTACCATAGCCCTAAGGGGTGAAGGGGGGCACCGACATGTGGGTACAGTGGGTTTTGGGTGGGTTTTGAAGGGCTCGCATTTACCACCACAAGTGTAACAGGTAGGGGGGGATGGGCCTGGGTCCGCCTGGCTGAAGTGCACTGTACCAACTAAAACTGCTCCAGGGACCTGTATACTTCTGTCATGGAGCTGGGTATGACATTTGAGGCTGGCATAGAAGCTGGCAAAACATATTTTTAAAGTTTTTTTAGGGTGGGAGGGGGTTGGTGACCACTGGGGGAGTAAGGGGAGGTCATGCCCGATTCCCTCAGGTGGTCATCTGGTCAGTTCGGGCACCTTTTCACGGCTTGGTCACAAGAAAAAATGGACCAAGTAAAGTCGGCCAAGTGCTCGTCAGGGATGCCCTTCTTTCTTCCATTATCGATCGAGGACGCCCATCTCCTAATTACGCCCCAGTCCCGCCTTCGCTACGGTGCTGATACACCCCCATGAACTTTGGTCATCCCCGCAACGGGAAGCAGTTGAGGATGCCCAAAATCAGCTTTTGATTATGCCGATTTGGGCGACCCTGAGAGAAGGACGCCCATCTCCTGATTTGTGTTGGAAGATGGGCGCCCTTCTCTTTCAAAAATAAGCCTGATAGTGTGTCTTTTACAGTAAGGCACATAAATGCCTATGTTCCTTTATAGAATAAGCTCCTACCTGATGTCCCGTTATAGAATTGCCCTTATATTGTCCTAATCCTCAGATCTTGGGTTAATTTTAAGTTAAACTATACCTGCTGTACACTGCCTTGGGTGAATCTCTTCATAAAAGGCAGTTATTAAATCCCAATAAAATAAATAAATACATACAGTTTTGACTACAATAAAAGGCAGGAACATTCTCATCTTCACCTTACTTTTTTTCAGGATCCTACTGTTAGTTTACAAGAATACAGATCTATTACTATTATTTTAGGAGGAGATTTTAACCAAATCTTGAAACATTTGATGAATCAGCAATCCAGGAATACCCTCCGAGTCAAAATTAGATTTTCATTTTGGTATGCAGGCTTTCTGATCTGTGGAGGATAGCATCCCATTGGATAAAGATTTAGCTGTATTCTCTTTGGAGCAAAGGAATAGCTATTGTTTAGAGCAGCAGGCGGAGAACCAGGAAGGCAAGGTTCAACTCCCACTGCTGCTTCTTGCAATCTTGAGCCAGTCTGTTCAACATCCATCACCTCAGAGACAAACTTAGGGGACAGTTCTATAACTTGGCACTTCCAGTTAGGCATACTAATCCCACGCACTTAGGGCTAGATTCCCTATATATGGCACCTGAAAAATCCAGGTGGTGAAAAAAAAATACATCTAGGCGTGTTCTCTAAAGTATGCCTAAATTTTGTAGAATTGGCTTAAATTTCCACATGGTATATAAAATAATGCCGAGCACCTCACCAAATGACCAAATTTAGACATGTCTGTGTAGGTCTTGTTTTATTTGGCATAAATCCCGATGCCTAAATTAGGCGCAGAGGGGGAGATTCTATATATGGCACCTATAAAATTGATGCTGAAATCAGTTCCAAGTAAGTAGATTCTATAATCGGTGCCTGATTATAGAATATGCTTAGTTAATATTTCAGCGCCTAAATCTATGCTGAAATGTGGCATCTCAGCACATAGATTTAGACGCACTGGGACATATTCTATAACTATGCACATAAATTTCAGAACTCCCACGAAATGCCCATTTTCCCGCCCATAACCATGTCCCTTTTTGCCTGTGTGCATTAGACATTTGGCGCACATCATTACAGAATACGCTTAATGAGTTGTGCGCCTAAATTCTAATCAGTGCCAATTAGTGCTCATTATTGCTTGTTAAGTGCTGTTATCAGCGCTCAGCTTGTTAAGCTTGTTAACTTATGCGCATTGTTATCTGCCTGTAACCTCGGAGTCATCTTCGACTCTTCCCTCGCCTTCTCTGCACATATCCAACAAACAGCCAAAACCTGTCGCTTCTTCCTCTTTAATATCAGCAAGATTCGCCCTTTCCTCTCTGAGCACACCACCCGAACTCTCATCCACGCTCTCATCACCTCTCGCCTTGACTATTGCAACCTACTCCTCACTGGCCTCCCTCTTAACCATCTATCCCCCCTTCAATCAGTTCAGAACTCCGCTGCACACCTTATATTCTGCTTGAACCGATATACTCATATCACCCCTCTCCTCAAGTCACTTCACTGGCTTCCGATCAGATACCGCATACAGTTCAAGCTTCTCCTTCTTACCTACAAATGCACTCAGTCTGCAGCACCTCATTACCTCTCTAGCCTCATCTCCCCTTATATTCCCGCCCGTAACCTCCGCTCACAGGACAAATCCCTCCTCTCAACACCCTTCTCCACCACCGCCAATTCCAGGCTCCGCCCATTCTGCCTCGCATCACCTTAAGCATGGAATAAACTTCCTGAACCCCTATGCCAAGCCCCCTCCTTACCCATCTTCAAATCATTGCTCAAAGCCCACCTCTTTAATATTGCTTTCGGCACCTAACCTTTATACCTTTGTACCTTTCATGTAATCGTGAATGCCCCAAATTGACTACCCCTACTTGACTGACTCTACACTTGTCCATTAGATTGTAAGCTCTTTGAGCAGGGATTGTCCTTCTGTGTTAAAATTGTACAGCGCTGTGTAACCCTGGCAGCGCTTTAGAAATGTTAAGTAGTAGTAGTAGTTATAGAATCTGCACCGATTTCAGCGCAGATGTTTAGCCACTCTATATAGAATCTGGGAGAGAGTGGGTTGTATTCTCAAAATGCTCAGATTTTTGAAACTCATAGTCACGCCCCTTTTCAACTATGCAACTTGAAATTTACATGCTTCACATTATAGAATACAGTTACCCCCCCCCCCCCCCCATTTACTAAGCCGCGGTAGCGGCTGCCATGTTGCAAAGCCAAAACAGCCCAAAGTGAATGGGCTGTGTGTGTCGGCATTAGCGCATGACAGCCATGAGCACGGCTTAGTAAACAGTGGAGTTAGTGAGCTGTGCACATAGATCATAATGCCAATTAGTGCTGATAATTGCTTGTTAACATCCAATTAACAGCCCTGATGAGCTACTTAACCAATTAAGTTACGCGCATTGTTGTAGAATACGCTTTGATTTCTGCATGGAAATTGAGGTGTGATATATGGATTTTGGGTGTTATTGCTAATTTCAGAATGGCATTTGTGTGCCAAGATTCTGTTATAGAAAACTAGTGTAAGCCCAAATTGGTGTGTCTACATTTAGGCATGACCATTGAGACCAGGTGAATGGCAGGCATAACTGGACGTGCCTAAGTGGGCTATGCAATGTGTTTAACTTATAGTATTCTATAAAGTAAGCAGATATGTGAGCGACATACCCATGCCCCTTCTATGCTCTGCCCACATGTGCGTCCCCTTGACTTTACATTCTAAGGGACACGTTACCTGATGAAACTTTTCTCGGCTCTTGTACGTGCAAGGTGTGTGTAACTGCAGACACCCAGTTATAGAATTGCCCTGTTAGATTGTAAGCTCTCTGGGACAGAGAACTACCTACTGTACCTGAATTAACTCAGCTTGAAATGCTACCTAAAAAAGCAGGAACTAAAATCTCTTCTTTTGTCATTTATTCTAGAATAGGTTTTTGTTTGGAACATTAATACTGTTTGTACCTAATGCCAAACTTTGTGCTGTTTTACTTGTCTCAAGGTTTTATTTCCATGTTATTGTTAGATTTAAATCAGAGCATCCTTTGTGGAGATTAAATCCAGATTTATTGAGTGATCAGGAGTTTATTGACCAAATTCATGAGGCTATCAGTAGTTATTTTCAGTTCAGTGAGACCCTGAATTTATCTGTGGTGACGGGATGTTTGTAAAGTTACCATCTGGGGAGAAATCATTAAGAATAAAAATAATCTCCATAGAAATAAGTGTAAATTGCTATTACAAAAGCTCATATTAAAAGTAAAGATAGTGGTTTATTGCCACATTTGCAAAACTTAAAATATAGATATAATAATTTGTTCAGCAGGTGAGCTGGAAAATCTATTTTTTCACAGAAGGTTAGATTCTACTGTGCAAACTAATAAATGTGATAGATTTTTAGTTAATATTCTTAGAAATAGGTAAACAAGAAGCAGAGTTGAAACTACTAGAACTGAAAATCTTGTACTGTATTTAAAGGAGATATTACAAAAATATTGTGGAGTTATTATTCAGCTTTGTGTTCCTCAGATCTCCATCAAAATCTTCAAATGGCAGACAAATTTCTTTCCTGGCTGGCAACACTGATGCAACCTTCAAGAAGATTAGGCAGTCGCCTTGAGGGGGTGGCTTTGTAAGTTGAGCAGGAGAGGATTTCTACATCCATCCTGCTGCTTCTCTCCCTTATCTATTGGCCTTTAGGCCACCACTGTTGCGGAACTCCATCTCCTAACCCAGTGGTTCCCAAACCTGGTCCTGGAGGCACCCCACCCAGTCAGGTTTTCAGGATACCTTTGATGAATATTCATGAGAGAGATTTGCATGCAGTAGTGATAGAGCATACAAATCTCTCTCATGAATATTCATTGTAGGTATCCTGAAAACCTGAACGGCTGGGGTGCCTCCAGGACCATGTTTGGGAACCACTGTCCTAACCTGTTCCCTACCCCCAGCAACTCTGATGCTACCACAGACTCCTCCTGGAGGCAGGACAAGCAGCCCTTACAAGTGTCCACTTCCCATGAGAATAGTACTGATTGCAGAGTATGAGCCCTCAGATTTGAGTATGCCCAAACATAAGGCTGATCCCATACAAGAAAGAAGCACATGTTGTATTAAGTGCTCCTACTTATGGTAGCCAGAGGGGAGCATCAAAAAGGCCTGCTGCACTGGGGATGGGAAGCGAAGGAAGCACAGATCAGAAAGGGTATAAAAAAAGGAAGCTTGGGCACTGTGAGAATTTGGTGGGATGAGAGGGAGCACTGTAAGAGCTTGTGACTTGTGCAAAGAAACATTTTTAGAGTTTGCTGAGGCAGTGAGAGGGGCACTTGTGGGTTAGATGGGACAATGGGAGAGCTTAGAGAGGGTTAAGAAGCACTAGGAGAACTTTGGTGGTGGGAGTGAACAAACATGATAAGAGCTTTGAAGGGGGAGAAAGAGATCACAGTTTGATCTTTGAGGGAGCATGAGAAGAGCTTGGGAGGGGGGAAGCTCAATGAAAGTCTTGGGGAGCAGAGGGAGGATGGGGAAAGCCCTCCAGAGGAAAAGGGTGTGGGGTTAAGTTTTCTGATGCTCCGTGGAAAGGAAGTCAGTAGAGTGTGCCAAGGGTGTTAGTGAAAGGGAACAAGGAAAAGGAGAGAGAGAGAAAGAGAGAGATCTGGGGAATGAGGAGGGATAAAGGAGATAAGGAGAGAGAAACAAACTGAGTGAGAAAAGATCAATAATGTAGAGAGAGATAAAAGAGCTGGTTATTGAGTAGAGGGAAAGAGAAAAAGGGACCATGGTTGGGGAGAGAATGAAGACAGGATAGAGGGGAAGGAAAAGGACCCTGGATTTAGGCAGGCAAATGGTGTTTTATTTATTTGATATAACAAACCCAGATATGAAGGAGATATAAATAAGCACAACTGGCATACACTTTGACCACAGAATAAATCATTGAATTAAAGAGGTGTTGCCTCTAGGAGCCCCCGGCTCTATGTATTCTGAGCTCACGGGGGCTGGGCTGCTTCATCATTGGCAAACACCCCTGAGCTGTTAAACAGTCCAATAGCCTACATGCACTTAAATTTTTACTTCTTTCTTTTTTACTTTTTTTCTATTTTAATTTGTGCTCCATAAATTTCTAAGGAGTTTAGTTTGAAAACTACTTAGCTTTCCAGAGGTCCGATCTCTTCTTTACTGTTTGGCACTGAGCACGACCACGGCCAACGGTGGCCAGCGTTTCGTCACCTGCTTCAGGGTCACAAGGTCGGCATCAATCTAAAACAAAAAAAGCCAAAGTTAAAACTAGGCATAGCTCTGCAGTACTTATCTCTTATGAAAAGCATTATTTGCAGACACCTCAGCTAAGAGAGCACATAGCTCTAACGGACCAGCTTGGAGCAAAAAATGGCCTCTCGGATTTAAATGCTCTATTACGTCAGACGCCAAAGGTTGGCCTGACCAATCAGCTTGCATTTATACAGGACTTTCATTTAAACATAACGCGGATGTCTCTACTGCTTCAAATGTCTAAACATTCATCACCAGATCATCCAAAATTAGAAAAAATGACCCCATTCAATTTTTCCATTCAAACCAGTTGGAGTAAGTGAGTTTAAACAGTATATCCATTTCTGTTCGCACTGGAACAGGATCCTCTTCCTATCAACCCCGATCCGTGCCGGGGAAATATCAATCTGTTGCAAAACAAAACATCTTAATTCAGCAAAAGAATGTTGTGCTGCAGCACAATGCTGGGCAAGCGGTGTAGCAACTTTTTTTGTGTTCAGCACACTTCGGTGCTCAATCAGCCGGACATATAGCGTACGTGAAGTCTGCCCCACATATAACAACTCACATGGACAGACTAGACAATACACCACATAATCAGACTTGCAGTTAGTGTTCACTTTGAAAGTAAATTCTTGTGAGGATTGCGGATGGACAAATGCCCTTCTTTCAAGCATTATCTCACACATACAGCAGCAACCACATTTCTTATGTCCTTGAAAAATAGGGGACGTATCCCTATGTACAGGTAATAGGGATGGACATAAAAATTCCTTCAAGTTCTTAGATCTACTATAAGCAAAACGGATCCTTTTATCTGTAAACATCGGAAGGGTCTGTAAAATGCCCCAATGGTCTCTGAGAATCTTTGTAACCCTGTGTACATCGTCATTAAATCGTAGAACACAGGAAATGAATTCCTCTTCATCACCGAGTTTCTGATGATTATCCTTGGGGCAAAGCAGTAATTCCCGATGATTATATTTTGCTCTACGGTATGCTTGTCTCACAATCTGTTTGGGATAACCCCTTTGATACAGGCGCCTGCTAAGGGTCCTAGCCTGCTCTCAAAAATCTGCAGTCTCGGAACATAAACGTCGATATCTCAACATCTGAGAGAATGGCAGACTATTCTTTAGACACCTTGGATGACAACTTGTATACTGTAACAGGCTATTAACATCAGTCTTCTTACGATATACTGTAGTGTCAAAGGATGACTCGCCTTTTCTGACTTGCACATCCAGATAATTGATCTCTCGATTTTCATGGTGTCCTGTGAATTTAATCGTTGGATGGCATTGTTTAAGGAACTGAATAAACAATTCCAAAGTCTGTACATCAGCCTCCCATACAAAAAATATGTCGTCAATAAATCTGCACCATAATTTAATGTGGGGCCAAAAAAAGCAGGTGTACACAAACCTTTCCTCGAAACATGAAATAAACAAATTGGCTACTGAAGGTGCTAGAGTTGCACCCATGGCAACTCCCGAGATCTGTTGAAAAATCTTCTGATCAAATTGGAAATAATTTTTCTTCATAGCAAGGGTAGCCAATTTCAGTATAAAGGAAGTGAGCGCAACTCCATGTTTCTCCAATAGCGATGGTTCTATAACCTCAAGGGCCTCATCCTGAGGAATGGAGGTATAGAGTGCAATCACATCCAAAGTAACTAGCAGAGCGTTACCCAGCGAGGTGTCCCAAGTGCTAAGCATCTGCATAAAATGCATAGAGTCTTTAATATAAGATTTACCTGTAGGAACCAGTGGGCGCAAACAAGTATCTATGTAAATGGAGAGAGGTTCCAATAGAGAGCCCTTCCCAGAGACAATAGGACGTCCAGGTGGATCACATAGGGTTTTATGCACCTTTTGGTAACGTGTAGAATACTGGTACACTAGGAGCAGTTGAATTGAGAAACTGAAATTCTTTTTGAGTGATGAGATTATCCGCATATGCAGCACCCGTCAGCTGGAAGATAACAGTCTTTAACATCTCCGTGGGATCTTCAATAAGATGTATATATTCTCTCGTGTTGTTCAATTGTCTATAGACCTCATGCTCATAAGCAGAACGATCTTGAAGCACCACAGCTCCACCTTTGTCTGCCCTCCGTATCACAAGTTGAGTATTATTTTTCAGTTGACTTAAAGCTCTCTGTTATTCCTTAGTCAAGTTATACCTTCGACCACCAATAATTTCCTCAACACTCTCAAGGTCTTGTAGGACCACTTGACGGAAGATGGACAGAGCAGGATCCGGTGGAACCGGGGGGCACCAGGTTGATTTCAATCTCACTCTCGATGTATCCACAATATTGGTTTCAGAGTCCGTTAACTGTGAGAAATAGATTCTTAGATGGAGTTTACGTAAGAATTTTTCTAAGTCCACTCTACATTGAAATGAGTCATGACGCTGTGAAGGAACAAAGGAAAGTCCTTTTGAAAGCAGGGACATCTCTATTGCAGACAGAGGGTGTTTTGAAAGATTTATTACTATACTTCCTGGTTCCTCCGAGTTACAGTTACTTGTCATGTCCCTTGTTGGTACTGATCTCCTCTCCGCATTCCACTTCGACCTCTCCGTGTTCTTCCTCCGCGTCCTCTGCCTCTTCTCCCTCTGGAATCCCCTAAAAAAGGCTGTTCGTCTGAACCAGAGGAACTTCTATCCGAGAGATCACTGTCCTCCCCACAAAAGGGAGGGGGGACTTCCTGTTTATCTTTCTGTTGTAACCACGGGTATACACGGTTCTTACCATAATCGTCTTCGTCTCTTCGTAGTTTTTTAATTTTAGATTCTTGAAGGGAGCGCCAAAATGAGTCAATCTTAGCTTTTAATTCTTCATGTTGTTTAGAAAAAACATCAGCTGTACATTGGGTTCTCAACATATCTATAGTTGTACCAATTTCTTCTTTTATCCCAGCAGCAGTTGATGTTGTCTTATTTATGATCAACACCATAAGGTCAAGTGAACATTTGTTCAATATTCCTGCCCACTGGGTCAGAAATTCAGTGTCATTATTAAACATCTTAGGTGGTTTTACTATACGTAGACCCCTTGGTATGATCTCTTTTTTACAACATTCAATTAATGTCGCCCCGTGAAACTCTGCTCTAGTCAATCTTTTATGTAAATCTGCAGCCGCTGTCCATGATACTGACAGGGCCAATATAGGATCCAGTTCCAGAAGTGAAATACCTTTAAGGGTATCCGTTATATGCTCGGATGAAAAGGTGTGTCCGGTTTTCCAAGACTGATCGGCCATCTTAAACCCTTCTCATGGAAATAATCAATCAATTAAAATGAATACTGAAGGCTATCTCCTTCTTACTACGTTATCTATATAACAAACCCAGATATGAAGGAGATATAAATAAGCACAACTGGCATACACTTTGACCACAGAAATTTATGGAGCACAAATTAAAATAGAAAAAAAAGTAAAAAAGAAAGAAGTAAAAATTTAAGTGCATGTAGGCTACTGGACTGTTTAACAGCTCAGGGGTGTTTGCCAATGATGAAGCAGCCCAGCCCCCGTGAGCTCAGAATACATAGAGCCGGGTGCTCCTAGAGGCAACACCTCTTTAATTCAATGATTTATTCTGTGGTCAAAGTGTATGCCAGTTGTGCTTATTTATATCTCCTTCATATCTGGGTTTGTTATATAGATAACATAGTAAGAAGGAGATAGCCTTCAGTATTCATTTTAATTGATTGATTATTTATTTGATATACCATTTCATATATACATATCTAAGCAGCTTACAATTTCAAACTCAGGAACATTTAACCACACTAAGAAGAGAAAACAGAGAATAGGAAAGAGCTGCTTTCTCAGTTATTACAACTATTAGTGCCCACATGCTTTAAAAGACATTCATAGCTTGAATTTGGTCACTTTAATTATAGGCTAGGGAAGTGAGACTCAAATGTGAGCCTGTAAAGCCATATTTTCAGATAACTTTGAAGTGGGCTCTATAAATCATCAGTTGAGTGGCAACGGTGTTCTATGCAAAATGGGGCAGTAATGCTAAATGCAGTGTGCCTGATGGACTCTAATCAAATTTTGGTTTGAGGAGGGATTGTGAGGGACTTATTTTGAACTGATCTAAGTATATGTGAAGTAAAATAGGGAATAAACAAGCTTGCCACGTATATAAGGGCACCATGGTAGAAAAACCCAGTGTATTCATACCAGGTTGATGTTGTTCTTTTAATAGTGGGTTTGCCTGGTCGGAATTTTAGTTTTGTATAGCAGCTTAACTGCCATGTTTTGGGTTTTTTTTTTATTACCTGTAATAGCTTGATGAAGGAGACTAATACCATGGTACAAAAAGCATTATTTATTTGTATTTGGATCATGCCTTCTTTTAGTTGTAGCTCAAGGTGAGTTTATGTTTATGTTTCTATTCAGGTACAGTAGTAATCCAGCTGGTTGAGGAGTCAGGCATGCAGGACAGCATGATGTTCATTAGTGATAAAAGGGGTAGAGTTAGGTCATTTTGAAAGATCCCAACATATTGTCTCCATGGACATTTGCACCCACTTCTATGCAGGTGCAGTTGTACCTGGGTACTAAGTACCTACTGTATATGTTGCCAATGTGCTTGAAGAGACTTCTACAACTTTGCAATACTTTAGTTTAGTAATAGGTCCATAAGTACATATGTATTTCCATACTGTGACAGACTGAAGGTCCATCAAGTCCAGTATCCTGTTTCCAACAGAGGTTGATCCAGATCACAATTACCTTGCAGGATTCAGAGGAGTAATAGATTCCATGATGCTTATCATAGGCATAAGAAGGGAATGTTGCCAAGTCCACCTGAATAACAGGTTGCATGCTTTTCTTCCAGGAACTTGTCCAAACCTTTTTTGAAACCCTGTTAAGCTAATGGCTTTTACTACATTCGCTGGTAATGAATTCCAGAACTTAATTATAATAGCATATTGGGATTATTTCCTAGTTTCCCAACTGGTACTATTTGGCTTGCTACATTTTGAAATTTTTTAAAATAATATTTTCAGAAATTTAAAAAATATTATTTTATATATACATTTCTTACAGTATATACTGCAATGCTAACAACAGTTCAATCAATATTGCCATCAAAGTATTAAGATATTGAGGGACAAGAGGAACTCAGGATTGGTCACATGGGATTTCAGTGCTGTGCACTTTTCTCTAATTAGGCTTGTTATTCTGGACAACATTATGCTTTTCTGGTTTATTTGTTGTGCAAATGTGATTTGTGTACAATATGGAATCGTTTGGTTGGCTTATTAATGTGAAAACAAAATAAGGAGAACCCTTGAACTATGCTAGAAGAACAGTGATAATATAGCTATAAAGATGGAATTTGATTTTACAGTTTACTTATGTGCAGAAAAATAATTCTAAAAACTGATATGATCAAATACATTTAAACAGTAAAATGTGTCAGGTAAAAACAGATTAATGATTATGGAATACTAAACATTTCTAACTGGAGTTGTGTTGCAGTTTCCCTGATTCACTTAAATTTTCTAGGTCTATAGATGCAATCTATAAAACTTTCACAATTTCTAATTAGATGGGACCAATTTCCAGCCAGCACAGGGTCTGGCTTAATTTAACACCAGCTGCAATTTATTAACTCGAGACTACCTCTATTTCAGAAAGTAGGTGAAGCCTTTAATGCATAGGGTGATTGATTATACACTCATTGTGCACCTGGACTAGCTTGCAACACACACTAACTTAAATCAGTTCCTCATATCTTGTTTAACTGTACAAAGAACTTGCCTTGAGTTTAGCCAACCATCTATTTATCTCAACTGACTCTGTACCATATATCTTGTCCCCATCTCGGCTACATGGCAAACAGTATAGCAGAAAAGCATTTGCATCATATCTATCACCTATGTTTACTAGGGTGTGCTATGGGTGCGTTAGTGTTTTTAACGCGTGTAAATAGTTTACGCACATCAAACACTAACATGCCCATAGAATTGTATAGGCGCATTAGCGTTTAATGTGCCTTAAATGTAAAGGTACGTTAGAAACACTAACGCACCTTAGTAAACATACCCCTATGTTAGTTGAATGTTATTGTTAGTGTTACGCTGGCATTGTTTTATATCTCTGTTGTTTGAATTTCAGTGCTGTTAAATGTGTATATTTTTGATCCAGTTTCATGGTAGGTTTCAAACTGCTGTTTTCAAGTTTACCTCATTTATTGTATTTATATTTATGTTTATATTTGGTTATTTTACTATTGTTATGCTGTTAACAAAATTGTAAGTTTTATGTTAAACTGTTCCATGCTTTACACTGCTTTGTGTGAATCTTTTCATAAATGCAGTTAATAAACCTTGATCTGTATAATCAGCATTATCCATATAATCGGTAGGGTAATTCTATAAGAGGGAGTCTATTAAAGGCTCTGGTTATGGTGCCTGTCTCAAGCATATTCTATAAAGAAAAGTAGTTGCTTACTTTCATGTATAGGATACTAATAAAAGAGGCCTGAAATGTGCTGAATTTTAAAGTGCGAGCACTGACAACAGCCCTATAGCTGGTGTTAATGCCTGTGCCTAGTTGTGAGTTAGAAAACACTTATATTATAATATAATGTAATTTATATACACAATTGTGTACTCCAACCACGCACACATCCACTGGCATAGTACAATCATGGTATATACTTTTCCACTAAGTGGTATTCTATAAGATAACATGTACACACATAAGTGGCCATTTTCACACATAAATGACTGAATATGTCACCACTTATTCACCTTCATCCCTCATACAACAAGGCAGCCCCTCACAGAATTACTCCCATAATGCAGTTACCATACAGCACTGTCCCTTTTGTTTAGACCTGTTGTTCTGTATGCTTAAACTAAGCATATAAACTATCCTTTCATCTGCTAAAGAACACTGCTATATGGATGATATATTTAAGGCCACCCATATACCCCACCCCAAACCAGGTCCACAAATATACAGATAGTATCGGGCTGTTTATCACTTTAAAGGGCTCTTTTACTAAGCTGCTGGAACCAGTGGCCATAGCATTAGGGTTATCATATGGCTCCAGAAAAAAAAAGAGAATAGATTGAGCCAGTCCGGATTTTACTTCCATTGAAAGCAATGGAAGTAAAACCCAGACTGGCTTAATCTGTCCTCCTTTTTCTGGAGTCATTTGGTAACCCTAGTAGCGTGCCCTTCTACAGGTCTTTCCCGTGTGCTAAGGCCATTTTTCCCTTAAGGGTAAAATGGCCAATTTTCAGATTTTCCATTAATGGCCATGTGCCAATTTTCACATTAGCACATGAACCCCTACCACCACCTGTTTTGTAGGTGCTAGTGGCTCTCATGCTAAATCTGCGCTAATTGGTTAGCACACAGAAATGCCAATGCGTTGATATACATAGACGCACCCACTCTCCACCCTAGACACGCCCTCTGTGCCAAAATTTTGTAAAAGAAATTAGCACATGGGTAGCGCACGCACATGGCAAATTTACCATTGCATACCTTAGTGTGCCCCAGAATATGCCATTCTTTGCTGTGGTAAACACAGCTTAGTAAAAGGGCCCCTAAATGGCTTATATTATTATCTGTATATTTTCTGAAAATACACGGACAAGTGATTTATGTGTTGGCCACCTAACAGCTAGTGTATAAATCCCTTTGAATATTAGTCAGATTGTAATTTTTTAGATAAGAAGGAAATGTACTTCTTGTATGCTTTGCTTTGATATACAGTACATGCATCCAGCAGTACTCTCGAATCGAGCACAATGGTAGAGTCTTGAGATCTATATCTGCAGAAAACAATGAGATGTAGGAATAATGGAAAAGAAGACCGAGCATCAGGAGAACAATGACTATATGGAGAATGACTATTTACACCATAAGTATTGTGGCTACATGCACAGCTCAGGAAGAAGAACAGAAAAATAATAACCATTCACACAAAGGATTACTTATCTAGGGATTGCTTTTTTGCAGTGGGTTCAAATGGGAGAAAACATTTGAGAAATTAACTCATAGGGACTCTTATTGGTGTAGTAGGATTTGCATGTACCGTGGCTTACGTGGAGGGGAATAATCGAACGGTGCCGGCGAAATACATGGCCGGCGATGTATTTTGGTGGTGCCGCAAACAGCTGGCCAGACCCCTATTTTCGAAAAAGATGTCCGGCCATCTTTTGTTTCAAGAATACGGTTCCGGCCAGCCAAATGCCTTGGATTTGGCCGGGGTTTGAGATGGCCGCCTTCATTTTTTAGCGATAATGGAAAGTTATGTCGGCCATCTCAAACCCCAACCAAATCCAAGGCATTTGGCCGTGGGAGGAGCCAGCATTTTTAGTGCACTGGCCCCCCTGACATGGCAGTACACCAACCGGGCTCCCTAGGGGTCACTGCGGTGGACTTCAGAAAAGCTCCCACGTGCATAAGTCCCTTACTTTGGGAGCTGAGCCCCCCCCCCAAAAACCCACTACCCACAAATGAACTGCACCCACTAAAACTGCTCCAGGGACCTGCATACAGCCTCTAGGACTTATTGCTGCTGTATAACTTTGGCATACCAGTTCACACCTGAAGACTAATCTCTCTGAAAAAGTCCTTTCTTGAAATAAGCACGTTTACTCACAGTTAACTGCAGATCAGAGGTTGTGCCCCACTGGCAAAGAGTCCCCTGGTACTAAGATTAGCAGTAGGTCAGAGCTGGCACAACGGTGTACAATGCCCTCTTTCAGCATCATTCAAGGTAATAACTAAGTTCTCTAACGTGGGTAACACAGGAATGGGAACTAAAAGTGGCTTACAAAAATGGCCACTACCGCATGGACTACAACAGGAAACAAAACAGGGCACACTCTGACCCAGTAAGCAGGGGGAAAGCACCAGGGGAGTAGAGCCTACCAACTACCAATACCTACAACCACCACAATGCATTGCTGATGTGACTCTGCAGTCCAAATAACAGAAAAGGTGTCACACTCACCCCAGAGCCACATCACAAGCAGGAAAAGGCTGTCGGAGGGACAGAAACACGTCTGCTGTCCATGGAGGTGGGTACGGCAGTTGAGGCTGGCATACAGGCTGGAAAAAAGTGTTTAAAGTGGGTTTTCTTTGGTGGGAGGGGGTTAGCGACCACTGGGGGAGTACGGGGAGGTCATCTCTGCTTCCTTCCGGTGGTCATGTGGTCAGTTTGGGCACCTTTTTGAGGCTTAGTTGTGAAAATTAAAGGACCAAGTAAAGCCGGCGAAATACTGCTTAACGCCGTATTTTTTTTCCATTATCGGCGAAAGTCGGTTATCTGGTAGCCACGCCATACCCACCCATGTCCCGCCTTCGCTTCGCCGCCAACACACCCCTTTGAACTTTCGCCGGCGAGGCAACGGGAAAGCGGCGATGCTGACAGAAAAAGCAGCTTTCGATTATACCGATTTCGCCGCTTTTCCCAGATCGCCGGCCATCTCCCAATTTGTGTCAGGAAATGGCCGGCGATCACTTTCGATTATGAGCTGGATAGTACCAGAGAGGCATTTGCGGATTCCGGTGTGAACAAGTACAAAGTGATGTTGTGGTAAGATAAAGTTCATGTGACACAGCCACATTAGGGAATTGTACAACGGAAGATTTGTGTCACAGCCATTACGTTCTTTAGTTTTGTTGTGTAGCTGAGATCAGGCATTTAAGTTGGATCAGTAGGGTATGCCTTTTTGAACAGGTTGGTTTTTAGTGCTTTACAAAATTTTAGATGGTCATGTGTCGTTTTCAATGCTTTTGGTAATGCGGGCCACAGTTGTGTGCTTAAGTAGGAGACGCTGGATGCGTAAGTTGTTTGTATTTAAGACCTTTGCAGCTTGAGTAGTGCAGATTCAGATAGGTTCGTGCTAATTCGGATGTGTTTCTCGTTGGTAAGTCGATACAAGTCTGTCATGTATCTCGGGGCTTCACCGTAGATAATTTTGTGAACCATGGTCAAAGTTTGAAGGCAATGGTTCTTTGATTGGGAACCAGTGTAATTTTTCCCGGAGGAGTTTTGCAATGTCAAAATCGCGTTTTACCAAATATCAGTCTAGCTGCCGTGTTTTGAGCGGTCTGAAGTCTCTTTAAGATTTGTTCTTTGCATCCCACGTAATTCCATTACAGTAGTCTGTGTGGCTTAGTACCATAGATTGTATCAGGTTGCGAAAAGTTTCCTTTGGAACATTTTCTTTGTATTGGATGTCACTTGGCTCTCTAGTGTTAGGTTGCGGTCCAAGGTCACGCCAAGCATTTTTAGCTGTCTGAGATTGGAGGGTGTGATCTGGGGTGTTTGATACTTGGGAGTTGCCCGCGTTGTGTTGGGATGATAGGATGAGACAGTGTGTTTTTTCTTTATTGAGTTTTAGTTGAAATGCATTTGCCCACGAGTCCATGATGTTCAGGAGCTGAGCTTGATTTCGTTGGTGATTCTGTCAGGTTAGTTTTGTATGGGATGTAAATTATGATATCGTCAGCGTAGATGGAAGGGTTAAGGCCTTGGTTGGATAAGGTCTTGGCTAGTGGGGTCATCATTATGTTGAAGAGGATTGGTGATAGTGGTGATCCTTGTGGTAACTCCACAATCTGCTTTCCACGGAGGTGAGTGTGTTTGAGTTTGATAATACTTGATATGTTCTTGTGGTTAGGAAACCCTTGATCCAGCTAATTATATTTCCACCAATCCCGAACCTGTCTAGTAGTCTTATTAGTATAGTGTGGTTTACCATGTTGAATGCACTAGACATGTCGAATTGGAGGAGAAGGATCTTTTTGCCCATTGCTATTTCCTGCTTGAACTTGGCTAGGAGAGTGAGTAGTACTGTTTCCATGATGTGGAGGGGGTGAAAACCGGACTGTGATTCGTGTAATATTCTGTGAGTTGCTTGGATACCATGCTTTCCATCAGTTTAACTGCCAACGGATAGATGCTCCGGTCGGCTATTGGTGATTTCATTTGATTAGGGGAAATGTGTGGTTTTATCTTTCTGAGCATTACAGAATTGGGGGGGGGGGGGCGGGGGTAGAGATTCTGCCTTGTGACTACTAATTTAATGTTTCATACATAATTTGAAACCTGTAAGAAAGAAAGGGTAGGGTATTAAGGGAGAAATTTATACAGCATGGTTGTGGGTGAGAGGGGTTGGTAGAATCTGAACCAGTGATTCCAGACAGTAGACACCAGGAAACAGGGCTGGATTTAATATTTCATGGCAAGATGATGAGGCCAGGGATCCTCCTTTTTAAGATTGGAAAACCAAGTGGAACTCCCTAGAGACGAGAAAGCAGGGGAAATTTTCACCTGGGCACTTGATGTGTTTAACATTTGGCAGCTTATGCAGTTGCCTATATCGCATGTGTCTAAATCCAGGCAGGAACTTTTCTCAGAGCCTCAAATATTCAGAAGCTGAGGAAAAGACCAGGGAGTACGTAGCCTCTGGTTCCAGTGACAGACCACCACCACAAGACCAACCAGCAGTATGAAGGACACTAGAGACACTGATGCTGGAACAGACTCCTGAGATACTTCCATTGGAGCCTCTATTCATCCAGGTTTTTGGGTGCTTTACTGGATCTGACTCTGCTCTCCACCCCAACTCTCCAACCCATCCTTGGTTCCTCCACCACATAACCTTCCATGCCCCAGGTACAAATAAGTACCTATTACTACCTTTACTATGTAACTGCTTTGAATATAGTTGCAAAATACCACGGAAAAGGCCTTATATCAAGTCCCAATCCATTCCCATCTAGCTTGATGCTTCTCTTCTACCCAATCCTGGTCCACCTGGCCATCCAAGCCTGCAGTTACTCTTTCCCTTTGAGTACCATAAAGCCTTAGAAGGGAATGAGTTTGATCATAACCACTTTGATTGTTTTAGAAAGACGGTATAGCAATACATAATAAACAAAATTGAACCAGTCAGAGGCCTGGGATTTTCAAAGTTTAAGAGTTAGCTGCTTAACAGCTGAAATGAATGGATAAATATTTGAATATAAACTCCATAATGTCTTTGTTGCTGTTAACTAACATCTTTAGATGCATGCGCTATTTGCAGTGATTGCCTCTTAAGGTTACATTTATTTATTCTTTATTTAACTCAAATGTTCTGTATTTGTAGAAGGACTAAAGCTAATTTCATAAAAGGAATATGAAAAACAAATATGAACACCTAAAACACTGACACCCTCTAAATTATTTTAAAATATTCATGTAAATTTCCATTGATATCCATGAAATTCTAGGCTTTCCTTTTTATTCCACTTTTTTTGTTCTTGTTATTTTGTAATTTTTTTTTTTTTTTTTTTGCAATTTTGCTAGTGAATCTGTATGGGCTTAATAGTGGTCTGAATGCCTTTTTGTATAAAACTATCACTGGTGCCTGCAAACCTTCTGACTCTAGCAATAGTTCTAGGAGGGAATTAGGATATATACATTTATTCTAGAATAGTCAGATCATCCCAATTTCAGCAGTGCTTATGCACTTCATCAAGTAACTCTATAAATTCAGTGTATTCAGTGATGTGTAAAGAACTATGCTTACTTCTTTCCCAGGTACAAATCCGGCAGTTACATAGATTTTTTTCTCAACTTGATCTCATGATCTGGTCAAATGCTGAACCATCAGCCAATTATGATAACTCTTAGGCAGGGTCATGTAATCACATTTGAGTAAACTTGGAGACTGAATACATTTTTGCTGATCCTTTCAACAAGCTCAGTCTCCATCATAATCCATTAGAATACAACTCTGTCCTTGGGTAGAAAACCCATAAGATTGTACTTGTGGAGTATTGCCTAGTCTAGTCACGTTAAAAAACAAACATTCTTGTTGACCCACATTACAACATGAACAGGTGGATCAATATTCCACCAGTGTAATGAATAGAGTTTGAAACACCAGTCACGGTGTTTAAAGAGAATATGTACCTTCATCACTGCTATCCAATAGCAAGAGGCAGTGAGTATACAGAGATGACAGGCAGCAGCCATACAGATAGTGGCAATATCCAGCCCCTATCCAGTTAGCCGAGTGGCATTTAATGTAATGCCATTGTCATAGAGTTGGTGCCTGTATGCAGTCTCTACTTTTGCTCAGCACAGCTCGCTATATTTTATTTATTGCACTTGTATCCCACATTTTCCCACCTATTTCCCACCTATACGTATTGCAGCACTGAATATGTGCATTAAAAAAAAAATCACTCACCACAGTGGCTGAATATTGACCTGCCTCTTCATGTTATATCTCACATTTCCAAGCTGTCATAAATTAAATCGCATAGCTACCCAGACAGCAGCTGAATATTGCCACTATTCGTAGAGCAAGGCAAAAGGGCTGTGCTCTGCCTTTGCTCCACCCTGGCAATATTCAAATAGTGTTAGGGCCATCTGTAAGAATGTTTAGCAGCACTACTTGTAGTGTCACTGAAAATTTATGGATAGGGCACTTATCCATATAGTGGCTGCCACTTTTGAATATTGGCCCAGGGTGCTCCAACAGGTCAGATGCAAACTGAGAACATTCCAAAATTTCTTAGATTGAAGGGGCCCCTAGATTTAGTAGCTCAGTCCATGCTAAGTTTTCTTAGAATCTAGGGCCAGCCCCAAATTCAAGTCCATTCTCTATGTACTGAAATGATGCACAGTAAACTAGTTATTACAGTAGAAGTCTCTCCATTTCTCATGTGTCTACCATAGTAGCCACAGCCTCCTTTTGTTGGCCATGCATCCACCCTTGCAGGCACTGCCACAGCCTCTCTCCATCCTCCTCATAACAACCCCAACAGCCATAACCTCTCTGCGTTGGACAAGCATCTACCCTAGTAGCTATGGCCTGGGCCACTCCCCACTGCCCACATACCCAACACAGCAGCCACTACCATTCTCCATTGCCCATATATAGGCCGCAGCCTCTCTCCATGTCCCATGCATACATCCCTAGCAGCCTTAGCCTTTCTGGTTTAATTTCTTTATATGAAAATCGATGGACACCAACAACTGACTGAAGAATTCCTATCAGAATGGGACAGAAGCAGCACAACCATACTAGATCAAATAGCACCCATGAAAAGTAAAACCAGACAAAATCCCAAAATAGCCCCTTGGTACAATGCAGATCTGAAAGCATTAAAAGCACATTGCAGAAGACAATAAAACTGGAGGAAAAACAAGAATGAAACCAACAGAACCGCATAGAGGGAAGAAACAAAACAGATACAACAGCAAAATAAGACAGGCTAAAACGAAGTTCTATCAGAAAACAGATAGGCACAGACTATAGAGACACGAAAAAAATCTACAAGCTAGTAAACAATCTACTAAATACCAAACTACTAACAATAATGAACTCCCATCAGTAAATAAACTGGCCAGGAAGACACTTTGAGGAAAAGATCCTCAATGTAAAGAACAGCTTGACACAAGAGGACTCCAACCTAGATATTTTTATAGACGAAATGGATTATCCCATTAAAGAAACCCCTGTGGACAAAACATGGACGGCCTTCCCGCAGCTTACGAAAGAGATAGTAGCACAAGAGGTAAGAAAATTCTCCATTGCCCACTGCTTGCTGGACACATGTCCCAATTACATTTTGAAAGCACCCTCGACCAATTCACTGATCACCTTACCTCCCGCCTCAACTTCATGTTTAGGGAAGGTTGATTCCCAATAGAAAAGGGCAACATATTGCTCACTCCTATCCCAAAGGATGCCAAGAAGGGCATCATCAAAGATACTTCTAACTACAGGCCAGTAGCATCTATGCCTCTAATGACCAAAGTAATGGAAGACATAGCGGCCAACCAGCTAGTTGACTACATAAATAAATTCTCCATATTACATGACTTCCAATCAGGCTTCAGGACTCAATATAGCACAGCAATGGTGCTGATCACACTACTAGCGAAAGTCAAAAAAGAAATCTCAATTGGGAAAAACTACAGTTCGACATGTCCAGCACATTCGACATGGTTGATCCCCATATCTTACAAAGAATACTCAATAAAATTGGCATCGAAGGAAAGGTGCTTGAATGGTTCAGTGGACTTCTGACTACCAGGTCTTACCAAGTAAAGATGAATTCCATAATCTCTTCTCCATGGAGAGCTGATTGCAGGATCTCCCAGGGCTCACCAATTAACTATTCAATCTAATGATGGCACCCCTTGCCTGATCTCTGTCCAAACAAGGCTACAACCCCTTCATATATGCTGATGATGTGACAATATTCATCCCTTTCAAGAAGAATCTATCAGCAATTACTACCAAGATCTCGGATAGCATAAATATCATGGAAACCTGGGCCTCGGCGTTCAAACTAAAATTAAATAGGGAAAAAACATATTGCCTAATACTAACATCACCACACAATACTGAACGCTTCACAAACATCAACACCATGGGAACACCCATCCCAATAGTAGACAAACTAAAAATTCTAGGAGTTACCATTGACCACAATCTATCCTTCGATGACCAGGTTACAAGCACCACTAAGAAAATGTTCCACTCTATGTGAAAGTTCAAGCGTATAAAAAAAACTCTCCCCCAAGAGACATATTCCGCACACTTGTCCAAACCATGGTCCTCTTCCATGTAGACTAATGCAACAGAATCTACACAGGATGCAAGGAACAAAACAATAAAGAGACCTACAAAGAGCACAAAACACAGCAGCTAGATTTATATTTGGAAAAAACAATTTGAAAGAGCTAGTCCATTACTCCAAAGTTTACATTTTGCTACCTGTCAAAGCATGCATATCCCTCAAGATATGCACCCTGGTCCACAGAATAATCTTTGGCCTTTCTCCAGAATACATGGCTGGCTTGATAGATCTACCAATATGCAATATAAACAAGAACTCAAGATTATATATAACTCCAAATGTCAAGGCCTAAGATACATATCTACACTTATAACCAGTTTCACATACAACTGCTCCAAAACCTGGAACTCTCTACTACAAGACTTAAAAGGAATGAACAACCTAATATTCCGAAAACAAATGAAAGCTCATCTCTGCAGGAAATTCCTTTGTGACAAAATCACATAGCCAAGGTGGTCCCTGCCACCACACTATAGCACATGATCACAGACATAATTGAACTAGGCTTGTGTTGACCCTCACAACTTGATACTTATCTACCTAAGTTAATTGTAAACCGCATTGAACTTACCACTAGGTTGGAAAATGTGGGGTAGAAATACAGAAGTAAAATAAAAATAAATAAATTGCTCAGGTACCACCTCAACCACCACAGCCTCAGTCTCACACACTCACTCTAGCAGTAGCCTCTCTCAGGCTCTCTCTTCTCCCCCACCCCGTAGCAAGTTGCCTCAATTAAGATCTCTTCTCCTCCCCCTCCCCCAAACATAGTCTCATCAATATCTTTACTCTTTCCCCATTCTCCGCAAAACTATTTCCTTCAAAGCTATGATATAAATCCAACCCACAGCACTGAAGGTTCAGGCTCTCTTTGGGTTCCATGGGGTCTGCGACACCAGAGCTGGCACTGCTTCTCAATGTGCTGATGTCACTGTCTCACTGCAGTAATGTGTACATATTTTTCTACTCGACTAGAACAGACTAATAATGCCGCTGACCCTGTAGCTGACACCAGCCAGTGACTCAAATTTCCTAAAAACTGGCCATAAATGAGATCATTTTGGAGACAAGCAGTCCTGGAGAAGTATCAAGAAAACAGCTAGGGCTCAAACAGCTAAAAGCAAGTATACACCTGCACCTAGTTAGTGAGGCAGAAGAGCCCAGGAGATGCAGAGCTGCAATTCCACAGGACGTTTTTTTTTTTTTTAAGAAGGAAGCACAGAGGTGGGAGTGTTCAAGATTTAATTGTTGGATCCTGAAGTAAGGTGGGAACTTGAATGCTATTACAGAATGTGGATTTAGGAATTAATGACTTGATGGGGTTTGGGGGGGGGGGCATGGAGGGAACAGCTAGAAAAGCTATGTGTTTATGTGTTTGCTGTGTGAAGGATTCTGATTAGAAGGCATAAGGAAAATTTCACCTGATGTTTGAAGTGCCTGGGCTAATAGTGCTGGGGAGCTCACAGACATGCTGAAAGTTTTAACTGTACTGCCATTATACATACTTTCTGGCTTAATGTTTCCAGAGGGCTATATGTGGGCTAGCAGGGCCGGTCTTAGGCAGAGGCGACCAAGGCGACCGCATAGGGCCCCTTGCCTAAGGGGGCCCCGCACGGCATGCCTAAGGGGGCCCCGCGCAGTGCCTCAACTCTGCCTCGCCGTGCCTCCGCTCCGACCTCCGCCGCTGCTCCCTTAGGTCGCCTGAGATGATCCCCATTCCCGCGGCTCGACCACTCCGCTCCCGCCACCACCGGCGCGGCATCCACCCCCGGCTTGGGCCCGCTACTAATTGTAGTGGACTTGAACTGAATAATTTCTGGGGAGGGGAGGTTTCATGATAGCATTGTGCTTATTATTTCAATCAGTTTTTTTTGTACAAGTTTAGCTTCATTTGTCTTTATTTGAAATTTCGTAAATAAAAAAATGTTCTAAAAATGGAATAATCTTATCAATGGGGTGGAGCTAAGTTGGGGGCGGGGCCCCACCAAATTGGTCTGCATAGGGCCCCGCACTTGCTAAGACCGGCCCTGTGGGCTAGGATTATTACTGATCATAGGCCCAGGGAAAATAACCCCTTGATCAGATAACATTGAGGCTAAGGTCTGTACTATGTAGAGGCAGATGACATAATTTAATCTGTTGTAAATTTAACTGTAATTATAGTCAAAGCCCATAGTCCAGAGCTTTCCAAACTGTGGGTCAGAACCTCTAATGTGGTCCCAACTCCTTCTCCCTGCAGGGCTTCCCAGATGACATCACTTTAGAGCTGTGAACTGATTAGTGGATCCGAATTTCCTGGTGTCCCCCTCCAGTAGTGAGTGGGTGCGACATCCCAGACTGACACTGTCCAATTGGTTTAGCCCCTCTCTGTGGAGGGGGACACCAGGAAGTTCAGATCCAATCAGTTCACAGCTCTAAAGTGATGTCATCAGGGAAGCCCTGCATCGAGGAGGAGTTGGGACAGCAGCCAACAATGAAAGTCCATCTTCAGGGAGATGGGTGTTCTAAGATAGCAGCATGCCAATAGAAGGAAGCAGCAGAGAGGTTTTTCCCACTTTTTCCCAGCAGTAGGAGGTAGGGAGCCCAACATAGGTATGCCCATCCCAAAAAAAAGTGCTTTTGTGCTTGCAAAAAAAAAAAAAAAAGGCGGGGGTAAATGTACTGCTTTCATACATGCAGCTTGTCTGCGTGTATGAGAGCCGTCTGTAGCATGCGCAGAGCAGCCACGCATAGTGATTGATTGTTCTGCGCATGCTCAGCTCACCGACTGGCTTCTCCCATACCGCATGCAATGAGCTGGGTCACAAAAGCAACGATCAGCTCATTTGCATGCGATCTCTTTGTGAATCCCTCTTTGTTTCTCAATCGGTAAATTTTTACCGACTTGGAAATGCAGACGGATCTTAATGGGACCTTTGTGCATCTGGCTCAGAGTGGGCAGTGCAGGCAGAGCTCTGCAGCTAACAATTATAACTTTTCTCAGAATGTAACTTCAAACAAAATATAAGGTTCCATCAGTTCTATACCATCTGTTGACTCAAATTTCAGGCAGTTTGAGGTAGAGAAAGTTTCAGCATGCTTCACAGCATTTAACAAACAACTGAATTCCTTCAAAAAGTCAGGTAAATAAATACTAAACATAATAAATAAAATCAAATAAACTGTGTGAAACAGGAGCATCATACCTCTCTCTTTCCCTCAGTGGCGTACCAGGGGGGGGGGGGGCGGTCCGCCCCGGGTGCACGCCGCTGGGGGGGTGCCGCACGCCTGTTGGCTCTTCGTTTTCATGCTCCCTTTGCCCCGGAACAGGTTACTTCCTGTTCCGAGGCAGAGGGAGCATGAAAACGAAGAGCCGGCAGGCGCACGGCACCCCCCCCCCCCCCCCAGCGGCGTGCACCCGGGGGGGGGTTCTTTCGCCGGGGGATCGGGGGTTCTTTCGCTGGGGGGGGGTGTTGCGCTGTTCCGGGGGGGGGGGGCGCTGCACCCGGGGGGCGGGGCGCATCGGCGATCCGCCCCGGGTGTCAGCCCCCCTAGGAACGCCACTGCCTTCCCCTCTCACCTGTAGAAACAGTAACTCTACCCCAAGAGTGTAATAAAGCCTCACTAATCCTTCCAAACTAATAGCAACAACAGGACGCTCCCTTCCTTCTTCCTAGGTTAAGCATCTCCTCCCTCAGGGCTACCTTCCACTCAACAGGAAACCCTTCTAGGCATTTCTTCCCAGTCCACTGGAAGCCCTGCAGCCTGTCCACCCTCCCCCTCCACTACTGCTTGCTCTTTTGCATCTCTAGCGCCAGCTGGAGACCAAGACAGTCAGAAGTTCTGGGGTGGATCATGTACTGACTGTCTTCCCAGAAAAGTGGCTGGGTCTTCTCTCCCCTGCGATTCTTAAAGATCTGCCCCAGCTTTTTAGAATAGCCCACTTCAAGACTGGGCTTCTTCTTTCCCCTCCCCCAAGGGTGAGTAACCTTTCTATGCAGCACAAGGAAAAGTAGAGACATCATTTTAAAAAGGTAAATTCCTGATGCAAGTGAGGCATCTGCCAGGGACAGCTTCCTTCTTTCCACTAATGGCTCTTAAGGGCTGACATTTTTTCCCTCATTACCTTCCAGCCACAGGACTGCTGCAGCCTAAGGAAAAATCCATTCCCAATCCAGAGGCATAGGAGCCAACTTTTCAAAATGATTAGGGGTGCGGGAATTTTTTTTTTTTACAGGTGGTGCATTCCCCCACCCCCTCCCCCTCATCCCCCTCCCTCTCCCCATCCCTCTCCCCCTGTTCCAACTACCCTCATAACCCCTCCCTCTCCCCCATCCCCAATCCCCCTCCCCTGTCCCCCCTTCACCTCCCTCCGAGTTCCAGGCCCCCCCTCCGTCCCTTCAAGTTCCAGGCCCCCTCCCTCCCCTCTCTCTCTCCTTTCCCACTCCCCTCCCTCTCCTTTCACTCAACCTTCCCTCCAAGTTCCAGGGTCCCCCTCCCTTCCTCCAGGGTCCCTCCCAGTTTCCAGGGTCCTCCCTCCCTCCCTCCGAGTTCCAAGGTCCTCCCTCCCTCCCAGTTCCACAGGGTCCCCCCCAGGGTCCCCCCTCCCTCCCTCCGAGTTCCAGGGTCATTCCCCCCCTCTGAGTTCCAGGGTCATCATCCCTCCCTCCGAGTTCCAGGCTCATCGTCCCTCCCTCCCTTCGAGTTCCAGGCCCCCTCCCTCCGAATTTTAAACGTCATCTTGACTTACCTCGTCATGGGTACTGCGGCCGGCAGCATCGGTAAAAAGCGTGCAGGCTCGACGCTTACTTCAGTTTTCCCTTCTCTCTCTCTCAGCTCTGGTCCCGCCCTTGCAGAAACAGGAAATGAGGTCGGGACCAGAGCTGAGAAAGAGAGACGGGAAAACTGAAGTAAGCGCCGAGCCTGCATGCTTTTTACCGCTGTTTGCTGGCCACCGTAACCTCGACGAGGTAAGTCAAGATGACTTTTAAAAATTCAGAGGGCGGGGGCATGGAACTCGGAGGGAGGGACGGCGACCCTGGAACTCGGAAGAAGGGAGGGAACGAACTTCCGGTGGGTGAAATATTGGGGGTGCTCGAGCACCCACAGCACCCACGGAGTCGGCGCCTATGTCCAGGGGCACTGTTCTGGGTTTTCTTCCCCTTGTTTTAGCTCAGTGGTTCCCAAACCTGGTCCTGAAGGCACCCAAGCCAGTCAAGTTTTCACAGTATCCACAATGAATATTCATGAGAGATTTGCATGCAGTGGAGGCAGTACTTACAAATCTCTCATGAATATTCATTGTGGGTATTCTGAAAACCTGATTGGCTGGGGCTCCTCCTGGAACAGGTTTGGGAACACTGTTTTAGCTCTAAACCCCTCCTGCAGCTCCTTCTGTGTGAATCCAACTGTAACAAGGGCAATGTAGACCCAGGGACAGTGCCTTAATCATCACAGTGCACATATATGTCATTATTCTAACATTTACACTAGTATTCAGCATGTAAATGTTACTTATTTAGTATTCTTATTTATTACAGAGTAGAGGAGTAGCCTAGTGGTTAGAGCATATACTGCCTCTATTACATGCAAATCTCTTTCATGCATATTCATTGTGGATATCCTGGAAACCTTACTGGCAAGGAGTACTCTAGGACCGGACATGGGAACAATGTAGTAAATCGCCAAATTTAAGCATAAATACTATCAATGACATACACTTAGAGATGGAAAATTGAATCCTAATAATTGGAATATGGTGTCAGCAATATACACTAGAGATGACACGGGGATGGGGAAAGAACTCGTGAGGACGGGGTGGGGACAGATTCCACAGGGATGGGGTGGAGACGGGGACAGATCCCCGCGGGGGCGGGGATGGGGACAGAGCCCACAGGGACGGGGGACAAACTTTGTCCCCTTGACCTTTTCTACTTTGAAGCCTGTTAATGAACTGGACTGTTATTCCTTGGTGTAGTAGAAAATCACCTGTTGTTGGGGTTGAAGGGTAGAGGGTGGTGGTGGGAAGGAGAGTTATTATAGCTGCTCATTATTATTGTTTTCTGTTGTAATTTATACACAACAGTTGCACAGCATATTGTTCCTTTTTATACTTTAATAAAAAGATTTAAATATAACATCATAAGTGTTCAAGACTTCTGCAGATGAGAACAGAGCCCACGGGGCGGGGACGGAGACAGAACCTGCGGGGACGGGGTGGGGACGGAGACAGAACCTGCGGGACGGGGTGGGGACGGAGACAGATCCAACGGGGATGGAGCGTGGACGGAGACAAACTTTGTCCCCGTGTCATTCTGTAATATACACATTAAAACAGCATAGTATGCTGCTTGGAGAACCATAAGAATATAGATCTTCTGTGGCTATAAATTATGTCTTTTTAGTATGGGGGGGTCTGAAGGTTTTTGTTTGTGTAGGGTGATTTTGGTTAGTTGTGAAGGGTAGCTGAGTGGGGGGGATTTAGGGTGGGGAGGTGTAAGGTTTTGTTTCGATGTTTAGAGGGAAAACATGTTATGACACTGTTCTGTCTAATTCCTCTGCTTTTTCTTAATAAAATTGTTTAAACATAAAACAGCACAGCATCATATAGAGAAATATGATATATGTCAGCAGGGTACAAAATGATACATCATAAAGGCAGGACGGAGAAACATTCATATTATACAGATATGAACCTTACAATGAGAGCACAATACAAATAAAACCCATAAATGAACATGTATTAGAAAATTAAAATAATATAGAAATGATAATACTATGTCTGTACAAGTCTGTCAACTCATTCACCCCCCCCCCCCCCCCCCAAAAAAAGGCCCACAGGGAAATCAGCACATATCAGATTCCAAAGTTGTCGGAGTAAATGTACAATTATAGCCACTATCCCTTAGTATTGGTCACTAGTTCTACATAATTACATACACCATTACAGAACAGCAGTTAGGAATCGTGCTGGCACTTTTGCTGGTAAATGTACACATACACTTAAATGCTAGTATCCTATCTTTTATGCATGCAAGGGGCACGTAGATGAGGGTGCCTGGTTTATAGAACTATGCTTCTACAGCCCACTTTATAGAAGTTACCTTATAACCATTCCTACCTCTCCAAGAGCTGCCTTCCATCTCAAAATACATAATTCATTAAGAGATCAATGAGACCATTGTGCATGGTAAGAGTTGTGTATTTCTCAGAATTTTAGACTAGTTCTGAGCTCTGGAAGCATCACCCACTCATACCGATCAATTCTGCTATCTATAGAAAACATCAGCTACATGTGAGAAACAAAAGTTCTACAACTGTAAGATAAAGGGAGAAATACTGTTACTATCAAGCCAGTAAACATTTGTATATTTTTTGAATTGTACAATGTCAGGTAATACTTGGAGAAAATGATAAACATATCTGGATAAACTACAATTCCCAAGTGTAAGTAAAAAAAAAAGCAGAGGCTGGCTGTGCACATTAAAAACAAGAGAAACCAAGAAGTATACATCAAAATAAAACTGGATTGCTGTATAAGAATTTGAGAACCCTGCTTCTATCTATTGTGGCAGGCAGTAGTGTGGGCCAGCTGAAGCAGAACTTCCTGTGATGTCATCAGTGGCATTCCTGCTATGTAATCAGGATTCCTCCAAGGGATGTGGCCTTTGGAGCCTGTTTGGGAGCACTGAGGATAAGGAACAGAACGATTATTTAGTTGCACTCAGATGGGTAAAATGAAAGGAAAGACCTCTAGTGAAGTGCAGTTGGCACCAACAGTGAAGAGATCTATAGACTATCATGCGAAACTGCTGCTTCCCTCCACCGGAAACCTACTTCCATATTGCATCTGACATTTTATCATCTATTCCAGGTGATCAGCCATCACTTCCAATGGATTCTCCCAGGAAGAAGAAAATCTTCTTTGGAGCAAATTGAGGATGTTTCTCAAAATTAGTTCTATGTACTGTGGCAGTACATTTTTCTTCTAACATGGGAGTAATTAGTGAAGGTGTTGGGACTACACAGGGGACTGAAATCACTTTAAAAGATGCTTGATGGTGGAGGGTTAGGTCTGAAAATGGCCTCCAGGGGACTTTGAAACAATTATGTGTTGACAGAAGAAGCTGTCAAGAAGCTGTCCCATATCTCCATTCCCCCTTCCAGTGGTGCCCCTCTGTGTCCCTATCTTCTCCTCCCTTTTTCAGTAGTGCCCCTCTGTGTCCCAATTCCCCCTCCTTTTCAGTAGAGCCCCTATCTCCCCCCTCCTTTTCAGACAGTGCCCCTGTGTCCCCATTTCTGCATTTTCCAGCATTGCCTCTTTGCGTTCCAATGTCCCTCTCCTCTCCCTGTCCAGTATTGACTCTGTCCTTCTCCCTTCCTGTCAGCATTTACCCTTCTCCTCTCCCCATGTTAACCTTCTTCCCATCTCTTTCAGCGCTCCCATCCTCATCGGGGCCACATATCTCCCTGGCCTGCTCCCACGGTCCATCCTCTGGCAGCTTGCAAGGAGGTTTACTAGACAGGAGACCAAGTTGACATCAAATGTTGAAACCAACTAGGCCAATCTCACTTTCCCCTTCCCCATGCAGCTGTCATTGCTGTACTAACAAAGCAAGCAAACCTATAAGCTGCTGCATCCACGTTGTCACTCTTATTGTTAAAAAAAAAAATCCTTTATCCTCCACCTTTTAAGACACTGCCATCCTGCTGGATAGGATGGCACAAGGAAAGCAAGTTTGGCCCAGTGAAGACTAACTCAAAGTTTTGTACTCCAGAAGTGTTCAATTGATGCTTCAATAAAAAATTTCATAAGTAACCTGTTTCTTAGCTGGGCCTTGTATTACCATATTTAAAAATGCAACCATACCATGCCTCTGTGGCTATGTTCCACTAATGCTAAACAATTAACTGGATTTCTTGAAGGATTACATAAACGTAGGATGCATGACTAGGGGCACAAACATACACTTATTTATTCAATATCACAATTCTTCATGTAGAGCCACAAAAAACTTTTAGGACAGATAGTTGTTCCTTTTATTATCGACCAGATAGAGGTAAGAGTTTTCAGTTTGGCACAATATAAGAAAACCAGTGGACCGAATTAGGGGCTTATAGCCCATTTATGTTTAAACAAAAGAGATCTGCATGAAACAAAATACTTATTTTTATTTTCTACTTGCCCCTGAAACACGTTCACACAGAATAATCCCTTTGTGTATCTAAAGGTAAACGTCTACAAAACAGATGAAGATGTGATTCCATGTGCCCCAATGAAAGGAGAGGTTTAATTCTACTTCCATTTAATTTCAGTATATTCTATCATCTTCTAACATTTAGGCTTCCGAAGGCAGATTACAACTACAGTTAGATGAACCCATCAGGAAACAGGATAGCCCTCACTGAAATCTGGCCATCTATATATAAGAACAGTGAAGAAAAATAAGCACAAACTATAGAGTTTATAATTGCAGTTTCTACCAGCTACAATAATTTTTGAAGCTGTTTTATTGATATTCAATTGTTATTTCTTTTCTCCTCCACTTTTTAAGATGGAGCAACAATAAAGAATGACAAAGTGGCCACAGCATCTCATAAGTTTGCTTGCTTTGTTTTGAGTGAACTGAAATGACGACTGCGCAGGGGAGGGGGGTGGAAAGTGGAAACATTAACCAAATGGACTTCCTTGCTTACAGTGGACTACATAGGCTCACTTCCACTTTGGTCTGGGCAACGCTTTTTCCCTTCTCCATCCCCCCCCCCCCCCCTCCGAGTTTTGCATCTTTCTCCCTCTCTCTCCCCGTCCGCGTGGTCACTTTTACTGCCCTGAAGCACCGTTCTCCCTCCGGCACCGGCGACTCACAGTCTGCCTTCTGCCAGCGTCGGGGCCTCTCATACGCGTCCCACCTCTGCGGAAAACAGGAAGTTGCATTAGAGTAGGCGGGACGCATCTGAGGAGAGGCCCCGACGCAGTCAGAAGGCTGACTATGGGAATCCCCGGTGCCAGAGGGAGAACAGCGCTTCAGGGCAGTAAAAGTGACCATGCGGATGGGGAGAGCAGGCAGAAGAGGCACATAGGCGCCATTTTTTCTAAAAACCTGTTTGGGGGTCGCCCCCCTAGCTACACCACTGATGTTTATGGGAAAATCCCTGCAAAGATGGCGACGATTTTTGAAGACAGTCATCATGGAAGAAATCGATAAACTGGCACGTCCATTAGGTGTGCTGATGCCACATGCAGAGCGCAAATTCTAACATGCCATCTGTGTGCCAAGATGCCATTATTAAATACTAGCATAAACCCAAATTGGTGCACCTACATTTAAATGTGAACATTTACACCTGCTCCGTGGCAGACATAAATGGACATGCCTTCATGCATCATGCATTGCGTATACCTTATAACATTCTATAACTTATGTGTATAAGCTGGAGACATGCCCATGCCCCTCCCATGTTCCACCCAACTGTATACTCCTCTTGTACTTACATGCTACGACACTTATGCACTACCTTATAGAATAACAAGTAGTGCAATTACACACATAATTGCCAATTTTCTTGCACTTACAGGCACAATACACATAACTGCAGGCACCCGGTTATAGAATTGCCCTGCAAATGTTTTTGATGCTGCTTAGTTAGAAATTCATGTGTTTTATTGTGCTTTTATTGTAATTATTATGCATGGGGGGTTTTTTGTTTTCCTTCATCTTGAGCTTTGATAAGTTCAGGTTTTAAATTTTTGTAATAATAAATCAATTCAAATAATAATGAATTTTTCTATCTGAGCAGTCAGGCACTGAATAATAATACTGATGATAACTTGTCTTTTCTTAAGGGTCTTTTTACTAAGGTGAACTAACAGATTCAGTGTGTGCTAACGATTAGCATGCATTAAATGCCATTGTACACCTACAGTCTGCATGACACGTAACACATGAATTTGTTAGCATGCACTAAATTTGTTAGCCAGTGGCGTAGCCAGGAATTTTTGACAGGGAGTGCGACAGTGAGACCTTCCAACCGCGAGCCCTGTGGCTACCTCTCTGTGTATTGCAGGCCTCATTCTGGTACTCCAATAGCCTCTCTTGCTGTATTCCGAACCTTATTCTGGTGCTTTCAGTGCATTCCAAGCCTAACTCTTGCATCCATACTGAGGGGATAGGGGGTGTGCATGCAACATTTGCACCTTGTATAGATACGCCACCACCGTTAGCGAAGCTTAGTAAAAGGGCCCCTCAGTAAGCTGGAGTCAATTGTTTTGACTTACTGCTACTAAGTTTATTCTCTAACCTCATATCAAGTCCTTTGCCCCCCCCTCCCCCAATATGGACTGAGATATAATGATGTGAATATTTATTTCTCTGAGTAATTGGACCATTATGGATCTTTTCCATGACCTATGTATTGATAATATGGAGCTTTTTACTAAGCCACACTAAAAACATGGCCTGCATTATTTGTAGCACATGGGTTTCCCATGCGCTGAGGCCACTTAAGCGTGGCAGTAAAATTGCCACAATTTCTTGGCCATTCGCTAATTTCCACTTAGCATGTGGCCATTAGCACAGGTGCCCTTCTTCAGTGGTGTGCTGGTAAATGTTTAACAATAGGCTCTCTCCCCGGTCCACCTCTGCGCCCCCCTCTTCGTCCACCTCTGCGCCCCTCCGTCCACCTCTGTGCCCCCCCCCCCAAATTGCAGAGCTGGCTATAGCCAAGGAGTGAGTCTGGGAAGGGGAGGCAATGCATTACTCCAAGAAAAAAAATTAAATGATCTCAGGTTCCAATCTAATTCATATTGGGATAAAAATGCCATAAATAAGTAAAATAAATATAAACTTTTAATGTTGAGCACCTGATTCTCAAAGTGGACATACTCCAAACACTATAATGAAATAAAATGATTTTTTTTCTACCTTTGTTGTCTGGTGACTTTGTTTTCTGATCATGCTGGCCCAGTATCCGATTCTGCTGCTATCTGTCCTCTTAACTCCGTTTGCAGGGCTTTCTTTCTATTTATTTCTTTACTTTCCGCCTTTCTTCTTCATTCTTGCCCTATATCCGTAAGTAAAAGCGGGTCCTCTGCAGACTTGACTGTCCAGTGGATCCAGCTTCTGCCTATTTTCTTCATCCATGTGCAGTTTTTTCTCCTCTTTTCCTTTTCCCTCATCTCATCTCCTTCCTCACTCTTCTCGCCCCTCCATCCATGTCCAGCATTCTTCTCTCTCCCTTCCCTCTCCTCCATCCATGTCCAGCAACCCTCCTCTCCCCTGCCGTCCCCTCCATCCACCCATGTCCAGCAACCTTCCTCTTCCCCCCTCCCCTCCCCTACATCCACCCATGTCCAGCTACCCTCCTCTCCCCTCTGCTCCATCCACCCATGTCCAGCAACCCTCCTCTCCCCCCCTGCCCTCCCCTCCATCCACCCATGTCCAGCAACCTCCTCTCCCCCCTGCCATCCCCTCCATCCACCTATGTCCAGCAACCCTCTTCTCCCCTGCCCTCTCCTCCATCCACCCATGTCCAGCAACCCTCCTCTTCCCTCCCATCCATCCACCCATGTCCAGCAACCCTCCTCTCCTCCCCTGCCCTCCCCTCCATCCACCTATGTCCAGCAACCCTCTTTTCCCCCTGCCCTCCCCTCCATCCACCCATGTTAACCATCTCCTTCCAGCCTCCCCCCCCAGCAGCCCATGTCAACCATCTCCTTTCTAGCCCCCCCACTCAACGCCAGACATTTCCTGCCTTCTTCCAGCCCTCCCGATTCCCGCTCCCCAGGTTATCCATCATCTCCTGTCTACCCTCAGCTCCCCAATAGCCATCATTTCCTTCCTGCCGCCACCCTGCCTTTAAATATTGTATTTTTCCTCGAGTCGCAGCACTGGCATTGAAAGCAGCAGGCTCGGCTCCAGCCTTCCCGCGCATGGTTCCGCTCTCGCAGAAACAGGAAATACATCAGAAGAGGGCGGAACCATGCGAGGGAAGGCTGGAGCCGAGCCTGCTGCTTTCAATGCCTGCGCCGCGACTCGAGGAAAAATACAATATTTAAAGGCAGGGTGGCGGCAGGAAGGAAATGATGGCTATTGGGGAGCTGAGGGCAGACAGGAGATGATGGATAACCTGGGGAGCGGGGGAGCCTGCAGCTCGCGGGGTGGGGGGAGGAGAGGCAAGCCGGCTCACACTCGGTAAACAACCGGCTCGCAAGATGCCAATAAATTTAACAAATTTAACAACTGGCTCTTGCGAGCCGGTGTGAGCCGGCTCCAGCACACCACTGCCTTACTGCCACCTATTTACTAGGCGATAAGGGTTCCTGTGCTAGTTGAGCACTGCCCAGCAATGTACCCACCCTACCTGATTAGCGCAGGGCACACCTACTCTCCGCCTCTAAACACCCCCCCCCCCCCGAGCTAAAACATATTTTATAGTTTTTAGCAAAAGATTGGTGCATGCTGATCCCAGAACTACTGTGGGACGCCTGAGTGCATCCCGTGGTAGTGTCTTTTAGCCTGCGGTAAGCACACATTAGCAGTTACTGCCGCTTAGTAAAAGGGCACCTATAAGTAGTTAGCTCAGCAGGGTTTTAAAAAGGATTGGATAACTTCCTAAAAGAAAAGTCCATAAGCCATTATTCAGATGGACATGGGGAAAATCCACTGCTTATTTCTAGGATAAGGAGCATAAAATGTATTGTACTGTTTTGGGATCTTGCTAGGTACTTGTAAACTGGATTGGCCACTGTTGGAAAGGATGCTGTGCTTTTGGTCTGTCCCAGTACGGTAATGTTCTCATGTTATGTAAGTGTTAAAAATATATAAAGAAACTCTTTAATAAAATATTTTATTCTTTTTAAAGATTAAATAATTGTGATCACATAAAACTCAATACAGCATGCTTTGGCTTTTGCATGTGTGTGTATATATATATATAATATACAAAATGCATATGTATTTATCATTTATTGCTATGCTCGTAGTCCTTCATGGGTTTTAAGGTGGTGAATATACCCTGTGTCACAAACATTGATGGGTATATATATTTTTTGTGTGGGGGGGGGGGATTCATGTTTTTAGAACCTGATTAAGTTGCAAATGGTCTTCATTTCCCTTTAAATTTTCTGTCTACAGGTATAATATCCAGTGTGATAAAATGTTAATCTATTTTTATGCATGGAGATACATACGTTTGTGCCCTTCATGCAGAAGTGAATCAAAACTTAGTTATACTAGGTTTTATGTGATCCTAATTATATATTCTTTTTATTCTTTAATAAAATATTTTATTCTCTTTTAAGAATTTTTATAATGCTGTCAGATGCACACTCATTTGTTTTTTCAATTCTCAGTTGTTCCATAACATTACAAAGAAATGCTTACAGCTCCTATATCTAGCTGAGAGCAGCTAATAAGCTCACAGCCATTTACTATCCAGGGCAAGATGGATATCACTTTTCATGAAATACATGATGCCATTTTCACCAATACTTCATGAGCTGTTCATTTGTTTGCAGGACTCTCCTGTTTCAGCCTGCCACTTGACAGATGGTACTGTTGATTCAATCCATAAAATGGAAAGTACTGTATAATATAGATGTGAAACTGTATCATCTATTCTTACTAATATATAGAAAGATAAATATGTTACTCAAAGAGGCTTATTTCAAAGCACCTAGACTTACAAAGTATATAGGTTACTGTGGGGCTCATTTTCAAAGAGAAATATGTCCTAAAAAGTGGCATAAAGCAGCATTTGGATGTTTTTCTCTCCAAATGTCCAAATCAGTATTTTCAAAACCTATTTTCCAGATGTTTTTCTATGCTGTACACCTTCAGTGTGTACAGATCTCAAGGGGGCATGTTAAGGGTGGCATTTGGCCATTCCTAAGACCTGACGTTTTTCAGCCATAATGGAGCAAAACAAAAACATCCAGAACTAAAATTAAGTTTTGAACTAGACCTGTTTTAATGACTTTGCCACAAAAAAAGTGCCCTAAATGATCAGATGACCACTGGAGGAATAAAGGAGTGACCTCCCCTTACTCCCCCAGTGGTCATTGACCCCTTCCCACACCCCAAAGATGTAAAAGAAACAGTACATACCAGCTTCTATGACAGCCTCAGCCTCAGCCTGTCCTATGAGAGCAGCAAACAAGTCTCTGGAGGACCCTAGTGGTTGGTGCAGTGCACTGTGGAGAAGGGGACCCAGGCCAATATCCCACTCTAACTTGTACACTTGTGGTGAAATGTGTCAGGCCTCCAAAACTCACCAAAAACCTACTGTACCCACATATAGGTGACCCCTTTGCCCATAAGGGCTATTGTAGTGGTGTACAATTGGGGGCGGTGGATTTTGGAAGGCTCAGCAGATAGGATAAGGGAGCAACAGTGAGATGTATACCTGGGACCTTTTTATGTGAAATTCACATCAGTGCCCCCTAGGGTGCCCCATTGCTTTCTTAGGATGTCAGGGTGTCCAGTTTACTAAGAATGCTGGCTCCTCCTACATCTCAATGGCTTGATTTTGTGCATTTGCACTTGATTTGTTTCCGAAAATAGACCAAAAAGATAAAGGCACAGAACACAAAAACATCTAGCATGTGGCCATTTCCGGAAGAAAAAAAAGATAGACTTTTGCTGTTCTGAAAATGGCTATATTTGCTATTTGGATTCTGGATGTTTTGAGCAAAACGTCCAAAGTTGGACATATTGAAAATGCCCCTCTATGTAACTTTGTAAGTCTATGTGCTTTGAAAATGAGTACCATAGTTTTGCAAATATTTACAAACTATCATACCAACTAGTGTTAATTGTGTAAACAGGAAGTTGTAGGCGGGACTTGCAGAGGGAAGCTACGACGCTGCCAGCCAATCGCTGCCTGCACCATTCGCCTCTGAGTCCGACGCTGGCTGGCAGGCAGTGAAAGAGGACGGCTGGGGGACGAAGAATCGCTGGATATGGGAGAGGTGATGGAGGGGAGAGACGGAGAATCGCTGCACGTCGATGGGAGGGCAGGGGAGAGGCAGAGAATCACTGGAAATAATGGGAGGGGAGGACAGGAGGAGAAAAAGGTGCCGGTACGCCGTACCGTTGTGTACTGGCACAAAAAAAGCACTGGCCTTGTCTAAGATGCTTGCATATCAACCAACTCAAGATGAATGCCTGCCTTTCATATAATTTTAGCATGCATTGTGTAATGTTATGCAAAGAGGTTTTGGCTCCTAATAGAATTTAAACATATATGGGCCAATAATAGGGTTGCACACAGATAATTTTTTTAGTGTATATGACTGTCTGGACCTATCATTTTGCTTAGACTGCTACTGCTCTGTGATGCCCTCTCCCTCCCCCCCCCAACCCACAACTAAGATGACACCCAAGGTGACTGCTAAGTTTGCCTAAGGTTAACGAAGGTCAAGCTAGTACTCCTAAGAGTTCTTGCATGAGATTGGAGACCTATATAGTGAGAAGGTATGAAAGCATTCTCAGATATCATGCTTTACCATTGGGCTTCATGCTTGACATCATTGGAGCCAACTCTGTGGGTGCTGTGGGTGCTTGAGCACCCCCAATATTGAGAAAATTCCTTGTATGTGTCCAGGGAGGGATTATTTTCATTGGGCTTAGCACCCCCAATAATTTTGAAAAGTTGGCTCCTATGCTTGACATGTACACTTGGAATCTCTGATGCAATCATGGGAATCAGTGAAGACAGGATTACCGCTGTTACAGATACTTAATCTGTTGTTGCTCTTGCTGCATTGGGTGAAAGAAGAACTTTCATTATTGTGCTTACCCGTGTTGTATGGCCTGTAGTTTGCAATCTCTCTAGAGGTAGTAGGTGTGTCACCAAAACTTTGACTTAGACAGAAAGCCTGTGCTTTATCTGACAATTACCAGTGCCTTCAAGCTGGGGAGAGCAGAGCACCTGAGTGTCAGGTACTTGAAATCCCCATTAACTGGTCCCTATTTCTACTTCCCCACTATCACCCAATGACAACTACTGCCACCAGCCCCAACTAGAAATGTTGCAGATCTGCTGTTCTTAGGTTCTGGTTTTGTTTTTTTCATGATTTCTGGATAGCATATTTGCAGGGTTTTGTGTTACTGTACAGTATCTGGCAGTGGAGGAATTAGCGCGTGCTAACCATGTAGTCTCCCATAGGATTATTATTGGGCATCTACACGGTTAGTGTGCACTAATGCTTAGCACATTCTAAAAACACAAGTAAGCCTCTAGCGCACCTTAGTAAACAGGGCCCTAAGTAATTTAAAGCTATATAAAATGTCAGATTACTCAGATGTTCTGCAGAATTTTGAAAGCTGAGCCACAGCACTTTTCTGACCCTGATGACAGCATAAATACCACCTGAGCTACTGTGAGAAACAAAGCTGGCCATTTTACCAAGCTGTGGTAAAAGGGGCCCTGCTGTGGTGATGGAGCGTGGATTTGCTGCACCGAGGCCCCTTTCACTGCAGCGGGTTTAAAAATAAAAAAATGGCTTGTGCGGTAAGTACAAACTTGCCACACAGCCATTTCCTAGGGGAGCCCATTTAGGAGGGGGTAAGCCCCCAGCGGTAAAAATAACAAATATTTCCTGTTGTGCCGGAAATGGTGCATGCTGGGGATGTCACTACTACAGGCTCCTGCGGTGGGCTGGCGGTAATGCTGGATTGGCATGTGCCAATGCCACGATACTCTACTGTGGCATTATAAAAGAGCACCCAATGGTCTTGTTGATACCCTTTTAAAAAGTATAAGCAGAGTAGCTGAGAAAACTGCAGCATTACAGACATAGGAAATCAGTATCACTTCTTCCTCCTCAGCTCTGTGCTGAAATCTGGTGCCATTCAGCAGTTCAGATTTCCACTGGATTATATGCAGGATTTTTAAAGGAAAAAAAGGGCTCCCTGATTATATTTCTTTTTTAAGTAAACGTGTCTTCAAATGATATAGCTGTTAGTAGATCTGTATCTTTCATAGGTCCTGATTTGTCAAGGTTCCCCCTTCCCCCATAATCACAAGATCGGAGAAAAGCCATAGTGAATCGATCCTTTAGTAATTCTGGTTTACTTCCATAAACTCTTGCTGCATTAAAAGTAGGTGCCTAGTGACACTGGAGGGATTCTCTGGTGTTCTGAGGCTTCAATCACCCATGTGTCTCACTACATAATTTATAAATGTTGCTATCAGCTAAGGGGAAGCTTGTTGTGATGCACAAGGAAATGCATTGACTGGAGCGATACCCTCATATTGTGCCATAAGTGGCAGTTATTCTGAGACAAAGCAAGCTGTTGTGCTGAAAAATACAATTCTGTTTACAACGACTAAACTGCAAGTGTTTCCACCACTTGCAATGCGCACAGTTCAGTTGAGGCATCAGAGCAGTAACATGATTAATCAGTACCAAGTTACAGATGGCCCACTGTGAAATTATAAAGTAATACAAAAATAAAAAGACAGAGGGCCAGCAAGCTGTCACTGCTGAAAATACTATTTTAATTTCTGAAGGCAGCTTGTTCCTCTTGTGTACTTGATTTTAATAATTATGGTAGCTCACTTGGCAGTAATCAACAGAGTATTAGAAAAAAAAACTTAACTTTTTTTTTTTGCCTGTGCTAATGGGACATGTGGAGTACAGTAAAGCCCTTTCCATTGGTAATATGGCACTTTAACTGAGGTGCAGGGACTTTGTTTATTGCCTAACCTGTCAGTGGATAAACGATGTATGTGATCTGACAACTCATATTTTTATCCAGAGTGCAGAAGTTGTGTCCCAGAGCAGAGATCACATATATACACGTACTTTTGGATAACCAAAGTTACATGCATATTTTCTGATGGCAAAATGCATGCAGAGAAAGCAAGGGCAAATTTTGTGCTTAATTTTTCCACTGGTAATGACTGCTAATTAGTGTTTGTTAATGCCGGTTATTAGTACTTAACTCCAATTAAGTGCCAATTAGCTAATTATGGGCCCCTTTTACTAAGTGGCGGTAAGCCCAACGCAGACTTACTGCTTGCTAAACAAGAAGTACCGCTGGGCTACCGCAGTAGCCCAGCAGTATTTCCCACCCCTAGCACGCCATCATATCTGGCGCTACAAAAATATATTTATTTTGTAGCGCTGGAGTGTACTGGTTACCGCTGGGTTAGTGTGGGAGCCCTTACCGCACCTCAATGGGTGGCGGTAAGTGCTCCCTCCTGAAATGGCCACTTGGCAAGTGCTTTACTTACCACACGACCATTTCCTACAGAAAAGAGAGACTTCCCTTTTACCCTCTGAGGTAAAAGGGGACCTTGGTGCGCGTGAAAAATATGCGCCAGTGCCAGCGCAGGCCCCCCCTTTTGCCACAGTTTGGTAAAAGGGGCCCTATTTTATGCATGTAACTGACTCTATTCCAGCATTTCCCAGACTGTGTGCCCTGCAAACTCACAGGGGTGCCGCAAGGCAGATGAGAGTTAACACACAGAGCGCCGGAACAATTGGTGAGGTATCGTTCATCTTCCTCTCTCCACCTCTGCCCTGCCCGCCCACCTGCTGCTCGCAGCATGCTGCCAGCAATGATGTAAGCACTGCTTTTGTCCTGCCCCCGAAGCCTTCCTTTTATAGCATCCTGCCTACGCAGGAAGAGGAAGTGGCTGTACAAAGAAGGCTTCCGGGGCAGGCTGAAGGCAGCGCTTAGCCTTTAGAGTGATTCATGAGGTGGTGTGCCTTTTTCACTTATTCAACCTTGGCTGGAGGGACACTTCTGGTTCTTGTGCTTAGATTCGAAGGCTTGACTGTTGTTTTTGATTTAATGGACTGCACAGAATGTGAGTACAGGAGCTCCCTAAAAGCTTCATTTTCTCCAGTTACAATGTCGGTGTGAGTGGGATTTGTCGGTGGTGCAGCTGTTTTGTGTGGATGTTGATAGGGGTTAGGTGGTACTTTGAGGAAACAATTACTTTGAGCTGAAAATTAAATCTGAAGTGTGATTGGTGAGATTGAGATTGATGATGGGTAAAGAGTGGAGTGAGTGAGGTATATGTTGAATTATGGAATAGAATTGGTTCTGCTTAATGGGGATCCACTCCTTTTGGATTTTGGGATAGGAGGGGAAAGGTAGAAAGGAAAGTGCACTTGACATTCTCACCAAGTAATGTGAGGAGAGGATAGCGGGAGCCAGGGTTGGGGAGGAAGGGGGTGGGGTGGGAAGGCATTTTTTGTTTTATTCTTACAGGTTGAAAACCTCTGAGGTAGAGGGTGGAGGCTGGGCACATTGCACCATTTAAAGAAATGCTGTTCTAAGTCTGATCATACATAGATGCTGTGGCTGGAGAGGGGGTGGTGGTGCGGAGACCTCTGTGGCCAGAGAGGGGGACGTGCCACAAACAATTACTCAGACACTAAGGGTGCAGTGAACCAAAAAAGTTTGGGAAGCACTGCTCCATTCTATAACTGGAGGGTCCTTTTACCAAGCTGCGGTAAAAAGGGTCCTGCGATAGCAGCTGGTGATGTTTTTCCCACGCACCAGGGCCCTTTTTACCACAGCAGGTAAAAAGCCTCCCCCTGCCAAAAAAATGGCCATGTGATAAGATTACCCTTACCACGTGGCCAAGAGGTGGGGAGCACTTACTGCCATCCACTGAGGTGGCGGTAAAGGCTCCCACAGTAAAGCGGCACTGCCTGATTACTACCGGGTTAGTGCCACAGTAAAAATTACAAAAAATATTTCCGGCATTCCAGAAATGGCACACACTCGAGCCAGGACTACCACTGGCGGTCACTTTGGGCTGGCAGTAGTTCTGGGTTGCCACACGGCAATCCTTTCATAAAACGGTCCCTGGATGCACAAATTTTAAGTGCCATTTATACAGTTTACAGGATAGTGACCATTACCTCTTGATTTTAAAACGCAGTAATTAACACTTGGCTTCTGTGAGGACTTATTGCATACACTGCAGATTACTGCCCAGTTAGCGCCATGCGGTAGAAAATAGAAAATATTTTCTGCCGCGCATTTTGGATGCACATCAAAAATAGAATTACAACCCGGGGAACACGGTAGCCAGATGGTAGGTCTAATTTGATGCTTGTGCCTTAGTAAAAGGGCCCTTTAAATGCTAATGCTCGCATCCAAAAAGGGGTGGGGATATGAACACCCCTAGATCTTGCTTTTCTTTTTTGCACATAACAATGTCACCCCCTATATTGTACTGCTCCCTTTGTTTTTCTGCGTTCTAAATGCATGACCTGTTTTTTTTTTGCACTAGACTTTTGTTGTAATATTCTAGAATAGTTCTCAAGCTTCTCATCTTTTCTACACCTTCCAGGGTATCTAACCTATTGCAGATTCTGGTATAATTCATTAAAAGTATATTTTCCTAAATGTTCATCCACAATTGGGCTCATTTTCGAAAGAGAAGGACGTCCGTCTTTCGACATAAATTGGAAGATGGACGTCCTTCTCCCAGGGACGTCCAAATCGGTATAATCAAAACCCGATTTAGGACGTCTCCAACTGCACTCTGTAGCAAGGACGGCCAAAGTTCAAGGGGGCGTGTTGGAGGCGTAGCGAAGGCAAGACTTGGGCGTGCCTAACACTTGGACGTCCTTGACCCATAATCGAAAAAAACAAGGACATCCCTGATGAACACTTGGACGTTTTCACCCGGACCTGTCTTTCTTACGACTAAGGCACAAAAAGGTGCCCGAAATGACCAGATGACCACCGGAGAGAATCAGGGATGACCTCCTGTTACTCCCCCAGTGGTCACTAACCCCCTCCCACCCTCAAAAAACATCTTTAAAAATATGTCGTGCCAGCCTCAGATGTCATAGGTCCATGACTGCGCATGCAGGTCCCTGGAGCAGTTTTACTGGGTACTGCAGCGCACTTCAGACAGGCGGACCCAGGCCCATACCCCCCTACCTGTTACGTTTGTTGAGGAAACAGCGAGCTCTCCAAAACCCACCACAAACTCACTGTACACACATCTAGGTGCCCCCTACACCCGTAAGGGCTGTGATAGTGGTGTTCAGTGAGTTTTGGGGGGGTTGGGGGGCTCAGCACACAAGGTAAGGGAGCTATGCACCTGGGAGCAATTTATGAAGTCCACTGCAGTGCCCCTAGGGTGCCCGGTTGGTGTCCTGGCATGTCAGGGGGACCAGTGCACTACAAATGCTGGCTCCTCCCAGGACCAAATGGCTTGCATTTGGTCGTGTTTGACATGGACATCTTTGGTTTCGAAAATCGCTGAAAATCAGAAACGTCCATGTCTAGGGATGACCAAATCTAGGGCTGTCCAAATTTAAGGATATGGACGTCTCTGACGGTATTTTCGAAACGAAAAATGGACGTCCATCTTGTTTCGAAAATACGGGTTTCCTGCCCCTGGATTTCGCCACTTTGCAAGGATGTCCAAATCGCAACTTGGACGTCCCTTTCGAAAATGCCCCTCAATGTCACTTAACAAAAATATTGAAAGGAATCTGACCAAGGACCAATCCTTGCAGCATACCAACTGCTAGACCCCTTTCTTTGGAGTGAACACCATTTACCACTAATATGTGATTTCCCACTCAGGGGTCCTTTTACTAAGGTGTGCTGAAAAATGGCCTGTGCTAGTGTAGGCACGTGTTTTGGTCACGCACAGATTCATTTTTCAGCACACCTGTAAAAAATGCCTTTTTTATTTTGCCAAAAATGGATGTGTAGCAAAATAAAAATTGTTGCACATCCATTTTGATCTGAGACCTTACCACCACCTACTGACTTAGCGGTAAGGTTTCACGTGGTGACCGGGCGGTAATAGTCTACATGCACCAGATGCCAATTACCACTCATTTTTGCCCCTGCATCAGAAAATAAAAATTATTTTTCGGATGTGCTTAAAAAATGAAATTACCACCCAGGCTACGGGAGAATTACAATGGTTATGATAAGACAGAGCACACCATTAATACCCACAGATGTATCACATCTGGCTCCATTATTTTATCTACTTTTAGTTTAACAAGCTCTTCACACATTCAGTGTTCTGAAAGTCACTTGAAACCTATCTTATCTCCAATCCTGTGTTTATTTTCTGCAGTCTTACTGCTAGCCTTTTCATAGTGAACATCGATCAGAAATATTTATTATGCATTTCTGATTTTCCTCATCAAGTTGGGTATTTTATTGGTTTACAGAGTCAAAAAGAACCACAAAAGTGGAGAAACTGGATACACTAAGAGGGGAAGCACAGAAACAGAAAAGTAGTATGATCAACAGGATGCTTCCAAAACAAGGAGAGGAAGAATAAGTAGTTAAAATGTCCTTTAATAGTAGAAAATAAGATTCGACACGGCACCGTGTTTCAGCAAAAACCGCCTGCCTCAGGAGTCTGTATACAGTAAACGCGATATTTTTATGGCCACGATTCTCCTCATACTTTTGCTTGTGCTTTCTACCTACGTATCCTGCATAGCTACCAGTCCAGGCGTTTTTTTCAGATGTGTGCTCTTGGCACACAGGACTGAGATTTTCACATTGTGTTTAATCCAGATTTTTGGCAGGATTTTTTTCATGTTTGTGTGACTTTTAAGGAAGTGCTACTCCATTTCAAACAGAGAACCTAGGATTCAATTTGAAGTTCCAACAGTGGTGTTGTAAGAATTTCTGTTATAGGACTTTTTTTTGTGACCCCTGACGCAGGCGCTCAGTCGCTGAAACCCAGCCTGTATCGGGTCTTTGCAATAAAGTATGCTGTTCTCCTGTTTCTGGAGGTCCGTTTGTGCTTTTTGGCTTGCACAAATACGTTTTGTTAGTAGCAGGGAATGTTGGTCTTGGGTTTCATTCAGCAGAAGAAATGGGGGTGGGGAGGAAGAACCCATGTGGGAGGACATATTCCTGGACTTTGGTTTTAGCATTCAGACTGAGGGTCATGGTATTAAGTTTGAGTTGCAAGATTTCAGGAAGAGAACAGTGCTTTGGTCTATCAAGTGCTGCATTTTTGCTTAGGTATTCAGGTAGAGGAGGAGATGACTAATTGAGGGAACTATGAGCTGAGGAGCATTCTGGAGGTTACAGAGGAGGAGATGGTGAAGAGCTTGATTTTTTTTTTGGCCTGCAGTAAGAAAGTGTTGGTGGTATTGTATATGAATTGAATAAAAGGATGTCTAAGATGTATGAGTCTTTGGCTCCTGCGAAGAAAATTAGAGTACCATGTAATAGGTACAGGTCTGTGTGCCAGACATGTGAAACAGGACTTTGGTTGGCTTGAGAGAATCTGGCAGGAGCTGGGTGGTGTAAAATAGCTCAGAGATTGGAGAAATACATCCTAAGCTTATAGGTCCCAGTTGTGAGTAGTTAAAAGGGAATATTCATGTACAGTAGGTAGATTCAGTCATCTTTGAATAACTCAAATGCACTATTTATGACGGTTTGTTTTTTATGACTACTTGGGAGAAGGACCATGAGCCTTTTAGTTCTAGCTATGAGGAGTTGGCAGAATATTTTTAGTCCAAAGTTCCCGGTTGGTGGAACAGATTGGCGATGGATGTAGGTGAAGCAGGCAGATTGGAAGGAGGTGTTGGGATTGCAGGGTAGTTGGGTTCATTGACTCCTGATGGAAGAATGGATTTTTCTTTGGTTGTACCTGTGGATGTGCAGTAGATTCTGAATTCCATGAGATCAACCACTTGTGTGCTAGAACCATGCACCTCTTCACTTGTTCAGTTAAAGGGACAGGTTCTCAATGGTCATATTAGTGAAGTGGTGAATGTTTCATTATGAGAGAAGGTCTTTCCATCTTTGTTAAAGACACCTATTCAGACACTCATTTTGAAGGGACAGTCATTTGACCCATATCAAGTGGAGAGTTACTGGTCTGTCTCCAACATGTCAATTTTGAGCAAAATCATTGGGAAAGTTTATTTATTTGGGGGGATTTATTAACCGCCTTTATGAAGAGATTCACTCAAGGCGGTTGCAGTTTATCAGTTGTTGGATCTTCTAGATGCTGCTCATATGCTGGATGAAAACCAGGTGGGATTCCATTGTCTCCACAGCACCAAAGTTTTGTTGGCTGTATTGATTGACACACATATATGGTCTACAACAGTCAAGGTAATATTCTATTAGTGCAGCATTTGATTCTCTAAGCCTGGGACTGTTGGTGCATTGTCTTTGAATGATTGGTATTGGTGAAGAGTACTATGGTAGCATATTTGATAGACAGAACTGAGAGAGTGAGGGATGATGATCTTGTGCTTGGCCCTTAGCTCAGAGTGTGCCTCCGGTGTTGATATTATTTGCTTATTTATTCAATCTGTATCTCGTGCTAATTTGCTAGCTAAGTGCACAGTGGGACTTATGTATGCCAAAGATGTGCAGTTATTAATGCTGAAGTCCCAGGGATATGGATCATATGGATCTGGTCTTGTAAGAGAAAATGGATTTACTATATAACTGGTTTCACATGATACAGTTGAAAATGAATGCAACTAAGATGGAGTTGATGTGATTGTCTGACCAGGTGAGAGGGGTCTCCTCCACTCTTGGGGGATTGATTCAATATGGTCCTTAAGGAGTCCTGCCATGATGTGGGGGATTTGGGTAAGATAATATTGTGAGGCTAGGGTTGGGAGAATTTTTGGTTTTGAGACTTATCCATCATGTGCAGCCATATTTCTCAGAGCAAAATCTGGAACTTGTGACAAGAGCACATTGCCATGGTTGGAATACATCAAATCAGTTTTTATGGGACTGCCCCGGAAAGATGTGCAAATCCATCGTACATTGATATTGCAAGGAGACACGATATGGGTGTGACCTTGGTCTGACACAGCATGACTTTTCTTATGTTTTTATCTAAAAATTCTGTTTCCCAGAGTGACCTTGTTTCTGACCATTCTAGATGGAAGGTGCTATCCTGGATGTATTACATATTCACTTTTTCTTTCTATAGTGGTTGCATTTACATTGTCTACAGCTCTGCATACTGAAAAGGTTACTTTCACCCATGCCTGACGCTTGTTTTCAAATGTTTGAACATTCACTGTGTTTTTAATAGGACACAATGGTAGCTACAAGCAATTTGCTAAGCAAAGAAATTAATTGAAACTCCAAAGCTAAATAACAAGATTTGTTTCTAATAGCAAAGAAAAATCCACTTAATGCAGATTGGTTTCTTTTAGTCCTTATTTCTTCCTGGTACGTTGTAAATTTTTCTGATTGCTCATGCTCTCTTTTCTCAAGAGCTGTTTGCCTTTCCAGTATATCACGTGAAAAGTATGTGAGAATGAAAGTGTATGTCTATTGCTTTCTCTGTAGTGCCATCTATCAAATCATGTTGTGCTTTATATGACTGGATATTTTTATTGCTCCATCACTTAGCAAGACAACACCCTACTCTGGATAGGGTATCTGGTGGAAGCTAAGATTGGAGGCAAAATAGAGGGTTATTGTTATTGGTCTGTTGGTTCCTCAGACATGGACTATGATATAAGAATTATTTGTCTCTTTCTTTTTTTTCTTAAAAGGAAGTTTGCCCTTTTTGTTTAATTCTGATATTTCTGGATTTTTTTTTCTGTTTGAAATATATTTCAAAGATAACAAAAAAAAAAAATAGAGGGTTATTAATCCAAGCAACCAACGCAAACATCTTAACAGAGTGCAAAAGTCTTCCTTTTTGCTTTTTGCTACTGGGCTGCTATTGTTTCAGTTACCAGTCATAATAATTTGTGAACTTGTGTAAATTATTTTTGTCTTAAACAACTAAGAATTACTATCATGCAAATGCAATCTTTCTGTTTATTTTACTTTTTTTTTATTTTGGGCTATAGCAATAAGTTCAGAAGTAAGGACTGAATATTCAAAAACACATATCCATGTGAAAGCAGATTTTAGAAAGGTTCCAACTGTGAATAAGGACAATCAAGTTAGTGCATTGCAAATGGACATCCATTTCTTATGTATTTTAGATCAGGATCTGCTGACATATAGTCTGTTCTAAAATACGTGAGAAATATATATCCATGTGCTGGCTATGTCCACCATCAGTATAGATTTTACAAACTGAAACGTCCAAACTATGAACAGGGCAAAACAAGGGACATGGATGGTGGTGACAGAGGAACATCCATGTTATAAAAGGAACAGAGAGGCAGCCACGCAGAGGAGTAACCTAGTGGTTAGTGTTTAGCAACCAAGTTAAAGAACCAGAGGTTGCTAGTTCAAATCCCATTATAGCCTTTCATAAATGTTCTTTTTTTTTTTGTTTGTTTTTTTTTTGGTTAAATTGTGAGCCAGATTTTCAGCTACTACATTTTCATACTTTAATATTGCATGGAAAGTATCCCACAAAAAGGATACATTCAAACAGGAACAGTCTTTCCAGGCACTAAAAAAGGTTTTGACAGATGTACTTGAAGATTTAATTCTGGCATTTGTAATCCACTTAACCATCAAAGCAGAGAACAATCACACATTATAAGCAGGTACTTTCTCTGTCCCTAGAGGGCTCCCAGTCTAAATTTTTGTACCTGAGGCAATGGAAGGTTAAGGGCCTCTTTTACCAAGCTGCAGCAAAAGGGGGCCTGCACTGGCATCGGTGCGTGTTTTTCACGTGTGCTGAAGCCCTCTTTTACCGCAGCAGGTAAAAGGGAAGTCTCTTTTTCCTGCAGGAAATGGCTGTGCAGCAAGTAAAGCACTTGCCGCCTGGCCATTTTGAGGGGAGCCCTTAGAGGCAACCGTGCTAACCTGGCGGTAAACGGGCAGTGCACGGCATTGCCCAATTACCACTGGGTACACTCCAGCACTACAAAAATATGAGCACTACAAAAATTAATATATTTTTGTAGCTCCAGATATGACGGCACACTAGGGGTGGGAAGTACCGCGGGCTACTGCAGTGCCCGGCAGTACTTCCTGTTTAGCGAGCGGTAAGCAGACACTCATTTGGAGGAGTTCAACTTGTGCAACTTGATGGGAGACAGAAAGTACATGGATTATGTCACACATCAGCATAGCAAAAAAAAAAAAAGAGCATAAATGAGTCCTCAACACTGGAACAATGGAGAGTCTTTTAATGAAAAAGACCCTACACACATGGAACTAAAAAAGCAGCAGTCCTGCATCCATTAGTTTTCCACAGAGGTTATCAGGCCATCTGGTTTTCCCCTTAATCTTACTAAACCATGTTATCTTGTGTGTGCATACTGACCATTTCTCTATTCTCAGAACTGCTTCCACCCTTACCTTTCCTCCTTTCCTAGAATTGTTTACACCCAAGGTGATTGTGATCAGAGCCTGTATTTCTGAGAAACACTGGCCACTCAGCTTGTGTCCTGTAGGCCTTGAACCAAGGTCTGAACCAAAGTTTATAGCTGAGACCATATTCTACAGTATGCACCGATCTCTCATTGTTTTGGGGATGCCTTTTGGATTGTGTTACACTCCTTACCTTGGTTTCCACATCAGTGCTTCTTTTCTGAGCATCATAATGCTCCAATGCAGCAAAGGAATTATATAAGAGGTTGGGAGGGTGAATGTCTCTGTCACAGGTTGTAATCTATCCAAGCCTACTGTGACCCATCTATTCCTCTGTTACTTTATTCTATGTGGCAGTGCTGGTGGTACATTGACTGGGAATTGGGTAGTCTTGGATGCTTCCTTAATTGTAGCCAATTCCTTCTTCAGGTTGTTGATTTCATCTTTCATAGCTAATATTTAGAATCATATGTGGCAAGCTCTAAGGATCCAGATGGTTTGCCTTAGGACTAAAGCACAACATGTATTGCATTGAATGAAGATCATGTTAATATGTTTCACAAGTGTGAAAATGTGAACCGTGTTACGGGATATGAATGAGTAGGATTGACTAATATAGAGTTTATTGAGGATACTTGGCTCCTGATGTGCATATACAGGGAGAGTTAACCCAAGGGTAGGGAGGGACTACAAAGTCACGATGAAGACAGATTTGGAACCTTTTCAGAGGCTAGAACCTCTGCAAGTGAAAAGAAAGGGAGGGTTTATTTTATTAAAGGGGTCTTTTACTAAAGCTGCATCAGGGCCCATAGGAATAAAATGGGCCATACTGCAGATTACTCGAGCTAAGAGAAGGGGACACCAGGTAAGAGCAGATTAGAATCTATGAATCAAACCAAACCATAATCTGAAAATGTAATGCTTCAATCTCTAGCAGGCAGCTATCCAAAGCAAAAGTGTTCTCTTTTCAAGATGCACCAAGGTTCTACAGAGCTGCTCCACTAATAGACTGCTCCACAGTCTATTAGTCACCAGATTACAATTAAACCAAATTGATTAGGTTAAAATCACAGGCAACAGTGCAGTAGAATGAAGGTATAAAACATACTTCTGATAAAGGCACCCTTAAAAGAATTACACTATAAAATATTAAGAGGACCTCTGGACCTCCAGCCCCCCATGTTAGTGTCCAGGGGCAATGTGGGTGCTTGGGGGGGGGGGCACTAGGCCACCAGGCCCTTGCCTTTTGGGGGGTCTGGGGGTCCAAACACTTCCAAAAATAGTAAACCATCACTTAGGGCTTTGCAGTGCAGTGGTGTGCTGGAGCCAGCTCGCACCGGCTCGCAAGAGGCGGTTGTTAATTTTTTAAAGATCTTGCGAGCCGGTTGTTCACCATGGCAAGCCGGCTCCAGTAAACGAGGTAAGCATGGCAGGAGGGTGCCACAAGCCTTGCTTACCCCGTTTACCTCACCTCCCACCACTGCCTTCGTTTTCCTGCACCGCCCTCTTTTGCCTGCCCTCGTTTACCTGCGCCACCCAGCGATTCTCCTCTCTCCTCTGATTACCTCCGTTGAAGCGGCCATGTCATTGAAAGCCCTGCCCGCCTCTAGCCTTCCCTTCGTAAGTTCGTTCCCTCAGAGTCCCGCCTTCTGATGTCATTTCCTCTTTCTGCGAGGGCGGGACTCTGAGGGAACGAACTCGAAGGGAAGGCTAGAGACGGGCAGGGCTTTCAATAACGTGGCCGCTTCGACGGAGGTAATCAGGGGAGAGAAGAGAATCGCTGGGTATGGTGGATGGTGGGGAGAGGAGAGTTGCTGGACATGGGTGGATGGAGGGGAAGGCAGGGGGGAGAGGAGGGTTGCTGGACATGGATTGAGGAGAGAGAAGGGAGAGAGAAGAAATGCTGGACATGGATGGAGGGGAGAGAAGAGTGAGGAAGGAGATGAGATGAGGGAAAAGGAAGAGAGGAGAAAACTGCACATGGATGAAGAAAATAGGCAGAAGCTGGATCCACTGGACAGTCAAGTCTGCGGAGGACCCAGCTTTTACTTACGGATGTAGGGCAAGAAATGAAGAAGAAAGGCGGAAAGTAAAGAAATAAATGGAAAGGAAGCCCTGAAAATGGAGTTAAGAGGACAGATAGCAGCAGGGCTTTTTTTGAGGGGGTACTTGGGGGTACTGAGTACCAGCATCTTCTCCATTGTCTGCTAAAATTGACCCATGGACCCCAAGTTTTAATGAAAGAGCTCAGGCTCTACACACCAATTCTGCCTTGTCATAGATTCTGTGACTGGTTGCAAGAGGCCTGGTTATTTTGGGGTGGGTCCCTCAGTGATCACCCCATGCCTGAAGGGTGGCCTTGCATTTGAGTACCGGCACCTTTTTTGCTAGAAAGAACATACTGGATAGCAGCAGAATCAGATACTGGGCCAGCATGATCAGAAAAACAAAGTCACCAGAGAACAAAGGTAGAAAAAAATCATTTTATTTTCATTATAGTGTTTGGAATATGTCCACTTTGAGAATCAGGTGCTCAACATTAAATGTTTATATTTATCTACTTATTTACGGCATTTTATCCCACATTAAACATGAATTAGATTGGAACCTGGGATCATTAATTTTTTTTCCTGGAGTAATGCATTGCCCCCCCCCCAGGCTCTCTCCCCTGCTATAGCCAGCTCTGCAATTTGGGTGGGGGCGCAGAGGTGGATGGGGGTGGGGGTGGGGCTTAGAGGTGGACTGGGGACAGAGCCTGTTGTTAAACATTTACCAGCACACCACTGGGTATAGGTAGCATTGCTTACACGTATAAGCAGCAATTTGCTACTTACACCTGCAAGTGGCGCATCATTCACATGCAAGCAGCGGATTTTGCAAAACTGCACATACAAGGGGAGCCAATAACAAGAGAAGCTCCAAAACTGAACTTTTTACATTTTTGGAAGTGGATTTTAGCCCCAGAGAGAAAAGCAGTACTCCTTCCTGAAGCCATGTCACCAAAGCTCTGGTCAAAAGCTAGGAATCAGTTTTGGACTTCAAAGCAGGTATAAATGCCAACCTTGAAATTTTACCAATTATATGTGTGTTGCTTCTCTGAAATACAGAGCACACATATACTTTTCAGACTGGCTACATATACATGTAAGTAGTGTTTTTTATACAATCGCTACACCAATTTATACATATAAATCAGATTTTTCCTGAGTAAATGATGCCCATCTCCTATATCCAAGAGATTGAAATACAAGTACTTGAATGTCTATTTAGCCTTGGCACATCATGTAATACATAACTTCTTTACATGAGCCGCATCATGTGCAGTAATAGAAAATATTTTCTATTTGTCATTGTTGCTGCTTTAGAAATTGGCTTGTATGGTTTTGCTCTTTAACACTCTGATTGGAAACTCAGATAATGATATTTACATAGTTAGTACAGATCCCTAGTATGCTGCACCCATATTATTTTGTTTGCTTGCCCCAAACAGTATGATTCAGAAATGCTCTTGGAAGATGTACTGTCATTGTTTAGGCACAACATCAAAAAAGGCACTGATTAAAAGCTCAACTTAAATTCATGGGCTGTTCACCAAAACACGACCTCATCATGTTTATAGAACTAATGCGATCATAAACTCCAGTGTGCTAGAATAAATCATGTAGAGCTATAATTACCAAGGTAATATGATGTTTTGTGGAGGATATTCTTCTAAATGGCCTTTGCTGCAATCCAATCATTCAAACCATCCTAATTCCACTGTTGTACACTGTGAGATAATCAAAGGAAGCATTATTATAACCAAATTAAAAATACTTATAATTTTCCTTATAAATCCTTCATAGTCGATAATTGCTTTAAATCTTCTTACCCATTGTTGAGCTGCATATGAAAGGAACCATAGCAAGCTTACAGAACCCTGCTGCCACTGTTAAATTGGTAGACAGAGGGTTTAGAAAGAGTATACTTTTCACGACCTTTGGCAGTGTTGACCAACAGTTAACATTCATACTTACAAATTATGCTGGAAATTCATATGAAGGAGATTTTTCCTTTTAAGGGAGGTTAGCATTTGATTGTGCGGTTTCCTTTAAATTTAAAGGGATTTATTTTACACTCATGCAAGTTCATATTGCAAATCATGGATCCCCAAGTCCAGTCCTTGAAGCCTCAACCCAGCACATAGATTTCATGCAAGTTTGTAGTGGAAATCCTGAAAATCTGTTTGGCTTGTGGCCTTGAAGTTTGAGAATCATCAGCGCTTATATGGGACACACTAGAAGGAGCTGAACTGGGAAGGGGCATTCTTGGTGGCCAATTGGGATCTGCTCAGTGAGATCCGTCCTTAAAAAATGGTGAACGATATAAAGATTGGTGGTGCAATGGCAGTGGAGGAGAGCAGAAGTTGTGGGGAGCTGCTGCCTATGGAGTAGAGAGCAGCACGGGAACAGGGTTAGCAGGAATGGGAATCCTGCAGGAAGCCCCTCCAGGTCCATGGTACTCCCGCAGGGATCCCCTCTAGGTCCTGAAGGATCCTATGGGAATGGACACGGGTCCTGCAGGGTTCTCACGGAGGTGTATTGCCAGGCCAGACTACTTATCCTTTCCTTGTGTTTCTAAGCTAGGTTAGCAATTATAGCACTAAAAATAATTATGAATATGGTCAATAGCATTGAAATCCCCATACAAACTGAGAGGGGAAGTTATCAACATGGGCTACTGTTAAGTTGGGTTATTTTACCACAAGTTGGGTTATTTTAGTACAGGGAACTGGTTCGGATGGGCGAGAATAACTTATGGAAATAGAGGAGATTAACTTGCGGGAATGAAGGAGATGAACTTGTCCCCACAAGTGAGGATGGGTGAAATCTCTGTCCCCATTCAACTTTACTATGTAGAGCAAGCAGGGGTGCTAGCTGAACTGGCAGCAGATGAGTAAGCATGGAGGAAGGCACCCAGGGGCTGGTGTACAGTGGCACCCAGTAAATACAGGTGCCGCTGGAAAAATTACCAGGTCACAAACAGCAACCAATGCACAAAGGGGATTGCATGCAAATGAGATGCACGGATCTCCTTTCTTCGCTGTTTGCAACTGGAAGCTGTCAAATGCACTTGACAGCTTCCTTCAAATCCCTAGTGGTTCAGTGGACTGGCTCCGAATCCCCCCCCTCCACACTCCCTCCTGGACCCCCACCCCATGCCTCCCGACCCCCCCCCCCCAACAAAAAATCCCTGAGGCCCAGTTACCCCATCCCCCCCGGACCCTCCCTGCAAAAAAATCCCTGGCACTCAATCTCCCCAAGAAAGAAGCACCCTGGAAGTCTAGTGACCCCCTTCCCTCCCCCCATCTGTATCTAGAAAATGATGGAGGCAAGAGGGCAGGAGCAACACCTCCTCCCTCTAGGCCCATCCTACGCAAAATGGCATCATACAGCGCTGCCTGGTGCATTCTGGGATGCACTGGGTGGGGCTAAGCACCATTTAAGGAAGAAAACTCCTTATATGGTGCTTAGCCTACCCAGTGCATCCCAGAATGCAGAGCAAGGAGCTACCATTTTGCATACGGTGGGCCCAGAGGGAGGAGGTGTTGCTCCTGCCCTCCTGCCTCCATTGTTTTCAAGGTACAGATGGGGGGAGGGGGAAGGGAGGAGGCAAGGGGGGGTCATTAGACTACCAGGGATATTCTTGCTTGGGATGGGGGTCAGGGTCCACTGGGCCACCAGGGATTTTCTTGCAGGGGGGTCGGGAGGTACAGGAGGGGTCAAGGACCATCATGTAGTTTTGTGCCGGCATCAGGGTCAGTTCACATGGGGTGCTTTGGGGGTCTGGAGGCGGACCACTGGCCCACCAGGGATACCAAAAAGTTCTGGGGGGGTTGAGGGGTCCGTGCACTTGAGCACCGACCATATAGGTGGGGGGGGGGGGCAGTTTGTTTGCACTGTTATACAGTGCAAGTACACTGCTGCCCATAATGATAGGTCCAGAGCTGGCATAAAATTTTGCATGTTAAAGGTAGGCGCTCCATGCATGGAACTGTCTGTGCATTACTCGGAATGCTCATTTTAATACTAATAAGCTCCTTGTAATGCAATTGCATAGGGTTTTCAGTAGCTGCTAACAGCACACATTAGAGCCATGGAAAACCTCTTTACAGCACATGTTAGAGCCACGGAAAACCTCTTTGTGCATTATTAGCTAAATCTTTACTTTAGACTGGCTACAACCAGTCTAAAGCAACCTTTAATAGCACAGTAATGACTTAGCACCAGGGGCGTAGTCAGACCTCAACGTTTGGGGGGATCGGGAGCTCAGTGGGGAGGGGGGCAGAGTTTGGCCCACCTCCCCGCCGTAACCCCACATACCTTGTTTGGTGGGAGTCCCCAACCTCTGCCAGCTGAAGACTTTCTCCAGTTCTGTACGCTGCACATTACCTGCCCTGCTTCCCCTCACATTGCGTTCATGCTCGGTTTTAGTGAAACTGAGCATGTTAGAGTGTCACATATGCTCAGTTTCACTAAAACCAAGCATGTACGCGGGGTGGATCATGGGGGATGGTTTTTGAGTTAAATGCGTAGTTGTAGAATAACAGTGCTTTGCATGTAAATTTAGGCATGGGCATTTCCATCACGTTTGTCGTTGGTGGAAATGGTGTTGCCTAAATTTATGTATGACCGCTCTGCTTAAGCGTTAATTCTATAAACCACACCGAGCTTTGGGTATGGCTTATAGAATGCAGTTTAAGCATTTTTTTTGGTGTCCTATATAGAATGTAGCCCTTAGTAGGTAATATCCCCCGAAGTGTAAAAATGTGGAAGCAGGGCAGGCAATGCACAAAGAACAGTGCTGGAAAAAGGCTTCAGGTGCCGGGGGTTGGGGACTCACGCCAACCAAACCAGGGGTCCTAGATCCAATTTGTGGGGGCCCAAGCCCCCAAGGCCCTCAGTAGCTATGCCTCTGCTTAGCATTGCTTTGTGGCTTAGTCCATATGCATATGTTTGTTTATATGCAAACATTTTGTGTGCAAATAGATGGACAGAGACAATTAGACCAATGGATGGATGGACTGACCCTCAACAAACAGTATCACCTGAATCAAAGCATGTCTAAAAATGAAATTGCCAACTCATTGTAGGCAGAATATCACCTAGGTTTATGCTTGTCAGATTTCATGGAGTAGTCCAAAATCCTACGTGTACTGGGTGAGACTTACTAGCTAAAACTGCTTAGCAAGTTGAGAGCTCACTTCTTTTTATAGACCATGTCCTCCTACAGACATCTGTTTGGATACAGTAAGTTGTTTCAAAAAACATTTTGTAATCTGAAAATGCTGGATGAGAAATATTACATCAAGTAAAACCTGACATGTTTTCTTCACTGCTGGTAGTGCGTTTAACTATAGAGTCAGATTCATCAAACTATTTTCCTATAGACACAGCATAAGAGAAGCCTCAGTGAATCTGGCCCACATTATTACATGTAGGAGGTAAGGGTGCTTAATTTGCAAAAAATAGTCTAGTCTATTGTATATTTATTTTATAAATACACATACAAAAAAAATTCCAAACAAATGGTGAAGTAAAAACGTTCATACTTCAAATGCATCAATATGTCAAAATATATTTTCTTTATAACTCACCCCCACCACCTTTTAATAGAAAGTTTATTGAGAAAGTGAGGATAGAAGAGATGTTTGGTCACAGTGAATTTTAAAAGCAGATTTTCTCTGTCAGTATTGTATTGTGAAAACAAGAAGGTCTAACTGTCATTTTGCCTGGCAGCTACCCTGTGCAGTAGAAATTTATCAGTTTCATAAAATGTTACATGGCTGAACTAAGCAGAGAGGAAGGTGAGCAGCTGCTTATGTTAATCATTCACTGAAGTAAAGACAAGTAGGCTGATGGAGCCACATTTTTACACTTCGGGGGATATTACCTACTAAGGGCTACATTCTATATATGACACCAAAAAAAAATGCTTAAACCGCATTCTATAAACCATACCCAAAGCTCGGTGTGGTTTATAGAATTAACGCTTAAGCAGAGCGGTCATACATAAATTTAGGCAACACCATTTCCACCAACGACAAACGTGATGGAAATGCCCATGCCTAAATTTACATGCAAAGCACTGTTATTCTACAACTACGCATGTAACTCAAAACCCATCCCCCATGATCCACCCCGATTTGCCCATGATCCTCCCATTTCTACACCTCCTTTTTCGGGCCACTTGTAGATTTTAGGTGTGGATCCCACGTCTAATTGTGTGTGCTTAAGTCCCAATTAAATCTAATTAGTGCCAATAATTACTTGTTAAAAAGACAATTATTGGTACTAATTGGCTCATTATTCTATTAAATTGCGCACACAAATCGGGAACATGCCTAAATTTGTGCATGCAATTTTTGGTGACTTTTATAGAATCAGGGTTAAAGGGGATAAAAGTATGTAAAATAGGTTTAGTAAGGTAAGCACATAGAGGAAGAATAGCTGAAGCTAATCAGGAGGTCAGAGAATTTACTTACCATAATAAAAGTGAAACATACTGACAGTGACCTGGTGACTGGGAAGGGGTATCTGGTCTTCAGGTCTCTGTTACTCAGAGATTCTGTGCTTGGTCTTTTAGCTGAGCCAGGAGGTTGTCCTCTATTGGGGAAACCCTCTAGCGATTGGTCACAGACCTCTATTAAGAGCTAGCATTCTGGGCCAAAGCAGGGAGTGTACCCTATGGGCTCCTCCTTAAGACCAGCTCAGAAGAGGTCGCCCACTACGGGGGAGTCCTGGGATTTCTGTTTGCAGAGCTCTGTTAAGAGCTGGTATTTTGGGCCACAGCAGAATTCCTAGAGGCAAGGACAGAAGACTGTAGAGTTGCACAAAGTAGGTGGTTTATATAATGTGAGCAATATGAGTGACTGCTGAAACTGTACTAAATAGTTGTGCAGATTAGATGAGGCACATGGTTAGCCACCAAAACCAGAGAAGTCAGTCTATTGACACAGCCAAGCACCATAAGCAAATGCATCAAGAGATGTTATTCAGGTAGCCACAGTAGCTGGAGCTATAGGTATGGCTGTCAAAACCGGAGACATCCAAGCCACTGCTGTTGCAGGAGTCATAGAAGCAAGTGCGCAGCTGTATTCATGCTGGTGTCCACAGCAGCTGGTGCCATGTAGTCAGCTGTGCCAAGTAGTGCCACACAGGCAACCATGGTTTCTGGTGTCAGAGGCACTGTGGCAGCTAGTGCAATACTGTTGGCTGCAGTGGCTGATGTTATACAGGTGCTGTGGTGGCTCTTGTCGTACAGGTGGCTGGTGCCAGAGGCAGCTGCAGTAGCTGGAACTATACAGGTAGTTGCAATAGCTGATACCATTCTGGTAGCAGAGTGGTAGAGGCAGGAATGGTAACTGGCATCGTACAGGTGGCCTCTGCATCTGAAGCAAACTACCGAATGCTATAAAAATAGCACATGACTTGACAACCTTCCGGAAGTTATTGATGCACCTGTTCGAAGAGACTTACAATAAAAATCCTCCTTAATGACTTGATTCCATTCTACATCTAAACCAACTAATACTGATCCCTTCTAATTTGATTATGTTAATCACATTATCACTATTGGTCATTATATCTTACCTGTTTTATTTTGTGTTATGTAAATAATTCTACTGACCTATCTACCTAATTTCTTACACAGTAATATGTTAAATTAGACCATACCTCTTACTCTGTTTATGATTATACCTTTTGCAACATAGTGTAAGCCACATTGAGCCTGCAAATAGGTGGGAAAATGTGGGGTACAAACGCAGCAAATAAATAAATAAATAAGCCACACAATTGCATTCTGAAGCTGAAGCCATATCCACCTACTATGTATGTTATGTTATGTTACATATGCTGCATATAATATGATAGTTATGGCATGTGTGTGGATGCTGCATCTGATACCCTACTTATGGGTACTGTAGCCGAGGTCATGCAGTCAGCTGCTGCCTGGGAAGTCACACAAGTGTGCATCTAATGTCCCACAGACAGCTGGTATATCTAATGCCACATAGGCAGCTTTCCATAACTGAGCCATACAGACAACTGCTGGAACTGTGCTGTACAAGGCAGCTGGCACAATCAAGGTGACAGAATAGCTGCGTTACACAGCTGGCTACTAGAACAACGCTGTACAGCTGACTTGGAAAGCTACATAATGTACGCAGCTGATAAAGAAAAAGGCTACTTCAGCCACACAATGCAGCTGATTGTGCAACTGTATAAGACAGGTGATTGTTGCTCAACTGTATAAGACAGATGGTTGTCGCATCTATACTGGTACTGTGCGACAATGTTCCTTCTAAGTGGAGCGTATGAGCAATTGCTCATACATTCTAGGAGTGTCACTCACAGATTTTACATAGTTGCTCACAAAAATGTTTTGTGTACTATATACAGAAATGCATTGCTAATACTGGCACTCAAAAATTCTTGGTTTTTAAAATTTGTTGCTCACATGAAAAAAAACTTTACACACACCAGGCCTCTCTCCTTAGAGGAAACATTGCTGTGCAACCCAGGTGGTTGTTGCAGGGATGGAAAATAGGGAACTGCTTAAAGCTTAGTACCAGCGGCGGTTGTTGCAGCTATGCAAAACAGATGTTGCAACTACACAATAGAGGTGGTGGTAGTAGGAGCCACACAGGTAGATGTTGCAGAAGAGCTAGTCCAGCGGATGCCACAGAGCAACCCAGATTGCCAACTGTGCCTCACAGGGCCATTGAAGAACAGGAAGATGTAGTAAGAACTGTGCACTATATGTGGAAGTGCACCACAGTTGAATGGAAGAACTGTGCAATTGGGTAACTGAACCAGCTCCAAATCATCACTGGCTGCCAAACTTCTTTGGTTGTATTTTTTTTTTAAATGAATAGGAAATGTCTCCAGGACAGAAAGTAACAGAAACAGGGGATCCTTGATACATTTTCACGTGCTGAAAATTATTTTCTCAGATAAAACTGTACATAATATTAGAAAACGTGGAGGGGCATAATTGAACGGGGCGCCCAAGTTTTCCTGAGGGCATCCACACAGGACATCCCTGCAAAGGGGCGGGGAAACCCGTATTATCGAAACAAGATGGGCGGCCATCTTTCGTTTTGATAATACGGTCGGGGATGCCCAAATCTCAACATTTAGGTCAACCTTAGAGATGGTTGTCCCCGATTTTCGGCGATAATGGAAACCGAGGATGCCCATCTCAGAAATGACCAAATCCAAGCCATTTGGTCGTGGGAGGAGCCAGCATTCGTAGTGCACTGGTCCCCCTGACATGCTAGGACACCAACCGGGCATCCTAGGGGGCACTGCAGTGGTCTTCAGAAAAAGCTCCCAGGTGCATAGCTCCCTTACCTTGTGTGCTGAGCCCCCCCAAAACACACTGCCCCCAAATGTACACCACTACCATAGCCCTTACGGGTGAAGGGGACACCTAGATGTGGGTACAGTGAGTTTGTGGTGGGTTTTGGAGAGCTTGCTGTTTCCTCCACAAATGTAACAGGTAGGGGGGTATGGGCCTGGGTCTGCCTGTCTGAAGTGCACTGCAGTACCCAGTAAAACTGCTCCAGAGACCTGCATGCACTGTCATGGACCTGAGTATGACATCTGAGGCTGGCATAGAGGCTGGCACGACATATTTTAAACATGTTTTTGAGGGTGGGAGGGGGTTAGTGACCACTGGGGGAGTAGGGGGAGGTGATCCCCGATTCTCTCCGGTGATCATCTGGTCATTTAGGGAACATTTTTGTGGCTTGGTCATAAAAATAAAGGATCAAGTAAAGTCAGCCAAGTGTTCGTCAGGGATGCCCTTTTTTTTTCCATTGTCGGCCGAAGATGCCCATGTGTTAAGCACGCCCCAGTCCCACCTTTGCTATTCTTCCGACACGCCCCCGTGAACTTTGGTCATCCCCGCGACGGAAAGCAGCTGAGGACGCTCAAAATCGGCTTTCGGTTATGCCGATTTGAGCGACCCTGGGAGAAGGACGCCCATCTTCTGATTTGTGTCGAAAGATGGGCGCCCTTCTCTTTCGAAAATAAGCCTGAAAGAATCAATTTTTGTGGGAAATATGGCCGAGGTCCTAGGCCAAGATAGTCTAATCTCCAGCAAAGACATATTGATAGGAGATCTTATGCTGTGAAAAAAAGACTACATAAGGAGCAAAATACAGCTCACAAGATTAGCAATTAGCTGACCTCAGGATCTACACCTGAGAAAGAATAGAAGGGAGAGGCACTTAATGTGAGCCACTTTTTTTTTAATACAAGGAGAGAAGAGCCAATAGATGTCCAGATTTGTCTACTGTGAGCCATAAAGCTAGAATAGTCAGCAACAAAAACACCTGCTTACTGAACAGGAAGAGAATTCTAGTGGGAAAAAACTGACAAATTTAAAGCAGCACAAACAAGAGCAGCTAAAAAGAGTGTCAGAAAAATATTAGCTGCATAAAGAAATCAGAAGAACAAGGCTTTCTGTCAGTAACTCGTATAGCTGAGCAGGAAAGAGTCCCCTTCTGTGAGGAATGAACAAAGACACATAACTATGTGTGTTTAAAGATATGTGTGTGTGTTTAAAAAAAAGAACACAAGCAACACTTGTACACTGAAACAGCTGAAGTCAGTGGTTTGGGGGAGAGGGGGAGATAGGGATCTCCTGAGAACAGCTGCCTTTTATTTAAAAAAAAAACAAAATAATAATAATAGGAGCTTACATCAAAGAAGGCACCCACACCTCAACTGAAACCCAGTTATTAAAATGGGTCAGGAGAACAAGCCCAGGAGGGCACCCCGAAGTGAACTAAAACAAGGCTGAGAAGCTGGTTCAGGAGAACACTGCCAAATAGACACCCCCAACTCAATTGATACTTAGCATAAAACTGACTCAGGAGTACAAAATGTATGTATTAATTTTTTTAATCTATACCCCACCTAGGACTAAAGAGGGTCTTTTACTAAAGATTAGCTCGAGTTATCTAAAGCAGGACCCATAGGAATAAAATGGGCCTTGCTGCAGATAACTCAAGCTATTCTTTAGTAAAAGACCCCCCTAAGTGACTTACAGAAAAATATACATAAAATAATTAATCATTCATAAATTAAACTAAAACATAAAACCATTAACGCCTATGTTTACTAAGGTGCGCTATAGGTGCATTAGTGTTTTTAATGCATGTAAACATAGGAGCTATCTTTTCAAAATGATTTTTTTTTTAAAGGTGGTGCATTCCCCCTCTCCCTCCTCTGCCCCCTCGTCCCCCCCTCTCCCTTCCTCCGAGTTCCAGGCCCCCCTCTCTCCCTCTGAGTTCCAGGCCCCCCTCTCTCCCTCCGAGTTCCAGGCCCCCCTCCCTCTCCAAGTGCCAGTCCCAACCCCAGCCTGACCTCTTCTCCCACAACAGTCCTCCGCCCTCACCTTCCTGCATGCCGCCTAGAATTTAAAACTCATCTTACCTCGGTCCTGGCAGCAGCAGTGAAAGGTGAGCAGGCTCGGTGCTTCAGCCTTCCCTTCTCTCTCAACTCTGGTCCCGCCCTTGTGGAAACAGGAAATGAGGGAGGGACCAGAGCTGAAAGAGAAGGGAAGGCTGAAGCGCCGAGCATGCTCGCCTTTCACTGCTGCCGCCGGGACCCTGAGGTAAGATGGAGTTTTAAATTCTGGGCGGCACGCAGGAAGGCAAGGGCGGAGGACTGTTGAGAGAGAAGAGGGCGGGCAGGTCGGGCTGGCTGGCTGGGAACTTCCAGCAGGTCAAAATATTGGGGGTGCTCAAGCACCCACGGAATTGGCGTCTATGCATGTAAATATTTTACACACGTTAAACGCTAACGCGCCCATAGAAATGTATAGGTGTGTTAGCGTTTAACATGCCTTAAATTTAAAAGTGTGTTAGAAACGTTAACGCACCTTAGTAAACATACCCCTAAAGAACTGCTTGGGGGAAAGCTTGCTGACAGAAAGCCCTTGTGAGCATTCATCTTAGTACTATAAAGCATAACAATACAGCCCCACTCAAAAACCATTCTTGTGTGGAAAACATTGTGTCTTAATACACTTAAAGTGTTCATATAGGCATTTAAAAAAACCTGCATAAGCAAATTATTATTCAAAACTGTCTTAAACTGTTGCAACATTGGACAAAACCGAATATGTCCCAGAAGCCTGTTCCACAGTTCTGGTCCCGTAACAGCGAAGGCATATGCTGACATCTCTACATAATGAATTGTGTTTGGTACTAGTACAGAAACCCGCCTCTCACTATCAAATATTAAATGCGCTGGAGAGTATAGCTTGTTGTAAATACCATGGAGCCACCTTATTCAATGTCGGGAAGATAAGTATGAAACCTTATACTGAATACTGTATATCACAGGCAGCCAATAGAGCTGCTTCGACAGTGGAGTAACATGCTCTGATTTCCCCTTCCGCAAAATCAATTTAGCTTCAGAGTTTTGAACTATCTACAAAGTTTTACACAGCATTGGCTTTAATTTCATCAACATATGCAAACTGTAACATGATGACAAATCTGTTCTATAAACCAAAAGGGTAGTTAAAGCTCAACTAAAACTAGTTACAAATGAGATAACCTAGCCAGGTCAGGAGCAGGATTGTTAGCCTGTCATCCATCCTCTTGGGAGACAGAAATACTGAACATTCTAGGCTGCAGGATACCCTTAATGGGCGAATCACTTGAGAACTATTTTCATTCCCTGTCTCCATCTGCTGGGAGACAGACACAATCCATTTATGTGGCTGGTCTTATAGGATGCTAAGGAAAGTATTGATCTAAAAAATGGAAGAATACATGGCTACTAAATTGCAGTTAATATATTGCATTTTAATGCAGCAAAATTTACCACAGAAGTCATTACCCTACCTTGGTATCACAGGTTAGTAAATAACTTATGCAGCAAATTTAAGAATATAACATAAGAATAGCCATACTGGATCAGACCAGTGGTCCATCTAGCCCAATATCCTATTTCCAACAGTGGCCAATCCAGGTCACAAGTACCTGCTGCAGCTGGTAACATTTCACATTCTGGCTGCATCAATGCACAAACAGCAGGCTCAAAGGTGGGCCTACTAACGTTTAAAGGGGCTGGTGGTATAGACAGAACCCTCTTATCCTGCAGTCCCCTTTAATAGGACTGCTCTTCCAGCCCATTCCTCCCTACACACACACACACACATTCAACTGACCCCCCTCCCTGACCAGAGAGCCTTTCAACCAGATTTCCACTAGACAAGGTGCATAAGTGATTTCCAGGCACTTCTCCTCCATCACCACCCAAGTTCAAAATGTCATTCAGTTTCTGCCATTAGTCTTCTGGTACTATTATACTCCTACCATAGTATCACAAGACTACTTCTAAGAGTTGAGTAGTGCCATTTTGAATCCAGGCTCGACAGGACATGAGTGACCTGAGTTCATTCCTGCTCTCCCAAGAAACCCTGAGGAGATGTCTGATAGGTGCTTGGAGAGGGGAAGAGTGAACAATATTGTCCTTGGGAATTATAGTCTGGGTAGGGATGGGGGTGAGCAACTTGTTGGCAACCCATTGGCCCCTTTAAGAGGGCCGCGAGAAGCATTGGTCCACATGTTGGTGGCTTGGGAATCCTAATAAGGAAAAGTAAGAGTAGCTCTGAGCTTGTGTTATCTTTCCATGACTAAAGCAGCTTTCAGTGTCAAGTGGAAACTGCACAGTGTTTGGATAATAATGAGCTCTTTCCATCCAAAACTTTAGCATTGATAACACATGGATCCCATCCACAGAAGGGCTGCAAAATGTCTGATGTATGATCAGTGAGCAGGAAGCCAAGAGGAAAATTATCAGATAAACTGGGGAAAAAAAAGAATTTGTTATATATTGAACAGCAATACTTATGCATACTTGTGAAAGATTACAAACTCCATCAAGGAGGTGGAATATGCTTTAGCAATAGCATTGATAAGTCAAGTACCCCATGGTTTTCTTTTAACTTTTTCTCTGACAAAGAATGCAGTGTACACTTATCACTGATCCTGCTGGTGGACAAAAGGAAAACGTGAAAATAAGACAAAGAAAAGTCATTCTGTGCTCCCCAGTGATTTTATCTTCTCCATCGTACACATTGTGCTTTCTCAAACAATGGTAAACCGCATCAGAGCTGAATATTAGTATCTAATTTCAAAGTAAAATCTTAGTGAAACAATCTATAATTTTCAGAAATTTATGTTTAACTCTTTTTTTTTATTAGAGAATTACAAAGATATAAAACATTCAATAATCATCATGCAATGTAATAGAATGTCTCATCATTTTGTAGCTTGACAAACATATATTTTTGTTTTCCCCCACATTCCTCCCCATCCCTTGAACTCCTCCCTCCCCAGTCTGCCCTATTCCCTCCCTTTTCCTTCCTTGCTCCAGTATCTCGCAAATAATCTTCCATTACGTAACTTTACAGTCTCAGAAATTTAGTAGGTGACTTCTGGCAGCCGGAGTCATTGTATTCCAAAATGGGCTCCATCGTTGCTGAAATGCCTTGCCCAGCCTCGAGTCTAAATCCTTTATAGCCATACGTTCCATTCGCAGTAGCAGTATCATTCGGGTACGCCACTGTTGCCAAGTAGGCGGTTGATTTGACATCCACTCTGAAAGTATCGCTTGTTTGCCAATCAGAATAGCTCTGAGTACAAATGCTTTGTAACCTCTTTTAGTTGCTTTCCCCAATTGCGGGTGGCCAAATAGCATGCGTGCATCATAATACCAGTGCTGCCCCCAAGTGCGAGTCACATTGGTTATAATCTTTTTCCAAAACTTCTGGACACCCACACAGTGCCAAAACATATGACCCACCGTTGCACCGAGAGTACCACATTTTGCGCATTCACCCCAAGGTGAGAGTCCCATGTAGAATGCTCTCTTCGGTGGGATATGTAAACGGAGGGCCATCTTATACTGTAGTTCCCAATGTATAGCAGAATCTGTAACCCTCCGTATATGAAGGATGTGGGCTTGCAACTGCTGTGCCGTGACTGTCATTTGTAAGTCTTTAGTCCAGGCCTGCGCTAAGCTCTGGTAATCTAGCTCCAAGGCTGTGTCTCTTATGTGTCTATGGTGGTATGCCATGGGTACTTTCTGCTGTGACTCCAAAGAGTAGGCGGAGGAGAGTTCTTCTTGTACATCCTCTGTCAGCGTTGTCCAGTTCAGTGTTGATATATAATGTCTTAACTGTCCATAAAAGAATTTATCGCTTGCTGGCAGTCCATAGTCTTTTTGTAGTTCCCCGAAAGGTTAATTTTCAGAAATTTATATATGGAATTTTCAGAAAGTCAATTTTGAGACTAGAAAAACGATTTTTGTACAACTGCTGAGGTGATAAATATTTTGCCAACATACCAAGCATGCTTACTGTTTTAATAGTTTAATTTTCATCTAAGTTATGTGCTGTTAAAGTGAAATTCCATTTCATTTATCTGGGGTACCTTGTAGAGTCTTCTTTCAATAAACTTTACCTCATCATGGAATCAGAGAAGGGCAACAAAAATGATAAAAGGGATGGAACGACTTCCCTATGAGGAAAGGCTAAGAAGGTTAGGGCTCTTCAGCTTGGAGAAAGGGCGGCTGAGGGGTGATATGATAGAAGTCTACAAGATAAATGAGCGGAGTAGAGCGGACAGATGTGAAGCGTTTGTTTACACTTTCAAACTAATAGAACCAGGGGACACAAGATGAAGCTAGAATATGGTAGATTTAAAACAAATGGGAGAAAGTTTTTCTTTACTCAGCGTGTAGTTGGACTCTGGAACTCGTTGCCGGAGAATGTAGTGACAGCAGCTGGCCTTACGGAGTTTAAGAGGGGTTTGGACAGATTCCTGAAGGAAAAGTCCATTAAACATTATTAAAAATTATTATACATATATATATATTTTTTGGGGGGGGGGGGGGTTGCCGGGTTCTTGAAGCCTGGATTGGCTGCTGTTGGAGACAGGATGCTGGGCTTGATGGACCCGTGGTTTTTTCCCAGTATGGCGGTGCTTATATGCTAATAAAGGAGAAACCATGTTTGCAATTTTCAATGCAATAATTCTGCAAAGCTTTCTTCCAGGAAGAGGACAATGAAGGGCTCTTATTCTTTTTGCAGTACAGTACATGAAAACTTATTGCTCTGGGTGTGTAAGATTATAAAGTAGCTGTAGACACTTTTAGAAGGAAAATTTGCTTCAAAACTAAGTAGGATATTTGCTAAAGGTTAGTGCATGCTAATACCATTAGTGCATGTTACCTGATGCAGGGCCCGTTTTATGGAAATGACCCCTAAGTATGAACAATTTTTCTGAATTTGATATGTTAGTATACATAACATACCAGAATTGTCCATTCATTTATCTACGCTTATCATTGAAGCCAAAGTGAAAAAAGTAGAACAGCTTTTGTTTATTTTTAAAAGGTTTTATTTCCTTAGAGACAGAAGTGCAGTGCTTTTTTTTTGTAGTGGAATATATCTGTGATGTCAAAGTCCATCATTTTTGGCTATTCTAAGCAGCTTCTTGAACACTGACTCTTTGAAATGGAGAACAATAACAGTACAAAACTTAAAGAGCCACTGTCTATGCTGAAGGCAGGTAACGTAGTTTACAAAGGATTGGAATAAAAAGATAAAGTGTACAGTCAGGTTGCAGATCATTTCCATTATTCAAGCCACCTCCTGTGGAGAGAGAGCCACTTTCTTTAACAATGATATCTGTGAAATACACTGTGCGTAGCTTCAGTATAAACTTAGCAGCAGCATTTCACTTCTCGGCCTCATTGATGTTGCCTTCTTGTATCTGTAAACGTGCATTAAATGTACACAACAAACTGTAAGCCAAACCATTTACTGAAGTGAGTTTATTCTAGGAGAAATTATTTCTCTACTAAATAAAAGCAATCTGTGTCAGTTTGTGTATTAAACACCAGCAAACAAGCTTGAATACTAGATAATACATTTGGTTTACTGTTGCTGTTCAGACTAGGCATTATCCTGTAACCGGATACTGTGCAAGTAGTATAGCATTTCTCATTTTTAGCTGTTTAAATTTTCAAGTTGCAGTGCTTTAAAATGCTGAGATTTATATCTTGGATTGGAACTTGTGATGAATCACAAAAAGTTTGTTTTAATGTTTGATTTATATATATATATTTTTTTTTCATGAAGGCATAGGGTTTCACAGTAACATAGTAAATGACGGCAGATAAAGACCTGAACGGTCCATCCAGTCTGCCCAACAGTCACGTTCATTATCAATTAGTTATTAAATCACACTCATTGGATGATTTTTATTTTAGTTTGTCTAATCACTTGTTCTGCTGCTTGCTGAGGATGGGGGAACGAGATACCCTAGCCTGGTAATTAGACTCCAGGCTCAATCTCTCCTAGTTTATTCTCTCCCCAAGCCTGATCATTCATTCCCTATAGACTAAGAAAATATGGAACATAATAGTTCAAGTTCATTTTTATTTGATATACCGCCAGGGGATATGCCATGTAGACGGTTTACAATAATCTATATATATATAACTCACCCTCAACGTTCTATTGGCTGCTGATGTCACTGAAGCCAAGGTTCGTATGTTTGAAGCTCTGAAGCCTCGAAAATCACAGTCTCTGGGCCCCGCCCTCGCGTCAAACGTTATGACTTTGAGGGCGGAGCCGATTCTCACCTCCAACGTTCTACTCAGGCCACAAACTCCGGATTTCCACACTGTAGCTCTGCTCCGCCCTCGCGTCAAAACGCAATGATGTCGAGGGCGGGGTATGAAAACCGCCACCCACACAGAGCTACAATGGAAACAACAGCGGTGCATGCCACGAACCAGGTAAAACCGCGACGACCCATGCAGCCATGAAACCCTTGCTAGCGCCCGTTTCATTGCTCTCAGAAACGGGCCTTTGTTTACTAGTAACAAATAATAGGTAAAGCGACTGGACAGAAAATTAGAACTACAAATCTTCAAAGGAAAAGAGAAAGCAATAAGGAAAAGAGATACTGTGATCACTACAAGCTCAGTGCCATAGCAAGGGCATCCCCAGCAAAATCCCTAACTGGGACCCTGAAAGCCAGCTAGAAAAGGTGAGTCTTAAGGGATACCTTAAATTATCACTGTGGAAGCAGCAATTGTACACATAATGGAAGGTTACTCCAGAAAGTAGGGGCAGTAATATTAAAAATATTAAAGAAGGAATCTAGAAAAATCTGTTGAAAAAAAGAAGGAACTGATAAAAGATGTTGTTCAGATCAAAAGGTGCGTAACAAGCCAGAAGTGGGGGTTGTCCCATGAGTCTGATTTTGTGGAACAATGTTAAAATTTTAAACAAAATACGTTAATGCATGAGTATTCATTGTGGATTAATTGAAAATCAGACTGAGAGGGTATGTCCCTAGTACTGGGTTGAGTACCCCTGCCGTATTGTATCTCTGGCCAGCAGGAGAAGAGCAATGGTACCAATATACACAAATCCCCGGATTCTATATATGGTGCCCAAGATGCATGTTCACATTGAGTAACAAACCAATTAATATCAATAATTGGGTGCTTACAACCAATTGGTGATGTTAATTGACACTCATTAAGATTTGCCTGCACACCATAAGGTATGGCACCTAACTGTATTAATGTATCATTCAAAAGGGGGGGTGTCTATGAGCTTGTTGGGGGCATTCCAAAACGTTGTGCATGGAATTGTAGAATATGGCCTCAGTGCGTCTAACTTGGGTACCAGCATTTGCACGAAGTTTCAAAAGGCCTAAGTCTGATGTTCAAAATTCAGTGCTGAAAAAAAAAATCAGTGCTAAGCATGCCAATATTTTCGGCCTTAAATTTTGAGCAAAAGTTACTGAATCCAGTGCATAATAGTTACTATGTGTGACTTTATTTTATTTTATTCATTTATTTGTTTTGTGTTTATTTTTAAATATTTACAGTCTACTCATCCACTGACCTGGATAGGTAACAAACAAACAAACAAAAAAAGAAGGTAACCACTAAAACAGCACAACAATCATGTGAGACATGCCATTTCAACAGTAAAATCATTTGCCAAAAGAAAAAAGCTTATTCCAACTCATCTCTACACCAGTCCTTATGATAATAATCTGCTGACCTCTCAGTGACAATGCCTGTTTGAACAGCAGAGCTTTCAGCCAGTTGTGAAACATTACAATACATTCTCTCTTAAATGTATCAATAGTTTATTCCACTCTAAACCCTGCTGATACCTGTTAGAGAAATATGATGAAAACTAATTGATTGCAGTCCTTGTCAACCTTAGACTTCACTCTACCTAAAAATGTATGCTTTAATGTATCAAATAGAGAGGAAATATCAACTATAACTAGAATAAATTTAAACACATGGTAGAAATATTGTGTTCTCTTCCATTTTTGCTTAAAAAAAGAGGAAGGGGAGAGGCAACACAGGACAATAGTTTAATATTGCCCTCGAATTCCTTCTTTAAAAGAGGGTGAATGTAAGCATGTTTCAAAGATGGTGGCAAGCAGCCTAAGGATGGTGAAGTGTTGACAATATGTGAAAGAACTGGGCTAACCTCCTCTTTCATAGCCAGTAAAATCAGAAAATTCAGGTCTTAAGGACATTATGACATATTTAAAGAGTTCAAAATTGTGAACAGTATATCTTAGAAGATATGTCAGCATGGTCCCAGGGGGTCAGAGGCTCAATCAATGAAGGACATTGCAGGAAAGGCAAATTCAATAAACATTTTTCACTTTTTACTTCAGGTTGAGGATGAGGATGACTACCCTTGTTTGATAAAATTCTTACTGTAGCATACAATTTCCAAGAATTATTCAAAAATTATGAATGACTCTACAATCAGCCTCCAGGTCTTCCAAAGAACCTGATTTTATCCAACATTTCTGACTGATAAGCATCCTGATCATGGTTTCTTTAGTCTTTTTATCAGTCTTGAACTGTAAGCTCTGACTGACAGAGCTTACAGTTCAAGACTGATAAAAAGACTAAAGAAAGCATGATCAGGATGCTTATTCTTAAACATATGTTCCAGAACAAGAGCAATGCAGTCCAAAGGCTTTGCTAAAGACACCTGCCAAAACTCAACAGGTTGATGCATCTGAGCTACTGATTGTTTGTAAATGAGGAAGACAACACTCCCACACTTCCTGTGTATCAATTAATCCTGACTCACTCTAGATAGTGCCAGCTGTTTAGATCCACCCTTGCACAGTTCAATTGATATCTTAAGTGCTTGCTTTATATCTATGTTTAATTGTGAATTGCTAAGAATTTAAAGAGTAGTATGAACATTTTTAATAAAATAATAATCTGGCCTAGGTCAAAAAACACTTAAGAGCCTCCTCGCCCCCACTACAAAAATTAACTGTAAAGTATGACCTGCAGAATGTGTGAGAGCCTTTAGCTATTTGATTAAAACTTAAAGAGGACATTGAGAGTACAAAGTCACTAACACCCTGATGGTAATGGATCCAAGTCTTCCTGCAGGTTAAAATCAACTAAAATAAAAGCATTATGTAAATCACAATTGGCTGCTACTAACACCTCTATTAATGGAGAATAGTCTGCCATCAACAACCCTGGGGAACAGTGAAGAAAACAAAACCATCCATTTCCATACAGATAATAGAACAGACTCAACTGGTCAACAGAATATAGTTGCCCAGGAGAAAGCTGAAGGGCTTTCTTAAGAATAATGACACTCTGCTTTCCAGAGTGGCAGTGAGCCTGCCAAGTGTAAGAAAGAAGACAACATTGATTAATACAGTGTCAGAATCCAAGTGCCAAGATTCAGTAATACATACTAAATTGGACTTATCAGTAATTAAATTATAGATAACAAGACTTATTTCTTCTTGACATTGCATTTACTAACATAACTATTAACTGTTTATAAACAATAGCAGTCTTTGCTTAATCAGTTCACACAATTAAAACTAGGGAAAATGAATCACAAGTAGAGAGAAGTGTGAATTTAAACACTGTTCTCTTAGATCAGTCTGCAGAAGAAGAAGGTAAAGGAAATTAGATTACATGGCAGGATGGGGTTAAAATCTCTTGGATGAAAGATAAGAGGCAGGTTCTCAGTGGATTCCCAGGCACATCTTTATGGAGAGGGATTCTCACAGCCCTATAATACTGTACCTCCATCATGCTAGATGAGAGCCTTGGGCTGGTTCTCTTTTCCTTCTTGAAGGTCAGTATATAATCTAACATCCTTTGTTCTGTATGGAAAAGTTAGTTCTTACTCGATAATCTTCTTTCCTTTAGTCCCAAAGAATCAGTCCAGACTAATGGGTTATGCTCATCTGCCAGCAGGTGGAGATAGTTAGCATTAATGAGCTGTACATTCTAGGGACATGTGCAGAGTACCTCATCCAGTATTTGATAGCTAAGCAGTGGAAAGAGTGACATAAAAAAAACAAACAAACAAAAAAATCCTCCAACCTCAATTAGAACAATAGAAACAATTGAAAAGATGACTAAATATATGCCTTGGAAGTAAAGAAACAATAAAACTGTGTACAATGACAAACAACAGAATATGATCTGGACTGATCTTTTGGGACCAAAGGAAAGAAGATTCACAATGCAACAATGATTTTGCTACTGAGAGAAAAACATGTGATTTATACTAAATTGAACCCGCTGATTCCAAATATGAACTCCGAATTTGCCTGACACGTCTAGATTTTAAGTTATACATGCAAAGTGTATTCACTTATAATATTAATGCATTATATATTGGAAATATTCCAACGGGCATGCCTGGACCTGTCCGGACGCACTCAGACAGGTCTATTGGCTGATGTCAGCAGTAAGTATATAAGGCAAGATGGATAGACGCAAATGTGTTAACGATCCGGACAATCTCTGCTACATATGTGGCAAACACACTACTTATGATCAGCACAAGAATCTGACAAAGCGAGTGCGCCTTGCTTACAAGTATTACTTTGACTGTCAAATTGGAGATCAAGATAAAAGCTGGGCACCTCATGTTTGTTGCACTGTGTGTTACTCTGGGCTAACACAGTGGTTGAATGGTAAAAGGAAAGGAATGGCTTTTGTAGTGCCAATGGTTTGGCATGAGCAGAAAAATCACCATACAGACTGTTATTTTTGCATGACTAAAATTGCCGGATATTCAAAGAGAAACAAGTCACAAATTGTGTATGCTGACTGTGAGTCTGCTCTTAAACCAGTACCACACGATGTAGAGAATCCAGTGCCTGCCCCTCCCGCAGCAGGAACGACAATTGAAACTGACGCTTCTGATCCTGATGAAGAAGATGTTGATTGGCATGATGTATTTCCTAATCCAGAACAACTGGACGGTCAGCCGCACTTGCTGAGCCAATCAGATTTAGATGATCTGGTAAGAGATCTGTCATTATCTAAAGAAAAGTCAGAACTGCTAGCTTCTAGACTTCGAGAATGGAATTTGCTACAACGAAGCACCACAACTTCACACTTACATCATTGACACACCAAGTTAGCTGCAAACTATGCAATGGAAAGCGATGTGTGTTTCTGTACTGATGTAAATGGTCTTATGATGGAGTTAGATGGTACACATATTCCCGATGAATGGAGGCTATTGATAGACTCTAGCAAAACGAGTTTGAAAACTGTCTTGTTGCACAATGTTAACGAAAAACCATCTGTTCCATTGGATCATGGGTTTGGAATGAAAGAGACCCATGCTTCTATGGAGTTAATTTTGAAAACTATGCTGAACTAGTAGACAACATGCTTAAGCATATGAACAACTTGGCTGCCGAATGTCATTGAAAATGCATTTCTTACATTCTCATCTTGACTTTTTCCCACCCAATTTGGGACACGTAAGTGATGAACATGGAGAGAGGTTCCATAAAGACATTTCTACAATGGAGAACAGATATCAAGGCCGCTGGAATCCCAACATGATGGGGGACTTCTGCTGGTTTTTGCAACGGGAAAATATGACCGGTCACAAAAGCAAAAGCAGATGCCTGAAGCACTTTTAACAGTACTGGGCCTTGCTGAAGTAAGACTTTTAAACTGGAATACGAGACTTTTTTGAAATTTTGTTATTCCACTACATTTTCATATACTGTTTACTACAAAAACGTAGATGTAGATCAGGTAATTGTTGGAGTAAAACTCGTTTTGTAAAAAATTATTCAATGCTTTCCAAGTGCTTAATTCATTTGGGCAAACTTATGCATAACAAACTTTCCTGACTTGTTACAACAATTCTGACTTCAGATTTCGAATACGCACACTGAATTTAGTATAGGACAAATGGTTTTTGCCCAGTAGCACACAAAAATTTTTTTGTTGTTGTGATAAGAACTAATTTTTCCTTCCATTATGTCACTAAAGGATCAGTCCAGACATGGGATGTAGAAAAGCAGTCCTTAAGTAGGGAAGAAATGTGATAATCCTAGATAAAGCACCTGAGCTCCAAAGGAGACATCCAATCTTGCTGCAATATCCAACATAAAGGAATGAGAAGACAACCACATTGCTGATATATACAAATTTCTTTCAACAAGATAGCTTGAGATTCAGCAAAAGAGGTAGAAAGAGACCTGGTAGAGTGATCTTTAATTTGTAACAGAGCAGGTTTGCCTGAGAGAACATAAGCTGAAGATATAGAGGGGCATTTTCGAAAGAAACGTCTCAATCAGAATTTGGACATTTTACAAAGACATCTAAATTCCAAACAGGAAAGAAGATCATTTTCGAAAAATATGGACATCGATCTTTTGTGTTTGAAAATACTATGGACATCCTGTGTTTGGACGTCCTTTTTTTTGGTCCATTTTCAAACAAAAGATGCAAGAACTCCAAAACAGAGAAGAAGTAGCTTAATGGTTAGTGCAGTAGATTTTGATCCTGGCGACATGGGTTCAATTCCCACTGCTTGTGACTTTGGGCAGGTCAAATGCACAAGGGGCATTTTTGGATATGACATCTAAGTCTGAATTTGGACTTTTTTCTGTAAAACTTCCAAAATCAGAACAGGAAAGGTAATTTTCTACAAAAAAAGTCTACCTTTTCCTTTTGAAAATGCTGTTTGGAAAAATGTTTTGTGATTTGGATGTTTTATTGTTTGGTCCATTTTCAAACAAATACATCCAAATGCAAAAGGTACAAAATACACAAGAAAATTCCATAATAAAGTGAAACCATTCACATGTTCTAAGTTTGATAAAAGCTAAATCTCAAGGTGCATAAGAAAGTCCAAGCGGGAGAGAAACCATTTGCATGTATAGAGTTTGGTGAAACCTTTGGTCAGAAGGTAAACCTCACAATGCACCAGAGAATACACATAGGAGTGAAACCATTTACATGTCCTGAGTGTGGTAAAAGCTTTGGTTGGAAAGAAAGCCTCACATGGCATCAGAGAATCCACACAGGGATGAAACCATTTACATGTACTGAGGAGGTAAAAGCTTCAGTTGCATTGGGACAGGTAATTAGGGAATGTACACTCTTGCTATGGAGTATGGAAAAATAGCACTCTGGTATTTAGATATATGTAATGAGACCTCCTTTTCATCTATAGATCTGAATTCAAAGCCCAAATCTAATGATAAACAATAGACACAAGGTCAGATGTTATAAACAAAATAGAAAGCTTGGCATCAGGTAGAATAGTGGAAAAGTGACATCCCAGGAAAGCAATAGGACATCCTTGGGGGCACTGCAGTGGACTTTATAAAATGCTCCCAGGTACACATCTCACCATTGCTCCCTTACCTTCTCTGCTGAGCCCACCAAAACCCACTACCCCCAACTGTACACCACTACCATAGTCCTTACAGGTGAAGGGAGCACCAATATGTGGGCATAGTGGGTTTTGGAGGGCTCACAGTTTCCTCCACAAGTGTAACAAGTAGGGGGAGGTAGAAGCCTGGGTCCACCTGTCTGCAGTGCACTGCACCGCTACTAGACTACTTCAGGGACCCGCATACTATTCTAATTGACCTGAGTATAAAATCTGAGGCTGGCAAGTAATATTCTTAATCACATTTTTTGGGAGTGGGAGGGGGATAGTGACCACTGGGGGAATAAGGGGACGTGATCCCCGAGTCCCTCCTGTGGTCATCTGGTCATTTGGGACACCTCTTGTGTGGAGTAGAGGAGTAGCCTAGCGATTAGTGCAGCAGACTTTGATCCTGGGGAGGTGGATTCAATTCCCACTGCAGCTATTTGCTATAAAAACAGGTCTAGCTCAAGATGTCTTTGTTTTGTTCCATTATTGCTGAAACACGTCCATGTCTTAGGAAAGCCCAAGTCCCGCCTTTAACACGCCCCTGGCATGCCTCCTTGAGATTTGGACATCCTTCTGACGGACTTCGGAGAAAGACGTCCAAAAAGAGGTTACACTACCTACACTACCACAAGGCATTTTTCAGCGCACCTTACTAAAAGGACCCCAAAGAGAAGAATATTGTGAAGTATATTCCTCCTTGGAAAAAGGATGGAACACCGTTTGGTTAATATGAAATGAAGAGACAATCTTCAGAAGGAAATAGGGAATTATTGGAATAGAAACCCAGTCTTCTGAAAAATAGAGAAAATGATCTCTGCAAGAAAGAGCTTGAAGTTTCTAAACTCTTTGTGCAGAAGATGAGGCAACAAGAACAAACAATTTAAGATTAAGATCTTTAAGAATGGCTTCACGGAGAGGCTCAAACGGAGCTTTTTGAAGTACTGGGACAACTAAAGAAAGACTCCACTCTGCACAAACCTTTCCGAAGAGGAGGGTGCAAATTATTAACTCGTTTCAAAAACCATACATATCTGGATGTGCTGCAAGACTGATATTGTGGATATGGCCTCTATAACATGCCAGTGCTGTGACTTGCACTTTGAGAGTATTGAGGTCTAAACCTTTCTTGAAGCCATCCTGTAGGAAAGCTAGTATGTAAAGAAGCTTTGAAAGGAAGAACTCCAGCTGAATAAGAAGCTGAAGTTGGAATGCTTCCTTGACTGAAGCAATGTAGTAATAAGTTGTTCTGAATATCCTTTCTTTTTTAGTTGTGCCCTCTCAATAGTCAAGAGCCACCAGAATTACCTGGCCTAAATGAGGAGGAATGTGGTGCAATGTTCTCCCTATCAACAGCCACGGGGGAAAGACGTATAGGAGACCCGGTGTCGTCAAGGTTCCACCAAGGCATCTATCCCCGAGGAGCCTGTCTCCTTCCAATGACTGAAGAAGTTGTTGACTTTTGCATTGCAACTGAATGCCATGAGATCCAAAATTGAAACTCCCCAGTAGGTTGTGATGAGATGAAATGCTGCTTTTGAAAGTTGCCATTCCCCTGGATCTAGAGACACTCTGCTCAGGTAGTCTGCCTGAGTATTTAGAGATTCTGCAACTTGGGACACTGATATCAGAGAAATGTTCATTTCCGCCCACAGAAAGAGGAGCTGAGATTCTCTGGCTAGGGAAACACTCTTCGTTCCCACTGTCTGTTGATGTAGGAAACTATCGTCATGTTGTCGAAAAAGATTCTCACTGGTTTGCCTTGTAGAACATAAGAACATAAGGGTAGCCATATTGGGTCAGACCAATGGTCCATCTAGCCCAGTATCATGTTTTCCAAGCAGTGGCCAAGCCATGTCATACGTATCTGGCAGAAACCCAATTAGCAGCAACATTCCATGCTACCACACCCGAGGCAAGCTGTTGCTTCCCCATGTCTGTCTCAATAGCCGACTATGGACTTTTCCTCCAGTAATTTGTGCAAACTTTTTTAAAACTTAGATACACTAACCGCTATTACCACATCCTCCGGCAATGAGTTCCACAGCTTAACTATTCATTGAGTGAAAAACTATTTCCTCCTATTTGTTTTAAAAGTATTTCCATGCAACTTCCTTGAGTATCCCCTAGTCTTTGTACTTTTGGAATTAGTAAAAAATCGATTTACTTCTACTCGTTCTACACCACTCAGGATTTTGTAGACCTCAATCATATCTCCCCTCATCCATCTCTTTTCCAAGCTGAATAGCCCCAACCTCTTTAGCGTTTCCTCATACAAGAGGAGTTCCATCCCTGTTATCATTTTGGTTGCTCTTCTTTGAACCTTTTCTAATTCCGCTATATATTTTTTGCGATACGGCGATCAGAAATGAACGCAATACTCAAGGTTCAGTTGCACCATGGAGCAATACAAAGGCATTATAGTATTTTCAGTCTTATTCACCATCCCTTTCTAATAATTCCTAGCATCCTCTTTGCTTTTTTGGCCGCTGCCACACACTGAGCAGAAGATTTCAGCATATTATCTACAATGACACCTAAATCTTTTTTCTTGAGTTCTGACCCCCAAGGTGGGCTCTAGCATCGGGTAACTATGATTCGGATTATTCTTCCCAATGTGCATCATTTTGCACTTATCCACATTAAATTTCATCTGCCATTTGGATGCCCAGTCTTCAAATTTCCTATGGTCTTCCTGCAATATTTCACAGTCCACTCATGTTTTAACAACTTTGAATAGTTTTGTATCATCTGCAAATTTAATCACCTCACTCGTCGTTCTGATTTCCATATCATTTATAAATATGTTAAATAGCACTGGTCCCAATACAGATCCCTGCGGCACTCCACTGTTCAATGTCCTCCATTGAGAGAAATTACTATTTATCCCTACCTTCTATTTTCTGCCAATAACCAATTCCTAATTCACACGAGAACCTTGCCTCCTATCCCATGACTCTTTTTAATTTTCTCAAGAGTCTCTCATAAGGAACTTTATCAAAAGCTTTCTGAAAATCTAGATACACATCAGCCAGCTCACCTTTATCCACATGTTTATTTACGCCTTCAAAGAAATGAAGTAAATTGTTGAGGCAAGACTTCCCTTGGCTGAACCCATGCTGACTCTGTCCCATTAAATCATATGTCCCTGGCACTGAAGTCAGGCTTACTCATCTGTAATTTCCCAGATCACCCCAGAACACATTTTAAAAATTGTTGTTACATTGGCCACCCTCCAGTCTTCAGGTACTATGGATGATTTTAACAACAGGTTACAGATCACTAACAGCAGTTCAGCAATTTCATGTTTGAGTTCTTTCACTACCTTGGGGTGTATGCCATCCAGTCCAGATGATTTATCATTCTAAGATGTCAGTTTGGCTCAGTACGTCTTCCAGGTTCACCAAGATTTCTTTCAGTTCCTAAAAAGCCAATCATGTAGGTAAGAGTGGACCTGTATCCCCCATTTACGAAGGAAAGCAGCCTCTACCGTGACTTTGGAAAAGGTGCAGGGAGCAGTTGCCAGGCCAAACAGTATGGCCTTGAATTTAAAATAAGTCCCTAGGACTGCAAACCTGAGGTACGTTTGGTGAGGAGGCCAAATTGGAATATGGAAATAAGCCTCTTTCTTATCCAGAGAGGTAAGAAACTCTCCCGATTGGACCAAGGCTATGACAGACCTTAGTGTTTCCGTTCTGAAATGCTGAATCTTGAGGGACCGGTTGACTCCCTTGAGATCCAAGACTGGATGAAATTAATCCTCTTTCTTTGGCACAACAAAGTAGATGGAATACCTCCCATTCCTTTTTCCCTTTGCAGGACAGGCTGAATTGTGCTAAGGCATAAAATGACATCAAGGTCTCCTGTAACGCCTGACATTTGCTCGACTTGGTACAAGGGGCAACGAAGAATAGATCTGCAATTGGCTTGCAAAACTCCAGCTTGTAATACTGACGAATAATATCTAAGACCCATTAGTTTGATGTGATGTTGGCCCAGTCCTTGTAAAAGTGGGATAGACACACTCCTATAATTTGCGACATGGTGTGAACCTCATCCCCATCATTGTGAGGGGTTAGCAGAAGTGGATAGTCTAGAGGTGGACAATGAAAGGAAGGCTGAGACTGCTGAAAACGTGGCTTCTGAGTAGAAGCTCCAGATTTACATTGTCTGTATCATTTAGCTTCTCAAAAATGAGCCTTAACTGACCTGAGTTGAGACCTGGAGGGGCATAATCAAAAGGGACGCCCAAGTTTTGCTGAGGACGTCCTCGCAAAACGTCCCGATGGAGGGGGGCGGGGAAACCTGTATTATCGAAACAAGATGGACGTCCATCTTTCATTTCGATAATACGGTCGGGGATGCCCAAATCCTGAAATTTAAGTCATCCTTAGAGATGGTCGTCCCCAGACTTGGACATTTTAGATTTTCGGCTATAATGGAAACCAAGGACGCCCTTCTCAGAAACGACCAAATGCAAGCCCTTTGGTCATGGGAGGAGCCAGCATTCATAGTGCACTGGTCCCCCTGACATGCCAGGACACCAACCGGGCACCCTAGGGGGCACTGCAGTGGACTTCATAAATTGCTTCCAGGTACATATCTCCCTTACCTTGTGTGCTGAGCCCCCCCAAATCCTCCCCCAAAACCCACTACCCACATCCTTACACCACTACCATAGCCCTAGATGTGGGTACAGTGGATTTGTGGTGGGTTTTGGAGGGCTCACATTTACCACCACAAGTTTAACAGGTAGGGAGGATGGGCCTGGGTCCATCTGCCTGAAGTGTACTGCACCCACTAAAACTGCTCCAGGGACCTGCATACTGCCGTGATGGGCCTGAGTATGACATTTGAGGCTGGCAAAAATATTTTTAAAGATGTTTTTTGAGGGTGGGAGGGGGTTAATGATCACTGGGGGAGTAAGGGGAGGTCATCCCCGATTCTCTCCAGTGGTCATCTGGTCAGTTTGGGCACCTTTTTCTGCCTTGGTCATAAAAAAAACAGGACCAGGTAAATTCGTCCAACTGCTCGTCAGGGATGCCCTTTTTTTTCCATTATGGGTCGAGGACGTCCATGTATTAGGCACGCTCAAGTCCCGCCTTTGCGACACCTCCTACACACCCCCATGAACTTTGGTCATCCCTGCGACGGAAAACTGTTGGGGACGCCCAAAATCGGCTTTTGATTATACTGATTTGGGCGACTCTGTGAGAAGGACGCCCATCTTCCGATTTATGTCGAAAGATGGGCGTCCTTCTCTTTCGAAAATTAGCCTGCTAGATTTGTCCTCAGAAATATGCTGAACTGTCTACATTTTATAATGTTCACTTATCTTATTCATTATAAACTGTAGACATATATGCTTGGAATGCCCTCCCGCCCTCCCGCGGGAGGTGGTAGAAATGAAAACAGTAACAGAATTCAAACATGCGTGGGACAAACATAAAGGAATCCTGTTCAGAAGGAATGGATCCTAAGGAGCTTAGCCGAGATTGGGTGGCAGAGCCGGTGGCGGGAGGCAGGGATAGTGCTGGGCAGACTTATACGGTCTGTGCCAGAGCCGGTGGTGGGAGGAGGGGCTGGTGGTTGGGAGGCGGCAGGGGCGTAGCCAGACAGCAGGTTTTGGGTGGGCCTAGGCAAGAAGTGGGTGGGCACCAAATGTTCTCTCCCCCACCCTCACATCAAAAAAATATCTCAGCTGGTGGGAAAATGCTTCTCTCCAGTCTCCACCTTGGTAGTCTGCAGCAGGCATGCGCTGAAAACTGAGCATGCGAAGGTGCCAGTATTGTGGAGAGCAGCATTTTCATTACCATGTGCTACCGTTGGTTGGGCCTGAGCCCCAAGTGGGTGGGCCATGGCCCACCCAGGCCCACCTGTGGCTACGCCACTGGGAGGCGGGGATAGTGCTGGGCAGACTTATACGGTCTGTGCCCTAAAAAGGACAGGTACAAATCAAGGTAAGGTATACACAAAAAGTAGCACATATGAGTTTATCTTGTTGGGCAGACTGGATGGACCATGCAGGTCTTTTTCTGCTGTCATCTACTATGTTACTATGTTATATATCTATTTTTATGAAGTGTGTGATGATTGTACATATACTTTGGACATAAGGAGACCTTTTCAGGTCTGTGGTGGTCTTAAGAACATCATTAAATGTATGAACACACTTTTTAATGAAAAGTTTGCTGTTGCACTTTTGTAAATGGTATTTTATAAATATGATATTGTTCTGTGGGATTTGGTGGTTTTTACAGTTTATGCTTGCATGTTTGTCTCATTCTGATAATCCATGAACTGTGCTACATAGGTCAACTCATCATTCTGCAAGAGTTATGCAGTCTTCACTTTTACAGGTGAATACTGTATTTGAATTCTGCATACAACCCGTTCTTTAGTTCCATTGAAATTTCCCTACGTCTGCACAATCACAAGATGCAAATTTTAACCCCATCAGTCATCTCTATAAATTCCTAGTCACCGTGTTATCTTGTTGCTCCTCTCTCCTGCAACAGATCTCCAAATTGGCTCTCTGCAATTGCGCTCCTTGTAACCCTACAAGTGACATTGAGAGGCATAATCGAACAGCGCCGGCCAAATCGATGGCCGGCCATCTTCGGGGCCAGCTCCGTGAGGGGGTGGAGCCAAGCGTATTTTCAAAATACATTTGGCGCCGGCCAAATCACTCGCCGGATTTAGAGCAGGATCACCGGGTTTACATAAGATGGCTGGCTTCGTTTTCCAGCCATAATTGAAACCAGGCCTGGCTATCTCAAACCCGGCGAAATGCAAGGCATTTGGTCGTGGGAGGAGCCACCATTTCTAGTGCACTGGTCCCCCTGACATGCCAGGACACCAACTGGGCACCCTAGGGGACACTTCTAAATATTTTTTAAAAACCCCAAAATAGGTGCCAAGAGTATAGCTCCCTTACCTTGGGTGCTGAGCCCCCCAAATCCCCCCCCAAAACCCACTCCCCACAACTCTACACCATTACCATAGCCCTAAGGAGTGAAGGGGGGCACCTAGATGTGGGTACAGTGGGTTTTGGAGGGTTCAATATTTATCACCACAAATGTAACAGGTGGGGGGGGGGGGGGGATGGGCCTGTGTCCACCTGCCTGAAGTGCACTGCACCCACTAAATACTGCTCCAGGGACCTGCATATTGCTGTCAGGGAGCTGGGTATGACATATCAGGCTGGCATACAGGCAGGCAAAAAATGTTTTTTAATTTTTGGGGGGGAGGGAGGGGGTTGGTGACCACTGGGTGAGTAAGGGGAGGTGATCTCTGCTTCCCTCCGGTGGTCATCTGGTCAATTGGGACACTTTTTTGAGACTTGGTCCTAAAAATAAATGGACCAAGTTCAGCTGGCGAAATGCTTGTTTGAGCCAGCCATTTTTTTTTCCATTATAAGGCGAAGCCGGCCATCTTGTAACCACATCCCCACCCTGCCCCCGCCCCGCCTTGCTACCCTACCAACACGCTCCCTTGAAGGTTGGCCGGCGCCATGACGAAAAAGCAGTTGGGGCTGGCCAAAATCGGCTTTCAATAATACTGATTTGGCCGGGATCAGGAGATCGCCTGCGATCTCCATGTTTGTGTCGGAAGATCGCCGACGATCTCTTTTGAAAATGACCTGGATTGTCTTTCTACCCTATATTCAACTGAAAATTCTACAGACTCATCATATTTGTAGTGACTGAGAATTAGTGCAGTACTCATGATTTCAACTATCTACAGTAAGTTCCTAGTTTGTAATAAAACTGTTGGAAATTAAGGGCCCCTTTTACTAAGGCGCACTAGCTAGCTAAATGCTAAGATGCCCATTATATTTCTATGGACACTGAAAAAAAGCACTATTCCATAAACCATGCTTAAAGGCAGGCGCGGTTTATAAAATAGCGCTTAAGCCCAGGAATCATGGCAAACTTTAGGTGCGGCCATTTGCATCTACTGAAATGTGGTGCAAATGTATGCGCCTAAATAAGCCCATACCCCCCTCATTCTGTAACAGTGGGCGTAAATGTTAGGAATGCTCTTGTTCCATCTATGACCCTCCCATTTCTGTGCCCCCTTTTTGAGCTCACATGTACAATTTAAGTGTGGATACCATGCCTAAATTTACATGCATATATTTCAATTAAATCTAATTAGTGCCAATAATTGGCAGTTAAGCCAATTAGATGCTAATTAGCTCATTCAATTAAATTTTGCATGCAAATTGGGCGTGCGCCCAAATTTGCACACACAATTTTTAGCAACTTTTATAGATCTCCATGCAGACTTGAGGAGTAGCCTAATGGTTAGTGCAGTGGGCTGAGAACCAAGGGACTTAAGTTCAATTTCCAGTTAAGTTGTTTGTTTGTTTGTTTGTTTTAATAATAGTGAGCCCTTCAGGGAGAGGAAAATACTTACCTTTCCTGACTATATAAGAAACCTGCAAGCCCAATGGCTATTGAAGCGGTGTATATTCAGGTATGGTAGGTATTTTTTCTGTCCCTGGAGGGCTCACAAAAAAAAATCTGCAATGGGATATGAACCTGGGCACCTTGGCTCTTAGCCTACTACTCTAACCATTAGGCTACCCTCTCATCTTCATGTAGGTCTACGTGGCCATTTTCTAACACAGAAGTTCAAGTGCTGCCACAAAGATGTCCATGTTGTTGTTTTGATTCTTTCAAAATTTGGATATTTCAGTTTATAAAATGGATGTTCATACTGGACATCCCCACACACGAACGCCCATTTCTCATGCATTTTAGAACAGGGTGTAGGTTAGCAGATCCTGTTCTAAAATACTCGTAAATAAAAATGGACATCCATATGTGACACACAGACCAGGATGTCCATATTCTGAGTTGGACCGTCCTTTCTACAATACCGCTGTAAATTTTCTGAGGCAGTTACCTAAAGTTTGCTGCCATAGACATGGATAACAATAGGTCAGAGCCTTCTTAGTACTTTGAGAATAATGGAAAGCTCACCCAGGTATCCATAAACAGGAGTGCACTGGACTGGACATAGCTCATGCTGTTCAGTAGGTCAAGGCTGAGTTGTGTTCAAGTTCAGTAGGTGTTTTCCTATCCCTGAACAGCTTACACTCTTAAGGAGACAATTCCATAATTCAGTGCCTCCATTTAGGTGGCCCAAGGCCGCACAATAAGGGCCTATTTTGTAAAGGAACCTAGGTGCCTAGGCCCTGTTATTAATGTAATCCAATATCAGTGCTCCTGACATCTAGATGGCCACACTTATGTCAGCCATAGAGCTGGCATTAAGTGCAGGAACCCAAAATGCAACGGGGATGCACATAACTTGTAAAATAGTGCATAAGTGGCAGCCCCACCAATGTCCCACCCCTGCTTATGCCCCCCCTTACAAATATGTGCTGTATATGTTATTCTGGTATTTGCAGAATAGCACAGGCAGAATATTGGTATTTACATACACACGTGTACACATCATGATTCTAAATCTTTGTATGTAAATATGAGCACCCAGTTTATAGAATTACCCCTCATGTTTGTACCTCAAGTAATATAGGGGTCCTTTCACTAAGGTGCGCTGAAAAATGGGCTGTGCTAGTATAGGCATGTGTTTTCGGTGCACGCGGATCCATTTTTCAGTGCGGCTTAAAAAAGGCATTTTTAAAATTTTTGCTGAAAATGGATGTGTGGCAAAATAAAAATTGGCGCGTGTCCATTTTGGGTGTGAGACCTTACTGCCACCCATTGACTCATGCGGTAACCATGCGGTAATCATCTACATGTGTAGAATGATGATTACCGCATGGTTTCTGCCACGTGCTGGAAACTAAAAATTATTTTCTGGTGCATGTAGCGGACGCGCGTTAAGAATGAAATTACCACCCAGGCTATGCGGTAGCCGGGCGGTAACCCCAAACTGATACGTGTAGGATGTGCATATGCATCTACGCGGCATAGTAAAAGGGCCCCTAAGTGATTTGCCCAAAATCACAAGGGGGAGGGGTTTGTTGAAACAAATGGCTCTTCTCCCCTTCCTCCAGAAAAACTAGTGTATCTGAATGTTCAACAGAATAAAGAAAAGCCTGGAGGCTCTATATCTGACTCTGGCAATTGACTTCAAAACCCCCCTGAGAAACAAGAGGGATTATCCTCTCTATAAAGAGATGTGTATTTCAAGTAGAATTTGCATTCAGCAAAGAGCACTCTTAAAATAACCTGCTGTGAATAAACATCACTAATTTCTAAGTAGTTGCCTGCCACTGTTCTCTAAGTAATTTTAAGGAACCCAAAACCAAAGCTTCATTAACCATTAGGAAGACAGGACAAAAAAGTGTTCTTGTTTATTTTGTTTTTGGAATAATTAAAATGACTCAATTTCTGTGGAAAGCTGTAAGCCAGAGAAATATATTAAGGTAATGCATATTTTATTTCTTACATACCACCTGAAAGCTATTGAAGTAGTGTACATTCAGGTACAGTAAGTGTTTTTCTGTCCCAGGAGGGCTCACAATTTGAATTTAACTGAGGCAATAGAGGGTTAAGCGACTTTCTGAAGACCACAAGTAGCTGCTTTAGGATTTGAATGGGGCTCTCCTGGTTCTCAGCTAATCGTTAGGCTATTCCTCCACTCTGTTTCATAAATGCAGTTTCATTTTCTATAGAATTCTCTACAGAGAAGCTCTAAGTGATACTGAAAACAACGATGAAACACTGTCTAAATTGTGTCATTACATGAGAATATATTAATTATTAATTTCTTGTGCCCTATGCAGACAGTTGAAATTTAAGCTAACATATGGCAGCTCTTCCTTTGTTAAATCTCATCTAGACATTTTAGAACTGAGAGCCATTTTAATGTCAGGCATGTCATATTACAGGGACCAATGTAGGCTACCACTGAGATGTGTTATTTTACAACTAACTCGTGCTATTTTAGCATAGGTCCCATTTTATGCAATGAGACCTAGTTATTAATAACTGGGGTTAACAGAAAAATAAACATGTCTTAAAGGTAGCCCACATCAATAACTTTCCCCCATGTCATCCACTTGTTTTTTTAATGTGTTTATTGGTATATTGAAATATGTTTATTGGTATATAATTCTATACAACAGTAATATAACATATGTTAATACAACATTGTAATCCTAATCCCTCATCATCCACCCCCCCCCCCCCCCCCCCACGTAATACATCTGCCTTAAACATCCTAGGGCAGTACGATATACCCGTTTCCTTCTAAACCATGTAGTTCAGTAATATTGCAAACCAGCACTGTACATGAAACTGAATCAATGATTCAATATGTTCAGAAAGACAGAATGTACACAGGCAGTCATAGTATGTATACAAGGCAGCCAGATGCAGAGAACTGCTTCTTAGCTTTAATGCCTGCGGAGGCGCATTTTCAATATGATGTCTAAGTCCGAGTTTGGACTTTTTGCTCAAAATGTCCAGAATCCGAATATTGCCATTTTCAAAACAACAAAACGTCTTTTTGTTTAAAAAATGGCCACTTGCTAGATGTTTTCGCTCTATGTGTTCATCTTTTTGGTCAATGAAAATTGTTTATGTAATTTATTATTATATTTAATCTTTACCTTTCTCATATTCATTTTTTTTAATTGAGCAATAAGTAATTGAAAGTTTGGTAATCTCCTAATCATTGCTACAGGTTGATGTTCTAAAGTATGTTAATGTTTACAGAAGTGTTAATGGACATTAAGGAGGTACTTTTATAAAGTCATCGCAGCCCGTATGTGGCAATATACACATGCAAAATATCTTTTATAAAATTTGGTCAAACAAAAGCACATGCATTGGCATAAACACTTGCATGTACTTTTACTGAAGGCACTGCTGCAGGCACAGTCTGGATGGCACACATGCAGAATTGCACAGCATATACATTGATTGCTTTTAGCATGTTTTAGGGGCCCTTCTACTAAGGCACGCCAAAAAATGTCCTGCGCTGGTGTAGACGCATGTTTTGCACGCACGCATGTCCATTTTCCAGCGTGCCTAGAAAAAAGGTTATGTTTTCTGGCCAAAAATGGACATGTGACAAAATTAAAACCAGCGCGCATCCATTTTAGGCCTCAGACCTTACTGCTACCCATTGACTTGGTGGTAAGGTCTCACACGCTAACCGGGCAGTAAGCGTGTGTGTAAACTGCCACATGGTAGAAAATACAAAATATTTTCTACCTCGTGTTTTGTATGCACGTCAAAAATGGAATTACCACCCCGGGCACACAGTAGCCAGGCAGTAGTTCTAATCTGACGTGCGTTGGACTCGCGTAGGCACCTATCAGGCTCATTTTCGAAAGACGACACAAATCGGAAGATGGGCGTCCTCACAGGGTTGCCCAAATCGGTATAATCGAAAGGCAATTTTGGGCGTCCCCAACTGCTTTCCGTCACAGGGATGACCAAAGTTCCCGGGGGTGTGTCGGAGGCATAGCGAAGGAGGGACTTGGGCGTACCTAACACGTGGACGTCTTCGACCCATAATGGAAAAAAAAGGGCGTCCCTGAGGAGCACTTGGACGACTTTACATGGTCCTGTTTTTTTTACGACCAAGGCACAAAAATGTGCCTGAACTGACTAGATGACCACCGGAGAGAATCGGGGATGACCTCCCCTTACTTCCCCAGTGGTCACTAACCCCCTCCCACCCTCAAAAACTATCTTTCAAAATATTTTTTGTCAGCCTCAAATGTCATACTCAGGTCCATCACAGCAGTATGCATATCCCTGGAGCAGTTTTAGTGGGTGCAGTGCACTTCAGGCAGGCAGACCCAGGCCCATCCCCTCCCCTTACCTGTTACACTTGTGGTGGTAAATGTGAGCCCTCCAAAACCCACCAGAAACCCACTGTATGCACATCTAGTTGCCCCCTTCACCTGTAAGGGCTATGGTAGTAGTGTACAGTTGTGGGTAGTGGGTTTGGGGGGGATTTGGGGGGCTCAGCACACAAGGTAAGGGAGCTATGTACCTGGGAGCAATTTATGAAGTTCACTGCAGTGCCCCCTAGGGTGCCCAGTTGGTGTCCTGGCATGTCAGGGGAACCAGTGCACTACGAATGCTGGCTTTTCCTACGACCAAAGGGCTTACATTTGGTCGTTTCTGAGATGGGTGTCCTTGGTTTCCATTATCGCCGAAAATCAGAAACAACCAAGTCTAGGGACGAACATCTCTAAGGATGACCTAAATTTCAGGATTTGGGCGTCCCCGACCGTATTATCAAAATGAAAGATGGACGTCCATCTTGTTTCGATAATATGGGTTTCCTCGCCCCTCCATCGGGACGTTTTGCGAGGACATCCTCAGCAAAACTTGGGCGTCCCTTTCGATTGTACCCCTCCACGTGTCTTAGTAAAAAGGCCTCTTAATTAGCTAATGCTAGCATTTATGTAAAACAGGTAATATAGGGGAGGGGCTATAAAACAGAAACTTAACTATACCTGAGATAAATGCTAATTGACATGGGTTACCGTGTATTTTAATTCCATGGCCTCATTTCTGATGGGAACAATTAACCTGCCTGCATTAAGCTATGTTAAATTTACGTGTCAAAATTATTGGGGGGGGGGGGGGAGGTACTGAACACAACAGAAATTACCCTGGAACAATGGCCTGTAGGAGTCCCATCCTGTGGATGCAGCCCGATTATTTTGATAAGTTAAACCCCTGAAGACGCAGAAAAGTGAAACACATCGATTGCATAGGGTTTGACAAATGCGTTTGTATTCAAGAGACAACAAGCTTACAGCAATGGAAGTTAAGTTTGGTGATGTGGATATGATTATGGTAAAGTCATTTGAGGAGCCAGCGCAGTGTGGACAAAAGGAAAACAGTTATAACTTCTTTAAAAGAAATTTCACAGAATAACTTTGATCGTCGCACATTGTTAAAGAAAACATTGTGCTCACTCTAGTGGAAAAATGTGGGGTATAAATGTACCACAAATAAATAAATAAAACAACTAGGGAAGCTCTTCAACACAACATAGACTGGTAACAACATCTGGTATTAATACAGAACTTTTCTATTCACAATAAGAAGAGTCATATGTTTGTGCAGTGACAAGAAATGTAATTTTGAAACATTTGTATTACATCTCCTTAAAGGGAAAAGTGAGTGTCAGTAGGAAATAGTATAAATAAGGAAAGGTATGATGAAGTATGTATGGAAGGAATGTATGAGAATTAGAATGACCTGGTAAGACTTAGTAGTGGATTTTATCCATAAGATTGTTTGATATAAATAATTTTTGATATGAATAAAAGAATTTATAGTAAATAAAGTGTAGTTACTTAAAGGTGGTAATATTAAGTAGTGTAACTAGAATGAAATAAGGGGAACTCAATTTAAGTGGCAATGAATATATATGAGATAGATTTGCACACAATGGAGGCAGTGTACTCATGCATACTCATTGTGGATATCTTAAACATGAGTGGCTTTGTGTGTCCTGAGGAATGGGTTGAGAACTCCTGGTCTAGAGAGAATGTTACACATGGATTCCCAAACATGTCCTGGGGGAGCCTCAGCCAATTAGGTATGCAGGATATCCACAATATATATTCATATGATCAGTTTGCATACACTGCCCCCTTAACATGTAAATCTATTTCATGAATATTCATTGTGGATATCCTGAAAACCTAACTGGCTGGGGTTCCCCTTGAACTGTTTTGTGAATCCTTGTTATAAACTGTGGAAAAGAGCCTAAAAGACTTTGATGGTGTTGATATACCGGAGATGAAGGTGGTTTATCATTGCTAAAGGCATCTGAAGAAGGAATGGACGACTGAAGTCCATAATTTTCTGATTAAAATGGGATCTGAGATCTTCCAAGTTAAAACTCAGTGGTGGAGCAGAGCAAGAAGAAGATGAAGAAACCTGTGTGACTATTTGGAAAAGATTACATGTAAAATTTCCTGAACTTTTACAAAAACATGTAAGACTTTTTCAGCTATGACTAGCTTTTCCTGCTCCAACAGTTTAGAACCTTCTAGAAATCGCTTTAGGCCAGTTAGTGCAGATTCTCCTTTTTTTGTTTACCTTTTATTTATTACTAAAACTTTCTGAAGTCAAACTTAATATCTTTTTTTCTACCTTTTGACAGGTATTGCAGAATTTGTGTCTGGCACGTTGACTAAAACTTGCATTGTTTCAACCTTAAAAAGCTAGTAAATATAATGGGTTTTCCCAAAAAATATTGGTTTCCCTTTAAGTAAACCTCTTGATTTAACAGAAACCAGAATGCAAATATATATTATTTATTTAAAAAAACAATAAGATAAAGATAAAGAAGACTGTTTGGTTGATGTATCACAGAGTGTTTTGCAACATATAAGCATTACGTTGCCCCGGGGCTTGCATTGTTCTCTGCATCTGACACTGGTGCTCACGCCATCCTACGGATAAGATCGTCCCCTTTCAGACTCTACAAGAGCGCTTTTTGCTGCGATCATACAGCTAAGTAGCCATTTTTTTATTGTTTTTTTTTCTTTTTTTGTTAATTTTTGGTATTGGAATGGAGGTAGAGTGTGTGATGATGCTGGAATGGTGTCTTTACATATCTGCAGCTTTTGGGTTGATGTAAAGCACCACAAAAACTGAGCACAATTCACTATACACAAATACTGTTTTATTTGTGTACATTTGAGTTTATATTATTGTTTTTTTTAATAAATAATATATATTTGCATTCTGGTTTCTGTTAAATCAAGAGATTGTTTCAACCTTGTCAGAATTCTGGAACTTTAATTTTAACTTGTAATATGCCCTTTGAATTTTCCCTTTCAACTCTCCCTTCCATTGCCATTTTTAGCTACCCTTCATCATTCTTTGCATCTCTGCTTGCACACTTCAAGGAGCATGTCATTGATATTTGCTTTCTCTTTTACACATTTTTTTTCGAATTTGTACTTGGATATCATTACTAGAACCAATGTTGAGATTTCTCTTGAGGTTTCTAAGAATACCTTTGTTTTATCATGACTACTGGTGTGCCTTAGATTCAGTGATGGTTTACTCAATAATTAATTCTGTTCAAGCTGATTTTTCAGAACCAAAAGCAAGTGCATCCAATGACGGACATTTGTGAGGTAAAGCTTATTTTTCAGGGGAATATCTTTGTTAGAAAACAGGGTTTAATTTTTTTTATTTGAAAAACGGAGAAGCTGGATCCCACAGGAAACCTAGAAGATCACAACACATATACCTTAAAAGTAGATGAAGCCAATAGTGCTACTTCCATTGGACGCTGAAAGAGTATGAATCCCTTTCTTACTTATCAGAATGGATGATAGTTTCTGTAACTGGATTACAAAATGTGGAAATTCTTTAGTCAGGAGTACTTACTTTTTGTATCCAGGTACCAGCCAAGTGTGCCCATGTTCTTTATAGATTTTTGCCCTGAGAATGGAATCCTTGCTATCTGAATTCAGCAAGAGAATCATATAATGCAGACTTGATGGTTGATATTACAGGTTTTCAAATTATTTTTAGCTTTATGTTTATTAAGGTTCTCAAAACCACAAAGGAAAGCCCTTGATTAGGAAAGTCCGTAGATCTTGCTGTACTGTGTGAATTAGTTCCTTTTTCCAAATGTGGTCTAATACTATTTCCAAATGCACTTTTTAAGAAAATATTGTATCTGTAGGATTATAGAATTGTTTTTCTTTGCACTTTGTAAGTCCTATACAAAGTGCAAAGAAAAACTATTCTATAATCCTACAGATCCAAAGTGCATTTGTAAAAAGGAACTAAGTCACACAGTAGAGCAAGATCTACAACAAACATTATAGAAAAGAAAAACAATTAGGGTTAAATCCTAATACTGTGGGCTGTGTCTTCCTAGTTATTTTTACCAGAAAAATCAAGCTTAACAGTCCAAGCAGGAGTCACTTCACAAACATTTTTTTTGTATACAGTCTTCAACCAAAATTAGCTCAGAATGGTTTACAACAAAGAATGAGATCAAGCAAAATGCATGCTTGTATTCAAACATGTTAATAAAATATCCTCCCACCCAAGATACTAACTCATGTGCTTATTAAACTGCCAAGTTTTCAACAATTTACAGAACTTTAAATAGTTCTGTTTTTGCCTTAAATCACGGGTTAAGAAATTCCAAAGGCCAGGAGCAACAGTAGTAAATCTATTATGTGTAGAAGACCACTGGAATAGATGAATGAATGATACTGCAAGGAATTTGTTAAAGTTCTAGTTCTTTATTACCCACACAATCCACTGTTCTAGGTGGGTTACATTAAAACATACATAAAGTAGCAAAAAAATCTCAAAACTAATCTCCCTGTAAACTTATCCAAGTTATTTTTTTTTAACATAATGCTATGTTCAGCATATCAGCCTCCAATTTTGACACGTCAACTTGATGAATTTGGCAAGGTCTTTGGCTTCAAATCCAATTATGGAATTGCAGAAGTATTAAATCTTGCCTTGGAGCTGAAATTATTAAAATTGCTCCAAGCAGGGGTTCTCAGCCCAGTCCTCGGGACACACCTAGCCAGTCTCAGAATATCCACAATGAATATGCGCGAGATAGAGCTGCCTACAGTGGAGGCAGTGCACGCAATTGCATATTTATTGTGGATATCCTGAAAACCTGACTGGTTAGGTATGTCCCAAGGACTGGGCTAAAAACCCCTGGCATAAAAAGATTTCCATTTTGGTGGGCCTCTTCTCCTGTTAAATATTTACGAATTCAAATTACCAACCAAATTTCCCATCTGGAATGAGCTAATTATAGTCCTTCTCCATCTCTGGTTGTCTTTCATATAAAAGAAATCTCCTATCCAGATCTTTACTGCTTTCATGCTCTTCCAATTGATGTTCCTTTGAATATGTTCATAAATGCCTGACAGTTTTAAAATCTGTTTTGTTTTTAATTCAGGGTTAAAGGAGGATGAGAAGTCCCTATTCAATGAAAAGCTTTTCTGTCATCATTTTAGAACCATGGTTAAATTGCTTAATTTGTTTATCTGGGAAGTATTGGACCAAGGTGAAAAAATGCATAGTCAAAGATTTAGAGGCATTTATTTTAGCACCTATGGACTCACATGCAGATAAATCCTTTGACAGTCTCTTAATTTCATATTAGAGGTACATCATAGTAAGCTAAAATGGTGCTAATCTACTTCTAGATGTGCTGGACACAGGTCTTAGCCATACAGTTGCCCCCTTTTCCTCTCCTTTATCCACTGTATTCTCTTTGCTTTAGGGCCTTGTTTACTAAGTTTGCCTTAGGAAACAGAGCCCTTAGTTTGTAAGCTGCTCAGATTGCTTGATTGATGGGGCAAGATAGAGGGGACCTTTTAGAAAGGCACACTGAAGAATGGCCTGCGGTAGTGTAGATGCGTGTTTTGGGCGCACGCAGAATAATGTTTCAGCTCACCTGTAAAAAAAATGCCTTTTTTAAAGTTTTTCCAAAAATGGACGTGCAACAAAATGAAAATTACAGTGTGTCCATTTTGGGACTGAGACCTTACTTGCCAGCCACTTACCTAGCGGTAAGGTCTCACATGGTAACCGGGCAGTAATGGTCTACGCACGTACAATGACAATTATCGCCTGATTACTGCCTGCGCACCAGAAAATAAAAATATTTTCCTGTGCGTGTAGCAGATGCGCGTCAAAAATGAAATTACCACAAGGGCCACGCGGTAGCCGGGTGGTAACTCAAAATTTACGCATGTTGGTCATGCGTAGTCACCTATGCGGCTTAGTATAAGGGCCCCAGAAAATCATAAATAAACTTACTCTGTTCTCCATCCTTTCAACTTACTCACTTTCTACAATATGCTTATAACATCTCGCCTTTAAGCAGGATAAACTTAAGAAATGCCTTCAAGGTTTTCTTTTCTGTGCTTTTTAGAATATAGATTCATATGCTGAATTTCCACTTATGAAAAGCTTGCCTTTTATTCTTTTGCATATGATTAAATGTGTATGTGGGGGGGAGAATTCCTCTTCACTTCCAATTGCCACATTGCATAGTCAGGTAATTTTTTTCATTAGTGATTCATTACATCTACTTCTCATTTCTGCTAAATAATTACAACCTATCTAGTTAGTTTATTAAACATGATATTCGCCTAATACAAAGGCTTACGTTCACCACAATTATCCTAGTTTTCTTGGTTAATTCCCTGTGGCCCCCACCACCACCACCTCTCAGATACTATAGTGTGCTTGATATCATATGTTCCCTGATTCTGCCTCTTGCAGCTATTCTTAGAAGCTCTCATTAAACAGGTAAGGTGGAAATTCATAGTTGATTCTTCTGCTTTTAAGACAGATTTTATATGTACAAGTCGGACTTAAAGGTATGTACTCCCTCACCCGACAATTAGTCCTTGACTGAAAAGTACTGTTTCAACTATATATTTTGCATCTCCTCCTTCTGCAAGCACTCTGTCATGGCTTCATGGAAGCCCCCAGGAAAACAACTGCCATCAAACACTGGCCTGTTCAAGAAAGGCAGAATGCGATGTCAATACTTATAGGTTTTCTGTTAAATTTTTGTCTTTGGAGAATATGGTCAATACACTTGGCCCAGAGTACACTCATGAAGCATGACCAGGCATCTTGTGATTACTGAACAGAATTACTGAATATAAAGGGGCAAAATGACAAGCCTTTTGATGGATGAGATTTAAAAAAAAAAAAAAAAGAGACCACAGTGTGAAATTACTGCTATCCTAGCCTCCCCCGTGTGTCCAGTTATAAATCATCTCACATACAAAATAAAGATACCTAGAAACCGATTTAAATGAAATACTAAGTTCGTATTTCTTATTGCAGATAGCAGTCTTGCTAGATTCACAAACTTCATAAGCATGCTGATGACTCTAAATATTATATCTGCTAACTTTATTAATGTTCTTTTTCACCTTTTTATATTGTTTCAAGTCCACTGCTCTTCTCCCCCTCCTTCCTTTTGCCATATGGAATTATAGACTTTTGAGGCCATTCAAAGAAGCAATAAAATATGAGCAGCAGAGCAGAATTAAGGCACAGACAATTTAGGCACCTGCCTAGGGCCCGTATGTTTAGGAGGGGGTCTTTTTACTTTTGGAACGAGTAAAATATCAATTTGACTCGTTCTACACCACTCAGGATTTTGTACACCTCAATCATATCTCCCTTCATCCATCTCATCAACTCTTAGGTTAGCCTGCCTTTTTTACTGATCTGCAAGCCGTATTTCATTTCCCATTGTAGTTCAACCACCCTGGATAGAAAAAAAACTATTTAGTATCTGGATCCATTACTGGTGCAAAAACTATGGTCTGCTTTAAATATATTCTACTTTAAGCGAGCCTTAAACATTGACAGTGCTGAGGGATGTGTGAAAATAACTGAGTGGGGGTGTACTGCTGAGAGTGAGTGTGATTGGGTGTATTAGAATGGGTGAGGGTGTGCTACTGAGGAGTTGTACTGTTCAGCGGAGGTGTGAGAATGGGTGAGTGTGAATGGGGGGTGGTACTGAGGGAGGTGAGAAGGTGTGAGTGGGGGTATACTACTGAGGAGGGGTGTGAGAATGAGTGTGAATGGGGGTGTGCTACTAAGGGGATGTGAGAATGGGTGAGTGAGGGGTGAGTGTGAGAATGAATGCGTGAATGGGGGTGTACTGGTGAAGAGAGTTTGAGTGGGGGTTTTCTGCTGAGACGTATGTGAGAATAGGTGAGTATGAGTGAGGGTGTTTTGCTGAGGGGTGTGTGAGAACGGATGAGTGGGAGTGTGCTATTCTGTGGTGTGTGAGTGGGGGTGTTCTGCTGAGGGGTAAGTGTCAGTGGAGGTGTGGTACTCTGGGGTGTGTGAGAATGAGAGTGTGCTATTCTGGGGTTGTTTTGCTGAAGGGTGTGTGAGAATGGTTTAATGTGAGGGGATGTTTTGCTGAGTGCTGTATTAGAATGGGTGAGTTTGAGTGTGGGGGGGGGGGGTGAGAATGGTAAGTATGATGGGGTTTTTTTGCTAAGGGGTGTGTGAAAAAGGGTGATATTGACACTGAGTTTAATACTCCCCTAAATCAAAAAATGTGGAGGCTGGATCCCTACCTAGTACTCACTTTTCTTTTCCAATCAATTTGTTTAGGTTGATTTTCCTGATTAGTTGTTTCTTTCAATCTAGCAAACATAGCATAGTAACATAGTAGATGACGGCAGAAAAAGACCTGCATGGTCCATCCAGTCTGCCCAACAAGATAAATTCATATGTGTATACCTTACCTTGATTTGTACCTGTGTTTTTCAGGGCACAGACCGTATAAGTCTGCCCAGCAGGATTCCCCACCTCCCAACCAGGGGCGTAGGCAGACCTGTCATTTTGGGTGGGCCCTTCTCACCCCAACGCTACCCCTGTACATACATACAATATAGTGTTTTTTTTTAATGACCCGTCTGCCCGTTTCTCTCTGAACCCCCCTTTTTGAGGAGCGTTCCCCTGGCAGGATAGTAAATTCATGCACACATACATACACTTCCCAGTCTGACCCCAATACTTTCTCTCTACCCTGTTCCCAGCAGTCTCTGAATCCTCCTTGTACTGAGATTGTTAGGGAAGAGGATATTAGAGAATGAGAGAGGGACACAGCTGCTGTCTGTGTTTCTCCCCACCAGTCTCTGAGCCCTCATCCTGCACCAAGTAGTTTGTCGCTTAGCAACAGCAAGAAAGCAGTTTGTCGCTTTCCACCTGCAGCCTATTCATTTAATGGATGGAGGTATTGTTCCCCCTCCCTTGAGTGCCCCCATGAACTAAATCGCTTCAAACTACATAATCTTGGCAACGGTGGGTAGAGTCTGCATGCCGGGTTTGGTGGCAGTAGCTCATCGCCGGCCGGAAGAGTTCGTATACGTACAAACAAACAAAGAGTCTGCTTTATATATATATATATATATAGATGATGTTCATGTAGTTGATTGTTGCAAATTTATTTATGGCTTTTATGTGGTCAGTCTTACAACTTAGTTTTTAAAGGTTATTTTACATTACATCTGTGATGATATTTGGGGAGAGCTATGTTAAAAGACACCTGTGGGAAGGGAGCAATTTTTTGGTATAGAAAATAATATACAGAGCATAATTAGTTTTGTATTAATAACATTATTTTAAGTGTACCATTATATGTTATGGACTAAGGTGTTTTTCATGTTTTTAATTAGTAGATTTATTTTTAGTTTCTGCTACTGCAAAGGAAGATTAGTTTTCAGCAAGCTTTGAGAAAGTTTGGATTTGCAGTTAAGAGTTGCTTGACAACTTCATTATGTGATATGTAGTAGAAATTTTGTATTAATTAAGATATGATGTGAATGATAAGGCAAACACATTGACACATTGATTGTACACTTGTGCTTTCACTACTGAAGAATGTGTGTTATATATATTTATTTGCTATAGAATAGTTCAAATTTATTAATTAAAATATTTGTAATTTACTAGTAGAGTGTAATATTGTTTAATTTTTATTAATACCTTTGCACCACCATATTTATCTAATCATTTTTCAATTAATGTACCTTCTAAAATATAGGAATTCAAATGTTTATTTACCTTCTCTGAATAACAAAAGGAGGCTTAGATTTGTTGATCATTTACTTTCATATCAGGCAGCAATATTAGATAAGACTCTTTTAGGTTTGCTATTATCAGCAGTAAATTATATGCATTTTAGAAGTAATGTTCAGACATAACGTAATTAGGAAATTTATTCTGAATTCAAAGGAATTATAATATACTCAGAGAGGTTACTTTATGCTGTGTCAAATTCTTATTGTTCTGTTGTATTATATTACTTAAAGGGTTTATATAGCTTAGGCTAAATTGATTGTTTGTTTTTTTTTACTGTTATTGTAGCTTCCCAGAAAATGTCTGGTCTCTTTGTTCACTGTAATCCATGTAGAACCTTAAGGCCAACAGAAGAATATGTTATGTTGTAATGTAATGTAAAAGCTGTTTTAAGCTAGTGAGCATAAACTTTGGGGGTTTTATGATATTTTTATGCTTATGAGTTATTTGTAATTGTTTTTTGCAGTTTTACCCCGATGAAGATGTTTTCAAATCATGGCCAAGTTAGATATTTTACCTATCAGACTTGAAGTTTTCTGATTTGCCCCTTTCAATCTGTATTTTGTTGATGATGTTCTACAGGGGTTTAGCACAGGCATTAAGTGGTCTATGGTGAGAGGGGGATTGGGGTGGAGATGGAATTCCTCTGGTATCCAGGCTTTTGGCTTCAAACAGATTTTATTAGCATAGGAGAATATAGTGGTAGCTTGGATCACCGCTTAACTTTAGTGCCCAACCTGCTTATTTTCGAAGGAGATCGCCGGCCATCTTCCGACACAAATCGGGAGATGGCCGGCCATATCGATATAATCGAAAGCCGATTTTGGCTGGCTCCAACTGCTTTCCGTCACAGAGCCGGCCAAAGTTAAAGGGGGCGTTTCTGCAGGGTATGGAAGGCGGGACGGAGATGGGACAGGGGCGTTGTTAAGACATGGCCGCCTTCAGCCGATAATGGAAAAAAGAAGGCCGGCTCGGATGAGCATTTGGCCAGCTTCATTTTGTCAATTTATTTTTAGGACCAAGCCTCAAAAAAGTGCCCCCATTGACCAGATGACCACCGGAGGGAATCGGGGATGACCTTCCCTTACTCCCCCAGTGGTCACCAACCCCCTCCCACCCAAAAAAAAAACACTTTTTTGCCATCCTCTTTGCCAGCCTGAAATGTCATACACAGCTCCATGACAGCAGTATGCAGGTCCCTGGAGCAGTTTTTTGTTGATGCAATGCACTTCAGGCAGGTGGGCCCAGGCCCACCCCCCCCCCTGCCTGTTACACTTGTGGTGGTAAATGAGAGCCCTCCAACCCCCCCCCCCAAACCCACTGTACCCACGTGTAGGTGCCCCCCTTCACCCATAAGGGCTATGGTAGAGGTGTACAGTTGTGAGGAGTGGGTTTAGGGGGGGATTTGGGGGCTCAGCACACAAGGTAAGGGAGCTATGCACCTGTGAGCTATTTTTGAAGTCCACTGCAGTGCCCCCTAGGGTGCCCGGTTGGTGTCCTTGCATGTCAGGGGGACCAGTGCACTACAAATGCTGGCCCCTTTCATGACCAAATGCCTTGGATTTGGCCGGGTTTGAGATGGCCGGCATCGGTTTCCATTATCGGCGAAAACTGATGCCGGCCATCTCAAACCCAGCCATCTCTGACATTTGGCCGGCCCCAACCATATTATTGAAACGAAAGATGGCCAGCCATCTTTTTCGATAATACGGTTCGGGACCGCCTTTTGTGGCGCCAGCCATATAGATGGCCAGCGCCGTTCGATTATGCCCCTCCAAATCACTTTATATGGCCCATGATAAACTGAGGCAGAGGATAGGATAGCACTGTTTGCTGTGAGCCTGGTAAATTTACATTTGTACAAAATTTTTTTATTTAGATTTTGCTCACACCTTTTTCAGTAGTAGCTCAAGGTGAGTTACATTCAGGTACACTGGATATTTCTCTGTCCCAGGAGGGCTCACAATCTAAGTTTGTACCTGAGGCAATGGAGGGTTAAGTGACTTGCCCAAGATCACAAGGAGCAGCAGCGGGATTTGAAGCGACCACCTCTGGATTGCAAGACTGGTGCTCTAACCACTAGGCCACTCCTCCACTATAATGCACTTTTGTTTTCAATTGGCTACTTATTTTAGCACATAGCAATGTTCTGAGGTTATTTTAAGTGCCTATTAAGGTCTCGGTATAGCATGCTATATTGACTGTATGCAAAATGGCTTCATCATACATGTTAGATTTTATTGCATAAGCCACGGGTTGGAATGATTCCTGAGTTTCATTGCCCTTTCAGTCCTTTCTTTGCTTAGACTGTCAGCAGCGGTGTTATTTCAGATGAAATCTGGAATATTTATGATGATACACACATCTTTTCATTGGAAATTGGCTTCCAGTTCATCTCACATGGGTCAGTGAACAGCTTTTTCTTGCTAATTATCCCAGATCACCACCAATCCAAATTCAATTTGAAATAGTGACCTAGAGGTGAATGATTGTATCTCAGAACCAAGGTTTCGTGCCATTCATGCCCCCTTAACATTAATGAAACTTGTTTACAATGCTCAAATGGAGTAAGGACCATGTAATTCACATGTAAGAGAAAAATTATACCCTACTGATAAACAATGCTCAGTTTTCTACTTGATGCATATCCTTTGAAAATGGTTCAGGCTAATAAAAGTCATTTTATAAATGAAGAGTTTTTCTTAACTCAAGTTATAACACACAGAGTGGGGCCTGCTCACAAAATGTTATGGTGCACTAATGCCAATTAGAGTGAGCTAACATTTAAGACCCTGTTTGCTAAGGTATGCTAGCATTGTTAACATGTGCTGTGTAGACACCCATAGTAATATTATAGGGCATCTACATGGTTAGTGCGCATTAATGCTTAGCATGTTCTGAAAACACTAGCGCTCCTCTAGCGCAGCTTAGTAAACAAGGCCCTTAGTGAACTTTTTTTTTCATTTACCCCTAAGCAAGGATATTAGCTATGCAATATTTCTTCAGGTTACTGCTATGTGTAAGATCAGGATCATTATTCACAGGCAACAAAATAAAGTGAAACATTGAAAACAGTATCCCGAGAAGTATGGATAAGAAACTAAGTTATACCAAGGACAAATGGCTATCTTTAACTGGTGTCTATCAAATTAGATAGGTTATTACTTTATAAAAACACACAAAAAGAACTGCCAATGCAGAAAAACTGAGTGAGATTAGCATGTACTAAAAAAATATGATTTCTGCAATTGCATGCTTGTGTTCCGATTGGAAAAGAAATCGTGTAACAAATCAGTGAAGGTTTAAACTGATTATTAGATGATGAATATTATAATATTAAATTATGTTAGATTGATGAGTAGGCTATTACAGTGAAAGCATAGCTGAGTGAGGCAGTATATTAGCTAAACATTTTTTAGAAGTGAAATGAGACTATTAATCTCTACTTTTAAATAAATGGCTTGCTCTTGTAGGATTAGTTATACTAGCTTTTCTCCAGTTCTCTGTCTAGACCAGGGCTTCTCTACCCAGTCCTTGGGACACACCAAGCCAGTCTGGTTTTCCACAATGAATATGCATGAGATAAATTTGCATAAACTGCCTCCATTGTATGCAAATCTGTCTCATGCATATTCATTCTGTGTATCCTGACAGGTTGGGCTGGGAACCCCTGGTCTAGGGCAAGAGAAGAAGCTTTAGTAAATCACGCTCTTGATGTTATATTTTTTTTTCTCTTGATGCATAAAAACATATGCAACAGGGATCAAATAAGCTTAAAGCCGTCATTTACTGTAATCATCCTTTTATCTCCTGTGAATGCTGAGTAAATTGAAGACTGTGCTTCCTGCTAATGACTTTAAGATTGTTGTTCTAGAGCCTGGTGTTATCATGGCTTGATTTATTGCAAAACTCTTTATTTGGGAATCTTACAAACATAACTAAAAGCTTGCAATTGGTGCAGAATAAAAAGAACATCAAAATCACAAGACATGTAGCTTAATGGCTTGGCTGAGTACTTGGTTTTAATATTATTTAGGTTAGGTATTCTGGTGTGAGTGGCAACATTCAGTAGTGAAGACATAGGAGCAAGCTCTGTGGGTGCTTGAGCACCCCTAATATTTAGCAAACTCTGGGGCCTTTTTACAAAGAAGCAGGTGGGGCTACCGCATGTGTAGCGCGCTCCAAATTGACACTACTGCCTGGTTAACGCATCCACCTGACGGTAATTTCAAAGTTGGCATGCTTTGATTCCCATGGTAGAAAATATTTTTTCTGTTTTCTACATGGGGGGGCATTCCCAGCATTAATCGGCAGCGTGGCCACATTGGCACGTGCTGCATGAGTACAGCATGTGTAGTGTGTGAGCCCTTACCACTAGGTCAATGGGCGGAGATAAGGGCACAAGCAGTAAATAGCCATGAGCTACTTTTAATTTTAGCGCACAGCCATTTACTGCCCCATTTAAAAAAAAAAAACTTTTTCCCAACCATGGTCAAAAATGGCCCAGCGCAAGCCAAAAACACACGCCCACACTACTGCAGGCCACTTTTTACTGTGGCTTACTAAAAGGACCCCTGTGTGACCTGTATCCAGTGATAGGGTAATTTCAACAGGTTTAGCACCCCCAGTCATTAAAAAAAGTTAGCACCTATGATTCAATATATTTATTTACTAGTAAAAAAGGCCCGTTTCTGACACAAATGAAACGGGCGCTAGCAAGGTTTTCCTCGGAGTGTGTATGTTTGAGAGTGTATGTAAGAGTGACTGTGTGTGAGAGAGAGAGAGTGAATGTGCGAGTGTGTTTGTGTGAGAGAGAGTGAGTGAGTGAGTGAGTGAGTCTGGGTGCGTGTGACTGTGAGGGAGAAAGTATGTGTGTGTGAGAATGAGAGTGTGTGCAAGTGCATATGTGAGACACAGTGTGAGAGAGAGAGAGTGTGTTTCACACAGATACAGTGTATGCGAGAGAGAGTGTGTGTGAGACACAGACTCTGTGTGAGACTGAGTGTATGAGACCAAGAGAGTGTGTGAGTGACTGTGTGACACATAGAGAGTGAATGTGATACAGTGTGAGACATAGAGTGTGTGAGAGACAGTGTGTGAGAGTGAGAGAGAGAAAGACATTGACTGTGAGAGAGAGAGAGAGTGTGAGAGAGAGAGTGTGTGTGTGACAGAGATACCCCCCCCCCCCTCTGGTGTCAGGCCCCCCCTCCCTCCCTCTCTGGTGTCTGAGCGTTACTGTGCAGGATGCTGAGCTCTGGCTGTGCTTCAAGGAACTGACCAATCCTATTTAATGGAATCCACCTTCAACATTCTGAAGCCGAGAAACCTCGTGTAGTTGGTCACTTCTGCTTGTGACGAACCCGGAAGTATGTGATGTCAATTCAGGAGATGGATACAGAGAGCAGGAATGCCTCAGCCATGCAGTCAGCTTCAGAATGTTGGAGGTGTGTTTTATTATATAGGATTTGTTTGTTTGGATTTTGCTCACACCTTTTTCAGTAGTAGCTCAAGGTGAGTTACGTTCAGGTACACTGAGTATTTCTCTGTCCCTGGAGGGCTCACAATTGTTTCACTGTCTTTATTTATTTTATTTTTTATTCAAATTTTTGAATTCCTTCTTGTCTACTTTATTCTTTATTTATTTATTTTGAAATTGTGGAGGTTGCCTTCTAATCTGCCTGGTTCAAATGCAAAGCATGCAAATGCATGTGAGGGACTCACTATTATGCAAATCAAATAACACAGCTTGCATTGAACTTCACAAACTGCACTATTCCTGTAAAACTCTGAGAGGTGCAAATCTCCACAGCTTCATTTGAGCCATGTTTTTCTGCAGCTTTTGTAAGGCACTTTATAACAATCTGTGTGCCTTTATAAAATAGGCATCTTAGCTTCCTAAGCAATCTGTTGTAAAATTACCCTCTAAATAATCATTAATTCTGGAATACAACAGTTCTCATTCTATGTTTGTGTCAACATTCAGCGATGGCAAGGATCATTTTTTTTTAATGCCAGCTACAGTGTTTAAAAAAGAGAACAGAGATTCAGTGCTGCTATACAGATAGGTGGCAGTGCTGAATTTACATGTGATAGGGTCCCTGGTTTAATCTATGATCCTCTTTTACGTGGCCTACGTTAAATCACACAGCTATAGGGCTGAATGTCACCACCATTTGTATAGCATAGTGCTCCATGGAGGTTGGATATGGCTGACACTGATAGCTAGCGTGAGGGATGATTCTGTGTGCTGATTATCATGGCTACACTTAACGCCACCTCAAGAGGTGGTGATTTGCAGCTGTGCTACCTGCGGTCTAGGTTTATTAGATTGATATACCTCCTTTCTGTGTTATATCAAAGTAGTATACATATTATATACAGTTACATTTTTTGGTCCCAGTGGGCTTACCATCTAAAGTTTTGTACCTGGAGCAATGGAGAGTTACATGACTTGCCCAGTTCCCCTAGTTCTCACTCAACTCTGCTAACCATTAGGCTACACTTCCACAGGAAGTGTGGCCACTGCCCACCAGCCTAACCCTTTGAGTTCCCTCCCACCAAATTAAGGCACTCCCCAGCGCATACCTCCCCAAGACAAAGGGCAGTTGCAGATTGACCAGTAGCAGTAGCAGGATTGGACTTAGGCAGTGGTGGCCGCACAGGTCCTCATGCTCCATGGGCCCTCCACATCCCCAGCACTATCAGAATCTTAATTCGCTAATTCATAATCTCGGAGCCCTCCCCCCCCCCCCCCCCAATGTTCCCCAGGTCCTCACACTTTCGCAGTTGCGCATGGTGGTCAGAATCTTGCTGCACAAGTTCACAACCTCAGAACCCCCGCCCCGCCACCACAATGTTCCCAGGCCTCAGCTAAGGCTTTTACCCTTGGCACGCAACACAGCTACAGTGACAAACATGCTCCCAGAGGTTTCCACTGAGCCACCAGGTATATCCTTGATCAAAGACTAAAGAAAAGCACTCAGCCTGGGTCTGCTGAGCTGCGCCTCTCAGGTCGCTAACTTGGGTTTGTGGTGGTAGTGTCAGAACTTAAGTTACCGACATTCCTGTTTTGATTATGTGGGTGGCACAGGGACTGGTAAGAACAAGACTATTTTTTATTTTATTTGTATTAATATTTAATTACATTACTAATACTATTTTGGTTTGATATTGACTCTGTCAGTAGCAGGGCACAGGGCTAGATGGACCATCGGTCTGACTTTGACCCACATGCATTATTTTTTCTTAATTGCTATAAGTATCCAATGTTAAACATTGTTTGCTTAGAGTTTTAGTCAATTTTCTTTCAATTTTAAAACTTTCAAACCATTTTCTACATTTACATCTTTTTGGAAAAACTGTTGTGACTTGGATTGGCCAATGCTGGAAGCAGGACACTAGGCTAGATGGGCCATTGGTCTGACCCTGTATAGCTATTCTTACATATAGATAACAGTGGCTCAGGCCCACCCAGTAGCAGCACACCTATGAAGTGTCTGGCAGGGATTCCCAAGCCCCACCAGCTGAAAATTCCTGTCCTTCCTGCATACCAGCCTTCCCTCTGATGTATTCCCGCCTATGTGGAAACAGGAAGTTGCATCAGAGGGAACGCTGTGGAGCCAGCATGAGCAGTGTGCATTATTTGCTGCTTGCTGCCAGTGAAAATCTGCTATTTAAAAGGTATGGGGGGAGGGGGATGTTTGAGAGACCATATGGCATGCAGGCAAGAGAGGAAGAGACCAAATCACTTGTGGGACAGGGCGGAGTTCTTCTGCCCACCCATCTTGGGCCCAGGCCCACCCAGAATTGGTTGTCTGGCTACGACCCTGATAGATAATGCACAATAAGCAAACATTTTTGTGGAAAGGATGAATAAAGTAATTTAAAAGGCAATGCAAACGTCCCCTACCAATCACCTTTGATTTCTCTAGGAAGATATAATCCAAATTCTGAGTCTAAAAGAATTAAATGTGCTCCAGGCCACCTCAGCCTATCCAAGAAGGTGGAAATCTTCTGCTGGTGCCAGCCAAGAAGTCATGATATGAGACGTATTCTATGTAAACTCATGGTTAGAAAATATTTCTTGGGGCTGAGTGAGGTTGGTTAGACACAGTTTTGTGAACTCTGTGGCTATTCTTATTCTTATGTTCTTATCAATAAACTGAGGTTATGGCCTGGGGGTAGGTCCTAAGCTTGTGGACTGGATAAGAAACAAACGGTGATGCACATAGAAGGAACCTCTCCATTCTCTGCTGTTATCATTTACAGATAGACAGTACTTCGATTTTTGGTTTCACCCGCCATGTGGTTTATAATATATCTGGCTATTGACTTAGTTATAAATTATTTTGCACTTTTCAGGTTAGTTTATATTCTTGGTTTGCTTTGATGTTTTTTGGTGGGGAGGGGTTGTCATTTTTTTGGATCCAAACAACATCACTACAATGTTCTCTTCTCTTATTTAAAATCCATTGGTGTGGCAATAATTTTAAATCTATTGAAGTAGTAATTATTTTGTAGAGAACACCACTTAAAATTAATTGAATGATGTTCTCAGCAATGTTCAGCTGTTCTTATTTCAAATTCATTGTTGTGTTAGTTATTTTAGAGAATAATACTTTATAAAGTTCCTGAAGGTGATTTTGCCATTGGTTAATATGATTTTAGAGTTATTACTCTTTTAAAAATTTTCAGTGCACATAAAGAGAAAAATAAAAAAATAAACATCTTGTCAAAGGGGGGCAAGGCAAGATAGGGTGGGGCTAAGCAAGGAGCCGAGGGGAGCCCACCGAACTAGTCTGCACAGGACCCCATAATTGCTAAGACCGGTCCCGAGCAGTAGTATCATAAGACTACCTCTAGGGGTCATAACCACTGTTTTGAATGGACCCAGAAGGGGATGAGAGTGGCGATGTACCACCCCTGCACCAGCCCACTGAGCTATGAGAGGAAATTTTGGATGAGTCCTGGGGGGTTGGGGATGGGTAGAGGCTTCGGGTATGTTTGGGGGATCTTGTGGAATATGTACTGGGGGCCTTGATCTTGAGGGGAGGGTATCTGCTAGAGTGCTTTCATCTTGGGTGGGGGGACTTGATCAAGAGGGGGTTTACTTCAGGTGGGTCAGATCAGGAGAGGTGCTTGACTGGAGGGTGTGTTTTGCAAAGGATGCTTAGATGGAAGAGGGGAAGGGCTGCACTGCCACAGTAGCATGGGCCTGTGCAGTAAGTATTTGTCTTGTGTGGTAAATGAGGGTCAGATGCAGAGCATGCCCCTGCATTTACCCAACAGGCTTTGCACCTCAAGACGCAGTAAGTGTAGAAACATAGTGCAGTTTAATAAACATGCCCCTTATTGTTTTCCATACCAGAACAAGTTTTAGACAGCCATCTTGATTTTCAGGATGCACAGTAGCACAAAATATAAGGCACATCAAATTTGCCAGAACTGTTTGTTTCCTGTTGCATGCCATAGATCTCCGTTACTCTCCACAGGGAATATGCATGAGATGTATTTGCATACATTAAGACCCAGTGAGCAGTAGCCCATGCCTTCTCTCTTGATTAAATGCACATCTTTATTCCAAATTCAACTTCCAGCAAATGGATTAGGAATATGTTCAATCATGGTGCTGAAATAAAAACTACTGGTTAAGAAAATCTGCTTTTACTGCCTTGGCCTTTTTTGGTACAGCTATGATGTTCATTTTGTGTACACTGCCTAAAAGTGTACACTCAGATACTGTAGGTATTATTTCTGTCCCTGGAGGGCTCACCTGAAGCACCGGAGGGTTAAGTGACTTGCCCACGATCACAGTAAACTGCAGTGGAGTGGAGGAGTAGCTTAGTGGTTAGTGCAGTGGATTTTGATTGTGGGGAACTGGGTTTGATTCCTACTGCAGCTCTACTTAACCCTCCATTGCCCCAGATACAAAATAAGTACCTGTATATAATATGTAAACCGCTTTGATTGTAACCACCGAAATGTGGTATATCAAGTCCCATCCCCTTTTCTCTGAACGGGGTCCCCTGATTCTTAACCTGCCATTAAGCTACTTTCACACTAGAGCAGTGTTTCGCAAGTTCAGTTCTGGAGTACTCCTTGCCAGTCAGGTTTTCAGGATATCATAGAAACATAGAAACATGACGGCAGATAAAGGCCATATGACCCATCCGGTGTGCCCATCCTCTGTAACCCCCAATTCTGGAACAGTCCTAAACTCCACCACCTCCACCGGGAGGCCATTTCATGCCTCCACTACCCTTTCTGTGAAATAATACTTCCTTAGGTTACTCCTAAGCCTATTCCCTCTTAACTTTGTCATATGCCCCCTCATTCCAGAGCTCTCCTTCATTTGAAAAAGGCTCTCTTCTTGTACATAAATGCGTTTGAGATATTTAAACATTTCTATCATGTCTTCTGTCTCCCTCCTCTCTTCTAGCGTATACATGTTGAGGCTCATAAGCCTGTCCCTATAATTTTTGCATTCAAGACCGTTTACTAATTTCATTGCCGCCCTCTGGACCGACTCCATCCTGTTTATATCTTTCCATAGGTGCAGTCTCCAGAACTGCACGCAGTACTCCAAATGGGGCCTCACCAGAGACTTATACAACAGCACTATCACCTCCTTTTTCCTGCTGGTCATGCCTCTCTTTATGCACCCACACATCCTTCTGGCTTTGGCCATCGCTTTTTCTACCTGTTTGAAAGCTTTAAGGTCATCAGACACAATCACCCCCAAGTCCCGCTCTTCCTTCGCACACTAAAGCACTTCACCCTCTATACTGTGCCGTTCCCTCGGATTCTTGCGACCCAAGTGCATGACCCTGCATTTTTTGGGATTAAACCTTAGTTGCCAAATATCAGTCCATTCCTCCAACTTCGCTAGGTCCTTCCTCATGTCATTCACACCCTCCAGGGTGTCCACCCTGCTGCAGAGTTTAGTATCATCCGCAAAGAGACAAACCGTACCAGACAGCTCCTCCGCAATATTGCTCACAAAGACAATGAATGTGCATGAAAGAGATTTGCATATAGTGGAGGCAGTATATGCAAATTAGTCTCATGCAGATTCATTGTGGATATCATGAAAACCTGATTGGCAAGGGGGTACTCTAGGACTGACTTGAGAAACACTGGAATGGAAGACTTTGTGGCATTTGCAAATGTAAATCCTCTTAAATGTGCAAAGATCAATTTTCCAAAGACACTATGTACACCTGTTTAATGGAAGAATGCACAGTCTTGAAGGGGACAGGTTATAAGTGTGTACTTTTCAGATGTGTCCAAACTACATGTATTTCATCTTTTGTAACAGCAATATACGCATGCTTTTAAAATAAATCTGGTTGTCAGAATGTACAACTGCTCTGAGACACATGTAGAAGTGATTGAGGGGCAATTGTGCTTTCCACTCTAATGTTTAAAACCACCTTGGAGACTGAAAAGTTCTAGTTTTGTTCTTCAGTTCCTTACTTAGGGGTTCTTTTACAAAGGTGTGCTAAAAAATGGCCTGCAGTAGTGTAGACGCGGGTTTTGGGCACATGCAGATCCATTTTTCAGCGCGCCTGTAAAAAATGCCTTTTTAAAAATATTTTTGCCGAAAATGGATGTGCGTCAAAATAAAAATTGGTGCGCATCCATTTTAGGTCTGAGAGCTTACCGCCAGCCATTGATTTGGTGGTAAGGTTTCATGTGTTAACCGGGAAGTAATGATCTATGCGTCAGGGCCGCCGAGAGACTGGGCCAGGCCCGGGACAAGGCCGCCCCCGGGGCCCCCCCACCCGAGGTCGCCGGGCCCCCCTCCACCCGCCACCAGTCCCTCTCTCCACCCCCGGGCCCTCTGCACTGACCTTAAGCGCCTCACCTTCGAAAGCGCAGCAAGCAGCGACATACCACTCCTTCCTTCCGTGTCCCGCCCTTGCGGGTTACGTCAGGCGAGGGTGGGACATGGAAGGAAGGAGTGGTGTGCCGCTGCTTGCTGCGCTTTCGAAAGTGAGGCTCTTAAATTCAATGCCAGGGAGCGACGGAGGGCGGGCGGGCCGGACTGCGGTGGCGGTAGCGGGCCCGGGAAATTTTGTCCCCCCCTCTCAGCGGCCTTCTATGCGCATAGAATGCCACTTGACATGTGTCAGAAAATAAAAGTTATATTTCAGACGCGCGTAGTGGATGCGTGGGGCCACGCAGTAGCCAGACAGTAACTCCAAATTGGCGTGCGTAGGCGCCTATGCAGCTTAGTAAAAGGACCCCTTAGTTTCTTTTGGGTGTCTACTTGTGTAAAACCCAGCACTTATGCATGTAAGTGGATTTGCTGCTTAAATGTGTGTGTGCCAGATTTTACATGTACAGAGCTCAAGCTATGCCACTGGGTTTTTAAGAATGCATTTCTTTGTAAAATAGGTGCTCCTATTGTACATGTTAGCGTTTCCAAGTCTTTCCCATATCTTTGTGCTTGTTTTACAGTAGGCTCCTGTAAAATACTCTGCTAATTGTAAATGCCCAGACAGATGTCCCTTTTCCTAAGACCTATGCAAAACCACTCGTAACAGTCTTAATTATTTTGATTACTGTTTTTTGTTTTAATTTAGCAACACCCATCCACTAAATTAGCTTTATTGATTCCTGTATTAAATTTAACTCACGGTTTAGACATGACCAATCTTTGCTTTGCAGGTTTAGGCATGCAGCCTACAAGTAGTGTGTACCAATTAATAGCCAAATGAGATTATATCAAGCCTGATTATCTCTCAAAAATGTGCTAATTGGTAAACACTTGTCTGTTTAATTGTTGTGTCTTGGGTCTGATTTATAAAAATATTAGCTTCCCCTCCCCCAACACAAAACAAAAAGGTCTTTTTAAAGGCTGCTGTTTCTCTTATCTTTCATATGCAGTTATATTAAGCCTAGATGTCATGTTTACCAGCGGGAAGAATAGTTGTACTCACTGTTGAAATTTTGACAACCATTTGAAAGAGTCAAGCAATATGTAGTAATCAGTATATTGAAGTGTGGTGTCTAAACCCAATGACTTGCACAATCTCTCCTACTTTTACAGGCCTGTTATTACAAATTACAGTGCAAGCGTGCAGTGTCAAGAAGTGAAATACACTATAACGAATTAAGTACATAATATCTGTAGCCCAATATTCCAAAGCAGTTTCCCATGTGGCGAGGCCGGCTCTGGCCGCCTTGATGGGCAGACTGGATGGACTGCACATGATTGTATCTGCTGTCATTTACAATTTTACTACATTGTTATGATTTTCAGCAGTGTGATACACATATAGGACAGTTCTACAAATGGGCACCTGATAGGAGCATCCTATATAATAAAACGCACCTCCAACATTCTGAAGCTGACTGCATGGCTGAGACATTCCTGCTCTCTGCATCCATCTCCTGAATTGACATCACGTACTTCCGGGTTCGTCACAAGCAGAAGTGACCAACCACACGAGGTTTCTCAGCTTCAGAATGTTGGAGGTGCATTCTATTAAATAGGATTGGTCAGTTCCTTGAAGCACAGCGTCCTGCACAGTAACGCTCAGACACCAGAGAGAGAGGGGGGGCCTGACACCAGAGAGAGGGGGGGAGGTATCCCTGTCACACACACACTCTCTCTCACACACACTCTCTCTCACTCTCACACACTGTCTCTCACACACTCTATGTCTCACACTGTATCACATTCACTCTCTGTGTGTCACACAGTCACTCACACACTCTCTTGGCCTCATACACTTAGTCTCACAGAGAGTCTGTATCTCACACACACACTCTCTCTCTCGCACACACTGTATCTGTGTGAAACACACTCTCTCTCTCACACTGTGTCTCACATACACACTTGAACACACTCTCATTCTCACACACACACTCTCTCTCTCACAAACACACTCGCACCCAGACTCACTCTCTCTCTCACACACACTCGCACATTCACTCTCTCTCTCACACACAGTCACTCTCACATACACTCTCTCAAACATACACACTCCAAAGACAACCTTGCTAGCGCCCGTTTCATTTGTGTCAGAAACGGGCCTTTTTTACTAGTATTCTATAAAGATACTTGGAGGGGCATAATCGAAAGGGACGTCCAAGTTTTGTTGAGGACATCCTCACAAAACATCCCGATGGAGGGGCGGGGAAACCCGTATTATCGAAACAAGAAGAAACACCATTCAAGTCTCAGAGCTAAAGAGAAAGGGAGCTGTGTAGTATAAAAAGAAGTTGTGTCTTTATTCCTTTCTATTGAGCTGACAAGATGGAGTATAGGGCTGTTGACCCACTGAGGTCCTAAGGGCTCGTCTGGGCCTTGGAAAGGAGTGGAGCTTGAGTGCTCCCCAAATCTTTAGCATGACCTCAGGATAAAAGTTATTCCCTTGGCCTTTTGTGTTAATTCCTCCCAAAAACAGGCTAAGGATCTGTCACTCATTGGATCAATGCTTGTTAAAATTTCCTTTGCCTATAGGTATACAGTCTAAGCGTGTACTAGACAGCTCCTTGAGTATTAAACAACAATCCTCATTTCTTTTCATAGACAACTTAAGATTTTCTCATTCTATAAATACTTAGTTCAGAAATTTTAAGTGCATTTACCGTATTATTTCTCAGCATATTAATATTATAAACATCCCAGTAATATAATAGGTTTCTTTAGTTATCCGCTATGGACCCCTTTTCAGATAAGGTGGATGTGATAGCGTAGCTGAAGGCTGGCTACAGGCCAAACACAAAGTGGCAGGTAGGAAGTAAGAAAACCTATATATATATATATATATATATATATATATATATATATATATATATATATATATATATATATATATATATATATATATATATATATATAAAGAGAGAGAGAGAGAGAAAATAATCAGCCCTGTATCCTCACAGGATTGATATCTCTCTATATAAAAGGCACCACCAACATTCTATGAAGCCTCCAGCCGGAAGTGTGAAGGGGGAGAGATATCCGGTTTCCCCATGAGTGTCTGCCCCGCCCTCTCTGTAACACAAACAGTCAGTGAAGGAAAACACAGCAAAGCACGAAATCAAATCGCTCTCTCTGTAACAGTGAAGGACTCAGAGGTGGGAGGGGAGAGAGGGCAGAGGGCAGGGACACACACACTCCCACATACACACACTGTAACAGTGAAGGACTCAGAGGGGGGAGGGGAGAGAGGGCAGAGGGCAGGGACACACACACTCCCACATGCACACAGAACAAAACCTTGCTAGCCCCCGTTTCATTTGCATCAGAAACGGGGCTTTTTTGCTAGTTTCCCATAATGCTCTCAAACAGTCCCAGTTCCAGTAGCCTGCCTCTGCCTTGGCTACACTCTTCAAGATGGAATAATTTTCCTTATCATAACTACAGTTCCAATAGCCTAACTTGGCAGTCTTCAGTTACCTCACTTGTGATCATACAACCCTGGAATCCCTGGAGGCAAAAACTTCTTATCAAACAGGAATACAGGGGTCTGAGCTAGGGCCACTCCTCTTCTCAGGGACTCTCCTCAGGTACTGCAGCCAAGCCCTGAACTCCTTGGAGGATCCGTGCTCAGGCTCCTCCTGGAGACCTCTTTCTTACAGTGTCCTTGATCCACTCAGCTCTAGGGCATTTAACACCTCCTGACCTGAGCCCCACCTCTCTGACTCAGCTTCTGACATGGCAGATTAGTGCCACCCAGTGGCGTGCCAAGGGGGGGGGGCGGTGGGGGCGGTCCACCCCAGGTGCACGCCGCTGGGGGGTGCTGCGGCGCGCGCCTGTCAGCTGAGTTCGCTAACTTCGCTGCAGCTCCCTGTGCCCCGGAACAGGTTACTTCCTGTTCCGGCCGGGGCAGAGGAAGCTGCAGCGAAGTTAGCGAACTCAGCTGATAGGCGCGCGCCGCGGCACCCCACCCCCCAGCGGCGTGCACCCAGGGGGGGTGTCATTTCGCCGGGGGGGGGGCGCATCAGCGATCCGCCCCGGGTGTCATGCAGGCTAGGATTGCCACTGGTGCCACCTGCCATAAGGTGGCTAAACTGAAACACACAAAACAAAAAGGAGAAACTGCAGTCCTCACGAACACGTAAAAACCAACAAAAAGGAGTGATGTATAAAAATTGCTATTTATTGTTTCCAAAGTACTGCAAGCAAACAGTAAATAGCATTTTTTACATCGTCCAGCTTTGGAGTCCTCACTTTTTGTTTCATCACTCCTTTTTGTTGGCTAAACTGTAACCCCAGTGAGGGAGTGTTCTTAGGGAAACCTGCCGCTGTGCCACTCACTCCCTCACAGTGGACTAAAAATGTCACCCCTAATGTGAGTCTCCATGAGATACAATGTAAAATTTTGCATAATGTCTATATCACGAGAAGTAAGGGTAGAGCCATGGGCCTGTGGCAGTCTGATCTGTGTGATAGATGTGGAGTGTGCCAGGGCTCTTTGGTTCATCACATTTTAGAGTGTGTGGTGCTTCAGAACTTCTGACCCAGGATCATAGCGATACTGGAAGATAGTCTGGACGGTTCGTATGAATGGTCCTAGGGGGTTTTGCTAATGGGCTCGGATGTGGACTTGGTTGACCAGGGTTTAAGTAGTCATTCTACAACACTGGACTAGCCAGCTTGCTCCTCCCTTGGAGCAGTGGTATAACAACATGAGGCAGATGGCTGACTGGGAGGGACGGGATGGGGATTTGTGGAAGTTGTATGGAACAATTGGTTGCGACATCTTCTACTAGTATGTCTACTGTATAAGTCCTGGACATGGGAAGGGGGGGGGGGGGTGGGTTAGTTGGGCCGGTCGGGTAGAAGGGAAGGGGGTGGTTTCCTGTACTTCATTTCTTAAATAATGTAAAATTACAAGTGGTCCGATTTACAGGATTTTGTAGTTATGTACAAATACAGTCAATCTCGTGCCTTATTGTTCTAAACAAATTGTCTCTGTTTTTGTTCTGTAAGGACAAATTTTGTGCTGTATGCTTGTTCGTTGTGACACTTGTTAATAAAAAGATTTTTAAAAAATGTCCAAAATTAGATTAGATTGCCAAAGGTAAGTAATATGGACAGCATGTACTGTTTACGGAAAAAGTTGATCCATATACACATGTAGTGAATACCCTGCTGTGGAGTTAGTTTAATGTTTCCATTCTCACTCTGTGTACTTGTGTTGAATGCTAAAACGATAATCCCTTTGAGGATTATGTTCTGGAGTACTCCTTTTAGATTAAATGAGAGAACAAAAGTTAACTCAGTGCCACTACAGAAAGAGACTGTATAGCACTGAGAAATCAAGATATGGTTGCCTTCACTTAATGCTGTTTTATTTATTTACTAGTAAAAAAGGCTCGTTTCTGACTGTAATGAAACGGGCGCTAGCAAGGTTTTCCTCTGAGTGCGTATGTTTGATAGAGTGTGTGTGAGAGTGACTGTGTGATAGGGAGAGAGTGAATGTGTGTGTGTGTTTGACAGAGAGAGTGAGACAGCGTGTGACAGGATTGATGCTGCTTTAGTGGGAGTGGGTGGCAGGCGGTTTAGAGGTTGGTCAGCATTGTTGTGGTGTGTGTGCTGTTTGTAAGAGTGCTGTTTTGTTTTGTTTTTAAGGGGAGAGAGGACAGTTGCTGGATATGGGGGCAAGGGCAGGGTAGAGAGCAGGGTTGGTGGACATGAGGGCAGGGGCAAGGGAAAGAGCAGTGTTGGTGGACATGGGGACAGGGCAGGGGAGAGAGCAGGGGATTGAGCAGGGTTGCTTGATATGGGGGGAAGGCAGTGGAGACAGGAGGGTTGGTGGACGGGGGAGATAGTTATACAGCAAATGACATGCATATACTATTGTCACCTAGATCAGGGGACGCGCTTGTATAAGAAACTAACAAATTATACACTTGTAAAAATAGTCTTACAATACACGTCTGAGCTGTATAAACAAAACCTGTTCCTCGGGCGTAGCTAAAAATCCTTACCAGGCAGGAACTTAGAAACAGCCCTGGAGAAAGATAAACATTTTGCATCATGTTATCATGACGATGGACATTTAATTTAAATTAAATATTGCACACAGAACTTCTAAACATTTCACAGTAGCTTCCCCATTCTGCGCTACAGCCAACGTGCAAATCTTGAAAGAAGAAGCGAACAAACCTGCTGCCTGCTAGCCACAACCGTGGCAGTTAGCTCGTGTTTGCAGTCTCACGGCTTTGCTGACTGCCAGATGAGATCAGGTTTTAGGCTGGTCGCGCGAGGTACGGACTGAATATGATCAGTGGGCTTCTTTTGGTGCGCGTGCTGGCGACATCTCTCGGGGGGGGGGGGGGGAGGAGGGAGCAGCATATGGCAGGCAGTCTCCAGCGATTCATAGGCAGGGGCAGGAGTGTCCATCGTGGAAGAGGGTGGATGAGGGTGACTGTGGGTGGGGGCATCGGAATCCAGCGGCGAGTTCTCTCAAGGGGGGGGGGGGGGTATGTGTGGTTCGGGAGGTTGGTAGCGAGTCCGGAGTGATTGGTAGGCAGGGGCAGGAGTAGGGAAACACGCTCCACATGTTTCCCTACTCCTCCCCCTGGCTGGGTTGCTGTTTGCTGCTGTGCGCAGGCAATCACTGGGATAGGTCCTTAAGCGTCTCTCTGTTCCGCCCTCGACGTCATCACGTTTTGACGCGAGGACGGGGCAGAGAGACATGGTGAGTGGGATGGCTTCACCACCATGAACTAACGGACCCTTCAAGAGTGGAGTGACTTCAGAACGTTGTGTTCAGAACGTTGAGGGTGCGTTTTATTATAGTAGATCAGGATTTATTTACCGCTTTTTTGAAGGAAGTCACTCAAGGCGGTGTACGGCAAGAATAAGTCAAACATAAGCAATAGATAATTACAACAGCAAAAATATTCAAACAACAACAATACAAAGTATGGCATAGTATGCTACATTAGAATGTCAACACAATACGTAATAAAACATTTTCATAGACAGCCTAAGGTATAAGTAAAGTTGGAACATATAGATAGATAAGATAGAGTAGCAGGAGTAAGAAAGTAAGGGATTAGTTTAAAGAAAGTTGCAAATGAGGTCAGAAAGGTGCTTGACCATTATCTTGGCTAGGGTAGGAGTGGATAAACATGTCCTGCTATAATATGTGCAGTCAGTGTCATTTACTTCTTCCGTTTAAGGCCTGGTTGAAGAGCCAAGCTTTGACCTGCTTTCTTGTAGGTCCCCCAGCCTTCTCAAGAGATTTGATGCAGTTATCTCTGTTTAGGAATGTAATTACTGCTCTGTGGAGGGTCCACAAATGCCTTATTGGAAGTGCTAAAAACTGGTTTGGGATTGTAACTCAAATTGGTTCTGACAGTTGACTGATTTTTATCATTTGTAATGAATTGCTGTTTTTGAAATTCCTTCTATTTTAGCTGTTTATTTTCATTATGTGTATCAAACTGTACCTTGCTTCAGATATTAAAATTATTTCTTCGGTACATATGTCAGGGATAACTAATAAAAACACATAACCATGATCCCCCTAATTCTACAAAAGTCACCAAAAATTGCGCACACAAATTTGGGCGCATGCAATTTAATTCAATAGCAAGCTAATTAGCATCAATAATTGGATTTTTAACAAGCAATTATTGTCACTAATTAGATTTAATTGGCATTTATGTGCGATCTGAAAAAGGGGACATGGAAATGGGAGGGTCATGGGCGTAATGGGGGCATTCCTAAAATTAATGCACATTGTTATAGAATAGCGGGGATACAAGCCTAATATAGGTGTATACATTTGCACCACATTTCAATTGATGCAAATGGTTGCACCTAAAGTTAGGCATGATTCCCAGGCATAAGCATTATTCTATAAGCCATGCCTAACTTTAAGTATAGCTTATAGAATAGCGCTTTTTGTAGGCTTTTGAAAATGTAATATTGGGAATAACTGAACCATTTCCTAAAAGAGCTTCTTAATTATAAAAGCTGAGGTTGCAAAATGCAGAAATTAGCTACATATTGACAGTCCACAGAAGCTGTGCTGAGCATTAAAATATTAAAAAAATAAAAACCCACAAAAACGACAAAACTAAAGCATGATGAGAAGTTAATGTAAGGAAACTCTATCATGGCTCCATCAGTGAAGACACTTTGATACATCTAGCTTTTTGGGTCTGTTTCCCCTTCTTCTTCCCCCCTCCCCCATGAGCATAGAATTTAAAACAGAGTTTAAATGCTTTGAATTATATAAAAATGAAATGTGACTGCTCTTAGCATTCGCTGTGTAATAATTGTAAGATTTGAAAAGTGGTTGGTTAAAAACAAATAAGGGGTAAACGTCCATGTGCAGACATACAGAGCGCTGTTTCTGATAGCTGCACAGCAGGGCGCACAGTGCTCAACTTGCAGAGTGGCAGGACTACTTTGTCAACTTAGGCAGCCAGGGTACAACATATTTTGACTTCTGAGATTCATCTGGAGCCATTAAAGATGTTCTTGTGGATGATTCTATGCAAGCAAATTTAAAAGAAATCAGCAGCACAAGAAAGCTTAACTAAACAGAGGCAAGAAAATCATTGGCAGTTCAGAAGTGCTTAATCATTCCCCAGTCCTTATTAGTATTCCTTGAATGGCTGATCTCACTGGTAGTGACCGAATACCTAAACAGCTCAGGAACAAACAGGGCTCATTGTGCTCTGAGAGGACAGTACTGTTCATTATTACTGGGGCGCATGAACATTAAGCGGCCATTAGGGATGGAAAAGAAGGATGACTCCACAGTTCTGTGGAATAAGAACAGAATGCCATTGTTCCTGCTTAATAAGCACATTTGGAATACCCTGGGTTTTTGTTGGGTTTTTTTTTTTTTAGACCCATTGGAAAGGTTTCTATAGTTGCACTGTTTGCTGCTTTTTAAGAAAAAGAAGCATATTAAAGCACCAGTGGATGCAGCACTTGCACAGTGGGGTAGTGAATGTAATGTAGAAAATGGGCTTTGCTTTCTATTTTGTAAACTTTTATAATAGAGGTATCATAGAATACAAATTAAGTAAGAAGTGCTATGTATGCTTTGGAGATATGGGGGGGGGGGGGGTCAATTTTATAAAGCATTTTCCATGCGTAAGACAAGCAGTTGAATGCATGCCTATCAGTATGTATGCTGACAAGATCACATGTACTTATGTGCAACACTGTCCCCAAAATTCAGTAAATGGTGCTCAGTTAGGTGCACAGTTGGGCATGCAGTTATAGAATAGGGTAATTTACATGCATAACTTTTTCATCTGTTCATTAGCACTAGATTGGCACTTAATTGGCCATGGAGCTAATTTTTGAAATAGAAAAATGTCCAAAAAGTGTCGTAAAGCAGCATTTAGACATTTTTCTTCTCAAAATGTTCAAATCGGTATTTTCAAAACCTATTTTGCAGACATTTATTTATGCAATTCATCTGCAGTGCATTCAAATCACAAGGGGGTGTGTTGAGGGCATTTCAGGGGGTGGTATGAGGGTGGGCTTAGGGCGTTCCTAATACTTGAATGTTTTATAGCCATAATGAAGAAAAACAAAAACGTTGAGGGCTATAACTTCAACGTTTTGGTTTAGACCTGTTTTTAGAACGAATAAGGCACAAAAGGGTGCTCTAAATGACCAGATGACCACTGGAGGGAATCAGGGATGACCCTCCCTTACTTCCCTAGTGGTCACTGACCCCTCCCCTCCCCAAAGATGTCAATAAAAATAGTTCTTACCAGCTCTGTGACAGCCTCAGGTGGTATAGCCAGTTCTATTAGAGCAGCAAGCAGTAGTGGTTGGTGAAGTACACTGTAGAGAAGGAGACCCAGGCCCATTTCTCACTCTGTCACACTTGTGGTGGAAACTGAGCCCTGCAAAACTCACCAAAAACCTACTGTACACACCTACAGTGCATCGTGAGCTACTACTGAAAATGCGTGAGCAAAATCAAAATAAATAAATATAGATGTACCCTTCCCCCATAAGGGCTAACTTGCAGATCTGGGCAGTTTATAAACTAAAAAAAAAAACAACATCCCAGATTCAGAGAATAACTACAATATTTGACAGGATAGGCAATTTCACTCAGAAACACAATTAGGCAAAATTGAAAAGATCAGTGGAAGAAGAAAGGGGGAAGGATAGTATAAGAGCAAGGATGGGGAAAAAAGTGGGGATGTAATAATGCAGTATGATAACCAAACTTTCTCCTCTCATTAATTGAGGGCCCCTTTTACTTAGCCGCGTAAGCGTCTACGCGCACCCAATGCGCACCAAAATGAACTTACCGTCTGACTACCATGTGCCTCTTGCGGTAATTTCATTTTTGGTGCGTGTCCACTACGCGTGTCTTGAAAATATTTTTTATTTTTGGACACGCATAACGGACATGCGCCAAGTGGCATCTGACACGCATAGGTCATTACCACGCAGATTCTTTACCGCTAGGTCAATGGCTGGTGGTAAGTTCAGACACCCAAAATGGATGTGCAGCAATTTTGATTTTCCTGCACGTCCATTTTTGGAAAAAAATTTAAAAAGGCGTTTTTGGTATGTGCGCTGAAAAATATTTCTGCGTGTGCCCAAAACCCGCGCCTAAACTACCGCAAGCCACTTTTTACTACAGCTTAGTAAAAGGACCCCTTAATCCTGTTTAAACAACCAGGTTTTCAGACCTTTTTTGAGTAGAGAGGTGTGGTAGCCGTGTTAGTCCACTTTTAAAGGTAATCAATAGAAATAAAACAAAATAAAACATGGAAAAGAAAATAAGATGATAGCTTTTTTATTGGACATAATACATTTCTTGATTAGCTTTCAAAGATTGTCCTTCTTCGTCAGATCAGAAATAAGCAAAAGTTGGTAGATGACAGTATATATGAGTGAAACATCAATGCATTTCAGTGACAGTCTAACAGGAGCTTTTTTGAAGTTCTTAAAGAAAAGTTCAGACCTTAAAGATAGAGGGAGGGAATTCCAGTGGGCAGTAGCTGCAAAAAAATGCGTGATGACTAGTACTTTCAAATTCAGCTGATTTAGGATGTGGAAGAATAAGATGATGATGGTTTATCATGCGGAGGAGTTGTGCTGGTGAATAGGGAATTGTGAAGGCAGAGACGTAATCAGGAAGACCAACTCTATGGTCCTTAAATGCGAGCATACGTTGTTCCAAGTTATGAGCATAAATTGTTATTGGGACCAATATTTCTGGCCTTTGCTCTGTTATGGTGTGTGGTGTTCTGGGGATCTGATGAGATCAGACCCTAAAGATGGTATTTATTAAATCGTATCCTGCTGATTAAATCACCGTACTATTGATCACATATGACAGAATCTCTTCTCCACTGCAGCTGCATCACTGTTTGGAACAAGCTCTAGTCTTTAATTTTTAGTTATTTGTTGGGTGTGTCCCCACCCCACCCCCTTCAGCAACATGAAGTTTTCTTTTCAGAAATACATGCATATGGATGGATGAATAGACAGGTGTACAGACCATTGACAACAGGCACTATTGCTGGAGTGAAATGCACCTCAAAAGAAAGTTCAGAAGACCAGTTTATATCAATTTAGAACAATTTAGAACAATTTCAATCCCCTTCTCCTTACAATTTTTTAAAACATTATCAGAATTTACTTGCTGTCAATACTTTAATGACCAAATGTATTCTCAAAATGGCATGCTGAACTTTTAGGGCCCTGTTTGCTAAACCATGCTGTAGGCACACAAACGTTTTAGCGTGCGCTGATAGAGAACCCCGTATGAATATAATTGGTGTCTCTATCGTTAGCACGCGCCAAAAGGTTTGTGTGCCTACAGCGCGGCTTAGTAAACAGGGCCCTAAATATTGTAAGATATTTGAGCTGGCCCATTCAGATTTTGTTCCTAAGGAGCTGCTGTTGCAAAATGCATTAGGATGTTTGGAAGACAAGTTGTTAATAAAATCAAGAGAGGATTGTTAAATAAGTGAATGACATATTAAGCTACCATGTGATCTGTTTTCTATAGGTGAAAATAGGGCCACTCCTGGCTTTTTGACACATCCTTCTCTCTCCCCTTGCCCTTGACCCCTGCCACCAACCCTCATACTAACGCCAGAGCTGCTAATATATCCATTTCCAGGACAGGGCTGGCACAACCCACATTACAGCTGCAGAGTTGCACAGGACAGCAGCTCTTGCAGGGTGGCAGAGGGAGCAGGAGGAAAACAGTGCAAGCCCTGGCGTAAGGTAGAGAGAAGGCACAAAGCCAGGCAGCAAAAGGAGAAACTGCAAGTTCAGCAGCAGGAAGAGGGCTAGCACAACCCCCCCCCCCCCCCCCCCCCCAAGCTTTTTTGTTTTTTCAGCTGCAGTTATTTCCGGGGTCACATTAGCGGCATATCGCTGTTATTAAATGATTCACTTACGATTCACTCCAGCCACATGGCGTGTGGCTGGAGACTGACCCACATGCTAGAAATGAAGCATTTTAATAAGTCGCTTGCTGATGCTACCCGGCAAGGGATTTTTAAGCAGAAATAAAGTCAGGGTTTGGATTGCTGCTTCACTGAACAGGAAGATGCCGGGCTCAGGGGAAGGAGGGAAAGGGGGAGATGCTGGATTTCATGGGGGGGTGGCAACAGAAGGTAATCAGAGACCAGGTGGGAATAAGACATGGAACAAAAGGACTGGATAGAATGATTGACAAAAGAGGAGCTTGGGTTGGTATGAGAGTGGGAGACAGAAAAGTGGATGCTGGTTTGGAAGGGTGGAAGTGGGAAGAAGATGACTGAGTGAAAGAAGGGAATAAGAAGCTGGGGAAGAAGAAGTGAGATGGGCAATGGGAGGACTACAGAGAGGGTAAGAATGGGAAGATGAGCTTGGAAGGAGATAGAAAAGTAATGTCTGGAGGGTGTAATTTGAATGGATAGGCAGAAAATAAAGAAATGGAGGAAAGAGGTGAAAGGCAAGATAAATGTTAGACTGATGTAAGGTAGGAATCAGCAAAACCCAGAGTAACAGGAGAAATTCCAAATAGTATACACTGGAAAGAGATGGGAGAAAACACTAGGACCAATGCAACTGAAACAAAATGCTCAGACAAGAAAGATAGAAAGTGTTTTAATTTTGATGTGGTAACGTATATGTGAGCTTTGGGAAATGTGCATCTCTGAATTCTTTGTGGTGTGGAAAAGTAGGCTAATGGTTAAAGTAGCAGAATGGGAACTGGATGGCCCAGGTTCATATCCCACTGCATCTAGCCTCAGACTAGTCACTTAACATCCATTGCCTTGGGTACAAAGCTGGGCAGGTTATGGCAGCAATGCCAAGCCATCTCATTCCACCCTAAGAGGCAGCAGTGACAGTGGAGAAAACCACTGCTGTATTATACCAAGAAAACCACAAGGGGGGGGGGGGGGGGGGAGTCCTCATTGTATGGTTTCCAGGAGTCAGTTCAACTCAAAGGCACATTTGGATTTTGATGTTTTAGTTTTTTGCTGAGTGCTTGAACAAATTACCTTCTGTTTATTTTTCCAGAGTAGCATTGCATGTAGAGTCAGATTTATTTCGGGTTTCAGTGAAATTATTGTTTGCATATTTCTATTTCTTGTGATCCCTTGTTCTGTATTTGTTGAAGATCCATCTGTGTGACTGAGGTGCAGTATTCTACCAGCAGGTACTTCTCTGCAGGGATCTGTAGCAGTCCTTGATCTGTTTTCCCAATAGGATGTGTTCTAGGGCACAATATATTTGTAGTACTGTCTCTTTATAGGTAGGGTTGATCCTTGGTGAGTCCTGCCTGTTATGATATGGCAGGTTTCTCTAGGCTTTCTGCAGGATTTTGTGCAAAACATGATAGAACCTGATTTACAATCATGCAGAAATCTGGTAGTCAGCATAGGTAAACAGCATTCATATACTTATGAATTTATTATTGGAGTGAAAAAGAAAATTTATGAAGGGCTCCAGTAGAATTGCACAGTAAAAAAAGGTAGCACTGGCCCTGTCCCAGGAGATACATTTTAGGCCAGTCCTGATACCTGAACCAGGGACTACAAATAACTGGGTTGCTTTTAGGATGTAAGCTCAAAATTAGGACTGGCTGAAAAGTCTCCTTCCTGGAACTGGGTAACAAAGCAGCTTCTGTTGATTTTGCAAGAAAAGCAGACCAGAGGGAGACAGCAACACAAAACAGTCAACAGCAAAAGATGCAGTGAATTGGGCCTAAATTGAAACAAAGAGACATTGTCTTGGATCAAAGCCCCCCCCCCACCTCATGGCTACACCACTGCTGATGCAGTAAGCACCGCAGGGGGGTGCTTGCCTTGGAGGGGCGTCTGCTCACTTGCAAAACCTTTCACCTGAACTTGTGATTCTCCTAGCTCTCTGCCCTCCCCTTTTCATGCAAAGGAGCAGTATTAATTGAGGCAGGCATGCTCTTCAAGTGTGAGAATACAACCAGATTGCTATTTATGCTTCAGTTTGGGGCTAGCTCCTCAGTCAGGGTGAGTTTCAGAGCTTGAAACAGCATTCAAATTAAAGAGAACCTGAAATTTTAAAAGTGCTAAAAATAAGTTTTAAAAGTATTTGCCTTAAATCTAATTGCAGAATTCAGGTGCTGGGAGTCTGTACTTAGTTGTCATATGCTCAGATTTGTTTAAATCATATGCAAATTAGTCCGGTGTTTTTCACTAAACATTCCCATGAGTGTCTGTATGTTAATCTGCATTCAAATAGAGCTCTCTGATTGGATGATCAGCTTCTGTTAAGAAATCTGCCCAGGAAGTGAACAGAGTGAGAGCTGTCCTTTGCCAAGAGAGACATCCAGCTGTGACTTCCTGTGTTTGTTGACTGAAGTTATAAAAGAGTGCCTGATTGTGGTAAATGAGAAAATATAAGTGAAAAGAGATTGGTGTCGATTGAAGTTTCTCTAGTGAGAAAAGGATCTGAATATTTCAGGATTACTTGAAGTTTATGAAGAATAGAAAAGGGTGAATTTCAGTTTAAGAGTGTTTAAATCCTATAAGCTATATAAAGGCTAGGTAGATTTAAGTGACTGTAAGCAAGGAAACCTTAATATTTGATCTGAAATAAATATTTGATCTGAGATAGTTGATCAGAGATAAATGTTTGATCTGAATTATATCCTTTGGTGCAAAGGAGATTAGAATGCAATAGAGTATTTCTTTCTGTTTACCAGTACAGTCAAATAATTCCATTCCACTTAAATAATTTTTTGTTATATATATGAGGGAGTAGTATCTGGATTTATTGTAAATCAAATTGATTCCATTCACAGGAATTCATATTCACCTTCATGCATTCATCCAATATTATCTTTTAAGGATGAAGTTTTATTTTATGTTCACTCTGTCTCTTGTGAGCTGAGCACAGTTAGTTTCCTCGGCTGGCACGACTACATATTAGAGGTATTTTGATACTGTGTGAAGTTTTACCACAGACGGGTGACATATATAAAACATTCTCCTTGGATAGGATGTGATATGTGAAAATACATTTTGCTTTAATGAAATTGCTAAACTTTAGAGTCAGAGACTTATCAATGAGGGATACATACAGTGCTGTTTTTTCCTGAGGTCCGGCTTACTTGCCTGCCCTCTTCTGTTCCTGCTCTGCTGGACGGGGGGGGGGGGGGGGGGCGCCAACCGATAGTCTGCAGGGGGGCCCCAGAGACCCTAGGCCCTGGTAAAATGCATGGACAGTTCTCAGCAAAGCTGCAGTGAAGTGAGCCCATTTAGGAACAAAGATGGAGCCTTCGACAATGTATTGATAGGACCCAGCACTACCTGTGTTTCAGCTGAATTCATTGTTCAGGGGTTGTAACTTTATGGGCTTCCGTAAGTTTGCTCAATACTGTAAAACATCCAACAGTATCCTAAAAGGAATTCTACTGCAAACAATCAGGTGATGCTGCTGACTCTGGACCTGCCACCAGTTAGGGGTGAGCTCTTGCGTCCATGCCACCCTGCAACTGTTCCCCTTCCTTTCTAACCTGGCTGCTACGCTTCACTTCTTCTCTTGAGGGGATAAACCGCATCTCTGATGCAAGCTGGGGTGTACTGCTTTGGCTTTACGGGATTCTCTTTCTCATCAGTTAGGGACCAAAAGGGAGCAGCAGCCTGGGGTCCTGCGTGAATTGGAACATTGGATCACAGGGCCCAGACTGACCCCTCTGCAAAGGTAGAACAAAGTAGCCGCTGGTGTTTGGGTGGTGGGGCTAGTTCTGGGCAAGACTTCTACGGTCTGTGTCCTGAAAATGGCAGATACAAATCAAGGTAAGGTATACACAACAAGTAGCACATATGAGTTTATCTTGTTGGGCAGACTAGATGGACCGTGCAGGTCTTTTTCTGCCGTCATCTACTATGTATGTTACTATGTATGTATTTTTTTCTAAATTTATTCTAATATGTCAACTTTGGGAAATGTGCATCTCTGACATTTCACATTTTAATTTCTGTTTTTTATTATGTCAGGTTTTCTATATAGGTCTGGAAAATGTTTGCTTTTTTGCACAGTTTGTTTACTGAAGCTCAGAAGGGGTTTCCCCTTCTCCCCTATTCTTACCACCTTGGGAGAGATGGTATTATAGTGGGCCTATCTTAATTTTTCTACCTGGGACCTATTCAGTCCTAGCTGTACCACTGAGTCTCATACTCCTTCCCTATCTGGCAGGTATGAGCAGAACCTGACACCTGCATAGGAGGCCATTGTAGCTGCTGACAGAGGAAATGTCCTGAGTTAATGCTGTGCTAGAGCCATAGTGGAAAACAGGAGATGTGGAAATATTGTACTTAGGCACAATTAGTAGGAAGAGGGAGGAATGGAAGAGAAAGGAGAAAGAGAATGCTGCTAGAAAGAAAACAGGAGAAGAAAAAAGATGCAATTATGTGTTACAACTTGCCACCTCTCTGACACAGGAAAACGATCCTTTTCAATTGCAGGTGCAGAATTATGGGATTATTTACCTGATTACTGAAGATTATGCCCTAGCAAGCAACAATTTAAGAAACTTTTAAAATACTTATTTTGTACAGGCATTTATGGAGATTTAGTCCTTGGACTGTCCTACAGCCCTTGTACTGTTTTGTGCTATTTTTGTAAATGATTTTATGTAACCCACTTTGAGATTAAAGCAGGCTATAAATGTAAAAATAAATAAATAAATTGCTTTGAAATTATAAAGAGGACCATGCAGGGCACTGGGCAGGCCAAAAAGAGAAGGTTTTAAGGCAATGCAGAAGGCAGTAGGAGGGAGGATGATTCTCTACATCTTGAACAGGTGAGAGAAGGATTGGATGGATGATAGTGCTGGATAGAGCCTGAGAGAGATGTGGTGCTGGTTTGTGGGGGAGGTCAGGAAGAAAGATGGATATACTGTGCTGGAGCCACCTCTATTACTGAATGAGGGATTCTGTGCAGGAGGAGGAGGGATACTTATATCCCTTTTCACACTGGGTGCTGGGTAGCCTAAGGGAAACCCTGCTTCCCTCAACCTTCACCAAGGCCAACTGAAACTAGGGTGGAGTTTTTTTTCTTTCTTCAGTTTCAGCCAAAGCCAAAACGTATTGTCTGGTTTCAGCCAAAACTAAAGATTGGTTGTGTGAATGTTAACCAATGAGGCCTACTGCGGAGTGTCCGAGCTTGCAGTCAGCAGCACCCTGCTAAACCCACAGGAGATTACCCTCCAGTCCCAGGAACTGCAAGCACAGGCTAACAACTGGGAAAGCCATTTTAACAAGGACATCTCAACAAGTACAGCACATTTACGTTCCCAAGTCAATGCAGATGTAGCTAAATATCATCTGAGATAGGACCATTCTGAGAACGTGGAAAAAAATGATTTCCAGCATTTATGTTTACCCAAACTGTGCACAAGAAACAAGAGAAAGTAGCATTGAGATGTTGTATTTATTTATAAAACTGATTAAGGACAAGCATGATATATATTCTTCCTAAAATAGGGTAAAGGAGTCTAGACACTGGTCTACACTGTGGACATTATACCAGCCTGATATAATCCAGAAAAAAAAGCACATTGATGTCACTGAATATGAGGATTATATGCTCTAAAAAAGTACAATCAAAAGCTATACATTTCTCAAGTTGTTTTAAAGTAAAAGTACTGGTCAGCTTATAGTGTTATTAGGGAAATTGTATTAGAATGAAATATGAAGTTTATATATTAGAAAATAATCACTGCAGGTTACTTTCTCATAGAATCTAGCTTCTGCACACCACAAGTTTGATTAAAATGCTTAATCGTCACCATACCCAACAAAGCCTGGAAGTTCTTTAGAATCATCCAAATAGTATCCAAGCTAGAATATAAGACCATATTTTACCTCCGAGCAAAACAGCCTGCACACATATGGACCTCAGCTAATGAAAACTGAAACTAAAAGCCACAGTGCTGACTTTGCACCACATTTGGAGTGACAGCTAAACTTTTGTATCAAAAGCATTTATTTGGAGAACTCTATTTTCCATATAAACTAATATGAGGTATCATAACTGAATTACTTGCAGTCACATTGCACAAAAAAACAATGCTCACCCAGCAGGGTTGATCCAGTCCTGGGCTTACCCCAGTGTATGCAGGAACTTGTAGCCTTGTTTTCTTAGGTAATCCAATGAGGAAATTGGAACCACAACTCCCTGTTATCAACCCTAGCCACCCCCCCCCCCCCAACTACCTTACAATCCCTGGTGGTCTAGTGGTATATTCAGGGCAAAATGGCTGCCGTGAACTCATGCAGCAATCTCACGAGATAAGGAGGTTGGAAAAAGAACAGTAGATAGGCTAAGCCTATCTGGCCCATTTTGTGGGCTGAAGCCAGTATGCGGAGCTTGCCACCCTATCAAATAGATTGATTTGGGTGTGCCAAAATGATGGCGGCTGTATTGCCATCTCCTATTCTTTCTCCAACCTCCTTGTCACGAGATTGCCGTTAGAGGTCATGGCAGCCATTTTGAGAGCAGAGCCAGCATGGGCAAGAGCAACTGGGGCTCACTCTTGCCCTGACAAACCCCAAAACCATCAGGGATTGTAAGATAGGCCTGAGAGGGCACCTACAGATGGACAGGGGAGAGGTAATTCCTTTTTGGAGGGGAGGGGGAGGTAGGGAGACAAACAGGACAAAGCATAAAAATACACAGTCAACTTCGGCAGAAACCGAAACCATGGCTGTAGTCTTTCAGCCGAAACTTGACAGAAAAAGGATTTTGCACCGTAACTGAAACTGAACCCAAAATTTGGTCCACCTCTAAGCAGGTGATAACTATGTGGTTGATCATAATACAGGTGCTTTGCATATAAATTTCTGAAACAATAAGCATAGCTTCTCTTTAAATTTTTTTCTTTAACTACCTGTAGGTAAGATAAATAAAACATGTGAAATCAGACACCATGAAAGCTATTTATTATTATTATTATTATTAGCATTTGTATAGCACTACCAGACGCACACAGCGCTGAACACCTGATACAAAGAGACAGCCCCTGCTCAAAAGAGCTTACAATCTAAATAATACAGACAGACAAGACAGTTACCAGTGAGGGAAGTAATGGGTGAGAAGGGAGGAAGGGTCAAGGGGAGGGCAATTGTGGCTAGGAGCCAAAAGCAGCAGTGAAAAGGTGGGTTTTCACAGGGCCGTGCCGATGCGGTAAGCAAGGTAAGCGCCGCAGGGGGGCGCCCACCTCTGGAGGGCGCCGCCGCGGTGCTTACCCTCGCCCCGCGCCGCAAAGGCCTTTAAATATTTTACCTGGGTCGCAGCAGCGTCAGTGAAAGCGCTGCCGACCAGCAAGGGCGGGGCGGTGGGGGCGGTCCGCCCCGAGTGTCATCAGAAAGGGGGGTGCCGCCGCTCCCGCTGCTCTTCTTCCTGGCAGCCCCTCCCCCGCACCAGCCCTTTAAAAATAAATTGCCGACGCGAATAGCGAGCGCAGCACCTCGTGTGCAAGTAAAAGAAGCGAATCCGATCATCTCATTGGGCCTTCCCTCACTGTCCCGCCCTCCTCTGACGCAACTTCCTATTTCCTCTAGGGCGGGACAGTGAAGGAAGGCCCAATGAGATGATCGGATCCGCTTCTTTTACTTGCACACGAGGTGCTGCGCTCCCTATCGCGTCGGCAATTTATTTTTAAAGACCGGGTGGCAGGGAGAAGACGAGGCAGGGTGAGGGTGGGGGACAGATGGGGTGAAGGTGGGGGGGACTCGGATAGCAGAAGGGACTGGGTGGGAGACAGATGGGGTGAGGGGGACTCGGATGGGCAGAAGGGACTGGGTGGGAGCCAGATGGGGTGAGGGGGACTCGGATGGGCAGAAGGGACTGGGTGGGAGACAGATGGGGTGAGGGTGGGGGGCACTTGGATAGCAGAAGGGACTGGGTGGGAGACAGATGGGGTGAGAGTGAGGGGCACTTGGATAGCAGAAGGGATGGGGTGAGGGTGGGGGGCACTTGGATAGCAGAAGGGACTGGGTGGGAGACAGATGGGGTGAGGGGGACTCGGATGGGCAGAAGGGACTGGGTGGGAGACAGATGGGGTGAGAGTGAGGGGCACTTGGATAGCAGAAGGGACGGGGTGGGAGCCAGATGGGGTGAGGGGGACTCGGATGGGCAGAAGGGACTGGGTGGGAGACAGATGGGGTGAGGGTGGGGGGCATTTTGATAGCAGAAGGGACTAGGTGGGAGCCAGATGGGGTGAAGGGGACTCGGATGGGCAGAAGGGACTGGGTGGGAGACTGATGGGGTGAGGGTGGGGGGCATTTGGATAGCAGAAGGGACTGGGTGGGAGACAGATGAGGTGAGGGGGACTCGGATGGGCAGAAGGGACTGGGTGGGAGACAGGGTGAGGGTGGAGGGCACTTGGATAGCAGAAGGGACTGGGTGGGAGCCAGATGGGGTGAGGGGGACTCGGATGGGCAGAAGGGACTGGGTGGGAGACAGATGGGGTGAGGGTGAGGGTGGGGGGGCACATGGATAGCAGAAGGGACTGGGTGGGAGACAGATGGGAGAAGGGGCATGGATCTGGAACTGGGGTCTGAAAAGTGAGCAGGAGGGAGAAGGGGGGTCATGCCTGGGGCAGAGGTGGATGGGAGAATCAATGGATCTGGAACTAGGGGCAGCCGCAGGTGGGAACTGGGAGCCGAAAAGAGGGGGCATTGAGAGAGGGGGGATAGATCCTGGATGGAATGGGGAATGAGAGGGAGGGCAGACCCTGAATGGATGGGAGGGGGAAAGAGAGAGGGCAAATGGTGAATCGAAGGAGCAGAGAGAAAGGGCAGACAGTGGATAGAAGGGAGTGAAAGAGCAGACAGTGGATGGAAGGGGCAGAGATAGAGGGCAAATGCTGGAGGGAAAGGAGAGAGAGAGGGCAGATGGTGGATGGAAGGGGGAGAGAGAGATGGCAGACTGGGGCAGATGGTGGATGGAAGGGGCAGAAATAGAGGGCAGATGTGGATGGAAGGCACATTAGAGAGGGCAGACACTGGATGGCAGAGAGAGAGCGAAGACAGATGCTGGATGGAAGGAAGACGGTGAAAAGAAGATGAGGAAAGCAGAAACCAAAGACAACAAATTGTAAATATATATTTTTATTGTTTTGCTTTAGGATATAGTATTTTAGCTGTGTTAATAAATGTTTATAAATAGAACATGTAAATAAGGTAATCTTTTTATTGGACTAATTTTAATACATTTTGACTTAACTTTCAGAGAACAAAACCCCCTTCCTCAGATCAGGATAGGATACTGTAACAGCACTATACTGTATTGACCTGAGGAAGGAGATTTTGGCCTCTGGAAGTTAAATGTATTAGTCCAATAAAATGGTATTATTTTATTTTCTGTATTTGTTTTATTTCTATTTGTTAATTTGTAAAGTGGTGATTGGTATTTGTTAGTTTTTTCAAATTTACATCTGCTGTCTTTATATTTTGCACAGTACTAGGAGACATTTTCTGTTTCTGTGGCGTTGCATTGTATGCAGAGTCTGGCATTGGGGGTTCAGTTTAATTTTTGTCTAAATAGAAAGTTTATGATTACTTATTCTATAGTGGATTAGGGTGTATCTGTGTTTGTGAAAAGACATGGCTTTCAGTTGGCATTGACTGTGCAGGATCGACGATCTGTACTATTCTGTCTGGTTTCGTTTTACAATAGGTGAATTGATGTTCTAGTGCTCACTGTAGTGCTTAAGATGCTTTCCTTTTCCTTGTGTGACTCATAGAAACGACTGCTTATGGTATGGTAAAATTGCTCTATAGGTCGTGTTTTGTATTCTCGGTATGCCTAGTACTGGATTTGGGGGGGGGGGGTGTTAAAAAAATGACCGGCCCCGGGTGTCAACTACCCTAGCTACGCCACTACTGCCGACGTCTCCCTTCCCTTGCACTCGTTGGTTCCCTCAGTGTCCCGCCTTCTTCTGACGTCAGAAGAAGGCGGACACTGAGGGAACCAAGAGCGCAAAGGGAAGGGAGATGTCGGCAGCGCTCCGCTTTCACTGACGCTGCTGCGACCAGAAGTAAAAGATTTAAAGGCCCCAGGGCGCGGAGGGAAGGGCAGAGAGGCATGGATGGGAGGGCAGAGAGGCATCGATGGGAGGGCAGGGCCCAGGGAGAGGACAAATTGCTGGAAGGGGAGGGGAGAGAGGATTGCTGGCTATGGATGGAGGAGGGAAGGGCAGAGAGGGACAAGGATGGACATGGGGGCCCAGGGAGAGGACAAATTGCTGGAAATGGAGGGGAGGGGAGAGAGGAGGATTGCTGGCTATGGATGGAGGAGGGAAGGGCAGAGAGGGACAAGAATGGACATGGATGGGAGGGCAGGACCCAGGGAGAGAGGAGAAATTGCTGGAAATGGATATAGAGCAAGAAATGAAGAAGAAAGGAGAAAAGTAAAGAAATAAATGGAAAGGAAGCCCTGGAAATGGAGTTAAGAGGACAGATAGCAGCAGAATCAGATACTGGACCAGCATGATTGAAAAAAGAAAGTCACCAGACAACAAAGGTAGAAAAAAAATCATTTTATTTTCATTTTAGCATTTGGAATATGTCCACTTTGAGAATTTACATCTGCTATCTTATTTTGCAATGTATACCAATTTGTTTCTAAGAATATTGCTGACAATTCCTTTCAGTGTGGCAAGTGGTGAGCGATCATTTTCATGGGGGGGGGGGGGGGCGTGATCATTTTCACGGGGGGGGGGGGGGCGCCAATTGATAGTCTGCAGGGGGGCGCCAGAGACCCTAGGCACGGCCCTGGGTTTTCAGCATAGATTTGAAAACAGGTAGAGATGGAGCTAGATGTATAGGTCCAGGAAGTTTATTTGAAAACTGTCCCTAGGTATTTCCAAATACTTTCTTGGAAAGATGGGTTGCAGTTGTGGGCTACATGTGGTTTATGCAAGATTTAAGCAGGGAGTGGTTAGGTATCAACCAAAACAATTTGTATTGCAACTGTGCCCTAGAGTTAGTTACAAATAACCTAGCTATGCCATTTTAACGTAAGAACTGTAAATTCACTTGCAAATGATTTTTTTTAGTATTAAATTTCATGGAGAACTGCAATTTTACTTGTTGATGGCTACAATAAAATCCAAAATTCTATTTCACACAGTTTTATTATGTTTCTGAAAAGCAGTTAAAAATCTAATCTTGAAAACGTACATTTTGAGAAAAGGGGGCCACGAGTAGTGCATATTAAAATGAAAAAAAAAACCCAAACCAAACCAAAAATCAGTGCAAACTAATCCCCGAAATGGCAAAGACCAGTAAATATGTATTTCTTTTGAAGTAGGAAAGCAAATAGTTGAGAGGCTAAAAGGCGAGATAGCAGTACTGATTAGAGAAGGGTAGAATCTCCCAGCCGGAGTAGTGGGAGGGTGCTTTCTCCCATGAAATGTTGCATAAATAATGGCAGTGGGGGTCTAAATGCACCGTTGCCATGGAGACCTTTGTGCCTGGCTGAACTCTATTCTCTTCTGTGTTAAGACTGCAACAGCCCTGGTGCTTGTGCCGACTCTAATGAAGATCACTGTGGGGTTTTCTCAACCAGCAGGATGACTGAATTCCAGAATCCATAAGAGTATTCCTCTTTATCTGTTCAATTGCATTTGGTTTGCCTTTCAAATCAGGGAAATAGGCATTTCTTATATATTTTTTCCTTGCATGTCAAAGGCGGATGGATTTGATCAGAGTTGCCTGAACTTCTGCTTTGGAAAAGACGAACTCCAGCCCCTCTTGCTTGGTTAATTAGCATTTTTGCTTCTTTGGATTTCGTTTACGTGTATTTTTTTTTTTTTAACTAGAAGTTGATCAAGGATTATTTGCCGCCTGCAACCAGCTAAGGTAAAAAGTTACTACTGATTTTATTAGAGAGAGAGAATTTGTCATCTGAGCTAGCCTAAGTGCTGAAGTTTTAAGAAACTGCAAAATTTTGCATTTCTCAGGATGCTGATGAAAAAAAAAAATGTTAGCTGCACTCCCTGAAAACCATCATGGGTGTGGCTTTTAAACTGTGCTTGATGATTATTGCAAAGATGGCTTTAATTTAAACACTGCTTTTTGAAAGATTGCTTTATTTTTTATGAAATTTGCTGGATGCAGTCATAATTAGATATTTGCCCTTTTGTTCTTATTATTTTAAAAATGTATATATTTGGCAGGTATGGGGGGGGGGGGGGGGGACGTCTATTAAGATACTTCTGTAGCGGCCTGTGCAAGGAAATATTGTAGGAGAGACTTACTCTGATTCTAGTATGTTTTCATTAGGGCATAAAACATTAAAAAGTCTGGGGAAGGGCCTAGGGGTTTTGTTGGCTTCATTGGGTACAGGGCTTCATTCCAGATGAAATCAATAATGGAAAATTTTAGATGGAAGGAGGCATGTAACTCATCTGGTTCATTATTAACAACTCAGTGCTAGTATTCTGCACTCTCATTTGGTAGCTGAAATTTGTCTAGTTTTTGAATAGTCTCAGCAGCTTTGCAGTCACATCTTCAAGTAGTTCATTATAAAAAGCTATTTACTCATTGTGTAAAAGAAATGTCTTTTCAAGCTGGTTTGAAGGAGCCAGGCATTGACCTGTGTACTGCAACCCCTATTAAAAAAAAAATTAATATTAACTTGATGTGCAGATGGTCTCCAGGAGTCGGAGCACCCTTGTTGATTATTTAGCCATTCCAATCTATATTTACTCATCTCCAGTGATAGAGTTCAAATGATGTAAAATCTGTGTTTTTTTTTTTTTTAGTATATTGTGAAGCTTGGATAGGTCACATTGCAGTCACTCTGCAAAACCTTACTGGAGAGCTCTACTTTCCTGATTCCAAATTCCTACCAGAGATGTGCAAATAACGTTAAGTCAAATGTGAGCCAAGCAAATTTCAGGCTGTTTTGAGTTAGATTCAATTTTCAGGTTTCTTTATCAGTGTATTTATGAAAAACAAAATGCTAAAGTGGAGTGGAGGAGTAGCCTAGTGGTTAGAGCACCAGTCTTGGTCATCCAGAAGTGGCCAGTTGAAATCCCACTACTGACCCTTGTGATCCTGAGCAAGTCACTTAGCCCTCCCATTGCCTCAGGTACAAAATTAGACTGTGAGCCCTCCAGGGATAGAGGACTACCGAGGGCCCTGTTTACTAAACCACGTTGTTAACATGCTGTATGTGCCTACAATATCCCTATAGTCACCTATACAGTCAGCATGCGCATTAAAAACACTGATACGCCTTAGTAAATAGGGGCCCTAGTCTACCTGAATGTAACTATAAATCATTTCTATAGCGCTACCAGTCGTGCACCTTGAGCTACCTTGAGCTACTTAACACCATTTCTCCTACTGTCACCACCCCCCATCTGTCATATCCTCCACTGCAACTGTCCCTGACACCTTCAAGCATGCTGTAGTCACACCACTCCTCAAAAAAACATCACTCGACCCTACCTGTCCCTCCAACTACCGCCCCATTTCCCTCCTACCCTTCCTCTCCAAGATACTTGAACTCACAGTCGTTGCCTTGATTTTCTCTCCTCTCATGCCATCCTCGATCCGCTTCAATCCGGCTTTTGCCCCCTACACTCGACAGAAACTGCACTATCCAAAGTCTGCAATGATCTGTTCCTTGCCAAATCCAAAGGCCTCTACTCTATCCTCATCCTCCTCGACCTATCCGCTGCTTTTGACACTATCAATCACAACTTACTTCTAGCCACTCTGTCCTCATTTGGGTTCCAGGGCTCTGTCCTCTCCTGGTTCTCCTCTTATCTCTCCCACTGTACCTTCAGAGTATATTCTCATGGTTCTTCCTCCACCCCCATCCCGCTCTCTGTGGGAGTTCCCCAGGGATCTGTCCTCAGACCCCTTCTCTTTTCAATCTACACCTCTTCCCTGGGCTCCCTGATCTCATCTCATGGTTTCCAATATCATCTCTATGCTGACGACACCCAGCTTTATCTCTCCACACCAGACATCACTGCGGAAACCCAGGCCAAAGTATCGGCCTGCCTATCCGACATTGCTGCCTGGATGTCCAACTGCCACCTGAAACTGAACATGGCCAAGACCGAGCTTATCGTCTTCCCACCCAAACCCACTTCTCCTCTCCCTCCACTCTCTATCTCAGTTGATAACACCCTCATCCTCCCCGTCTCATCTGCCCGCAACCTCGGAGTCATCTTCGACTCCTCCCTCTCCTTCTCTGCGTCGCTTCTTCCTCTATAACATTAGCAAAATTTGCCCTTTCCTCTCTGAGCACACCACCCGAACTCTCATCCACTCTCTCATTACCTCTCGCCTTGACTACTGCAACCTACTCCTCACTGGCCTCCCACTTAGCCATCTATCCTCCCTTCAGTCCATTCAGAACTCTGCTGCACATCTTATCTTCCACCTGGACCGATATACTCATATCACCCCTCTCCTCAAGTCACTTCACTGGCTTCCGATCAGGTACCGCATACAATTCAAGCTTCTCCTACTAACCTACAAATGCACTCGATCTGCAGCCCCTCCTTACCTCTCTACCATCATCTCCCCTTACGTTCCTACCCGTAACCTCCGCTCTCAAGACAAATCCCTCCTCTCAGTACCCTTCTCCACCACTGCCAACTCCAGGCTCTGCCCTTTCTGCCTCGCCTCACGCCAGGCCCCCTCCCTGCCCATGTTCAAATCCTTGCTCAAAGCCCACCTCTTCAATGTCGCTTTCGGCACCTAACCACTATTCAAGAAATCTAGACTGCCCCAACTTGACATTTCGTCCTTTAGATTGTAAGCTCCTTTGAGCAGGGACTGTCCTTCTTTGTCAAACTGTACAGCGCTGCGTAACCCTAGTAGCGCTCTAGAAATGTTAAGTAGTAGTAGTAGTAGCTACTACTAAAAAAGGTGTGAGCAAATTCCAAATAATAAAAAAAAAGAAGTTTGAAAAAGATAGTTTCACATCATGTGACCATGCTGCATTAAAATGATAAAATCACTCTTCCATAATTGCGTGACTACTCTCTTTGTGTTGCCAGTATTTGAGCAGGATGCAGTGTAGCCTGCACAGAGTTACAGGTGCAACTCTGCTGCCTTAATAAGCAGGCTAGATGGGACCATACAGGTCTTTATCTGCCCTCATATACTATCTTACTATCTGAAGTAACATTTCCAAAATAAGTTTTGTAAACATTTCACTTTTAGATTCTTCAAAAAGGTTTGTCAAACCAATCCACCAAAGCCTAGAGGTTTTTCAAATTGTTTCAAATGTATTTGAAGGGAACTCATACGCTTTTAAGTTTTCCAGGCAGGGATAAAAATGAGATGATTAGCCAGAACCCTTAATCTAGAGAGCTGTGTACCAGATGGATGTCCACATTATTGAAATTGTTAATTTAAATTAATATTCTAAAAGGCCAATACACTGTAACGCTTCATTATGGCCTCCTGGATTGTACTGATGCCACTTGAACATGTAAGGAGTGTTTAGCTAACGATGCTAATGAATAAATTTGATAATACCAGCTATATTTCTAAATCCCAGCCCTAGATATTTTTGCAAACTACTTTTCCCTTTTCTTCAATCTTTAAGAAACATTTAGGGACCCTTTTACCAAGTTGTTAATGGCCACACGCTAATCTCAAAATTAGCACATGGCCAGTTACCTCCTTATTCACTAACCTGGCGGTATTTGGGCAGTATGTGCCCACAGTGTCCAATTACCGCCGGGAATGCCTACTCTCCGCCACTGTGCTATAAAATAAAACTAATTTTTCTAGCCTGGGAAACAGCATGTGGCAAATTCTGAACTACCACCGGGAGCCTGGGCACACCCCAGCGGTAGTGCTGTTTTGCCATGTGCTACCCGTGCAGTAACCCTGCCGTTGCTTGGTAAAAGGGCCCCTTTAATAGCACATTCATTATTGGCGAGTTCCAATTATATGCATGTGGACTTTGGGAAATTGGTGGAGAATGAGAAAGGCAGGTCTCATGATGTCAAATTATGATAATAAAGTACAGATGACAATTTAACTGCAGCAAAAAAAAATCTTAATTTTTTTTTCAGCACATTGGTAGTATCACAATCTGTATATCTTCACGATCTCCGGATACTGTGTATCTTTATGTACCTCTTGTACAATATTAATTGTTAGAAATGTAATGCTTCTGATGTACATCAAGCATTTAGGGACTAGGGCTACTTGTATTTTCTTAAATACAAAAGCAAAATGTTTTCCTGATCCTCGATTGATTGATTGGGGTTTATTAACCGCCTTTGTGAAGAGATTCACCCAAGGCAGTCTATAATAGGTACACTTTAACATTAAACTTATAATTTTTTTAACAGTATAACAATAGTAACATAACCAAGAATAAACGTAAATACAATAAATGAGGTAAACTTGAAAACAGTGAATTGAAATCTTATAATAGAACTATCATGAAACAGTATAAAAAATATACACATTTAACAGCACTGGAATTCAAATACCAGAGATACAATACAATGTTAACATAACCTAATAAACATGCATTAGAACATTCAACTAACATAGATATGATGCTGATGCTTTTCTACAATACGGCTAACCATATAGCTGAGGCAGGGCCGCCGAGAGACTGGGCTGGGCCCGGGACAGGGCTGCCCCTGCCGCTTCCCCCTCCACCCGCTCCTCTCCGTCCGCCACCGGGCCAGGCCCCTGCACTTTATGTAGATCCTTCAAGAGGTAGAGTGTCATGATTTAGGCTCTACACCTTTTCTGATGTTTTGGTGCCACCTCAGTAAGGCCAAAACGCAATCTCTCTACTGCAAAACACTATACACAAACTTGTGCAAAAACATAACCTTACCAAACCATAACAGCACTAATTCCAAGGACAGGACAAGCTACAACCTTATGCGTGGAAAGGCAGCACTGTAATTACACCGGGCTCCAAAACACCAGTACACTACCTAATGAAAAACAAAACAACAAGGGCTGCAAATACTACACACTAGCAGAATACTGCACCTTGATCACACATGAAAAACACATGAAAACAGATATGACACAAGGAACTAGAAATTTTTTCTCCCACACTTTACAACTTTTCAAAGTTGCCACAATACCATTATACGTCTATTATAGGTTTCTCAAATTTAGCCTCAATGGTGCTTAATTGTCCAATACTTAGTTTTTGGCAATTGATCTACGCACCAAATTCCTCATCGGCTTCTACATAATTATTTGAAGAATAACTTAGTTGAGCTGGCGGAGGCGCTAGAACGGCACAAGGGGGGAGTCCTTGACACAGCCTTGCAGGCGAAATATGCATGTCGGACAGTTTTGAGCCCCCTGTCCGAATATACTTAAGTGCTTTAAAATATTCTTCAAATAATTATGTAGACGCCGATGAGGAATTTGGTGCGTAGATCAATTGCCAAAAACTGAGGCTAAATTTGAGAAACCTATAATAGACGTATAATGGTATTGTGGCAACTTTGAAAAGTTATAAAGTGTGGGAGAAAAAATATTGATTAATAGGTCGGGGACCATCAAATGTGAATAGCTTTAAATAAGGAATGAGCATACCAAAATATAGAAACTTCTAGAAAGGACAGGATAGGCAGGCTTGCATTTATAAACAATTATAAACAATAATTTTATTACCTGGTCCCTGGCAGGTGACGTGATAATACAGCTCTGTTGGCTGGTGCTGCTCTTTCCTCCACTCCAGTGCACAAGTCAAGTGTGCACACTCAAATCCCCCGACCTGCGACCTCCAAAACTGCTTACTTAGCTAGTTAGCTTACAAAAGGGGTCCAGTGATGCTCTCCCACAAATTATTGCTCCTCCAGCACCAGTCACAACTGCAGCATTTCCCGTGCCAGTCCACCGGAATGGAAGTTGAACTTGGAACAGACCAGGCCACCAGCACTGTAGTAGTGCACTCCAAATTTAGCCCGGTCCGCCATGCGCCACCTGACCTGTCCTGACTCCTGAGGTCACCCACGACGCGACTCGGCCGGAAAAGGAGCAGCAGGCACTGGCCCCACCCGCCCTGTAGTAGCACAGGCTGCCGCTGGCCACACACCACCCACCCATATGGCACGCACCGCATGTACGCACAGGAGCAGTTCCGGAGCAGAGCGAATCGCGAGGCTGCCTGCAGTGCAAAGGACCCCCCTTTCAGGCCGGGCCCGGGGAATTTTGTCCCCCCGTCCCCCCCTCTCGGCGGCCCTGAGCTGAGGGACCAAGAACAGATATATGATGGGAACAGAGTCAGTTGGGATAATTTGATGGTTAGTTAAGGGATAATTTGATGGTTAGTTAAACGCAAGGTATGTTCTTTGTATAGTTAAGCAAGCGATAAGGAACTGATCAAAGTTACAGTGTGTGTTTCATGATGTCTACTTGTTATAACAGGAAGCCAAAGTTATATTTAAGCACACGTTAGTACAGCAAGGGTGCTTGTCCTGGAGAGTGCATCCTTCTGCTTCTCTGTCCATCTAGGCATGTGCATGTTAAAGGCAGTGTAAGGCTTCATTGAGTAGCTAACCATGAACATATAAAGCCACTCAGTTTTCTGAAATAAAAAGGAAGGAGTAGTGGGATCTTGTACCACCACTGTTTTTCTGCACTTGTGGAAGTATGTTTGACCTTCGAAGTAGTGGAGCAGCAGAACTGACTGCATTAGCACTACTGCTCCTCCCCATTTATGCTAGTCTAGTTACTATATTATAACTTGGAAGCCAGCAAAGGGGGATGGAGAAGCAGGACATGTGCCTTCCTGCAGTTCTTCTAGGTGGCACTTTCCAATTTTATTTAAAATATTTGTAATCCATTGGGAGCAGATAACAATAATAACATAATCAAAATAACCAAATACTTAACATGTAATAAAAAATATAAAATATAACAAATTCACAAATCAAACAAAACAAACTCTACACCATGTCACAAACAACAGTCTTTTAAAAACTCAGTCTATCTTTCAGGCATGAAAGGTTCTAATGGAAAATCTGTGTAAATCTAATTTTACTTGTTAGTTAACAGACTCAAGTTATTTGCTTTGGAAGAAATTAATAATAACAGACTGGATTTTCAGATGGCGTGGTTACTGGATTAATTTAAGCACCAGTATCGGTGCTTAACTTAATATGTATATTCAGCACTGCTATCCATATATACACTGAACTATAAGTCGATCTCATATATAAATTGAGGAACAGTTGTGGAATTAGAAATGGCCAAAATTGGTGTGACCTGTGTATAAACTGAGGCCACACACAGTGCCAAATATGACACCCCACCCCCACCCCACCCAGCCAACAGGTCTTTCTCCCACAAACACACAGCCAGCCAAACTCACCCCTCCCAGCAACAGGTCTCTCTATATCTCTCACTTCTCCCTGCCTCACTGATACCCCTCCTTAGCAAGCATGTCTTTCTCCCTACCTCACTTGCACTCCACCACACAGATCCAGCATGCCCTCTCTTCTACCACCTCCATCATCACAGAACTGGCACTGCAACAGTATCCTACCTAAGGTTTGCTCGAGAGCACACCTTCTGATTCATCCCACCTCTTCTGATTCAACTTCCTATTGCCTCACGGGTGGGACAGGTCAGAGGGCATGCTGTGGAGCAGACCACAACTGTGTAACCGTGTAGTTATGTGCAAGAGTTGAAATTTCAAGGTACTTGGTGGGGGAGGGGAGTTGCCACGATGCTGCGCATGCAGGGGGCCAGAATGCTACTATTTTTTTTTAACCTTCTATGGGTATTATCTGTCGATAAGATGACCCACATTTTTTAAAGAGGTTTTTTTTCCCAAATTTTCTCTACTTGTAGTCATGTGTATACAATAGGACATACACTAAGCCAGTCTGGTTTTCAAGATATACACAATGAATATGTTTATAGTAAAATTTGCATACATATTCATATGGAGTATCCTGAAAACCTGACTGCTTGTGTGTGTCCCAAGGACTGAATTGAGAACACCTGATATAAGTAATGGCACTGAACATACAGATTGACCAGTGACCATGCTGGCATTATTCATTTTAGTTTAGGTAGTAGACATATAAATCTGCCTCATGCATAATGATTAGGGATAGGGCTCTAGAAAACCCAGGTTCCAGTTCATTGTCCAGCTTATTTTCGAAACAGAAGGACGCCCATATTTCTACCCCAATCGGGAGATAGGCGTCTTTGTCCCGTGGGCGAACAAATCGGTATAATCGAAAGCCGATTTTGGTCGTCTTCAACTGCACTCCGTCGCAGGAATGAACAAAGTTGACGGGGGCGTGTCGGAGGCATGGTGAAGGCGGGACTGGGGCGTGGTTATCGGCCGAGGAAAGATGGGCGTCTTTAGCTGATAATCGAAACAAGAAGGGCGTTTTGGACGAGAATTTGGTCTGCTTTATTTGGACCCTTTTTTTTCAGGTCCAAGTCCCAAAAAAGTGCCCCAACTGACCAGATGACCACCGGAGGGAATCGGGGATCACGTCCCCTGACTCCCCCAGTGGTCACTAACCCCTCCCACCAAAAAAAACCCACTTTAAAAACTTTTTTTCCAGCCTCAAATGCCGTACCCACCTCCATGACAGCAGAATGTGTTCTATCCTGTGACAGCCTTTCCCTGGTTCTGATGTGGCTCTCGGGTGAGTGGGACACCTTTTCTGTTATGCGCACTGCAGACTCACATCAGCAATGCATTGTGGTGGGTGTAGGGTATTGGGCTCTGTGATTCCACTAGCTTGTGTTAAATGCTCACGATGTTGGTAGTTGGTAGGCTCTACTCCCATGGTGCTTTTCCCCCTGCTTACTGGGTCAGAGTGTGCCCTGTTTTGTTTCCGGTAGTCCATGAGGTAGTGGCCATTTTTGTAAGCCAGTTTTAGATCCCTTTCACGTGTTAGCCACGTTACAGAACTTAGTTCTTACCTTGAATGTGGCTGAAAGAGGGCATTGTACAGCATTCTGCCAGCTCTGACCTACTGCTCATCTCAGTACCAGGGAGACTCGTTGCCAGTGGGGCACAACCTCTGATCTGCAGTTAACTGTGAGTAAGCGTGCTTATTCCAATAAAGGACGTTTTCGGAGAGATTAGTCTTCAGGTGTCAACTGGTGTGCCAATGTTATATAGCAGCAACAAGTCCTAGAGGCCTGCGTGTATGCAGGTCCCTGGAGCACTTTTAGTGGGTACTGCAGTGCACTTCAGGCAGGCGGACACAGGCCCATCCCCCCTACCTGTAACACTTGTGCTGGTAAATGAGAGGCCTCCAAACCCCACTGTACCCACATGTAGGTGCCCCCTTCACCCCTAAGAGCTATGGTAGTGTTGTACATTTGTGGGTAGTGGGTTTTGGGGGAGGGGGGTTGGGGGCTCAGCACCTGTGGTAAGGGAGCTATGCATGTGGGAGCATTTTCTGAAGTCCACCGCACTGACCTCTAGGGTGTCCAGTTGGTGTCCTGGCATGTCAGGGGGGCGAGTGTACTACGAATCCCGGTCCCTCCCATGACCAAATGGCTTGGATTGGGACGTTTCTGAGCTGGGCGTTTTTAGTTTCCATTATCGCTAAAAAAAGCAAACGCCCAGCTCAGAAACGACTAAATCCATGGCATTTTGGTCCATACAAACCGTATTTTCGAAACGAAAGATGGATGCCCATTTTTTTCAAAAATACGGTCTGTCCCACCCCTTCATGTACCCGTTCTCAGACATAGACGCCCATGGAGATGGGCGTTCACGTTCGATTATGCCCCTCTGTGGCAACTAAAAAAATCGGACATGGTACCTAGTTTTGGCATCCTGAAGGTCTCTGCCTACAGTCCTTCTCTCTCCTCCACTTAGGTCCAGCCAACATCTTGCTCCCTTTCCCCACCTCCATGCTCCCAAATTCTGCATCTTTCTGCCACCCACATCCCACTCTTCCCAGGTTTTCTAACCTTGTCTCATTGCTGGCAGCAGTGGCAACAATTACGGCACCCTGCCCTGGCAGGCATTGGATTGGGGCCTTTCCTTTGCCAGGTCCTGCCTTTGCAGAAGCAGGAAGTTACCTCACAGATAGGGTTACCATATTTGTTCCCCCACAAAAGAGGACACATGCCATGCCCCAACACCACCCCACCCATCCCCCATCCCGCCCCCTGTCACATAACCTAAATGTTGAGATCGCTGGTCTTAAAGATGGCCGGCCTTGGTTTTTGCCAATAATGGAAACCGAGGCCGGCCACCTCAAACCCGGCCAAATCCAAGCCCTATGGTTGTGGGAGGAGCCAGCATTTATAGTGCAGTGGTCCCCCCTCACATGCCAGCACACCAACCGGGCACCCTAGGGGGCACTGCAGCGCACTTCATTAATTGATCCCAGGTACATAGCTCCCTTACCTTGGGTGCTGAGCCCCCCCAAACCCACTACCCACAACTGTACAACACTACCATGGCCCTAAGTGGTGAAGGGGGGCACCTACATGTAGGTACAGAGGGTTTCTAGTGGGTTTTGAAGGGCTCACATTTACCACCACAAGTGTAACAGGTAGGGGGAGGGGAATTGGCCTGGGTCTGCCTGCCTGAAGTGCACTGCAGTACCCACTAAAACTGCTCCAGGGACCTGCATACTGCTGTGATGGAGCTGGGTATGACACTTGAGGCTGGCATAGAGGCTGGCAAAAAATATTTTAAAAGTTTTTTTAGGGTGGGAGGGGGTTAGTGACCACTGGAGGAGTAAAGGGAGGTCATCCCCGATTCCCTCCGGTGGTTATCTGGTCAGTTCGGGCACCTTTTTGAGGCTTGGTCGCCCTTCTTTTTTCCATTATCGGCCGAGGACGCCCATGTGTTAAGCACATCCCAGTCCCGCCTTCGCTATGCTTCCGACACGCCCCCGGGAACTTTGGTCATCCCCACGATGGAAAGCAGTTGAGGGCGCCCAAAATCGGCTTTCGATTATGCCGATTTGGGCAATCCTGGGAGAAGGACGCCCATCTCCCGATTTGTGTCGGAAGATGGGCGCCCTTCTCTTTCGAAAATGAGCCCAATGGTCTCTTCTCTTTGTGTCTTTCCTTCCCTCGCTAATCAGTAGTGGGTTGGAGAGGAGAATTATCAGGGCTTTTTTTTTGAGGGGGTACTTGGGGGTACTGAGTACCGGTACTGTTTCCATTGTCTGCTAAAATTGACCCATGGTCCCCAAGTTTTAATGAAAGAGCTCAGGCTCTACACACCAATTATGCCTTGTCGTATATTCTCTGACTGGTTGCAGGGGGCCTGGCTATTGTGGGGTAGGTCCCTCAGTGATCACCCCACCCTGAAGAGTAGTCTGGCTTTTGAGTACCAGCACCTTTTTTGCTAGAAAAAACACACTGAGCATTATGCTTGTGTAACTTTGGCCAGTACTGTTCTGTATACCAGGAATACAGAAGCACTACCATCACTGATAATCCACACACATTACCAACCATAGAGATATAGCTTAAATCCAGTAAGATTTTCCACTCTGTACTGAATAGTTAAGTTCCACACATTTAACAAACATCATGCTTTTTAATTCCCATTTTTAAAGTGCTAAGATAAATAGCTCCCCTTGGGGCAAAGGGACTCCCCAAGGGCAAGCAAGAAGGACCCTTTAAAATTGCCCCCTCCCCCCCACACACCTTTATGGGGAAAGACAGAGATTGCACATATACTTTCTCCCATGAGGAAAAGGGGCTACGCTATGGTTAGAGCTGGGGCTGATCCGTTTGTACTCATGGGAGTGATTTTTAAAGGAAAACTCTACAGAGGAGCTTTCGTTTCAAAACTGGCTTGTAGGAAGTATCCCCAGACCTGCAGGATCTGTGAATTTGTTGAAAATTGACCTCATAATGTGTTTCTATATTGTTTGTTGATCTTTGTTTCTATGCATCTAGGTGGGCTGACATGGTAATTGCACTAGTTTATTTGCTGGAGAATTTTCATTGACTGTGGCATGTCAATAATATTCCATCCAGTATTTTGGCTTTGCCTCGCTGAGCTTCTGTAATATATTTTAGTTCTGCAAAAGCCTCTGATCCTGAGAACTGAACCATAGCAAAGTGAACTGGAGCACCCAGGACACAATCACTACTCCTTCCCTGGAACAGCAAGCTGGTTTTTGCAATTGCTAACGTTATTTTGCTCTGACCTCTGTTCTAGCTGCAGGCACATTTCGCTTTGTATTTCTGTAGTTTCTGGAGGGAACTAATAGGCTAATACTTCAAAATGAACTGACAGAGGGAGCAGATACCTTATAATTGTTTTACTTAAATTGACAGCTGCTGTAGAAATTTTGTTTTAAGCTGGCAATATTTCAATTATTTTAATTGGTCACTATTAAGCCAGTCTGAAGAGAGTTTCTTAAACGTGCATCTTGAATATATTTGCAGAATTGTATGTTCATGTATAGTTCTGATTACATTTGCATACTAGCCATATAAGAAGACTATGGGACCCTTTTGCAAGAATGTGCCAAAATGTTGCAGTGACTGCACATTAGTTGTAAAAAATTAATGCATGGCAACGGCAAAGCCTGTGTACTGACTGTTGGGGGCCTGCTCAGCATCGTCCTATGCAGTTAACGCTGAGCTAGTGCACTTACTGCATATTAACTGCTTTGCAGAAATCACAGATGCAGTTAGGGGGCAATTGTATATCTGGTTGCCTCTATTTAGGTGCCCCAAAGGCAGACAGTAAAAGCCAAGTCTAAAGCGGTATCTGGGCACCAAGGTTCATTTTTAAAATAATAGATTAACCCAGTAGCTGTGGAATGGAGGAGTAGCCTAGTGGTTAGTGCAGTGGACGTTGATCCTGGGGAACTGGGTTCAATTCCCACTGCAGCTCCTTTTGACTCTGAGCAAGTCTCTTAACCCTCCATTGCCCCAGGTACAAAATAAGTACCTATCTGTATATAATATATAAACTACTTTGAATATTGTTGCAAACACCACAGAAAGGCAGTATATCAAGTCCCATTCCCTTTCCCATTTTATAGTGGATGCATCTAACTTACCATGATTCATAAGTTGCACACAAGTGATTTCCTACCCATACATGGCCCCCCCTTGCAAATAGAAGGGCCCTTTTACTAAGCTGTGTAGGCGCCTACGTGCACCCAACACATGTCAATTTTGAGTTACCATGTGGCCCTTGCAGTAATTTCATTTTTGACGCACATCCGATATGCGATCCGGAAAGTATTTTTATTTTGTGGCACGCGGCGGTAATTGGGCAGTAATCAGCATTTTACGTGCATAGACCATTACCACCCGGTTACCATGTGAGACCTTACTGCTAGGTCAATGGCTGGCGATAATGTCTCAGACCCAAAATGGACGTCCGGCAATTTTCATTTTGCCGCATGTCCATTTTCAGCAAAATGTTTAAAAAGGCATTTTTTAATAGGTGCGCTGAAAATTTTATTTATTTGTTACATTTGTACCCCACATTTCCCCACCTATTTGCAGGCTCAATATGGCTTACATAATACCGTAAAGGCGTTTGCCAATTTGGTTGATAACAAATACAAGGTGAAGCCCCTGCATACATGGACACCCTAATCAACTTGCCACCAAAGAACTCCCACAGATCCTCACGAATGTACTTAAACCTCCATTACCCAGTATATAATGGACTTAAATACAAAAGCACCTATGCATCAACTTTCTCCTACTGTAGCGCTCATCTCTGGAATGAACTGCCTATACTGGTGAAACTTACTACTGATCACCCTACTTTCAAAAAGCGCCTCAAGACCTTTCTATTTGGCAAAGCGTATGCATCACTCCCACCAGGCATCTCTACCTTCTGATCTATCTTACCCCGGTGTCACATTACTCACCGCTGCTCTTTCTCTTTTACTTTACCTCGCTTTGCCTTTTTCCCATTATACTTCTAGGACATTAATTGTTTGACCCCTGACATGCTGTGTTTTTATGTAGATTGTTGGAAGCCACATTGGGGCTGCCCATGGGTGGGAAATTGTGGGATATAAATGCTGTAAATAAATAAATAAATAAATTGTGGTCAAATGAGGTAGGTGTGAATCATGCGTCATGAGGGTCAAGGGAATGAAGATTGTAAATTGTCCAGTATGATCATTGGTTATGCTGTGTTGCTGGGTGTGGGGGATTTACGTTGGATCGGTGGGATAGGCCTTTTTGAAGAGGTGGGTTTTTAGTGATATGCTGAAGTTTAGGTGGTCATGGATTGTTTTCATAGCTTTTGGGAGTCCATTCCAAAGTTGTGCGCTTATGTAGGAGAAGCTGGATGCGTAAGTTGTTTTGTATTTAAGTCCTTTGCAATTTGGGTAATGAAGATTTAGGTATGATCGTGATGATCCGATTCTGTTTCTGGTTGGTAGATCTATGAGGTCTGTCATGAATCCTGGGACTATGCCATAGATAATTTTGTGGACCAAAGTGCAGATTTTGAAGATGATCCGTTCTTTGATTGGGAGCCAGTGCAGCTTTTCTCGAAGGGGTTTAGCACTTTCGAATCGTGTTTTACCATATATCAGTCTGGCTGCTGTGTTTTGGGTGGTCTAGAGTTTTTTTGTGAGTTGTTCTTTACATCCCGCATAGATTCCGTTGCAGTAATTTGCATGGCTTAGGACCATTAATTGTATTAAGTTTCAAAAAGTTTCCCTCGGGAAGAAAGGTTTTATTCGTTTGAGTTTCCACATTTCAAAACACTTGCCTACACTACCGCAGGCCATTTTCAACACACCTAAGATAGTTCCATATTCACAGAATAGCACTGGGTTGGCATACTGATGTATATGCATGTACACCTCTATATACGTGCATGCATATACATTCAGTGATTGTGTCCTAGGTGCTCCACTCTACTTTGCTATGGTTCAGTTCTCAGGATCAGAGGCTTTTGCAGAACTAAAATATATTACAGAAGCTCAGCAAGGCAAAGCCAAAATATTGGATGGAATATTATTGACATGCCACAGTCAATGAAAATTCTCCAGCAAATAAACTAGTGCAATTACCATGTCAGCCCACCTAGATGCATAGAAACAAAGATCAACAAACAATATGGAAACACATTATGATGTATATGCATGTACGTGTATAGAGGTGTGCACTTAGATGCTAGTATTCTAATAAATTACATGGTAACTCTGAAATCTCAATATCTAAATAACTGCAAGGTGTGAAAAATATCTCAAGACACTACTGCCACCACTCCTTCTTCATAAAGATGTTGGTGCAGTGTATGATCCAAAGAAGAAATATAGTTATAATAGAAAAACTAGCCTCAGATGCCCAGGGAGCCTATACATAAGACTCCACTGAATTGGCTAACATCACCGGCCCCACCACCTTCCGAAAAAAACCACAATAATCAAAAAAACTCCCTAAAAAACACCTATAGGAAGAAACAATATTGTGGTTAAAAGACAGAACGTGAGTGATATATCAATTATCAAAAATTCTGGTCATATACCCACTCCAAACATCTCTGGTTCAGGATGGATCTGTGAAAAACACTACCAATCCACGTATTCAACTATACATTTTAACAGACCGCAACCAGTCGGATTTTTAATGACTGCACAGTTCTTGAAGTTCAATGGTCTAGTAATTGCTAGAAAGCATCATCATTAATAGCAATATAACCAACATTTGATGGCTTAGAACTTATCTGAGTAATTCTTCATAGCATTTTCCGTCTCGTGCAGTCAGCTGTGTATAGAAAAGCAAGATTTATACTCCAGTGGGAAATTCAAATCGATCATCCACCTGGATCTCAAAAAAACTTTGTGGGTTACATAATTCCAAACTCGCAATGTCTCTTAAATTTCTCGACAGCAAGGGACCCAACTGTTTCGCTACTTCGTCAGGAGAAATACAATGAAACAAAAAAATTTTTCATTGCAATCCATCGCGAAAAAAAACAAAACATCTTTATGAAGAAGGAATGGTGGCAGTAGTGTCTTGAAATAAATTACATGGGCAATAGGTATGTTAATGTTAGCACCTAGATTTATAGAATTGCCCGTTTTCCCCTGGATTCTGTATGTAGTGCTCAAAGGTGGGCACCAAAATTTATGCGCACGCAAATTAAGTAATGAGCCCTTAACTCTCAGTACTCAGGTAGTGACAACCAATTATTGATATGAATTGGCACTTATTAAAATTTCCACACACATCTGGCTGTGTTCTTTTCTATAAGGCATGACACCTAACTCTACTAGCATGCAACTCAAAAGGGGCATGGCCATGGGCGTGGGACCCTCTAAAAAGTTCCACGCATAGTTCTAGAATACAGTCTGGGTGCCAGTATTTACACCGGGTTTTAGCAGGCATAATAAGTCTGTCACCTAAAGTTAGGCATGGGAATCTGCTACACATTTCTAGAAAGGGAGTATGCCTTATATAATAGAATTGTGATTAGTGCCACCAAATTTCGAGCACCATGTACTGTATCCAACCCTTGATGTAATCTGTTGAGGTGGCATTAAGGACAAGAGTCTATATATCACGCCTAAAAAATCGGCAGGAAAATGAACGCCTAAAAGCATTCTATGAAGTATGCATTAATTTATAGAATAAGCCTAAATTTCCATGCAGTTTATAGAATATGTCGAGCACCCATCCGCGTGACTAAATTTAATCATGGGCAGTACTTGTATAGTTATAGGTAAACTGCCTTGATTTATCTTCAAAAGAGGTGGTATATCAAATTGACAAACTTAAACTTAAAATGCCAAGTAAAACTTGGTGTAAATGCCAACATCTAAATTTGACACAGACCGGGTATATTCTACAACAACAAGCATAGATTTGAGAAATGCCCACTACTCACCCATTCCACGCCCATGGCTATGCCCAGTGGTGTGCTGGTAAATTTGTAACAACAGGCTCTCTCCCCGGTCCACCTCGGCGCCCCCCCCCCCCGTCCACCTCGGTGCCCCCCCCATCCACCTCTGCGCCCCCCCCCAAAAAAAAATTGCAGAGCTGGCTATACCCGGGGGGGGGGCGGCGGCCAACACATTACTCTCTCCAGGAAAAAAAAATTAAATGATCCCAGGTTCCAATCTAATTCATATTTAATATGGGATAAAATGCCATAAATAAGTAAGTAAACATAAACTTTTAACGTTCAGCACCTGATTCTCAAAGTGGACATATTCCAAACACTATAATGAAAATAAAATTATTTTTTTCTACCTTTGTTGTCTGGTGAAGTTGTTTCTCTGATCATGCTGGTCCAGTATCTGATTCTGCTGCTCTCTATCTGTTCCCTTGACTCCGTTTCCAGGGCTTCCTTTCCATTTATTTCTTTTCTTTCCTCCTTTCTTCTTCATTTCTGGTCCTCCGCATACTTGACTGTACAGTGGATCCAGCTTCTGCCTATTTTCTCCATTCATGTGCAGTTTCTCCCCTCACTTCCTTTTCCCTCATCTAATCTCCTTCCTCTATCTTCCCCTCCATGTCCAGCATTTCTTCTCTCTCCCTTCCCTCCCCTCCATCCATGTCCAGAATTTCTCTTGCTCTCCCTGCCATCCATGTCCTGAAACTCTCCTCTCTCCCCTGCCCCTCTCTATCCACCCATACCCAGCAATTCTCTTCTCTCCCCTGCCCCCTCTGCCCATCCATGCCCAGCAACTCTCTCCCCTGCCCCCCTCTGCCCATCCATGCCCAGCAATTCTCTCCTCTGCCCATCCATGCCCAGCAATTCTCTCCCCCGCCCCCCTATGCCCATCCATGCCCAGCAGTTTTCCTCCCTCCCCTGCCCTCCTGCAGCCATCCATGTCTAGCGATGTCCTTCGCCCCCCACCCTCCCCAGCAATTCTCCTCCCTCCCGCTCCCATCCATGTGTAGCGATGTCCTTCGCCCCCCCCATCCTCCCCTGCCGCTCCCATCCGTCAGTTTCAAATACCTGCCTCGAAGCGCCGCCTTATTTAAAGCCCTTATTTAAACTCCTTGCTTCTCAGGAGTTCGGTTCTTCGCGCCCTTAGTCCCACTGCGGGAAAAGGAAATGACGTCAGAATGACGTCAGAAGGCGGGACTAAGGGCGCGAAGAACCGAACTCCTGAGAAGCAAGCAGGGAAGGCAGCTGGAGGCGGGCAGCAGGGCTTTAAATAAGGCGGCGCTTCGAGGCAGGTAATTGAACTGACAGATGGGAACGGCAGGGGAGGATGGGGGGGTGAAGGACATCACTAGACATGGATGGGAGCGGGAGGGAAGGTAAGCATGGCGCCCTCCTGCCATGCTTACCTCGTGCAATGGAGCCGGCTCGCCCCATACAACAACCGGCTCACAAGAGCTGTCAAAATTTAACAAGCGGCTCTTGCGAGCCGGTGCGAGCCGGCTCCAGCACACCACTGGCTATGCCCCCTTTTCAACTATGCAACTTAGAATTTACGTGCATCATGTTACAGAATATGCTTAAACAGTCCTGTGCGTAAATTCTAATTAATGTCAATTAGTGTCAATAATTGCTTGTAAATTGGCAATTATCAATGCTGATTGGCTTGTTAATTAAGTTGTGTGCACATTAACAAAATACGACTGGATTTGCACATGCAACTTAAGTCACGCTATATAGAATCCGTGGATCCATGTTCTGCATTATCTACTGACCAAAGTTTACCAAAGCTTCCACTTTAAATATGAAAATCCAATCTTACAGCTACAAGGCCGTAAATGTACTACTATTTATAAATGCACCCGATGTAACTCTGACTCTCAAGCGGTACCCAGTTACCTGCTGTGTTTTCAACTCAGCAGTCTGGACACAGGAGTAGAACCCCTGATGCAGCTTCAGCGAAACGGGGACTCCCTGTTGGGTTATGTGGACTCAACCTGGTGGTGAATTGGAGCAGCACAGCGCTGGAGGAATCGGAGACATTGGTTTGATCTTCAGATAAGTGCTAGGGGGCTGCTGCACCTAAGCTGTAGATCTGAGACGTAGTGGCAATTAGGAGACATGATTGAACATTGCACGAAATTACAGTAGATTGATTTTCTGCATTCTGTGTCCTACATATATGCACAAGCTTGTCACTTGGACTTTTCAGTGAATACTCAAGCATAGAAAAACTGTGGAGTTTTTTTCAGGCAAGATGATGGTATACCGAGCCCACACCTTATAGCTGAAAGTATTGGCTGGCTGGGTGGTATTACTGAGGCCTTTTATCTCCACTAGTTGGTGGCTGGGTACCGCTTGAGAGTCAGAGTTACATCGGGCAAATTTATAAATAGTAGTACATTTACAGCCTTGTAGCTGCATTATCTACTGCCTTAGCAGTTAACCACTTGGTATGTTACTGTGTGTTACCTGCAAGGCTCGCTCTGTGCCCCTTCCTCTCCCAGTTCCATGCTATGCACTATGGATTAGGTTCGGTAAATGGCGTCCAAATTTGGGTGCCGAATAAAATCTGTACAGAGCACTATTCCACAAACAGCACTCTGAATTGCATTTCATGTACAGAATAGCGCCTAGAGCCGATTTTTGCACTAAACTTTGGGTGCAAGGATTTGCATCAGATGAAATCTGATGCATAAGTTATTTATTTGGATTTTGCTCATACTTTTTCAGTGGTAGCTCAAGGTGAGTTACATTCAGGTACTCTGGGTATTTCCTTGTCCCTGGAGGGCTCACAATCTAAGTTGGTACCTGAGGCAATGGAGGGTTAAAAGACTTACCCAAGATCACAAGGAACAGCAGTGGGATTTCAACCGGCCACCTCTGGATGACAAGCCCAGTACTCTAACCACAGGCCATCTTTAGTGAATGCCCCTGATGCCCATGCCCCTCTCATGGATATGCCTCCCTTTGAGTTGCACATTTTAAGATTTGCACACAGATCTTTATAGAATAGCGCTTAGGAAGAAGCATGTACGAATCCAAATATTGACAATTAACGCCAATAATTGTTAGCACCCAATTATTGTTGCTAATTGGCTCATTAGCCAATTAAGTTGTACACACACCTCAGCATAGCACACAATTTTGCACATGTAAATTTAGGCATCATTTATAGAATCTGGGAGTATATGCAGGACTACTCTATTAACTAGATGCTAACATTTACACACTCATTTCACACGTTATGATGCCTTCGTATCGCTCGATGGTGCAACTGCACCTCAAATACTGTGTGCAGTTCTGGTCACCACATCTCAAAAAAGATATAGCAGAATTAGAAAAGGTACAGAGAAGGGAGAGGATACAAAGACTAAAGTAGCTAAGGCTCTTCAGCTTGGAGAAGAGATGACTGAGGGGAGATATGATAGAGATCTATAAAATAATGAGTGGAGTGGAACGGGTAGACGTGGATCGCTTGTTTTTCTTTCTAAAAATGCTAGGACTAGGGAGCACACAATGAAACTATTAAGTAGTACATTTAAAACAAACCAGAAAATATGTATTCACTCAACATATAATTAAACTCTGGAATTTGTTGCCAGAGAATGTAGTTAAAGCAGTTAGCTTAGCAGGGTTTTAAAAAAAGTTTGGATAACTTCCTAAAAGTCAAGTCCATAAGCCATTATTAACATGGACTTGGGGAAAATCTACTGCTTATTTCTAGGATAAGCAGCATAAAATGTATTGTACTGTTCTGGGATCTTGCCAGGCACTTATGACTTGGATTGGCCACTGTTAGAAACAGGATACCGGGCTTGATGAACCTTCAGTCTGTCCCAGCATAGCAACACTTACATTCTTATGTTCTAACATAGTATCTACATGTACAGTGGTGGAAATAAGTATTTGATCCCTTGCTGATTTTGTAAGTTTGCCCACTGACAAAGACATGAGCAGCCCATAATTGAAGGGTAGGTTATTGGTAACAGTGAGAGATAGCACATCACAAATTAAATCCGGAAAATCACATTGTGGAAAGTATATGAATTTATTTGCATTCTGCAGAGGGAAATAAGTATTTGATCCCCCACCAACCAGTAAGAGATCTGGCCCCTACAGACCAGGTAGATGCTCCAAATCAACTCGTTACCTGCATGACAGACAGCTGTCGGCAATGGTCACCTGTATGAAAGACACCTGTCCACAGACTCAGTGAATCAGTCAGACTCTAACCTCTACAAAATGGCCAAGAGCAAGGAGCTGTCTAAGGATGTCAGGGACAAGATCATACACCTGCACAAGGCTGGAATGGGCTACAAAACCATCAGTAAGACGCTGGGCGAGAAGGAGACAACTGTTGGTGCCATAGTAAGAAAATGGAAGAAGTACAAAATGACTGTCAATCGACAAAGATCTGGGGCTCCACGCAAAATCTCACCTCGTGGGGTATCCTTGATCATGAGGAAGGTTAGAAATCAGCCTACAACTACAAGGGGGGAACTTGTCAATGATCTCAAGGCAGCTGGGACCACTGTCACCACGAAAACCATTGGTAACACATTACGACATAACGGATTGCAATCCTGCAGTGCCCGCAAGGTCCCCCTGCTCCGGAAGGCACATGTGACGGCCCGTCTGAAGTTTGCCAGTGAACACCTGGATGATGCCGAGAGTGATTGGGAGAAGGTGCTGTGGTCAGATGAGACAAAAATTGAGCTCTTTGGCATGAACTCAACTCGCCGTGTTTGGAGGAAGAGAAATGCTGCCTATGACCCAAAGAACACCGTCCCCACTGTCAAGCATGGAGGTGGAAATGTTATGTTTTGGGGGTGTTTCTCTGCTAAGGGCACAGGACTACTTCACCGCATCAATGGGAGAATGGATGGGGCCATGTACCGTACAATTCTGAGTGACAACCTCCTTCCCTCCGCCAGGGCCTTAAAAATGGGTCGTGGCTGGGTCTTCCAGCACGACAATGACCCAAAACATACAGCCAAGGCAACAAAGGAGTGGCTCAGGAAGAAGCACATTAGGGTCATGGAGTGGCCTAGCCAGTCACCAGACCTTAATCCCATTGAAAACTTATGGAGGGAGCTGAAGCTGCGAGTTGCCAAGCGACAGCCCAGAACTCTTAATGATTTAGAGATGATCTGCAAAGAGGAGTGGACCAAAATTCCTCCTGACATGTGTGCAAACCTCATCATCAACTACAGAAGACGTCTGACCGCTGTGCTTGCCAACAAGGGTTTTGCCACCAAGTATTAGGTCTTGTTTGCCAGAGGGATTAAATACTTATTTCCCTCTACAGAATGCAAATAAATTCATATACTTTCCACAATGTGATTTTCCGGATTTAATTTGTGATGTGCTATCTCTCACTGTTACCAATAACCTACCCTTCAATTATGGGCTGCTCATGTCTTTGTCAGTGGGCAAACTTACAAAATCAGCAAGGGATCAAATACTTATTTCCACCACTGTATGGCCTCAAAATAATTCAGAACATAAATGTAAGTCCCATAGAGTAAACATAGATTTGGGAATATTTTTTTTTCCTTCAGAATTGATTCTAAACTAATGGAATCCATAAATAAGGGATAATTTTAACATGCACAGAGGGACATAATTGCATTAACAGTGCATTGATGATTAACTTGCACTAAATGTAGTGCAGCAAAGAGAGGGAGCAAAGTACAAAGAAAGGTCCAAACAGCAAAAAACAGTACCAGGAGCCTTAAAAATAGGGACATAGTTCCTTTACTCAAAATAACATGATACATTTCTAAGAATTTCCTATGCTTCAACTTGAATCAGCTGGCACACATCAGGACAAAAACTTGAAACATATTGTTTTTAAAATGAAAACAAAAAAGGCACTTTTTAGTGTCTGTATCTTTAGGGCTGTAAAAGAAACACTATCATCAGTGTCGCCTTACTCATTCTGTCATCCTGAGAGGTCAATAACTGTTTGGTCTAGACTGCATATTGACAACTTCCCTTCACTAGCTTTTGACTGGACTTTCTAATGTTATTTAGCTGTAAAGAGCTGATACACTTCAATTAAAACTGCCTTAGCTTCCTCAGGAAAATTCAATAGTTATGCAAGCCATGCTGGACATTTTAAAAGAACTATTTAGGCAACAATTCTTTGAATCATTCACTTGTGGTGAGCAGTTTTATCTTGAATGACTATTAAATTTTGCCTGATGAAAACTCTAGAGGGCCATACTGGTTCTCTCAGACAGTAAACATTTTCCTTTACAGTTCCTGACACAGTAGAACTTTAACATCTGTTGTGGTAATAAAGGCCTCCAGATCATTCAAATGCTCCACCTCCAGAGACTGTGTAGTGGCTTGTCCCAGGGCTGCAGAGAAGGGGGGGGGGGATTTTTCAGGGCCCGGCATCCAAGGGAGGCCTGCCTGGCACTAGCATTGCTCTCCTGATCCTGTGTGTGGTAGCGCTACAGAGCAGAGTACTTCCTGCCATGTCCAGCCTCTTTGAACGTGGCAGGAAGGAAGGAAGGACTATGCTCTGTGGCTGCCGCGCACAGGAACAGGAGAGCAATGTTAGTGCCGGGCCCTGGGGAAGTTTGCTGTGCACAGTGGCAGGAGGTGGAGCAGGACAAGTAAGCGCGGTGGGCCTGGAGGGGGGCAGCCCTGATGGGGGCGGAGCAAGCCTGCCCAGAGAGGGGGCCAGGCCCAGGGGGGTGTTTTCCCCCATGCCCAGCTTTGTCTCTCAGCGGCCCTGGCTTGTCCTGTCTCATCCAGAACAGAACAGGCAACTTGCTTTTACATACCTTCTTTCCAGGCTCAATGGACCAAACAAGTAAAAGAAATCCAGGATCAGCAAGTTGACATTCTCCTGCTATCTGGCTCCAACCTGGCAGCCAGTCCCCCAAGATCAGCTTGAATTCTGCTATGAGATCCCCTTTTCCAACACTGTTAAACCAGCAGTGGACTCCACCATCAACCTATCATCCCAGGGAGTATGCAGGAAATAGGAGGAGAGGGGCCAGCACCTACACAGTTACCAGGCATCTCTGGAGACCTAAAGATTTCATTGAAACCTATTGTGTTCCCTATGGGAACCCTCCAGGAAGAGATTTTTAAAACATGAATAGTTTTTCTGAATTCAACAGGAGGCAGAACTGCTCTGGATCATTTCATTCCTTTTTTATGAGATGAAACAGGGGTTAGAAATTACAGTGCACGATTTGTGGGAATGTAATAATTAATTTGTTCAAAATAGGCAAAACTAAGCATCTGAAATGGAAAGCAGGGCACCCTATATACATGAATTCATTTTCTGCAGTCACTGTCTGGTAGAACTCATTTTATGAAGGAGAAAGTCTGATCCCAAAGCATTCGGGGGGGAATTTTTCAATGTGGGCTACCATTATTTTACTACAAGTCAGTCTGTTTTAGCTCAGGGTCTCTTGGGCTAAAATAGCATGACTTGTGGGCTACCAATAAGATGCGTTATTTTACCATGTTGATAGTTTCCTCCCTCAACAGTAGCCCGTTGATAACTCCCCTCTGCCCCCTCGGTCTGCTATGCACTGCTCTGATAGGTCCAGAAGGCATGCCTGTATTGTTGGGCATGAAGTAAACAGCTGTAAATTTTCTATTTCTCTCGGGTAGGTTTAAGTAATTTATTCCCAATTATGGGATTGAAATTTGAGTTTGGGCTGAGCTTCTTTGTACTTTACATTGGTAGCATCTGCACTCTAAGAAGGGTTAGAAGAGTTACATTCAGCAGAACGCATGAACAGCACACACACACACACACACACACACACACACACACACACACACACAATGAAGTGGAAGAGCCTTGATGAGCAAAGTGGTAAGTGAAGTAATCAGAATTCCTGCCAACGAGTTTGTCAACTAAAGTTTCTGCATGAAATAAAACAAACAATAAGGGTGTCTTTTACTATGCCGCAGTAGCTGATTTCTACCGTGAGCTAAAAATGCTACTGTAGCTTAGTAAAGGACCCCCTAAAGGTCCTGCAGCATGAATAGCTCCATTAATTAGACACCCTCTGTCAATCTATCTTTCTTTGCTTTTGCCCCATCCCTTAGTGCTTTTATAAGCCATATTTGACAAGTCTAAAGCATCGGGCTTTGTGAATTTAAATACAGCACTGTGTAAAGTTAATTCCAACTATTTGAAACTGCAGCTTTAAAGCTGATACAAGTATTTGAAAATCTCATGCCCTCAAAAGGAGAAAGTTTTTATCTCTTCATTAATTGCAGCTTCATTTATTCCTCATAACCAAAACACATTTGTCGCAATCAAGCTGTTGATGGCTACTAGGAAACTGTAAACCTCAATAAGGAAAAAAATAGTTGGCTATAGTGATGCTTCAGATTTACACACACTAACGGACACACACAAACAGATAGATATAGATAGATATAATACATACATACGTATAGATACAGATATGAAAGTACACAATTTCCATGTGATTTATTTGATAACATGTGTCTTGCTTGCGTCAATTGACAGTCTAAAAATTGCCCTCTCTTAGGACTAGATTTACTAACGTGCACAAAATCATAAGTACACATTAAGGGGGGGGGGGGGGGAATATCAAGATGTGGTAAAAAGCAAACTTATACCGCACTTTGATTTACCACGGGAGTTGATAGCCCATGGTATAACAGTCTCGCAGGTTGCTGACTACTGTGATAAATGAATAACTCTGCTTGTGAGCCACCTCACAAGCAGCATTATTCCTATGGCCCGATACTGCGAAAGGACCTGTTCCTCCCCCCTCCCCTAACCCCCAGAAGGCTACTCTCATCTTAAAGGGTCTTTCAGTATCCCTGGTGGTCCATTGGTCTTTGGGCAACAGAGATCTCAGGAGTGATGTTGGACAAAGAGGGAAGAGAAAGCCTAAGATGCTTGGACGAGTGGGGTAGGGGAGGAAAACAGAAACACTCCATCCAGCACACTATTCTCGGCAAACAAAAAAACACAGTGTCAAGACTTGTTCTCTTTGATATGCATTGACATGGTATATGTTGTTGATGTTTCCTATGTCATTGAAAATGAGAGCTCATCTTTACTACTGAGAGTGAGCAACAAGAATGGATCTACTCTTTGAGGTCTCTGGGTTCTTGTGACCTGGATTACTGCTGTCAGACTGGATGCTGAGCTTGATGGCCTTGACATTTTTATTTATTTATTTATTTTGACATTTATACCCCACATTATCCAGTACATACTCGAGTGCAATGTGGCTAACAGTAAATAAACAACAGACAAGGTTTACAAAGCCATAAACAAAATATCAAATATAGACCATTGATGGTCAGTTGCAACCTAAGATACTCCATCAATGGATAGAAACCTCTCAAAGAGGAGAGTTTGCAGTCTTTTACAAAATACCAAGTATTCAGGCTGACCCTTGATTCTATTGGCAATGAATTCCATCACTTAGCACCCTGCTATCTAAAATCAGCAGAGTGAACTGACTTAAAAAACACTTTCTTGCAATCTGGAAGATGAAGTCTAAGGTAGTGCCTAGAACCAGAGGTTATATTGCGTAGGGGATTAGTTAAGGGCTGCATATAATCCAGTGTCATGCCATATAAAATTTGAAAGAGAAAAACACATAATTTAACAATAATCCTGGCTTTAATGAGCAACCAGTGCAGCTTGCTTAATAATGGAGTGGCTGTATCAAAATGTGATATCTTGAGGAGAGGACAAGCCTAGCTGTAGTATTTTGGGCCGATTGTAAGTTTTTCAGATTTACTGCCTGTATGGGCAAAGAAAAAAATGATCAACCCATGAAAATTGCAAGAAGTGTGATTATAATTGTTAAGTCCAGCTGATAAAAAAAAAACATAATAGATGAAAGACAGTCATCCTTTGGCATGCTCTAGATAAACTAATTTTGATATGGATTGCACTATCAATATTAACATAAAATAATAATAAGTTTGATCTCTTTTACCGTTTAAGTAAAATCTGTAGGCATTTCATACCCAGAAGCCTGCGGAATTATTAGTTTTTCCAAATTAAAGATATTTCTGTAGACTAAAGCAACACCATCTCTGCTGATCGAAAATAACATAAGGATCAGACAGGCACGACTCAG